>NC_045761.1:16993833-17604666 GCF_009193385.2 Nasonia vitripennis | reverse complement strand
CAGAGATCCACAGGTGCGAGAGAGCTGCGCGCGCCCCCTCCTATGCCCCCTCCCTCTGCTCCCCCCGCGAGTCTTATGAGCGAGCGCGCAACCCCACGATCGCATCCCCACTTCCTTCTCTCCTTCTTCTTCTCTCTGCCGCCGTCGCCGCCACCGCTTTGGTTCCTCAGGGCGACCGCGAACGTCCTTCCGGAATTTAGGCAAATCCTCTCCGTGTTATCTCATCGGAGTCGTCGACTCTCGCCGCGCTCTCGAGCGCGCCTTTATTTATACGCCTCGATTCTCGCGGCCTGTATTTCGAGATATCGACTTTTTTGCATAAATCGCTGCGGCGTCTAAAAATACGCGCCTAATTTTAGCCTCCGAACTTTCGTTCGCTCGTTTTCGTGCGCTTCGCGCAATCTTGCTAAATTTGAATGCGAGCGCGATAGCAGCTCTCGGTAAAAACAACGTTTCGGCGCGCGATCCTGCGTGTAATGCAAGTACTCGTTGGCTCTCTCTCTCTCTCTCTCTCTCTCTCTCTCGGCGCGAGAGGAAGGCATTGACCTCGAATTCCTTGAGCCGTCAATTTTTAATTACATCACCGCGCGCTCTGCACCTCGTGTGTACAACCTGTGCCGAGTTGAATGCACCCGATAACAACGATTCGAAATCCAACTGAATTCGAGCTACGGCTTTTGGAATAGCGCATCGACGAAACAGTGGCAATGACCGCGAAGCGCTCGGATCAGCGAATTCTCGTTACGTCAGGCTTTCACGCAACTCCGTCGAATTCCTCCCGATCCAACGAATATTTCGTCCTTGTGGCATCGAAAATCCCATGGTTGATCGGTTCATCGCTCCCCGAAAAACCCGGCAAGGCTCGCTCGGCGCTTTAAACTCTCAAGGTAGGCCGTCGACCGCGCTCGCGCACATTTACATCATCCAGTCCCCGAATTCCTCTCTCGCTCCTCGATCGTCGGGCCCAAAGGCGTATGTACTCGGTGATGTGCAAGTGCGCCCAGCGCGTCGAAATTTAATGAAGCGACATTGACCTTGCTCGATTCGCGCGCGCGCAGGGAGAAAGACCTGCGCGAAAAAACAAGGCGGAAGCGCCGAATGTAGGTAGGCTACAGTGTGTAATACGTGCAAAGACGAGCGGACCAATGGGAGAGCGAGCCGAAAATGGAGTGCCGGAGAGCGTGGGGAGTGGAGGGAGACCAGGGGGCCGTTGCCATTTCGGAGATTGTTGAACTATGCGGGTTGATGACTCTTTCGCTGCTCGAGGAAGGAGTTTCGAGCTCTTACCTCTGTGTTGTATGTACGCTTAACGCCGAGCGCGCAACCTGACTCAAGGATTTTAACAGCAGGGAGAGCTTCTTTTGATGCGAATCATCGCTATTTCTTCGAGGGATGCGTCACTGCTTATTTTTAAGCGAGATTTCGTGCACCGGTTGAATCCGATTTCGTCATATTACGCTGTTTACCCTCTTCTCCTCTCGCCTAGCCGAAAAATCCTCTCCAGCTCGAGGAGGAGAGCCTCTCCAGTATGTACCTCCCGAAATTCCCGCGGAAAAGCCGTCCACGAGTGTTTCGGCGGAAGAGCCCGGCAAACAGCCGGTACGACATTCGAATCGATATAGACATCGACTTGCGGCTCTCTGGGCTAGGAATATGAGAATAAAGAAAAAAGAGCTGCCGACCTGTACACGACTCGCTGCTGTAGAGTACGTATGATCGATTGACGCGGGAACAGAGGGACGTCAACGACGACGGCGACGACGACGACGACCGGCGAGGTGTATAAGGCACATCTCTCTCTCTCTCTCTCTCTCTCTCTCTCTCTCTCTCTCCCTCTCACTCTCTCGCGAAGAGCTAAAGGCCAGCCGTGCGTCTTATAACCGAATGTGAATATTCCAATGGTCAATGACCCCGGGAGAGCCGGCAGCAGTCGCGTAGAGGCGGCCTTTGGCGCCGAACCCGGCCAGAGCCTCTACACTCTCTCTCTCTCTCTCTCTCTCTCTCTCTCTCTCTCTCTCTCTCTCTCTCTCTCTCTCTCTGTATACGCGTACGACGTACGACGAGAGGGGGTTGGCTGATGACCGGCGATAATCGTATCGGGGCAGCTCCCTCCGGTCTTTAAATTTTTCGCGGAGCCGTAAATCCGATCGCGTCACAGGCGCACACGGAGCGAGGGACATCGCAGCCGTGTATGTACGGCAGCGGGCATACCCACATAATACAGGCGGCCGCGACGTCGACGACAAAGACGACAAGAGAGGCTCGCAGCGCGACCGAGAGCCCAAGGAGTCAAGAACCTCCGCTCGTTCTCTCTCTCTCTCTTTCTCTCGCTCTCTCGGCTGCATCTCGTATCGCGCGTATAGTTGAACGAACTGTGTGGACCGACGAGGTAGGCTCTCCTTCGTCCTTCCGGAGAGGCGGGCGAAGCAAGTCGAGTCGAGCAGCGCATAGCTATGCCGCGAGCCGCCCGTGGAACGGTAAAAGCTTATACCGGTGTGCAGCCGGGCCCTCGGGCCCCTCTTCCCCCTCCCTCTCTCTCTCTCTCTCTCTCTCTCTCTCTTCTTCGCGCCGCCGCCACCGCCGCAGTCGTGGCCGTGTACACGTGTATGTGTGGCGTGTAGTGTGTACGTGTGTACCTCGACAAAGCACGGGAGAGAGAGAGAGAGAGAGAGGTAAGGCGATGTAACACTGCCACCGGCTAGCGGTAAGAACCCCCACTCGCTCTCTTATACCACGGCGAGCTCGTGGTTGCGAGAGACTGCGCGGATGGGAGGAGGTGTGTGTAGAGCCGAAACTTTGCTACTGCTGAGGTTGCCACTTTCGTGGCTCTGGGAGAATCAATGCTTTCTTTACAGCTGCCGTCGATTTTAATTGTGGGAATCGCTCGTCGTTGGGATTTAAATTTCTTTTCAAAATCCCCGGTTTGTATGGATACTCCAATATTCGCGACTATCCATAAAGTGGTATCGAAAGCTGAAAATCTACTCTTCTTCCGAAATCAAGGTTTCGAATGATCAAATCGACGTCTATTTTCATGGGTCGCCTCTTCCAAAAAACTACGGAAGTGCTTCATATTTAGAAAAGTATAATTATGACCGAAGGTAGTTATAGCATGAACGGCCCAAGCGCAGGTCCGACAAAAGGCAGTTTTGGAATGGGTAAGATATACTGCTATAAATGCGCTGGGCTCGCAAATATCGATAAGGAGAATAGGAAAGCGCCTGTGCGCCACCCATCTTCGGCCGACAGAGACGAGGATAACTGAAGCGGTGGTGGAATTGATCATCGAATTCATCTTTTGTCTGGTGTATTTGCCATCAGCCAAATAATTATGAAATTAATGATCTAAAAAATTAGTTGGAGCTTAAATATACCTAAATGCTCAACTTCCGGATCATCTTCAACCTATATTATGTGCGGTTACTTTAATCTTTCTTCGTGGAGACAATCAGGATTATGCTACTAACATTCTACACCTAATAATCGGACAGAATCGTTACTGAATGTGCAACCAAGTTAGCTATAGATCATTTTATAAATGGTAAGTGTTTCTTTATTCAAAACAAAAATGCAATTTTTAATGCGCTATACGTATCGATTCATAATCAGCTAAGGTAAATGTTTATCATGAGAAATTCGAAACAGTTACCTCTTAATATCTTAACTTCAACACGACTCTCCTTAATTATAATTTGTGAACCAAAATTAGAGTAAAATGGATTTAAAATCGGTCTTCGCCGAGTTCAACAATATCAGCGAATCTATTATACTATTCAAACAAAAAATTTCCTCCCGAGCACGTACACACGTTCGAACCTTCCACGCAACGAGCTATAGTTGAAACATTCGCATTCATAGCAGTAAAGCAATTGTAAAGGTGTAATTTTACCACGTCGCGTTATCAGCGAGTTTATAGCCGGCCGCACGCGCGCCATACAGCGAAAAAAGCGCGGTAGCGCCTGAGTGCTTTTAGCGATAACTCGAGCTGCGAGTAAAAAATCTGCGGCTCGTGCAAAATCCAAAAAACTACGGAAGTGCTTCATATTTAGAAAAGTATAATTATGACCGAAGGTAGTTATAGCATGCGAGCACACGCGTATCTCTCGCTGTCTCGAAAAGTATCACTCGAAACTCACAATTTTCCGCGGCGCGAGTATAGCTTCTGACAAGGGTATTCGATAAACTTCGATCGTCGCGCCAATGAACCACCTAATCGGGCATTCTTTCCTTTTTCTCAACGACGATCGCAGTACGCACCTATCATCATCATCATCATCATCATCATCATCATCATCAGCCGCTCGACAATAAACCATCAGTCCCGGCTGGAAGCGCCTATCCCCGGCTAGATCGTGCGAAAAATGTCTTTAGGTCAATAGTCTCGTCCGCCGAGTACAGTACACTTCTCGTGTATGTGTGTGCGTGTGTGTATATACTATATATAGCAAAACAACGCGCCGCGCGCATCTCTCCGCGATTCCTGTAATCGCGCGCGTCTGCTGTAGCGGTACCACGGCCCTTCTCGGGCGGTTTCAACCTGTTCTCCCTACTCCCTCTCGAGTCAGCGCGACAAGTGCATTTTAATAAAGGATAATCGATATACGCGCGCAAACCCTACATCGAGAGACGGGGATATTGATGCGTGTGTGTGCGTTGGCCTTTTTTGGTGCGCGTCGCGGCCGGTTTGCTCGGCGTAACCCGAGGGAAGGCATTTTTACGGAGCCAATCGAGGCGATGCGCTTTTTTATGGGCAGGTGGAGCTGTAATTTGGGATGTGGCTGCTCTTTTATGAGATGCCCATGAGGAATTTCGTCGATGAGGTTTACTGTTATAAGTTTTCGGGGGACTAGGCTGACTGGGGCGTGTATATATATTAGTTTGATTGGTCGAGCAGCGGAAAAGACATTCGTTCGTTGATTTTGTACTTGAATATTTTTTCGGCTTCGACGAGTGTTATTCACGCTTACTTTGGATAATAACAGAGGGGTATCAAGAGCTCTTGTGAGCCGAGTGGTTGCCACCACAATTGTGTCTTATCAGCTGTGACTATAGGCAACGTAGCGAAATCATTGTCTATTCTTTCCTTCAGTACCTTCGGGACATTCGACCGGGGTATACACTCCTTACTACGAAAGTGTAGTAACAAAGTAAAGTCTAAGACGACAATCAATCTCACCTTATGATGGTTGATTTTAACAACGATTGATGCGATGCAGGACCATATTAGACCTTCGATACACAGAAACTAGAATCCCTTGAGATTTTGCTTTTGAGGTTTGGATTCGAAAAGATTGTAAATTATCCCAGAGATTACAGAAAAAACTCCCTTTATAGCAATTAGGGTAAGGGGAGCAAAAATGCCGGTGTTGGTAAGATGCCATATGGCAGGTATCTTAAAATGTACTGCTGTGGTTGAGTGCAGTCTACATCGAGAGTACATTATAAAAGCTGCTAAAAATAAAAACATATTTTGGTTTTTTTTTTAGTTTTGTCACCTAGTTCTGTCCCCGGATTTGTCCTTGTCTGGGTGATTCTCAAGTCAATGGGAAATTGTCTAAAGAAGAAGAAGAAGAAGCACCAGGTACGTAACTAAATCGTCCAAAGCGCCAGGCACACATGGTAAACAATGTCCAAATGTCAAAGTAATTCCCAGCTTGATTAGATGTCGTCTACTGAAGGGTACTGTGCAGAAGGTACAAATGCAAAAATATCGGTTATTTCTTCTTCAAAAGAAGATTTGTGGAAAATAAAACTATGGATGATTAGTTGTCTTTAAGACAACAATTAATTTGAAAATTCTAACCTAAAAGTTTATAGCGCGCAGAACGATTATAATAGTATATTAATCCATAGAAAATTGAGCTAAGAGTCGAAAACTTGACGACGGCATAAATTCAATTTGATACGTGATATTTTTTGTGAATAAACGCTCCTTTGATAGCAAACTTTGATTGAGCTTGAAATGTTTTAAAGTAAGTTTTTTCCTGAAAAAGACATCTTTGCTCTTGTTACTCTAAATCGATTCTGAATTCAAATTTAAAATATAAAAACATCTGATAATAAATTAGAGAAGTAAGCAATTTTGGTAGAGCAATGAAAATATACTAGATATATTAAGTAATTAATAATTGATGATGAGTAAGGTATACGAATAATATTATGGACACCGAACACACTGTACATATAAATACTCTACACAAACGTATTTTAATTCCTTTACAAACAAATATTACACGGATATTTTCTACACTGATATTCTCTATACCGAGCTCTACACAATCACATAACGTATTGTTAGATCATAGTTACAACAATAGGTTATATGCTTGCGTAGAGTTTCGCAGTGAGGTGAAGTAATAAAAAAAAAAGTGTAGAGAATATCCATGTAGAAAATATCTGATTAGAATTTTTTCGTGTAGGAAAATACATTTGTGTGGGATATTTATGTATATGATTTGTTCAGTGACATATTATGCACTTACAATTAAATTGAATTACTTTGGAGAACACAAGACAAAATATTGCAACATTGTGACAACTGTGAATTATTTGTAAAGATTAATCAATTAAATTAGTTCACCGGAATATTTATTTTCTGAGGATATCGCTCAAACTTTGTTTACATGTTCAATTAAGTGTCCTCTACAACGTGGTATTTTTTTTTACCCCCTTGAACCTTGAAATTTTGTATTTTAACATGGGAAGCCTATACCGAGTCCGAATTTTGAGGACGTTTATTTGAATTGCGAAGCAAGTTTTCTTAGAATATTTTTTAAAAACTAGCTTATGATGTAAAATAGCAATACAAATCATGGAGAAAAAGTTGGATAGGGCAAGCGAGGCTTTTTTTAAGATATAACAATTTAAAGTAATCATCCCATGCTATCAATATATCTATACAGGTGCGCAGTGTTCCTCTCTCTTACAAGTTTTGAGAGTATTTTGTACTCTAAAGAATTTATTTCACCATTCTAATGTTTGATACTATGAATTGTACGGTTTTGACATTAGATAACACTGTATAATATCGTAAAAAAGGAATTTTCTAATAAAAACCCTGATTGAGCACCACTGGAGTCGGTGAACTACCTTAAACGTCTTAAAGCAATATTATAGTTTTAATAAATAAAATAATAAAATCGACTAAAAAACTTTGACATATATTAGTTACTGAACACGATGATAAATTCACTATGACCGGAATAGATTAAATATTTTTGTAATAACATTTTAAGTAGAGAAATAAGGAAATTTATAATAATAATTTTCCTTATTTCTGTACTTAAAATGTTATTTTGATTATTAACAATTTTCATAGGTTTTTAAATATATTGATTTAACTGTAAAAGCGTTGTAGCAAATTTTTTTTTTAAAAATCAGGAACCTGGATTACGATTGCGCATCATCATTACCCTGGTAGAAATCTATATCAGTTTAAAGCTACAACATACCAGTATTACTAGAGATGGGCGAAAAATAGAACCATTTTTCGACCAGCGATGAAACGCTTTTCCGGACATTTTTTACGAAGTTATTGAAGTAAGAATAGAGTCATATCGCATGACAAGGAATTTTCAAGCTTGTAAAAATAGATTTCACTGTCTAAAGCAAAGCACAGGTGATAGTTAGTTGATGGCTACGAAAGTACTACGCAAAATAAGTCGGGTCAAAATAATGAAAAAATAAGAAAATCACGAATATCTTCGTATGTCGTGCTTGTATAACTCTAATTGACTGTTAATTGTGTAAACCGTTTGGAAATCAATTAAAATCCGTAAACCTCTTTGAAATTAGTGTACGACACAAGGACTAATATTAATACGAAAGATTTAAGGTTATGTTCATTCCAACAAATGCTCAAAAAATGTGAGAAAAAGCATTTCATCACAAGTTATGACTGGGCTATTTTCATAGCTATTTCATAGTTTCCAGCCCATTTTAAATATTCGAATTTCTACCAGGGTAGTGTCCATTTAAAAGAAGTTTCCACCTGTGGATAAGGTATTCAGCGGAAAATTGATAATAAATTTGGTACCTATAAAAATGGAATATCCCACTGATTACTTTTATCTTGTGAGAATCCGTGGCGTGGAAACAGCCTACATGTGCTAAAAAGTCGAATAAACAGGGTTATTAAACTTTGATATCTTTGGACTGTCTTACCTTAGGTTATTTATACTAGAGAAGATCAAAAGTTTTAATTGTTTACCTAATATTGACAATAAAATACATGGCTTTAGTCAAAATTAAGGGTAGTTTAAAATGAGCGAAGAGAGTCGTTGAAATTAATCACGATTTATAATAACGAAATTTCGGTTTAAAATGTTTTAAATGTATACTTTGTTTATTCTCGGCAACAGAAATATGCGTGAACAAGTAAGAATAGTTTATTTCATTTTCAGGAGACTGGAGGTTGAATACCGTCCTGGTTGCATGCATCTTTGAAAATAGTTCCATTTTTGTTAAAGCATCGCTGACATAATTTATGTTGAGGAAATAATCAATGAAACGTCGATCAAATCGATTGCTTTTAACACATATTTTAATTATTCGAACAGATTGCTATTGACAAAGAATTAAGTCGATAAGGCTTTAATCAACGGGAAATCGATAGCCGATTGGATGCTTTAAAGTCGATCAGGTAGATTTCTATCGATTTGTATTCAGTATTTTTAAGTGGCAGAGATTAATCAGAAAGGCTTTGAATGCGTTATCAGTGCAATGCGCACACATACATTCTCAATTAGTTGATATATGTTGTTCATTGTTATTCGACCGTACTTAAATACTTCAAATGTTGTACTGAACAAGGAAATCTATTGACCACCTGAAGGCGGATTTCAATGAGGTTTCGAGAGGCTTTTTTGGTACCTGCATAAGAAACGTGTAATTTTATCTTACATGCTTTAAATTGTGAGTAATATCCGATTTTAGTCTAAATAAATATAAAATGGAAAATTTGGTGGAAATTTTTTCAGTCCTAGAACAATGTATAAATAAATCGCGCAAACTATTCTATACAATTTATAATTTGCAGCAACTTTTAAGGTAAAAGATATTTTGTTTTTCGAAACTAACATGATCTATAAAACATTTCCATTAATCTAATTTATATAAGTAGAAGGTTATTTATAGAATCGATATTAGCAAAACAGTGTTTTTTTCAAAGAGACTCGGCTTTTTACAGATTTTGATGAAAATTAACTTTACCTCGCAAGAAACCAAGAATATCTAATCATTTATTGTTTTTTTTGGATAGCATCGAAAAATATCTGTAAAACCTCAGCTTAACACTTTCTGGAGAACGCTACCTCCCCTTGTAATTCATGCGCGTTATATGTCAAAAATGCAACAAAATAAACAGTTTTGTTTACAATGAATAAAACAATGAATGTTGCTTATAATCGGTTCCTTTCACATTCTCTTTTATCGTTGCTTTCATCATTATCCTTATCGTTGATTGTGTCACTTCTCGATTATTCATAAATTCTGTGGTTGTCAAGATACGGTATAAGATACCTTGAATAAATGTAACAATAAAATTTAGTATTAAAAATTGTATTTCTAAATTAGTCTCTTCCACATTTTCTTTCATTATTACGTTTATCACGACTTTGATGATTATTATATAAAAGTCCTAAAAAGATTGGTAAGGATGTGTGTACAATAAGTTTACCCTCTTTCAAAATTTTCATTAAATTGAAGGCTTTCCTGGTAGAATCGGTAACCCATTTAATGTCCAGTTCTTGGAATGGAATCTAAGAACTAGGCAGTATTCTTTGCCATTTCTTAGGCCGAATATAACGCTTATTCTCCAACTTAATGGGCAGTTCTTGGATTCAATCTGCTTACCTTGTTCTTAAGTACAAACTGCCCATTATAGTTGGTCGAGTAACACAGTTGGAGCTGGGTAACACGTGTTTATCACAGTTTGAGGTTAGAATTTGAAAATGGTATCTAGCAGGCTTGGATTCAAGTTTTTAGTTTAAAGGAAAGTATAGAATAATTTTTTGCATCAGAAAAAATTTCTGTCTGACCGGAGAGTTGAACCCACACCCTGCACGAGGCCAAATAAATACGGCCGTGCGTCTTAGTCGACTGAGCCACGCAGACGTTGTTCCACACAAGCCCTACGAGCTTCGCCATATGTTTGAATTATTCAAATTATTCAGCTTACACCTAAATATTAATAATTTTGTATTTTACATCCGAAAAATTAATTGATTTATTGATATTTTCATGAAATATAATTCTCAGCCATAAAAAATGCCCAAGATATCGCTACTTATTTTAGGAAATTAAAAATGTCCAGTTTTTTCACATTATACTTATCCAGTTTTTGCCTTTACGCCCATTTTAAATGGGCGTAAAGACAAAAACAGAGTAAGTATTCCAGGGTTTGCATTCGCTTTTTTTGAAGAATTAATGATGAGTTTACTTGAAAATTGACTGTTATACTTACGACCATATAGTTTTTCTCATGTATATAATAAGAGAACGGCTAATGACCCAAAATTCTCATGGTGATGATTCTGTTCTTTTAAGTGCATTTTGGCTGAATGAATTTCATTTCGAACGCCATCTATGAAATAAAAAAGCAATAAAAGAATTGTACGCGAATAATTTTCTAAAAACCCTTTAATTGATTTGAAAAAGCTTTAAACCGATATAAACGAAAGTAAAATAATTATTGTAACAGCCTTCAACGAAGATGTAAAATAGTTATTTTTCAGGGAAATATTCACTCATCTCAAATTAAAACTCATCTTTCCTCCTTACTCCGTGTACTATTGAAGGTTTTTGCGGCTGAAATAAAAGTGAACGAGAGATAGACTATTTAAAATGTACACGTAATTCACAAACAACAGGCAATATAGATGTAACATTATTATTCGTTATCGGGACAACGATGCCGTGGCCTTGTTGCATTTTACAAATCACCGCCCGTGGCTAGCAACAGAGAGGTGCCCCGTGCCATCTAGAATGAGCCGATAGGATGACACCTTTGTCTCTTATCAGTCACAACTATAGGCATCCCCGCGGACTTATTGCTCGAGCGCGGGCGGTTCTTTCTTGCAGTTCCTCGGAAGCAATCGACTAGGACACATATCTCACCTTCTATACCAAAGTGTGATAAAGAATAAAAATCTGAAACTACTCTTCGCTTCGGTCACTTTTAATTCCATCCCAGTTCACGATTGTTAACCGAAGCAACGATGGGTGCAACGTAGGAGGACCAGCGCATACGTTCTCTCCGTGTAACGAACAAGTAAGGATTAAATTCAAATTCTAACACGCCAGTGTAACAGGATATCTCTATAATCACCTCGGGAGATTTCCTTTTGTTTATTCGATACCGCATATAGGCATGCCAATATAACCCGCCAGACTTGAATACCTACGCAGTCGGCTGCTATCCCCCTGAGCGGCAAATTAATTTTTCAACGCGCGCACACATCTCTGCGCAGCGCTAAGACTGTAAAATCCTCGGGCTTATCCGCGCACGCATCTATTCCCTCAAACTTATCGAACAATAGACTCATTCTCTCTCCTCAATAAAGCACTTGCGAAGGAGAGAGAGAAAGAGAGAGAGAAAGAGAGAGAGAGAGAGAGAGAGAGAGAGAGAGAACCTAAGCTCGCGGGTATTTTCGACGTGAAAAAGGCTTAAGCGCTCGCGCGTACACACGCGTTTCGAAATGGCATCGCGTCGCTCGCGGCTCCGGCGAACGGTACATTCACGCGTTATTTCTTTATAGGATGTATCGAGATGGATAATCTGGTGGAGAGAGTGTGTGCGTAGAGGATGGAAGCGCGAGCGACGCGGAGATGTGAAGGAGGAATAAAAAAAAAAAGAAAGTTTTATGATGAATTGATTTAATGATGTAATTTTCTTACAGGGCCGTTTGACGGACCTTTGGACGCATTAATCGGGATTGCGCAAGTGACGTCACTGGTACGCTCGGTTGATGATATTGAAGTAGCTTATTCTTTGTGACTTTGAGGGTATGTTCTTTTTTTCATCAAGTATTTACCGTTTTTTCTTAATTAAATTTTTTCCGGTTACGTTGTTGTAAAACTCCAAATTTTTCCTAGAATCACGTTGATGGCACGAAGTATTTCGGCAATGTAACCATTATGAGTTTATAATAAGTGAAGTTTAATTAAGGGAATGCAATTTAAATTTATTCTTCGTATTAAAACCGTTAATACCTTTGCTGGCTAAAAATGAGCTAATTTTCGAGTTAAATCATCATACGGTTACGTTGTTACATTATATGAACTGAAACTGGCAGTTGCTGATACTTCTTGCGGTATTAAATATTAATATTAGTCGAAATATTCCTACCCGGACATACAAAGACCCGTCATGAATAATCGTTTTGAACTGGCCCCTACCCCATCGCTTGAACTTTCCAAGTCTTAGTTTCTGGTTAGCAGAGATAGGTGACGGATACAGATTTTTTGTGT
This sequence comes from Nasonia vitripennis, assembly GCF_009193385.2. Taxonomy (NCBI): domain Eukaryota; kingdom Metazoa; phylum Arthropoda; class Insecta; order Hymenoptera; family Pteromalidae; genus Nasonia; species Nasonia vitripennis. The sequence continues at coordinate 17,592,198 of NC_045761.1, read as the reverse complement.
AGATAATATACTCCCTTATCCACTATTTGTTTGTATACTGCATATATACAGGTGTGCCAGTCACGCCAAAACTGCCTTGATCGGCCTACTTGAGCCGATCATGTTATAACTGCCCCAGGCGAGCTATAACGATTCGTTAGATACTGTATCTGAATATCTTTCATTGAAATTATTAACGGTCCATCCAAATTTGTCATTATTCGAATTAATCCAATTTTAGTAACGGAATTTCGATAAAAAATATTATGTGACAAAAACACTGCATTTTATAAGAACTGTTTTTTTCATCACATTATCATTTGTACACTTACTTCAATTTTCGCGTGAAATTGTAAGCAGTAAAAAAGCGTTTAAAACTTTATATCATTGTAGTGTTCATTTCAAATCAACCTCCAACGCCATCTATGAACTTGTCTCAGAACCATCTGCGAAAACACTTTACTTAGCTCGTATCTCTTACTTATATTCAAGTTTTATCGATTTGTAATAAAAACACTTTGCATTTTCAAGAAAACAGTTAAGAAAAAGACTTTATAATCTAAGAAAACAAAAATGTACTGATATACGCTTATCTCAAGAGCAATTATATATACATGATTGCAGTCGGTACTACAGGTGTTACATTGGAATAAGGTATTGCTCTTATGTGCTTATCATTATTCTTAGCAGACAATTCTCTTGTAAAATTACTTAGTTTTTTCCTTTTATATTTTTTCTACGATAAATTTGCCAAGTTTTTATCACTTGATAAATATGGGTCACGTACCCCATTACTTACGATAATTCATACTGGTTGACTATGTATAGTACTCATCAAAGAAGTAACGCACTTTAATTGATAGAAATAGTTTATAAATATTTATCATAATAAAAACTTGTTATGATTTGTTTATTTGTCTTTGTATGAAACGTTTCGTAGCCGCGCTATCTTGGAACAAAAGTTCCATAATGCAAATTGAACAGCTGCTCGCCGTGATGTGCATTCAGAGACACATTTACATTTTTAAGTGGGGACATTAGAAATGAAAGGTACAAGTTAAATGCTACCTTATGACAGTAATAAATTACTAGCTCTGTATAAAAATTACTCGATGCATATATATTGTAAAAGCAATTGCTCTCTTCTAATGAATATTAACGTTTAGCTTTTAATCGCACGCTTGTTTCTAGTTTTACTACGTCGATATTTCGTACGTGTGACTACTATAAACGATGCGCACCGTTTCGGCATAAAATTACAGACTTATCTGTAATAGTTTTTAAAGCGATTCTAAAAGTTGGGGTAATGAAACTTGACGTAATAAAATGGCCTTAAAGCAGTAATTTTCAAATTAAACCGAGTCTGCTTCGATCTAAATGAGAAAAGGGCAGTAAATGTTTGTTCAGTGTATTTAAAAGAGACTAAAAAATGAAATCCGCGTTCAACATATAGTAACATTTTTAAAAGGTGCACGATTCACGCTAGGAGGTGCTACGATCGATATGTCCCGCGCGCCAAACGGAGCTTTCAAATCAGTTTAAATCTCTTCTGCAATAAATAAATAATTAATCCTTAATCTTGCTCCTCACCTCTTTCTTACGATAATTTTCACGACTAGCTCGAAATAGGGCACAATAAACGCTCGAAGTAGAAAACCGACCAAAAATAACAACCTTCATCGGCCCTAAATTCTCGAAAAACTCACCAGAGAAATAACCCTCAGTCACTCTCAGTCAGTCGCATAAAATTAATTCGCATGCGTAGAAAGCACGCCTCTCTCGCAGTCCCGAAGGATCTGCGTGCGAGTATATCTCCATCCCCCAAGAGCGCTTGCGCCCCTTTTCTCCCTCGAAGCGCGGCGCGCGCGCTGCTCCGTAGCTCCCCTATATAAAAGCCCGCCACTTGTTGCAGCGATGCCCATACCTACGCCACACCGTGGGTATCGTACTTTTGCGCCAGCCAGTCAGCGAGTGTGACCCTTTTGTCTCTGTCAAGCGGTTGTGCGACTCCTGTCGTCGTCCCGAAGCTCGACTACCGCTGTGGCTTTTGAGGAAGCGGGAATCTTTGGAGGAGATCGGCAGGGATTGATCCAGAGCTTTTTTGAAGGAGAGACGTCTTACAGAGGTGAGTCGCCCTTTTACTTAAGCATATTTTTCATATTAGAGGTAGTTTATCGAGCCTAGTAATTTTTCTGTGAGAAATATCGGACGCAGGATGGAAAGTTTATTTAATTAAAAGTTAGTTACCAAGTGTTTTTTTTCGTATTGACAGAATTTCCCCGCGTATTAAACGGTAAAATACGGGGAAACGAATATCTCGTAAAGCCACGGGAAATTACAAAAGTCGGAAGCGGATGCGGTAGAAGGCTGTGCTTTTAATAATATCGACTGTCCCTCTCATTTGAGCATAGTGTCGAGCGCCTCGCTGAATGAATATTTTTCTCCAAAGCGGTTGACCACATGTGCACCTGCATTATTTCGACCTTGTCATTGGTAGTTTATAGCTGATTTTTAATTTAACATTCTTAGCTTGATCATCGAAAAAGATTTGATGATTCGAGGGTATACCTATCGGATCTTATCTTGCTTGCGAAAAAAATCAGTTAAATCCAATAGTTGAACGTTGTTCGATGCATGTAATCATCACTTTTGCGACTTCCTCTGGATTTTCAATCTTTTTCAGTAAGACAGAAGCTTTCGAAGTGATTCCAAATAGTTGCGATTCCTAAATTTTCCATTTCCATTTCGCCTATCATTTCAAGGTCCTGAGCCTTGGAACGACGATGTGCAAATTGAATGTTGATTTATTGTGATGCGCTAAAACACTCCATTATGCTTGGCCTAGGCAATTAACAGAGTATAGTACCATTAGAAAATTCTCGCTAGAAGCCTGACATGTATTTCAATTAGATTTATAAAGCAAAATTGTGTTCTTCTTGACAATTCGCATGATTCAAAATATTTTAGTATTCAATCGCTCAAAGTGTTGCGGGATTTTGTAACTGACACGTCTGACACCTTTTTTGGCTTCCGCCGACACTATATTCGTATTCTTTTAGCACTTACGTCGATTCAAGACTGTTGAATGCATTGAAAAAATGCTTCGTCAGGGGAGCTTCTTCCGCATTTTTTATACTTCATTCTTACATCATGCAGTCTACCGAGACTGTTTCATATAGTTAGTGCGATTTTTAATGGTAAAACACGTGCGGGGAATAAAATGTGTATCATATTATTTATACACACTTGAACTAGACTGACACAATGAAGGAGTATGTCACTATTGACTTTCGATTCCCTTGTAAACTCTTCGACGCACAGCATCTTTGAAGCGCTGTATTGTTTAAATGAAATCGCGCATAAGGAATTCTTTATTTTGCACACGATTTACGATGATAATTTGATTATAGATTATTTTTTTTTAAATGTGATAATCTATAGCAGTATATTATACATCGATTTTTGTACACAAGCAGTTCGTGATTTTTAAGGCACACAACAGTTCGTGATTTTTAAGGCACACAACAGTTCGTGATTTTTAAGGCACACAACAGTTCGTGATTTTTAAGGCACACAACAGTTCGTGTGTAAAATAAGCTTTCATTGAACACACGTTCTCACGTTGCGTTATAAGGAAGGTCTATATGCAAAATCATCACTCGTCTCAGAACTCTCAATTTCTCATAATTGAAATCAACATTCATCGAAACGATGGTATCTTCCAATCAAACATTGAATCCCCCTGCGCACTAACCCCCGATTTCAACCCCTTGTAAAACGTACGCGTAACGCGCGCTGTCCTACAAATCCCCCCTCATGGCGAGAGAGAAAAAAGCCAGCGCTATCTCGGAACTAAGTGACGAAAGTAAGTATTTAGCTCTAGGCCATAAGGCGTGCCTGTGACACTACCCTAATAAGCTCGGACTCAATGACAGCCGATCGATGTGTGAATCCGTACAAATAATCTGCGAGGCGGCTCGTACGCTCTCTCTCTCTCTCTCTCTCTCTCTCTCTCTCTCTCTCTCTCTCTCTCTGTCTCTCTCGGATCCGCCAAAGATTCGGCCCCTTCCATCGACGACGCATCACACACTATCATTCTCTCTGATCCCTTTTGCCTCGTCGCAGTCGTCGTCGTCGTTGTCGTCCGATCGGTTTCTCCATTGTTCTTTGGTTGAAGTAACGATTCGGTATACCCATGCGCGTCAAACGTTGCGATCGGAATTTCGAGATTTGGGTCCTGTAAGTGGACTCGGGATTCCAGCGGTCGCCACCAAGTTTCGGCCGCGAGCAGAGAGTGAAAGAGTCGCTTCGCTCGGAAGATCGTTGACGTTTATTATACGCGGTTTAATTTGAGAGGGAATTTCATTGACATCTGGATATCTCGCCTATCTGTTGCAGGGCAGTATGAACCTCGAGGAGTATCGGCAGCATGGTGAGTTACACTTTTCTATTGGTTTATGTAATTTGTCTTGTCAGCATGAATTTATATCTATGCATGTTTGTAAGAGTCGGGGTAACGACGTGTCCTACAACCGAAATTGAAAGCATAAATTTCCGGGCACACATACGCGAATTAGCGCTCGGCCATCGGGAAAGAACAAGGCCCTATAACTACCCCTCGGTAAATAAGATAAATCGTCGCTTTCTCAGGCTGAATTTGAATAAAAGCGAGACAAGCTCGGATATAGGAATCCTTGGCGTTGAAATGCGCCTCAATAAAGAGAAATCTCCGGCAGAGAGTAGGGAGACACCGTGATTTTATGGGCTTGATATTGTCGCGGCACACGACTATTCTCGCGCATTGGCTATATACTTTCCGAACCCTTTAAGCCGACAATAAACGCTTCCATATCAATTGAGCCTGCTGCTGTTTGCCGCTCTTTTATTTGATCGGGCGACGCTAAAGAAGCTTGTTCGTTATTTATTGGGAAATACGTATCAGCCGGAGGGATCAGCTGCTGCTTTTTGAAAAACTTACGCTTTTCTTTATTTTTCGTATACGAGTTAAATTGATTATTTTACGCGCTAGAAGTTTCTGCATTCATGAAAATTACGCGCACCATTTAACAGCCAAACGCTGAGCAAATATAGTAACGTTAAATTTTCCTTCGATTGCAGCGAGCGAAAAGCGCCTTTTTTCTCCGGGTCGAGTGTTTGTAAGCAGCTCTCCTCAAGGCGGCCGATTCTGTTTGCTCGTATCTGTTTTTAATTAAAAGGTGATAGTTCCTGCGGTATAGTAGTCGACCATCGATAATCGCGTCCGCGAAACCTCTCGCTCCTTCGTTCGTTCATTCGTTCGTTCTTCTATTCATTACCGGGCTCAGCCGTAAAGCGATTTCCGGTTCGGTCTTTATCGACGCGCTCTCTTCCATGTGCTTTCATCGCCGATGCAGGAGACTCGTCCCGGATGATGCTTGGCTTTTTTGATTTCACAGCTGCGACGCAGAGACAGAGACTGCTGCGATCGATTGCTTTGGAACCTTTTGATTCGCGGGAGAAAAGGAGGGAGAATCGCGCGGTGTTTACTCGGCGTCGGAAAAATGTTTACCGTGTTTAAATGCGAGGATTTGACGCTTCTCCAGACTTTGCTTTTTTTAATTCCGAATACCCTAGAGCTCTCTATTTATAGACACGAGTCGATCGGGTCTTATCTCTGTGTCTGATGGACGTGTACATTAATTAAAATCGGAGCGAGGCTTTCATTCACACACACGTTTGGCCGTTTTGTCACCAGGCAAAGAAATGGTGGACTACATCGCGGACTACCTGGAGAACATCCGCAAGCGACGGGTGTACCCATCTGTGTCACCGGGTTACCTGAGGAACATTCTGCCCCAGTCGGCGCCAGTCGACGGCGAGCCTTGGGCCGACATCTTCGACGACATTGAGAAGTGCATTATGCCTGGCGTCACCCACTGGCAGAGTCCCCACATGCACGCTTATTTTCCAGCGCTCAACTCGCCGGCCAGTCTACTCGCCGACATGCTGGCTGATGCAATTAATTGCTTAGGTTTCACCTGGGTGAGTGCGCTAATCCCCGATGTCCCCTATTATCTCTCTCGCTCTGCACGCGCGCTTCCGAGGGCTTTATAGGTTTACAAGCGAAAGTCGAGTCGAGAAGGGATGCGCGCGACATATATTTTTTGATTGATCGCTGTTGCACTCTTCTACTTATTTCTCGGCTCAAGGGTGCCGCGAACGCAAAGTTTTTTTTGCGAATATTCTGTTGAAAACGATCATTTGATTTTCGACATCGCAGGCATCGAGTCCAGTATGCACGGAACTGGAAACGATAGTGATGAACTGGCTGGGCAAGATGATCGACCTGCCAGACGATTTCCTGCACCAGGCTGACGGTTCAGGCGGTGGAGTCATTCAAACCACGGCCAGCGAGTCGACCCTGGTATGTCTTCTTGCAGCGAGAACTAGGGCTATCCGCGACGTCCAGGAGAACGATCCAGACCTACTTCCAGCCGAGATCAACTCCAGACTCGTAGCTTACTGTTCGGACCAGGTATGATCTTATGGGCTCTGGTATACCTGACGCGACAAGGTTGCGAGGTGAGGTTATGGCAAGGTTCTTTCCGCAGGCACACTCGAGCGTGGAGAAGGCTGGACTCATTGGATTAGTGCGGATGAGGTACATCGATTCTGACGATAATCTCAGCATGAGGGGTGAAAAACTGGCCGAGGCTCTGCAGCGCGACCGAGAGGAAGGCCTTGTGCCCTTCTTTGTAAGTAAACACTGACGATTACTGTACAAGCCGTTGTTTCGATGAATAAGCGAGTTTGAATTAGTTAAATCATCGGGGAGACCATTAAGCTATCGTGAAAATCGTATTAATAAACTTGGTGGCCGGACATTCACTTCTGAACAGCATTCTGCTCACAATATCGACCAATCGTCCGATGAAATGTACAATAAATGCCTGTCTAGCCACTTGTCCAGTCACGTTTATGCTTCATCGGAGGATTTAGTTCATTCCGAGTTTGAATATGAGCGCCGACGATGCAGTCGTTGCGCGAACAATGAAATGGTATTACGCCACGTAAGAGTTTATTTAAAATAGTAAAATGTAGCGAGCGATGTATGTGTTGTTGACGTCATCGATCAGATGCTCTCCATAATATCAAGAGATGTAATGGACAGAGCGTAGTAAATGAACACTTCAATTGACAAGCTGATAATAAATATTTTTCTAATTCTTTAAAAGATTTTTTCCAACGAGTGAAGGAATCAATTTTTCAAAACTGTCGAATGCTTATTGGAGAATATTTATTAAATAAAGCTGTAGTAGCAACTAATGACGGACAATACTGATCCTCTTACGATATACGGTCTTGGGAGCCTAGTTCTCTTTAATTAATGTTGCATCTTGTAGCGGAATATTTTCCGTATCGTAGAAATAAGCTGATCTTTATACTCCTAGTTGGCTCCCACGAGTATTCGCCCGCACAAAAACAATTGCGAACTTATTATTTCAGAATCTTGCAGCAAACTCTTACCATCTATTCTATTTGCTCTGATATTGATCTCTTCCGATAATATTGACGTCGGGTATTCAGTAAATCTGTTAAGTTTTTTCTGTATTTTTTGTATAATTGTTTTTTTTTTAATTTTGTAATATTAATAGGTTTGCGCAACACTCGGTACTACAGGAGCTTGTTCATTCGATAATGTACAAGAAATTGGTCCCATATGTAAGTACCCTTGAGAACTTCCTAAACCTGGACCTGTTGATATTTTATTGTTTTAAATCATGTGTTTTTAAAATAGGTGAAAGGAATGGACTGTGGCTACATGTCGATGCTGCATACGCCGGCAGCGCCTTCGTTTGTCCGGAATTTCGTAGTTGGATGAAAGGTATCGAGTATGCCGACTCCTTCGCCTTCAACCCAAGCAAATGGCTCATGGTTCATTTTGATTGCACAGCTATGTGGTGAATAAAATGTTCTTATGTTGAAAATTAAAGTTTATTTACAGCATTGTTTAGCATATATCAATATTTATTTTTAGGGTAAGAAATAGTCAATCTCTGCACAGGACCTTCAATGTCGAGCCCATCTATCTTCAACATGAAAATTCAGGTAAATCGTGAATTTAATTATAAGAATACATGTTTTAAAAGCGTCACGTTCATTTAACATTAATAACTCAATTACTTCCAATCTCTTGGTTTATAGGACTCGCAATTGATTACATGGTGAGTTGTAAATTGCAATGACAAGATACACTTTCATTTTCACCTCGAAACTAAATTGTTCTCTAATATTTCCAGCACTGGCAAATTCCTCTGTCCAAAAAATTCAGAGCACTCAAACTCTGGTTCGTGATTAGGAACTATGGCATTACGGGTCTTCAAAAACACATAAGAGAGGTAATCATAAACAACTTACCAATCTTTTTATTTATTTAAATTAAATAATCGAAACTAAAGATCCCATCATATCCGAAATTCGCAGGGAGTTAGGTTGGCACAGAAATTCGAAGCTCTAGTACTCGCTGACTCGCGTTTCGAGATCCCAGCTGCCAGGCACTTGGGTATGGTCGTATTCCGACTGCGCGGCGAAAATTCACTGACTGAGCGACTGTTAAAGAAAATGAACTCACGGGGTAGAGTGCACTGCGTGCCTGCTGCGCTTCACGGGAAGTACGTCATTAGGTTCACCGTCACGTCTACTAAGTAAGTTTTGGAGACAGACTTCTTCTGATGTAACACAGGAAGGTATTTATATGAGTGTTTGCTTTGAGCAGCACCACTAATGAAGACATACTGCGGGATTGGGCGGAAATCAAGAGCACGGCTACCGAGATTTTGGGATCCGGTACTAGTTCTCCTTCGAGGGCAAGAGTTTCGTTGGCAGGTAATGGTTGTTCCAGTATTGTTATTCGTAGTGTCTATCGAACCATCAAGAGCTATTTGAAGATACGCAGGTGTACTATTTCCAAAGGAATTCATAGAATCAGAAAAAAGCTTTATAAAAGATAAGACACGCTGCTTGATATCAATTTTGTGGGTTCCCAGAAGAATCGTCTGAGTTCATTTTTCATGATTTCGAGAAAACGCGACTTTAACGTTCGTCCTGTCAACCACAGAATTGTTCTCATATGGACCACATAACAGCATCGTTCACGTATTGACGTCATCATCAGTGTCGTAAGCCATGGTGTTTGTAAAATTTTCAGAAACTCGCGAGAAAAACGAAAATTTTGGCTCGAGCCTCCTGCTGGCCAATTCTCCGATGTCACCAAAAATAGTGAACGGCAGTTTTGCCGCCATATACGATGCGGCCGACGTCTTCAACGAGTGCATGAAGACTTTTGGCCAGCTTCGTATGGAGGCTCGGGATAGTCCAGGTACGCGTTCTTTCATGCGAGTTCACTCTTTCTTGTAACCACACCTTTTTCCTCTTCTTTCGTTCAGCACTCGATGTTTATAATCAGTGTTTTCACACATTAATGTTTTATTTGATTTGATGACAAGTCAAAGCCTGCATTTATCAAAGCATGTCGATTCGCTCGCACGTATGTGTTTGCTTAATATTTCAGATACCGTCATTTGACGGTGAAAATTACAACCTCATTTGCTTCGTAAATACAGTTGTTAGCTTTTACTCGCTAATTCCTGCGATTAGTCAATTAACGTATGGCATTTACTATTTCCCAGCAATGCGACGTCGTATCCGTGGAATACTAATGTCGGGGAAGCAGTTTTCACTCGACTCTCGCATGGATTTGGTTCAGGTGAGTTTACGCGTGAATTTCGTTGATGTGACTATATTTAACACGTAAGCGCACGACAAGCATAACTTCCTTGGCTCTCAGTCGAAGTTGAAAATTGCTTGGATGCACAGAACGTTACCATCAACCGCATGAGTAGTAAACTAACAGTTTTTAAAATAATTGAAAATTTGAATATTTCCACTATACCATACTATCTGCTAAAAAAAAACATTAAAAACGATGTAACCAGGTGAAATGTCTGCAGGGGTACGCATCCTGTGCTCGTCCGCTGTCCGAGCCATGCGCGAATCTACTGCAGGTGAAGGAGGACGAAGACTACGTCGGTAAGAGCGATTCCACTCTGAGCATCGACAAGTCGGAATCCACAATCGGTAAGGACTAACCGCAAGCTCTCCATGTTGTTCGAGCTCGCGATCCTGTACTACTAATCTCCAACCTGCCACATGCACACCCCGCTTGTATCTCACCCTTTACCGACACCAACAACCAAGTCAAGCTCGATACTCACGCGACACTCAATTCAGGAGACTCTTGCGCGAGTCTCGAAAATCACTTAGGTTCTCAGGATAGCGACGGCAAGATCGTCAACGGCTCGACCTACGACAAGTTCCAGCGCTTCAAGGAGTCCGAGGAGGATGAGGAGGTGGAGAACAGTCTGGTGGACATTGGTAATTCCGTGATCAAGACCGGCATATCCAAGAGCGAAACCATCGGAGCCATCAACAGTTGCTTCAGTAACGTCATTGCCGATGGTGGCACGTTGACGATGACTCGCTTGAACAGCGAAAATCTCATGGAGAGTGCAGAGCTCTGCCGAAAATGCGGTCATTACGTAAAGCAGCAATAAATGAAAATTCAGGCTTCTCTGGCTCCTTTCCAAATTCTTTCACGGAGTATTTTGCATCAAGTTTGTCACGAGACTTTCATCGCGTGTAGTTTTTGCGAAGAATTTTTTTTGCGAGATATCAACGACGTACAAAAACAAGGTATATTTTTGGAGAGGAATTAACATAATAGAGCATTTTTTATAGAAGCAAATTTAGTCCTGCAGATATTGAGACACATCGTATACTCCGGGGTATCGGAAATAATAGTTTTTGAATATCATGACAATGGCTAGATGTACTTGGTGTAAAATACTTTCGATGACGTTTTAAAAGAATGAATTGATGCTGCATAACGGCTTCGCGCGTTTCTCTTTTAATTAGCAAAATAAGAAAACTATTGATCTGTAAACAAAGATTATCGCTTGTTATGTTTTTGCAAGAAACTTGTAAAAAATATAATTTTAATTCAACAAATTTGTTCTCCTTAATTATGAATTGTTGTAATCGTTAATTAATACATGGTTAATCAAATAAATAGTTTTAAACAAAAATGTACTGAAATAAATCCATAATGAGTGGGTTGTAAGACGTAAAATCAAAGATGGTCATGTGATTACACATTTTGTTACCAATTGATGAATTACTATTCTCACACATTATGTAGCTAGTTGTTAGTTACGTGTAAATGTATTATTTTCATTCAAGAGATCTTTTCCTGAAAGAGCAGATATGTCATCATAGAAGTGTGTAAAATAATAAACAGATTAAAAAAGTATTAATAAAACTCCAGACAAAGGGCTTCTTTCTTATTGTCACGTTCATTTAATTTCTGTTCAGCTTTATAATAATGACGTAGTTTTCGTTATAATAGATAAAAAGTATATCATAATCTTACAATAATATTGAAGAAGAAGACTTTGTAAATATTAATTTTACTCTAATCGATGATATGATGTGACAGAATTGCTAACTTTCATAATCTTGTATATATACATGTATCTCCTATGTCAGATTTTTTCATCCTTTCATTGTAACAAAGGCAGTTAACACTTTCGTACAATAATTCACCTCCTATTGCGTTCGAAAACAATCTATACCGTTTTTTCTCTTATGAACTAGTGATATTTCGCTGATCAACGTCTAGCGTTAACATCAGGTCTTTCTTCTTTTTACAATCTTTGCTTAGTCCAACGACAGTATTCGTTCTTTGCATATAATATTTTTATTATACTTCTTTTTTCTATTATTTTCAATGGAATTACTAATGAGGCAATTGTGAGTGATACTGTTCAATATATATATATATATATATATATATATATATATATATATATATATATATATATATATATATATATATTAACTTTCATAAAAAATTGTTATGTTCGCTTACAAGTACAATTAAATTATATCTTCAGCAATCTGATTAACGTTGTCATTAGGTGACGGTAAAGCATATGTCGATGCGTGAAGAAGTCGATATGTCTAACAGTCTCTATGATTCCTAAAGGGAACAATATCGTGAATGTTCTAAAAATGTTATTTATTCGAACTTTAGTTATAGCATAAGCCAAATTATTGCAATATTTATCTGACTCTCCATATGAATTAATTGCGTTATTTGAGTTTTACATTGTTTTAATCTTCGTTTTTTTACAAATTTGTGTATATTATCGCGTGATTAAAAAAAAAGTTTCGTTGAAAAATTTACACCTGGTATATATTGCATGATGAAATATGTATCTATACTTTTTCTTTTCTATGCATGTGCACGATTGCTGATAAAATTTTTTTTTTTCATACAATTATGCATATATTACGATAGTTATTTGAATTTTCGATTTAAGAATTCCAAGCGCAATTAACGCTGAAAATGCTTTTTGCATTTTTACATCGCATATCATTTAGCTTAAAACTTGCAAACGCTGTCTCGATAAAATAACAAATCGATGCAACGCCATTTAGAGTTATACAATTGCATATATCGTTGAAAAAAGGGCGGGGCCAAAAGTGCAATTGTAAAGTGTTCGGGTTTGTAAAAAATGTTTTCAGTGCCTTTCAAGGGAAAAGTACTGGATATATAGTTAGATACATAATTCGAATAGGTATAAGGGTGTGCGATATTTTTCGTTCTTTTCGGATATACAATGGACAAACGAAAGCTTACGTTGTCGACTGTATAACGCTGCCGAGTATATATCTTTCATGTATTTGATAATTTGTCTAGATATCTATGTCTTTCCAGCGGTTTAACACTGATTGCGGGTGCAACATAAAGTATATAATATATGATTATACATTCAAAATCGAAAGGTAAAAACATGTCATTTAAGGTAATACATATGCTTACACAATTGATAATTCGTTCATGTATAATATAACAATAAGAAGCTTCTTGCTGTTGGCTGTCAACTTGGAGGGATTCTGTTCTGGCGACATAACGTGTAGAAAACTTTTTGCGATAGTACCTCACATGGCACGTGGATTTTTACGGCTGCGAGGCCACACAGCTTGACAATTAAAGTCGAAATCATAGAGAAGCGCAAAGTCGTAATTTGAGAAAAAATAATTATTTATCTTGCGCATCATTATCCCTCGTCCGATTTGCCTGTCAAAAGATCAGAGTAAGTTTTGTGCAAGAGGATCGAACATCAAATAAATATGTGATAACAATTATTTTTAAGAGATTGAACTGTACATTACATTTTTTCACATCTAAGTTATATTAATTTACATGGGTAGGTGAATAAGAGGAAATCAATACGTGAGAAAAAGTAAGTAAAAAAAGAGATCTTGTAATATAATACACAAATAACTGTTCCGATAAGCACAAAATTTTGAATTCCGCTGGAATGAAGAAACTTACATTGAATTATTGACAGGAATGAAATTACGTTCAAAATACATTTTAAATTCCTAAAAAATAGTCAAGCAGAGATTCAAATAATGATCCTCCACAATGAATTTTGTAAATTCCACCATAATAATTTTTTCTCGTTACATAAAATATCCTGGCTAATTTCATACGTAAATATAAATACTTAAATATACGTAAGCGTGTAAAAAAGTTACTGTACTGATTGCAATTAATTAATCATGCAGTTTCGATGCGAAAATTCAAGAAAATTCCAAATTCAACAACGTTTTCTTGACAAAAATAAAACTCATCAAAATTTTCTTATTGCTTTGTCCAAGCTCGATTTTTGCATGTTCTGCGTCAGGTCATTCATTCACCGTTCAGTCCCACAATAATCAACCACTCGTAACAGAATAATCGAAGGCACATATCACACGATTAAATATTATCCAATCAATTGAATTTCATATATTAAAACTACTCAACAAATGATACATCAAAATCATTGACTTAAGAACTACGGTATAATCACGTATGATCTACAATATAATCTTCGTAGCTCGAAACTGTTGCAGCTATATTTATACAATATCCGTAACTCAGCTAGTAATCAAAAGTGAAATGTATAAAAATCAAAGATAATGTTCTTATGGTACAAACAATAAATATATGTGTATACCTTAACAACTACAAAACACAAAGAGATAATCAGCCTAATTGTATATAAGGATAAATTAAAAATGAAAATAAAAGATATACATAACGAGTGTGGCCTCACAGCCGCGCGTGCTACAATGAACAAATGACGCGACACGAGCCGCATGGCCTGCCAAGGAAACATCGCGCTGCAGCGACATTTATTTGGCAAAAGGCTCCAGTGTGGTAAGCCTTTCTGTGAGGATAAGAGCGTTCAGCTTGACCTTTCGCGGCCCCTGCGCAATACACAGGGGCCCTCCGGGCTCAAATTGAAGGCTCGCAGAGTGCCTTTATTTATTTCGTTTTTTGTTTGTCAGCAGGGTGGAAGGTAGGTTCACTTTTTTGTTTCATTGCGAATAGCTTGTTTACTGCGCACGTGACCGACGTGTCTCTCGTTGAATCGCTTCCAAAAGATTTTAATTAAAGCATAGATTTTAATAGTTCAAGTTGAAAATGAACGGTGTCGTTTAAGGCAATCTATTTTATTTTTACTCTCGACTCGCGCGTTGGCGGTGGTAAACAAGCCATCGCGTTTGGATACACTACTTGCAATAGGTTTGTAAACATCTACTACTTCATGCCATCATGCTGTCGTGTGAGACAAGAAACTTTTATATCATGTTGTATTGCGTATAATATTAATTAACACTTATAGGGGGATACTTGAAGAATCACGTAAATGTATATACGACTTTCATGGAATTGTCACTTTTTTAAAAAACTACGCGATTCAATTGTAAAAAGTTATCAACATACAACGCTTACATTCTCGTGTAGAAGGTAAATCTTAAGTAAAGTATAAGTTACGGGAGACGAAAAGAATTTCAAAGAATAAACAGGTGACCAGCACCGGCATGCAATGGAAACACCATATTGTCTAAAAACATAGATATTATTTACATCGATATTTTTCTCAGTATTATAAGTATATCTTATAGAGAAAAATAGCGAAACCATATGGTCAACGAAAGCATTGCTGACAACGAGGAAGACAATGGAAAGCGAAAATCATTCCGACAGTAATTTTCTCTATCGTGAATATACTTAAAAAACTCAATGCATCGTTCAATTCGTTCGGTGTATGATAATACTCATTTGTTTGTTTTCGTTTAGTCTAAAAATAAATCACTATATCTACGCAACATGTGGTACAGTGCGACCGTGCTTCACTACAGTAGCATCTCATTCGCACAACCGAAGACACTTCGACCTCGGATCCATCGACGTTTTCAACCATCTCTTGCTATTGCAATACCCCACACAAAGTCCGTTTTATGCTGTCTGACTTATTGTCTAAGTTATCAAGGTACCTTCGTTTAATACTCTATGTTCACAGCAACACGAGATCAGTCGATCGAAGTGCTTCTCTAAATTACGATGCTACTCATACATGGAAGAAAGAAATGACACATTCGCTCGGTACTCTTGTTCGGTTAACTTTTGTGGGCATGCCATAGTTATTACACATGCCACGTGAAAAAGTAAACGCTTTTCAAGCCCATTACTCGTCTGCCTCATACGATGCAGTATCTCGGTTTTTGTATGTTTATGTGTCTGTATTTTCTAAATTATACTGTGTTCGAAAAGAAACAGTGTGTCTAATGAGTCTCTCGAGCTTCTGCCATGGTTGAAGTATAGGTGTAGTATGTCGCAGTGAATACCGTAAACAAATACTCCGAGTATACGTGAATCGATCAAGAGTGTGTAGATGAAACTAAGTTGGCGGTAGTTTGAAGTCGACGAAGATTACGCTAATTACACTGATCTTCGTTTCCTTCGTCGATCTCAAACTACCTGCTTTCCTCGGCAAGCAAGGAAAAATCGTTGTCGCAAACAATCCAAGAGTCTCTTCGAGCTTAGTGTGTTACACATTAAATGCGAAGAGATCTTAGATCGACGATTTTCAATCAAATCAACTTTACAGACTATATTTTAAAATAATAACACGAATAAGAGCAACGTCGAGATGGACCACGCATCGGATACAGTTGACCGAATTGCGGAAGACCGTATGATCGGAAGTTTAAATATCACAAATTGCAGTTAAAGTCTTTTGTTGTCGCTTTGAAACGTGCCATCTCGATCGTTCTCCCATTTGATGGTGATGAAGATACCGCATAACTGGTATATAGTTGATGTTGTTGTTGCTTGTAACTACTTGAAGTATTTTTTTTTTTTCAAAACTATAATGAAAGAGTTTTGCTGTTGTTCTACTGAAGAAGACTGACTTTGAAAAGAGATATAGAGTTTTGCCATAACGATATTCATCACAGCGAGCTACAAAGCAAGCCTGGGTTTTTACGGAGGACGGAGTCGAGAGCGAGGATCGCCGCCAGGATACAGGGAAGCAGAGGATTGGCGAGCAGGGAGGAGGACACACGATTGCACATATCTTCCTCACAGAAGCACATGTGACCAGTGCCGGTACTTTCCATCATGCACACGTGGTCCACCATGAATAAGTTTATCTGCAGTTGCGACGTGCACGTTCTCCGGACGCTCTCGTAGGCTGTGAAAATCAATACAACAGTTTGCCGTTACAACGTGACGTCGACATGTCGATTGCCTTTGTTTTCTTTTAATATTCTTTTCTTTTTTTGCTCTATTTCTGTTCGTTTGCTTTGGTGCACGCTTGTGCTCTAGTTGCTCTTTTTATTGGTGTCGATGCTGGCTCATGGTTGCCTTTTCGCTTGATAACGAAAAACCATTCGCGTGCACGCGTGCGCGAGGTAATTTGAATTTTGATGAGACGAACTTATACTTCTTGTAGTTTTATTTCCTCTTCATTCCGAGAGATGATTAAAAGCGAATGTACCTGACTAAAAGCTCCATAGGATCGGGGCGTCCTTCGAAACGAATTTTTTCATCTGTCCTCTTCGCTGGTAATATTTTCGAGATTACAGTAATATTTTACGCGAGTAAGAGCGATCTCACGCCGGTTCTACAAAAGGAGCTTTCGAATAGAAGCGAAGATAAACGAGTTTAACGGGATATTATGAAACGCGCCATTGTGCTCGTTATTGATTCACGGATGGAAAGTATCTCAGTTCGGAACTATTATTAAAACGGGTTATTAAAATTTCAACGATCGCAGGTATACAACGCGAATGGCCTTTCATCACTGCAGCAACAATTCAACCAAAAATTGATAGATATAAGCAAATATGTCAATGACCTTGTTCCCCTTGTTTGGTTTGTTCAATGTTCAATCGAATGGACCGCATCGTTGTAACTTACGTGATTTAGCGTTTCGAACCATTTTTACGCAGCAGCCGTTGCAAGTCATGAGCGGCGGCTGATCTCTCGGGAGGGCCGTGTAGTTGAACGGATCTTTGCATCGCAGATCCGTCCAGGAGTCGCATTCGTAGCAGTATACGGATCTCGCTGGCAAAACGTATGGAAATTCGTATTATTAAGTGCCATCGTCAAATTTTCGATTAATAGTGGGCTTTAAAATTAAACTGAGCGTGATTTATCATTGCTTGCTCAGCGGCAGTGTGCGTCGCAGTTTTCAGGCTTCGAAGGACTTCGAGTTAAGCACATTCAAAAGCTTACGTAATTTTAATATGATCGAACGCCTATTGTGTCCTAAGACTCTTTCGATAGAACACACTTGAAACTTCGAGATCGACTCTAATTGGCTGAAAATTCATGCAAAATTAATCGAATACTCAGGAAAAAAATCGCATAAACAATCTTATTTTGTAAACAATTTTGTAATTGAGGTTTTTTTCTTAAAAGTAGATACCAATTTCGTCATGCACAATTCGTTCGTAAGTAATGATTCTCAGTTCCACATATCTACATGAGATCGACTAATGAGCAGAGAGCATGCAGAATATTTTATAGCCCTTTTTGAAGAACGCTGATGAAGCGATTGCTTATACTCACTCTGACATTCAGCGTTACAGACACTGATTATTGTAGCGAGCACCGTTATCACTGGAAAAAGGGGACGTTACTTTCAGCGATTATGATTTTTCCTAATATCTACTGTGAGTGATAATCAATTGCAAATGCTATAGCTAATTGGCTAACTACTGTCTCATTTGGCCACTTACCATCCAGGCATGTCATAATAAATAATTTCTTTATTTAACAATGATACGTTACTTATATAACATAAATGAAAACGAAATACTATGAACAGAAAAATGAAAACATTGATGATTAATCATGATTATTCGCTATATAGAGCTAAACTATATAGAGAACAGTAAATTCACATATGTACGAGCTGCACTAAAGATTATACAAAAATTTCTATTGTTCGAATGTCCATTGAATCAAAAAGGGGGTATTCAAAAAATATTACTCAAATAACTGAATTTAACGGGACGTTCGAGCCAAGGGCTTTTGAAATGTATAGCTTGCACACAAAAACCAAGCCGGAAGTCGACATAACCGAGAGAAAGAGGGAGAAAAAAACGATAGCAGATATAAATCGTTACTCACCCGTAGTGACATAGTGCGGTGCCATTGTTTATCACTATTAACTGCTCGGGTGGGATCTCACCTTCGCAAAGTGATCATACTGATCATCGGTGGCGAATCTGTGCAGTCTTTGCGTTATCTACTCGTAAAAAATATTAAATCTAATTATTTGCACCTCGAAGATATTTGTTCAAAGCTTGCTTAAGAAATTTGTAATATAAATATACATTGTGTCGACTGACTATTTATAATTTATTGAAAAGTTGACATTCTTCAAACTAATTACTCATATGTTTACGAATTTAAAAGTACGTGTGCGTACGGTTTCTAATGATGAGCAGTACATTCTACATTGCATTAGATTTTGAAGTATGAACATAATATCTATCTAATTATAAGCGCCAAAACTAATTGATAATATCTCGCGGAAATATTGAAAAATGTGATTTATATAAACGTGAAAAAAAACATGCACCACTAGTATAGAATTGAAGTATAAAAAAAAGACTGAAAAAAGAGACGTGGTTTACTTGCCCTTTATACCTGCTCACGGATTACAATTGAATTAACCACGTTATTTAATTAAAGAAAAAGTTACGCACTTTTTACTCTGTCAATGTCAAATAAAGGAGTTGTGTTTTAGTTCATGTATACGCTGATGATCTCAATATTTACCTTTTAAAATGTAAAGATGTCGTTGACAGAATCAATGTGTTGATCTGATTCGTAACATTTCTCGATTCGTAAAATGTAGGACGTTCAATAAACTTGTAATTGTCTACGGTACTTGATTTTCTAGTTCTACATTGTCACATAATTTATTTGTTTCCTGTGCATAAGAAAATAAGAGTTATTACGTTGTTGTAAAAATTCCAGAGTTTTGCTAAATATTATTCACTATTATTCTGCTAAAATTGAAAAAATGAATTTTTAAAAATGTACAATGCATATGAATCTGTAAATGTTTCTTACTCCATCTATATTTAAACACGAAACGCGAAGTTTACTTCTACTAAAGCTAGACGTTAATATATTCAACACCATAAAAATGACAATTGACGCCCTTGTCAACCGTAAGCAGTTCAATTGCCCGTGCAAAATGTGGGTATACATTGCGAAGGTACCTTAGTTTAGAATTCATAACTTTTCTCAAAAGAGCTTACGATATGTAAACGAAAATATAAGCAACACAAAATTATTGAACTTGTAAAATTCACTAAAACAAACTGGCTTATTTACATCTTGGCAAATTTCCATAAAAAAGTATCATCCAGCTGCTCTTCAATTTTGAATTTCGACACGAGGTCGCACAACAAACCATTCTATGCCAACAATGCTATCGCAACTAAAATTATTTGTTAGCTTCCCTTGAATTAAATTCGAAATGAATAAAATCAATGCCACGGTTTTATCAAAATACTTTATATATCACGTACCATATTCAATAGTTTTCAAAATTATGTAATAACGCATCATCGCAGTTACATCGAAGCATCTACGCCTTCGTTAAAAGTAAAAAATCATAATCCGTTAAATAAAATTAATGAAAACATCTCAAAAGCATCTTACCTGGTTCTCAAGCTGCCATTGCCCTAAGCCTCTAAGAGCCAAGGTGTGTGTGTGTATATAGGCCAAACCGAGCGCAATCTTCCTCTGCATCGCCGAGAATTGAAAAAAGAGAAGTAACTATGAATGAAAAAGTCCCTGTTCCGGCGACCCCGTTAAAAAAACAAAGCACTACCTACAAAAAAGAGGAAAAATTCGCGTGTCTGTCCACGAAAAATCTGTCTCTCTTTTTCCAAAAGCTGGTCAACAGCGGAGAGGGCGACCAGCGCGATCTCGCCTCAGACGAGTCCACCCGCGAAGTGCAGCAGCAGTACCAGCACAGCTGCAAGAAACACACCTGCGTGCACGCGGCTGCTCTTGTGCAGCAGTAGCGGCAATCTCTGCGTAAAGCGCCACCGCCGTCTGGGATCAATATAAGGGTTGACTGCAGCGTCGCGGCGCTCATTCGAGAGCCACTACCGTACGCGCGCGCGCGCGCGCGCGCGAGTGCGATGCGAGCCAGTGCAGCACGTGGGCGACATGCGCGCCAGGCCGATGCACCAAATGCCAGTCAGGGATGTGAGAGCTACGGTGTGGGAGGGTTCGCATAGTAGTAAACTTTGTACGCCAGGTGCACGATTTATATATAGGGTGTAATGTGCTAGTTGATGAATTTTTCATATGGTTGAGGCTCAAAATAGGACGCGAGCTTTAGAAATGTTTTTTTTACTAGAGATCTCTCGGTAATGGTTTAAATGAGAGCTTTTTTAAATATGATTTTGTTAATTTACCACGTGGAGCATGTTAATAAAGCCGCGTGAATTGTCGTGAATAAATTTATTTATCCAATTATTCTCTTTGCTCTAATGATCAAAGCTAACCTTCACAAGGAAGCTAGTTTGACTTACTTTTTGAGGTTAACTGTACCACTTAAAGTTTCAATACATTTTTTAACTTTGACCCAATGGGATATTTGCAAAAGGCTTGTCAAAATAACGTAAACAAAAATATTAATACCTACCTTCCTAGTTACTCTACGTTATCAAGAATTCAACCGATGAGTCATCCTAAAAATTACATTTGGAATGCTCCAAATTTTATTAAAATCTGATTTTTAAGTTTTAACCGAGAGAAAACTGCCTTGAGATCAGAGTTTTAAATTTGTCCAAGATATTTTCTTTGTAAATAAATTTGTTCATACTGTGCAATATTTGTTTGTTATCTATCGAAGTATGTGCACTGAAGAAATCGTAGATGATGTTTATCGATGATTCATCTTGAGAAGCCCTATTTATTGAATTGCTACAGATACTTTTTACACGCAGTGTATTCAAATTGGAAAGACAGGTAATTCCAAGCCAGTGACCTTTACAGGTATGGTGGGAATAAAAAATTTATGACGTTTTTAAGATGAAATATCGTTTAAGTATTCCTCTCATCAAAAATTTGGCAATGTGCACAGAGAACAAAGAGCCGGCAGGCTAGCAGCGTGCGGGCATACGGGAGCAGCCGTGGCCGAAATAGCTGTAAAACATAACAGTTGTGGACTGGCTCTGTCACATCGCTTGAACTTTAAGACTTTCAATCAGTCTCTGGCTAGCAAAAGTAGATGGCGTTTAGGAACTTTTATTTTTCCCTCATCACAATCTGGGCGCAGAATATAACCATAGGGATGTAACACCTATGCCAGAAGTGCCTTGTTGGGCCTGGTTGAGCCGTTCATGCTAAAACTACAACTGCACGACAATCTACAGATCATTTTTATCTTATTCAGATAAATTGGCTTAACTCATTAAATGAGCAAACTTCGAAATAACGACATCAAAAGCGAAACGCTTGCAATTCAAAATGTAAAGCAAAGTTTTATTTCGTGATTTGTAAAACTATTTCAATTCAATCGATAAAATAAAATCGTGCACGTAAAAATATACTTGTTTGAATGCTCTCGATTCTAATAATTATTCCAATGAAATGGAGTATTGTTAGACTGTCAATTATTTACAATGAAAGCTTATGACGCGCTTATTAATTTTCAATTCGTTTGTGACTTTAATGACGATCAAACATGTTAATCACGACATTATGCGCACATTGGAAACTTTATCGCACAGTTTCTCCGTATCGGCACTTCAGATGTTCCACGTTATTGCCCCCTTCACACTTTATTTTTATATAAGTCAGACCGTAAGTAAGGCTTTCGATTTATATTTTATCGATAAGGTTTAACACCATGAACACCATATATTTTATTTTTTACAACCATAATTTTTCCTTTTGATATTCGCTGTAAACTTTTAACTTAAAAGCTATTTCTTTTCACGTTTGTAACACTTTATAATAAATGGTTTTGTAGAAGAAAAATCTCGATAAAATTAAAAAATATTATTATAAAATAAAGTATGAATATATCATTTAATTGTATAGGCAAGCATTTGGTGGTAAAATGGCAACCTATCGAATAGTGATTGTCAGTCTTTGCGTACTATTTATTATTCTGCATATTGATTCAAATTCGGCAGAGCAATATCGTATACAAAAGAAAATTACATATTACGACGATGGACAAAATGGTAATTTATTGGAGGTTTGTAGTTGTATTTGATTTTAAAAATTGAACTTATCATTAAATTTGATAGGTACGATGGCATGCATTCATTTTCCAAAAGTACAAATTCGTAGTTACAAGACAGAGCCATTGGGATTCAGCAGTAAGTTACAAAAACATTGATTTTTTGTCTGCACTTCCAGCTATGACTAATGCTTTTTTCAAAGATTCCAGACGGTCTTTAGGCAAAAAACACAAAAAGCGCCATTCAAAAAAGACCAAACGTTCAGAATGTGAGAAGACATCTCATTTCAATGTT
This sequence comes from Nasonia vitripennis, assembly GCF_009193385.2. NCBI lineage: Eukaryota > Metazoa > Arthropoda > Insecta > Hymenoptera > Pteromalidae > Nasonia > Nasonia vitripennis. Next base: position 17,569,251 of record NC_045761.1, on the reverse strand, counting down.
ATAATGAACAATTGCTTAAATTTGCAATTGATAAAATTTCATAATTTCACTAAAAATACATTTCCAGCTCGGAGAAGAGCGCCCAAGCGAAATGCTCGCGGTAAGCGATTCAACCCAATAGCAAGCTTTCTACCACACCTGCCGTGGATACCGAAGATTCCTGGTTTCCCGCCAATCGGTCTACCGCCTAGTTTAGGCATACCCATAGTGCCAAAGGTCATTCCGATAAAACCGTTGTCTGTGCTTTCTGAACTTGGCAATTTGATACCGCAACATATATTGTCCAGCGATAAAGCAATATCCTGGAGCTACAATGACGGCAACACGACCATTAACGTAAATTACAATCCATCTGGGAAAAGTAAGAATATGATCGTAGATATGAAACTACCGAGTTCAAGATCACGCAAAACGGACGATGATTATTAATAATAGGAAGATCAGCATCAATGTCATGCGATTAGTTACTTAGATTTACTATTCGATGCAGTTTGTAAATGTTACTCTTAGTAGTTTTAGTGATGTTGATTATTTATCAATTGAAAAAAAATATACATATTTTTGCCATCCATTTAGAAAGGACCTTTATCAAATTATGTAATCAAAATTTAGCCAAGCAAATATAATTAATTGCTTTGAAGATAATCAATAACTCCATCAACATATAATGATGAACATAATCTATGTAATTAAAGTTCACGCTTCTAGAACCACTTCAAGCGGCGAAAAACAAATAGAATATTTCAAAAACTAATAATAACTCTACATTCACCTATCCCAGCTTAGTTTCGACTACATAGATAACAGAAGAGATAACATGAAGTTACGATAGCGTCTTTAGCGATTCAAGAAGTAAACGTACAAATTTGCAAGACACGTTACACTAAAGAAAATCCGCGAATACTTTGAACTGTTATTTAAGTATAGCGCAAAATCTCAGCGCTAAATGGCATTGATCCAACAAAATTCCATTGCATTGAGATAACAAACAGCGTCAATTATATCTTAGAAAAAATGATATCGCATCCGTATTCAAACAGAGTAGCGATTCGCGTATCTCGCGAAAAGACAGCATCATCGTGTCTCGGCTGCTACTGCCGTCTAAAATAAAAAAGAATTAGCGCGCTCATATCGTCATTTCGGTTTGCTCTCGACCCCGAGAACGCACACATGCATTCCAGATATATCTATATATACACTCTTCGGCTCTCATGCTGTAACGTTCTTTATATTCCCTCGCAGTGTACATGCTATAGTTATCGAGCGTCGTGTAGTTGGCGCGCAGTCGTCAGTCCGTCGCCGAAGTAGACAGAGATCGCGCTTCGCACATCGACTGGCCTGTCGACACTCTAATATTCGGTACTTATCTGCATTCTTTCTCTTGTTGCTTTTTCTGCACGACAATTATATCGCTGGTACGTAGGGCGAAAGGCGGTTTACGCCGTATTCGAATTTTTACTGCGCCTGTCGTTCGAGCGAATCGCTTTCCGTCGTTATTGCTCTGTTATTGTTGTTCGATTATGAAACGCTTCGCTGAAACTTTACAATTGTGGAGGTGCATATATGCCGGTGTTGGATGCCTCGAGAATTAAGTGATACGCGCTGACCAAGCCGGATTAGTTGAAGATCTTTTTTTAGCACTGCGCTTTAGCAACGCTCATACAATCTCCAGCGAATTCCGGCGCTCGGTTTTTTAAGGTTAGGGTTCTTTGTATATGTTGTGGTTGAGTATATAGGGCACCACGTATAAGGAAGTCATGATTTTTTTCCGTTGATATTCTAATTGTGGAGGATCGACGAATGTGTTTATTTGTACTTTTTACGCAGTGCGTGGAAAATATGTTTTTAAATTAAATGTAAAATAATCTTTTACTTTAAAGTTTGACGTTTAAAAAGAATTTCTTGACTACTACAGCTTACGACAATTAGCACATTTATGCTTATCATTAGATTGTGAAAATACTCACTGTTTTTTCATGTGCATTTCAAATATTATTAATGGAGTCGCGTAGCGAAACCGTTTAACGTATGCAGATCTTAAACATTCAATATAAAATAATCGCAAAACGAATAATCGGTTAAAACTGTCATAATTATTCTAGCTGATAAGCGATGCGTCAACGAATTTCTAATCGCCAATTTGTTATTATAGTATTGTTGACTTACGCGTGTACTACTGTTCTAATGACTTTGACACTTTGAAAAATGGTAGATTGTATTTTTTATTTTTTCGTTTTCATAACAGTCTCTTTGTTATTTATTTCTATCCATTGAATAACTAGCTGTTTTAAATGCTGAGTGATACATACCCACAAGAGCTGACATATAAATATTTATTTTGTACTGTCTTTCATTCATATTCTAACAAATTACAAAATTTCCAGGTCAGCAATTCCAACTAAATAGCTGGTTAGATCAAAATAAAATTTTGAGATAATAGAAACAGCCATGAACGCGATAATGCGACGAGCGCTTCGCACGGCGATAAAACTCGAAGTTGTGACTCCCAATGTCATCAAGATACAGTCGAGATGCATGTCAAATGCGGCCCAGGCAAAGGTCGTCGAAGGAACAAACGGTGAGAAGATTATACCGTCACCTTACGGTCAGCTAACTTATCCAGAAATGAGAATATCGGACTACGTGTGGGAATCTTTGCAGGATTATTCTAATATGGTTGCACTGGTAAGTAAAGCGTTTACAAATGTAAGTATATGTCTTGAGAGATAATCAGAAGCCTTGCTAGCATACATTACAGTTGATATTGCGTTGTTGATGTATGGAGAGAAAAATTAATCGCGGCTAGTATACTATGGTTAGGTTCGATCCTTCCTTTAAAATGCAAGCTCAGACGCTTTATTAGCATCTTATCGCGAAATGCTAATAACGTGATATCTTGTTAGTATAGTAAAATTCTTTTGGTATCGAAGATTTTTTCATTGAATTAACGAGATTGACAGTTGAAGGTACTAAAAAATTACTCGATTCTCAACATATTCGAACTTAGAATTGTGCCGATCAATTTAAATTTTCAACATCCTGGGAGTACTCGAAGCTTTGTGTATGCACATATTTTTCTTTCTACATCGTAACAGTCACCTTTTACTATGCAAATCATTTGCAAGCTTTTCTCGTCTTCATTACTTAACATTTTTAATCCAAACAGCAATGCGGCGTGACGAACAGAAAGTACACTTATGCCCAGGCTCGCGATTACGCGAATTACGTGGCAAGAAGTTTGCTTGACATAGGCGTCAAGCCCGGTGAAGTGGTAGCTCTCATACTCCCAAACTTACCAGAAACCGCTATTGCTTTCCTCGGATGTTTGGAGGCTGGAATCGTTATCACAACGGTTAATCCTATTTACACTGCCGGTAGGTACATAGTTCAAGTGGCTTTTTTATCGTTACAGCCGTTTTATCAGTTTTAGTCACGATAAGCTACGAAGAAATGCGCGCGGTGTTATAGGTCACATCGGAAATGAAAACATTTTCATTCAGCAGTGCACGATAATGCGTTACGACGATTTGATTTCTTTGAAGCTTTGTTATGAAGATGACAGTAGGCGATGTTCTTTTTACGTAATGATTCTCAGTATTATGAAAATGTACTTTGATTTGCAGATGAAATTGCCAGACAGTTGATTTCGTCTGGCACGAAGGCTGTTATCACTGCAGCAGAGATATCGTCGACCGTTATAACTGCAGTAAATAAGAGCATACCTGGAGGCAGAGTTATCGTTGTTAATGATCACACAAAACCGATTCCAGATGGCGTTATTCCATTCGAGGTGAATACAAAGAATTTCAATTAGTCCGACTGCTCGAGATTTAAATTAAAATCGGAGGTGCGTTAAAACAATGACATTTGTTAAATCGACTAATTAAACCTCTGTACAAAGGATCTAATCACGAAAGGAAAAACATTGGCTCCTCTACCCGATCGTCAGTGGTCGTTAGATGACGTTGCAATTTTGCCTTATTCGAGCGGCACGACTGGTCTACCCAAGGGCGTCATGTTAACGCACAGGAATATCGTCTCGAATGTGGAAATGGTCAAAAATACAGTAGATAAACATATGATGATAAAGGCTGATGGTAATACGTTATGACAATTAATTTTATTCGTAGGAATTCATTGTAAATATAAAAAATCAAAAGCAAAGAATACAGATTATTAGGTGTCGGATAATGTGTTTAATTAAATTGTAAGAAGATCATTCGCCATTTTATCGCAATAATGACGAATTGGTAGATTTTACAGCTTGTGTCAAGGCCATTCATTTGAAAGACACTTATCTGTAGAAAGCTGATCGTAGGTTCCTCATTAACTTTTTAAGTATATTTGCGTGATAACAACTGTGATTCAGCGATATTGGAGATAATGATACGTTCGATGAAGTAGTGAACGATAGAGTTTTATCACAACAATGATATGCATTTTTTTTAGCGATTCGAACGTTGTGTTAGTTTGTTTTAAAAGAAATATGCAAATTAATACACTGATTTTCTTTTTTCTGATAAGTATTGTAAATTTGAATGAATATTGATGGATTTTATTTTCAGGATCTTCCCAGGAAATTGTTCCTGTTGTCCTTCCAATGTATCACATATACGGAATGAGCACTATTATGCTTTCAAGGCTCTCAATCGGCAGTAGACTCATCACTCTACCGAAATTCACTCCAGAGTCGTACATAAAAGTTTTGGACGAAAATAAGGTGATCATACTAGCCATGAATGACTTTTTGATTAACTTCAGAACGTACTATTAAAAAGTATTTTGTAACTTCGCAGGTATCTGTGTTGATGCTGGTACCACCCATTGTTTTATTCCTGTCAGCCTCGAAACATGTTACAAGGAAGCACCTTGAAAATGTTACAAGCATCACCAGTGGGGCAGCACCTCTATCTAAAACTGATGTCGATAAATTTTACGATAAATTTAACGTCGATCGATCGAAGACTCAATTTGCTCAAGGTCAGCGTTTTTCTATTTTTTGCCACGAAAATTATGGTTTAATTTATAAATAAAAATTTTTGAAAATTTTAGGATACGGTTTGACGGAATCGTCTCCTGTGGCGCTTTTTGAAAAATCCGGGGTCAAGTTCTCGAGCATTGGGAAACCAGTTTGTGGCAGCGAGGCGCGTCTAGTGGACCCAATCACGAAAAAAGATGTACATTCGCCAGGACAGACCGGCGAATTGTGGATTCGTGGACCACACATAATGAAGGGTTATCTGAAAAATCAGAAGGCAACAGAGGAAACGATTGTCGATGGTTGGCTACTTACCGGCGATATTGCCTACTATGATGACGATTTAGATTTCTACATTACCGACAGACTCAAGGAGCTTATCAAAGTCAAAGGTTATCAAGTGAGTTACAATGAATCTGCATAATCCGTTGACTTGGCACTTTGAGAATTTTTTAAAATTCGTTTGTTTTTCTTCAGGTTGCCCCAGCCGAGCTTGAAGCCCTTTTAAGGACACATCCAAATGTCGAAGAGGCTGGCGTTATTGGAATACCCGATGAGAGAGCCGGTGAAGTTCCTAAAGCTTTTGTTGTATTAAAGAATAAAGGGGAAACCAAACCAGAAGAGATTCAGAACTTTATCAAGGGTAAGGTTTCAGAGTTTAAGGAGCTCAGGGGTGAGTAACAATAAATCTATCAAAATCGAATGAATTCTGTGTTACATAGAATTAAATTGATTAATTTTGTTTTTCGTTTAATTACAGGAGGAGTTCAATTTATTGACACTCTGCCGAAGAACCCGTCAGGAAAGATATTGCGCTCCAAACTAAAGCAAGACTACTGTTAGCAAGATTGTGATACTGATTGGAAAATCATTGCTCTGGATTAAGAAGAAGCGAAAAAAGCATTAAGAAAGTGCTTTATAAATATATTGCGGAAATGACTTTATATACAACATTTTTTTAGTGCGTTTACTGTACTATATAGTATTATTAACTGACAGGTTACAAAGAGGATTTTATGAGAATTGTTACTTTTTGTAAATATATATACAGTGGTAGTATCTATGAAACTTTTTAAGGGAATCAACTTTTTATATTTTACGAAAATGCGCAAATCACATAGATTAGAACAATACATGATATTAATAAGTGATAAGATTTGTAAATTTATTATAAAAGCAGTCACTGTAAATATTGAATTTGATGTTCAATTTTGAATTTTCGTGATAGAAAAATAATTCATTTATAATATAATTATTAGTGATACAAGATTTCATGAAAAACTCGGATGTCAATATTTTTCTAAAAAAGTTATCGTATTTTATACCAACAACTAACAAGATTCGCAGTTTTAAACGTTGTACAGAATTCTGTTAGCATAATCAAATTATATGATTTCACGTTGAAATGTGATATAATTACATTATAACAAATTGCTACTTCAGTACATCGATTCTACAACGTCTGGGCAAAAAATTGTGATGCGGATTTTTAAATGTGCATATACATGTATTTACTGTATTAATATTTGTAATATATAAACTTTTAACGACAAAAATCCTGCCACTCAAAAGTTTCAAAAACGAACTAATAAATAACGGTTCCACTGTTACTACGAAACGTACATTTTTGTTTGAAAAATGCCCCTCTAGGGGTATATTGATTTTAAAAAGTTTATAGAAAGCCTATAGCGAAGCTATACACTCTGAAAAACGCGAATCAAATTATATTCATTCACTGGCGGCAGCATCACCGCAACATTCTGGAAACAAATACGTCGCGAAAAACCGAACAAAATAACCCATCTCTTCCTTTCAAAGTCTCCCAACAATTCTGCTCTAATTACAACAAAACTCTGCGAAAAAATCAATTCATCCTTTCGGCCTGTAAAGCGTACTAAAAATTTTCGCGAAATCCGTTCAACTCCGCGCGACTAGCTCACGGATTCGATTACATTTGATCAATCAGCGGCGTATTCTGCGCTGCAGCATCAGCAGCGTCGTCGTTGGTGCCAGGCTGACGCGACGTTATGACGCCGGCGCCCCTGTTTTCGCGCTGTCGAAAGTTTAGCCCCAGAAATTTACTCCCTCTCGTCCTGCCGGCACTTGTGCTCCCGCGCGCGTGTGTGCGAGTACGTGTATAGATATATAGCTATGCGTCTCAAGGACGAGAGAAGCAAAGATGAGTTCTCCCTTCTTCGACTGCTGCGCTGCTGCTTGCGCTGCTCTCGAGGAGGGAAGAGTGTATTGGGAATATCGGTCCGTTTTATTGGGTCGCTCTCACGTTTTCGATTTTTCATCTTTGCACAAGTGAGAGATGTGCGCGCAGGAAAACGTATGCCTCGAGTGGGTTAGATCCTTTTCCGTGGTTGTTCAGTTTTGTTACGATGGAGAGCGAGAGGCCTTTCTACAGGGATACACCGCGTAAGCAAGTCATGTGTATGCTGGAAAATGATATAGAGGCTTGGACTTTTTTCACTATGAAGCTTGCTAAGTCAACTGGATCAAACAATTATTTAATCGTTGGAAATCTTCATCGCTGAATTTTTAACTCGTCGCTGCGACATCCTCTAATTCGCTGACCTGAATGCCTTGGTCAACTTAACTAGCTGGCACCATATGCTGGCACACGAATTTTCGCTTAGCCATTCGGTCGCAAACGCTGTATGCCGTGGTCTAATATCTACTCAGCTGATGCACACATACACGAGATCGAGCTAATTATGTTACTGCGTAGCTTTCGATCTGCTTGAATTGGCAATCCTCTGCGAAGCGTGAAACGCCCAGATAAACCGCGTTTGTGTTGCGAACGAAGACACGCGTATAATATATAGATTTCGCGGGATATTCATTTCGAATTTGGGTGCATTAGGAGCGAAAACAACCTTAGAGAAAATATGTGGAAAAGCGCGCTTCGCGATGCGTTTCACCGGGATTATTCAAAATTTATTTTTCCCGCCGGGCTATAGATTCAACTTATATACGCGAACTGCGCGCGCTCTGCTGCACGTAATCGATAATTCGGTATTGGAAGTTTCAGTAACGGGAAGTTTTATTGTCGACGTGACTGGTTTGAAATGTTGCAGCTGCAGTTGCAAATAATTCAGTTTATTTTTAAATGCAGGTCATTTGCTTGATTTCCAACTGCGCGTCATCCCTCTCGTGTGTATCGCTGTCTTCGTTTTATTTATGCTTCAAGAATCTTTATGAATCGCGCTATCCGACCAGTTTATTGGAATGTTTTGCACGAAAATGCATAAACACAAGAAGATAGATGGAAGCAGTTTTATCGGTCGTTCATCGTTACGCGGTTGATAAAGTAAAGTAGGTTATTTATGCAGCTTGATTGAGTAGATACAGACATTTCCGGACGTGTATTATCGCAAAATTTGTAATCATTATTTCAGACGCATGCATTTAACGTATATCGAGCCATTTTGTTCCATTCCATTCAGCGCGTAATCACTCCAAACTTTCATCAATCCGTACGCATATACGGCTTGATCCGGTAACTCTATTCACTCGTCGCAGCGGGTTTCGTCGGTAGAATCCGATTAAACGTCTATTTACTAAACCGTCGCAGTCTCCGCCGCCACACACGACCCGGTCATCAGCGACATTCGCTTCGCCGACGTAAAATGATTACAAAGTTTAAAAACAGCGAAATCTGAAATCCCGTCGCGAGAATCAAAGCGCTGCAGCTCGTTCAACTTTTTATCTGAAATCGCTAAGTCAAAAATCTCTCCCTCGAATCTCGCGTCTCCGAGCAGCAGTCGCACGCGAAAAAACAATCTAACTCTCTCGAGTATCTCCCGCAGATTGCACTCGACTAAAGCGAAAAAAAGAGAGGAGAAAAATATCATCCCTCGCTTGACTCTCTTTTCCGTCGCGAATCTTTCCGGAGCACTCTATTAATGGTTTTTTATCGCACGCACTTGCACTTCTCCCCGCGAACGATCCTTTTTGTTTTCTCCGCTCGTAGAAGAGAGGAAGAGAGAGAAAGAGCTTTGCTCGCCCGAGCGCGATTCATTCTCGTTTCTTTCCGAAGCGCGCGAGCTGCTCTTCGACTCTTTGCATTATCATCGTCGGCATCGCCGCGCGGCGGCTCTATCTCTTTCTCTCTGTTTACCTTTGCCGTCCGCGCCAACTTTTCCCTCCTCTCTCCTTTACATCTGGAAAGTATAAGCGAGAGCCGGCCTCGTTCTTTTTCCTCTAACTAATATATATATATATATATATATATATATATACATTTGCCCGGCGACTCGATGCGTTTATCTTTCGCTCTTTCTCCCATTGGGCTTGCGGCTGGTGTATATACATATCGCGGAGCTGACTATCTGGAAATTCCTCCTTTTTTCTCATGACGGGGTTCGCGGAGAGAATAATTTCAAAAGTTTCAGCGGAAATCGCGGAAAAGTTTTGAGATTTTTTCAGCCGCTGCCGTTGCACCGAATATCGCTGTGTATCGACGAGTTCGCCGGTGAAGCGAAGTGGATAATTATTGGATTATAGCACCCGACTCTCTCTCTCTCTCTCTCTCTCTCTCTCTCTCTCTCTCTCTCTCTATTTCTCTCCTTCGCTTTAGCGCGTATGTACTTTGACTGTGAAATATTAAAAAGTTTGATGAGCTCGATTTGAATTTCTGGATGCGACCATCGGAGTCGCTTGCTATGCGATGGTAATGGCTTTATGAAAAGTTTCTGTTATTGCCATTCTGCAGCTAGGTTAACTATGTTTTAATCATCAAGTGCATGGTTGTTGTACCTCTTTACGGGATTTAATGAAAATTCTCAAAGCTTGACACTCAAGCGCTTTTAGTCATTTTTTAAAAGCAAATACAGTTTACTTGTTTCCACAGGAAGAACATTCTAAAAATATTCTTCTGAACGATTTAGATACCGGCGATCTCGTCGCTGAAGGGAATATTTTCTGCATCGAGGGAAAAGCGCTGCCACTCATATCTATATTCGGCTTGAATGTGCTAATTAGTAATAATTTTGAATATTTTGAAAATTTTAAAAATTCTGAAAATTTTGAAAATTTTGAAGATTTTGAAAATACTTATATAGACACACACATCCATCGTATAGGCTGCAGAGTGAGGAAAAAACTACTCCCTTGGGAGGAAGTCTGTTCCTCCCAAGGAACTAATTTTTTCCCGCTGCTAAGAAAAACTTGATGTTCCATTCATTTTACATGCATGAAAAGTGGCCTTTTTCGTGCACGTATCATGAAAAACAATTTTCTCCCCGCTTAAGGGGATGTCGCCCCAAAAGCTTCGCAAATCCGCCACGGGGTATTTTGTATTTCCGAACTTCTAGAAAAACAGAAAGTCCGATCGAATTTTTCTTTCGGTAGAACGATTCATTAAACTTAACATTACGGCATTACAGACTCGGTTTTTCATTTGCAAGCTTTATTTTAAAAGTTTTATGTAACATATTTATTTTGAAAACTCTATGGCGAGTCTAAATTATAAACTTAATTTTAATGTACATACGTACGCGTGGACCACTAGATATATCAATAGGGAACAGACATGCTTTTGCTATATACATATAATTACTTATATATAGTAGAAATTAGCATGAGAATACGTTATGTATCAATTTTTTGCTGATTTAGTACCTCTGGACCCTAATATTATTAATTAAAAATTCATATGTTTGAGTTTTTTTAAAACGGCAGCTCTTCAATATGGCGACTCAAAGGATAAAGACCTAACCTAACGTACGGACATTTGAGTACATTTTGAAGCATTATCTCTCAATTCTATTATGATTTTTGAGAAAACAATAAGGTTATTTTATGTATGAACGTTTACATGCGCTTATACATCTATACATATTTTCATCCTTCGCGCCGCCATATTGATCACGTGAGCCCTCAATCGTTTAAACGTATCATTAGCAAACCAAATTTTCAAAACCATATTACTTAACAAATATTGCAGTAAAAATCGTAACTTTTGTACTTTTGTGTAAGATTTATTCTTAACTTTATTTTAAAAAAGGTTTTAAAAATTCATGTCTGTTCCCTATTGCCAAAACAAAGTAGTTTCGGACTGGTCCTTTCGTCACCGCCTGAACTCTTTGTGTCTGTGGCGGGTGAATGTAGATGGCGCTTAGGCACTTACTCATTTTCCTCATAACAATGTACGCGTCGAGTCTAGATATAGTAGTGTGCCACCAATGCTGAAACAGCCTTGTTTGGCCTGCTGCTCGGACACTCATGCTATAATTGTGCATATCATGCATAATAAGTAATAAAGAAATTCGAATATATTTTTTAATACTATTGAATAATATAATGAATATGTGTCAGTCATTCTCCTTTAAGAAATCTTGAAAATGTCATACGTACGCGCTCAGACAGCAGCAGCTCCTATTCATAATCCTGAAAAGCCATCGTTCATTATATCCTTAAATCACATTTAGCCCAAGTGTACGTGCACTCGAAGCTGCATTGCGTCTAGACGCATACTAGGCCATTGATCTATAAAGTGTGTAAGGTCAGTCTACTCGCGGGAAACTATTCTCCCCGTGCCTCTCCGCCTCCTCCTCCTCCTCCGTTATGTAATTCTCCGAGACATTTTCACGTCCCCATTCACACCCCGCAACGAAGGACTCCAGTCGAGTAAATCACGAAATCGTTCAACGTATAATAAGCAGAGCACTCGAGAGGCGCGAAAATTCAAATTACCGCGAAATCCCAGTGCTCCCATTAAACGTTTCCCCTCCCTGCACATAAAAAACAATAAGACAGCAGTGAGAGAGAGAGAGAGAGAGAGAGAGAGAGAGAGAGAGCGCACCCGTATCTCCCATTCAAATAAAGTACCCGCACGCACGAAGAGAGCGCGCTCGCGGCCGTAGACCCCGGTCTACATAGCGTATACGTATAGGCTCGAGGGGTTAATAACTCTATTTAAGACTCGTTCTTAACGATTTTCCCCTACTACGCTCCTGCGCGAGTTTTCTCCCGGACACACTGCGTGTGTATACTGCAACTCGTTTGCACTGTCCATCGTCTCCGCGCGAGCGTCCATCCCCCTACCCTCTTTCTCTAACGTTGGCCCCTTTTCCATCCCCCACCCGGTGCGGTGTCGGCGGCGGCAGCAGCAGCAGCCGCCTACACACACGCGCGCGCTGGCTGCCGCCTCAGTCGTTCGCGCACCCTCTAACGGAGAGGGTGGCTTTGTGAGCCTCCCGCGTGATATTCTTCTCTCTCTCTCTCTCTCTCTCACTCTGTCTCGCTCTGCGCTGTGCAGCTGCTGCAAGCCCGCACGGACGACGTGACTCTGCGCCCGAGCACCGATGAAAGGGTTGACGTGCCCTTCTCCAGCTGGCCACGGCTGCTCTGGTTACGCCTAGGACCCGCTGATTTTTCGCGAGCTCGCCACTCAGGTAAGGTTTGGTCCGTCTGGTTTGTTGATGTTTCGCGTGGGCTGTGTGCTTTTATTTCCACCGTCTCAGGAATTCTCAAATGTGACTTGTTTGCCGAGGACTCGCCTCGTGGTATACCGGGAAACATGTCGCACTTATGCGGAGGCTGATTAGGATTCCATCGCGATGTCGTTCGCCGCAGGCTAATTAAGGAGATGGCTCGACGCGAACACGCTTTGTAATCTCAATTAACCTCCTATTGCGGCACACCGGCTTGCTCGCGCGCCGCGACGTTTGCAGTCGGGAGGATTTGGTTTTTAAGGAGACGTATAGAGACTGCGGCGAGCTTTGTTTTGTCGTTAGGGACAATTCGCTCGGAGGGAGGAAGGTGGATTAGTGAATTTCAGCGGACTTGAATTTGTTTACCGCGCGCATGCAACGTAACGAGCGGCTGGATTTTCAAGACTGTTTTATAATTTACTCGACGCGCAGCTTTCAGATTTAAATTTATCGCGCTTTTATCGACTCGCTTTTGTGCGTTGCATGGATAACCGATAATGAAGGGTTGAGCGTGTATATTTAGTATCATAACCGGACGTTTATGCCTCGATATCGGATCAATCACGTTTGACAATCACTCGGTTTCTCAATTCGGCCTGTTGTGCTTCATGTGCGCGAACATAATGACGATGCGACATGTGGCCGTCATTCACAATGGATGAAATTCGATGTAACCGAGATTTCGACGTCTATGTTCACGCAAAAGTGTTGCTTAAAGTTGGAACAGCATCGATTACCGCAGAGCCGGGTACACAATTAACGATTTAAAATATCAAGCAAGCTAAATGGACTACAAACAATGGCTCATCAATCAATGCTAATTCTCAGTCGCAGGATTAATAAAGCGGTCGCCGCGTGTGTATATATATATATGTGTGGGTGTGTGTGTGTGTGTGCGCGCGCGTGTGTGTGTGTTCATCGGCACGCGAATAAATTATTATTGTTATTATTATCACTGATTGTAGTCGAATTTGCAACACCTCCCTACATGTAGGGCAGTTTCATTATCATCGTTCACGAGCGAATACAACCGCATGAATTTTCATAGAGATTTAATTATACGCCTTAGACGAGAAATAATGGGGCATCATTTTTTGATTTTATGCTAATCCATTGTAATAACCATTGACCGCATCGTGCGGCTGCAGCAGCTGCCACCGTCGTTGCCTTGATAAATCTCAATTTGAGGACAGTTGACACATGGCTATCATAAAAAGAATTAAAGCGCCGCTCCGCCCCATTATCTGTATATCACGCGACAGAAGATGAGAAATGAAATGGGAAATTATTGTTCGACGCTGAGAGAGATTAGCGTCACAATATATAAGAGAAAAATAGAAACTCGCGAAATATTACGCGCACGCGCGCGCGTTATCATCGAAGTCAAAATCATCCCTTCGATTATTCAAGCGAAGTCCGATTACGAATTCGGTTTTCATTCGGCGATGTAAATCACTCACGCGGAGCCGCATCGGTGTAATCCGAAATTAGTATACCGAATACAGTGGGCAAATTACCTCTGCGAAAATAATAATACCGTGTACACAGTACAAGCTTGAAATTAGCCGTATAACAGTTACATACAGAGCGCCGAGCAATCCCGGCAACGCTCGCAACGTAAACGTGCTCGAAAAATCTATGCAAAATCCGACGCTTGGACAGCTAGCTGGTTGCTGAATTAACTCGCGCGTAACTCTCGGGGGGAGCACACCGGATAGTCTATACGAGCATATAAGCGCATAATTAGTCCTTCATTCTCGCGGCGTCGTTGTCGCGCCAAAGAGTCAGCTGGCAGGGCGCACGAGCTTGTTTAACAATAATGACCGGAGCGTTGCGGCGCTATCAAATTCCTATTAAATCCCGACTTTGATTCACCTCTCTTTCGTCATTTTCTCCGCCGCCCGCGCACGCTTCTTCGCCGGGAAATCGGATAATCGCGTGAATTGGGCGCAGCGCGCAGGGAGGGATACGGCTGCATTCAAATGGCGCAGCGGGCGAATAATTTGCATAAATTTCTCACTCTCTCTCTCTCTCTCTCTCTCTCTCTCTCTCTCTCTCTCTCTCTCTCTCTCTCTCTCTCTCTCTCTGAGGGAATGAAATTGAACGTGAACTTCCTATTCCCGCGCGCTATCCGTCTCTCTCTCTCTCTCTCTCTCTCTCTCTCTCTCTCTCTCTCGCTCTCTCGCTCTCTCGCTCCTCCGAGCTATAACCTTTGAACTCCGAGTGCGGAAGTAGTCGCGAGAGCTGATCCCATTTTTATTGCTTATTAACCGCCGGGATCATGTCCCGCCATTCGTCATTTCAATTTTCGCTCTCTTTTCCCTTTTTTTCGCCCGCGGCCATACAGCCTCTACTCTCTCTCGCGGCTTTATCCCTATATTCTCCGGCTGAGAAATCCGAGTTTCTGCCACTTGGGATTCGAGGGAGGTATAGTTCGTCGGTTGTATAAAATCCGCGTCCATAGGCACGGAGCCTTTAAGAAGCGAGAATAACACGCGTCGGTGAAAAAATAAAAATCCATTCGCGCGAGCTTTGGAGCGAAATCGAAGTTAACGAGGCATATCCGTCTTCTCTCTTTTTTTTTGCACGCGTAACAGCCTTGGCCGCGCGCGCGCAAGAGGGCTAACGGCGAGGTGTTAAACAAGAAACTCCAATCAAAATTTACGGACAGCCGATAAAAAGTGCTGCCGAAGTCGTTTCTTCTTTACTGTACTTGAATGTCGGATAGGCTGAGCCCCTCCGCGCGCGAGATTGTTAAAACTTTTTCAGTGTAGTTCTCGTAGCTTTTTTCCCCCGCTTTAATTACTTTTGCGAAAACTTGCGGCCTTTTTTTGAAGCGCCGTTAAAAAATTATGCGAAAAAAGCTCGCCGGGCTTTCGCAAGGAAAGTTGAAGGGGTCGCATTTGTATTTACTCGCGGTGAAACTTCGGTTTGTGGCGCGGAATATCGGGCGGAGAGAGCGAGGATCGTTAAGAACGTCACACACAAGGACGTGATTTATGCACGCGTTCACCTGGTATCGAGGCGAATTTACCTGAATGTTTAGGAAGTTAATAGACGTCGTAAATAGTGAACAATACGCGCGTACTAGGTAAGCTACATATGGGTTTTCCTCGAGTAGATAAATATTATATCAAAGTTAGCGTGTCTATTTAAAATAGTTTCGCATTTGCGGCTGCGGCGGCGGGTAGTAGATCCTATTCTTGAACTAAACTATTATGTGTTTCCGGCGAACTAAGTAAGTTTCGCTCGAGTTATAATTAATTAAATTATGATTTAGAATACTTGCCGCGCCGCTGAATACTAAACAGGCAAAGTTATATTCATAGAGTAGCAAATAGTGCGAACTGCGTTCGCATAAACCCCGGCAACTATTGTTTCCCGAAAGATGTCCGGTGCGCGTAGCGTGTAACGCTGAATTCCGCGTCCGCACGGCTACTGCGAGTTTTCGATCCGATGTTATATGTTGTTAAATATTTAAACAGCTTTGGAATTACCGGTGAGTATCGGTCAGCGGGATATTTACGCGGTGTGTATGGGCGGGATTAAGTTCGTATAAAATATGCTTCATCCGCGCGCTACGCGTGTATTATAATTAAAAATTGATCGCCCGCGCACTCGAGTTTAAAGTACGCTATTAATGGCTAAAGCGTAATTGCCGACATTAGCATTACTTATACAACTTTGCGCTTATCTTGCGAATTTCCAAGGGCGTTATAAGGGAAATTCGTAAAACGAGTCGTTATAGGCGGCTCCATCCGACCGAACTTGAATTACAGTACTCGAGTTAATTTCACTTTATAGGGACGTAAGAGTCAGCCGTTGTAATTATCTCTCGATTATAGTCAGCTTTGTCTCGGGACACGAGCTATTTGACTTCCGCTTTATTACTGCAAGTGTATTGTTCTTCTTGGGCTGCAGTGAGCTCGTCAGCTCCCCCCTCCCGTCTTCGTCTAAACTGCGTTAATATTCGCAAAAAATAAACTCTCCTTTTGTCTCTCGTACACAGCCAGAGACGCTTTGAAACGAATTTATAATTGGATTCTTTTGAGCAGCCTTTAATCGGTATAGCTTTGATATTTTCATTAATTCTTGATGCCTTTAAATTTTCGCGTCTTTCGCCGTTTCATTCCACTTGTTCTAATTATAATACCACCTCCGGGGAAATGTAATTTTACGCGCAAGACATTTTTTACCAGATATAATGTAGCGAGTGGTTTTTCCGGTATAGCGAAAAAATTCATTCTTATGGCGCGCGGTTTATGGTCATGCCGTTACTGGATACACGCGGAGTAAAAATAAACTCTTCTTCGACCCGTTCGATACATTCGCGATATCCGCTGTACGCTAACGATGTATATTCTTGTTACGGCAATCGTGTTACATGCTCGAATACTTATGTTCGCCGTGTGTGATATAAATACTGTACACATACACATATATGTAAATAAACTAATGAAATAACTTCAGAATGGTTACATTAAGGGGTCAAGCCTGGGTTAAATCCTGCAAAAAAACAAAAAGATATTCTTCTTACCAACAAATTTTTGATGTAATTTGAAAAAAAATTGAATACATGTATATACCTTGTAAAATCATTGACCAAAATTCATGACATTTCACTATATAAATAAGTGTTTTCAGTCACTTGCCACGGCTTTTTGAAAGATCCGGACCGTCTTCTTTACTCTATCCGGGCTTAAAATGTACCTTAAACATGCCCCCTCGGACCGATCGAGAGACATTTCTAAAAAATTTAACCCAGGCTTGACCCCTTAATCAAGCGCGTAGACTAGGGCAGTTACGGCATGAGCGGCTTAGACAGGCCCAGCAAGGCAGTTTTGGCGTGGCCGACACACCGCTATATATAGATTCCGCTCGCGCATCGTGATTAGGGAAAGAGGAAAGTGCCCATGTGCCACCTGTCGTCAAAACTGTTCTCTTTTACGGCTAATTACGATCATGCACTTGGTAACGCAATCTGTTTCTCTCTGCCCACGCAATGTCGCCGATCGTCTGTGAATAATTTGCGAATAAATCGCGAAGTCGTGAACAGTCGTGCGAACATTTTTCGAAATATCACCAGAATTTATTGAGAATTCATCGATACGTTTAATTGCGAGTGAATTCAGCAGTGTGCCGACGTCGCTAAATATTTGAAATATTGTGATTATTTCCCGCGCGCTGTATCTGCGAGCAGCGGTAAATGCAAAGCGTTCGTTACAATGTTGCTCGAATTTACGATCGACGAGCTTCTAGATGCCTCGATTATACTCGGCGCGTACATGAAATATCCACTGCAGTAGATTGAAAATTTCAAAGAGTATATTCGCGCGAGCACGTTGTACGCAATAGTTTGAAAAACGATTTCAGCTGCAAAGTCAACACAGCTCTCGGGTATAACCCCTGATGGAATTTCAAAATCTTCCAGCAGCAACGGTTAAAGTTCCACCAAGTCAACATATAATTCCGGCGAAACTTGGTCAAATTTTAATGCTCGCGTTCGAAGCCGTTTCCGCAGCATCCCGCGTTTAACCTCGTGGCCCCACCAGGGAAAGCATCGACGTTACAGACGGTCAGCAAGTACCTCGACCGTGTATACATATAGCATATAGCCCAGGAGAGAGAAACCCTTTGGATTCCCAAACGCAGTATTAGTCGTCCTCGTCAAAGCTGTCGGCGTTTCAAGGAGAGATCGTAATATATAGTATACGGATGGAGCAGCTCGGAAACGGAGTCAAAGTAATCTTAAGCTCACTCCAGCCTACGCTCCGAATTCCCGGGTGAATAATTCATAAGCTTAAGCGCGCTGCAGAAGACCGAGAGCTAATACAAGAAACCACGATGGCTCGAAGACGATTAGGATCCGCTTCTCTCTCTCTCTCTCTCTCTCTCTCTCTCTCTCTCTCTCTCTCTCTCTCTCTCTCTCTCTCTCTCTGCACGTCCCTTTCATCTGCGGTCGCGCGTCTGATGAATCTCACAGCCGATGACGACATCCTTTGCGCCGTGCCGCGGTCTGTCTCTAGTTTCTCTGTTTGACGCTCCCTCGGCAATGCGATTACGAGAGTTGCTGGTGGCGGCGTTTTTTTAAGCGGCGCTTTGTGCTTATTAGATGGAATCCAGGAACAAAAGAAAACACGGTGGCTCGGATTTCTCCGGAAGTCGGAAGGTGTTATCCGGTCGTTTGACGGAAGACTGCGAGGAAATTGTGTTTTTATGCAATTACCAACTTCTCACTGCTCGGAACTTCTTTTCCTGCGACTTTTATGCCCCTTTACCTCGAATATATTTCATAGAAAAATTCTCCACGCGCAAAACGCAAGAAACGTCGCCGATAAAACCATAACCAAAAAACCCAGCGCACTGCACCCATAAATCAGCCCAAGGTCGTAATTCCTTAACGCTCAAGCCTGAAGCGGCACTAGAGAGCGACAAGCGTGTGCCGTTGCGGCACAAATAGTCGTATAAGGATAAAAGACAAGCCCGAAGCGCTGCCGCGCGTCCGATTCCGCATGGCTAGTTTATCGTCCTTCTCCTGGCCGCCGCCGTCGTCGTCGCAACGACGAAGCCTCGGAGCTTTGATTTGGGCAGAGCACGTATCGCTCGCTGGGCTTGCTTTTAGGTCAATGCTCCAAAGATTTTCGTCAATTGTAGGTAATTGGCCATTCAGAGAGTACACACGCTTTAGCCGCGCGAGCGCGCGCTCTGCCGATGCCTGTTTCGAGCTCTGCGCACATTCAAATTCACGCAGCTGAAATTCTACTGCTTTGCTAGCTGCGATTTTACCGGCGACAAGCTTTGTCGCTGTTTCTCCCTCGCTGTATTCCACTCCGCTGGTGCATTCAGCTGCTCGCGATTGTTCGCAAAATTAATATTATCGGAGAGAGAGGCATTCGGATTATCGTCGCCCCAGTAAGCTCCGAAAGCGCGGCCTCCATTCACCGCGATGCGTGCTTGCAAGCTCGTATTTCGTCTCTCAGAGGAAGCGATCGTACGGGGCGAAATAAAAAGTGACTTTCATACACGACTCTTCCGCAAGCTCGGGAGACGCGGCGAATCTGATGATCGGCGGAGGGAAGCGATAGGGCGCTCAATCACGTCCCTATTCGGGACCATCATCCATTTTTGTCAAGGCCTGGGTGTGCTTCATCGACCAGAACAGGTGATACGCGCAGCAGCGCCCGATAAATAAGCTCGCGATGGAGGATCCGCGTCCGGGATTGTTTTTTGAGTCTCGTGCGCGCCTAGAGCAACATGTGGTTCGGCAGGGGAAAGCGATATCGTGCAGCGGAATGACTTTCCGCCCTGCGTGCGAGACACTTTTTTTCGCTCGAGCTATGGCCAGTGATTCCGAGCTATAATG
The DNA here is from genome assembly GCF_009193385.2 of Nasonia vitripennis. Lineage (NCBI taxonomy): Eukaryota > Metazoa > Arthropoda > Insecta > Hymenoptera > Pteromalidae > Nasonia > Nasonia vitripennis. The sequence goes on along the minus strand of NC_045761.1, from coordinate 17,549,468 downwards.
CACAGGGCATTACCCGAATGAAAGCTCGGTTCTTCCCATCAGGCTGAATGCTCGCGTCAAAACAGCCAATCTCGGCTATGCCTTTTCTTCGGTTTGCAAAAGGATGCGAAGGATATAGCGCGTTAATTGCGCTAATGAATTTTCATTACTCTGTGTGTGTCGGCGGCGGCGGTGATGAGTCGACGCACTACGCGTTTGATGAGCTTAATAAGCTCATTCGCGGTTCGCGCAAAAGATCATACCCACCTATCTCGGAATGCTTTTATCGCGTAATTACTTCGACCGCGCTCGCGGTGCCGCGGCGCCTAATTCGGATTAGTCGCGCGCGAGCTTTTATTTCGCAGTGTACAAGAATTACGTCATAATATCATATGTGAAAGTAGCCCGAGCAATTCCGCCCTATGCTGATGATACGTACATAAGCGCCGGGCGGACGGGAGCTTAATTTCCGAAATTCGAGCCCCATCATTCTGATGCATGCAAATATTATTTTCGCGGACACGACGAGCCGTTTTTGGTATTCAAATTGAAATTAGTATGCGCGCAGCCGAGCGGGTGATTAGCATATGATGAGAGCTGATAACTTTCCCGCAGGCGCCGGTTAGAGTCGTAAAAATTTGCCGGGAGAAGAATAGTCTAAAGGGTAGTGTGTGTTCTCGAGACGCGCAGTGCGATTTGCCGTTGAAAATATCGGTTATGGAGCGCAACGCGCGAAAGTTTACTTTAAACACGTAGAATGGAATTTCAGTATACGTGTGGGAAAAAGTGGTATACACACAGTGCCATTATCGGAGCGACGTACTCACACTCCAGTTTCCAACTCGAATGACAACTTTGATTAAGCGCGCGGCGATCATTCAATCCGCCTTCGCTCACAGAGAAAGCTGTTCTGGAATTCCGGGCGAGTCTTAACTTAATTTGTCGCGCCCGCTCAACTTGCGCCTTTATACACGTATACCCTCGCTGACTCTTCGAAAGAGAGACAAAAATAAATCAAACGAATCCGATACACAACGCGCGAAACTCGATTCCACGCATGCACGTATAGGAGAAAAACGACGAGAGTGAGGAGAGAGTGAGTGAAATCGCTAACGATTTTCTGTCGCCGCTACATAAGGCCGCACCGACGCGCGCTGCCACGTGCGCGCCCGGGCGGCCGTCGCGGGTGTGGCTGCACGCTGCAGCAGTCTCTGCGGAACGCTATTTGAATTTATCACCGGCTATCGAGAACTACTTTGCCGACGACGACTATATAGAGCAATCCAGGTCGCACTGCACACTCCTTTGCGAGCCGGGAGCTGAGAGCGAAAACTTTTCGCGGCTATCGGACGCGTTGATTGAAAATCCGGCCTGTGTGATTAGCACGGAAGCTCTTTCGAATTCATCGGATAGCCCGTATGTGTGTGTGTTGGTGTGTGCGGATTGCGTTTGAGGGAAGAGGACTTTTCCGGCGTAGTTTTCAGCCATGCGGTCGTGCATATTCACGAGGAAGGAAATTCCCCGAATTTATTTTTTCGATGCGCGCGATGGAGATTGTTGTATAAATACGTGCGAGCCGGCTAAACGGCTGGTTAATAACGGCCGAGAGCGCTGCATGAATAACCGATTTTTGCGCGGGTCGAATATAGCTTTTTTTCCCTGCAGCGAAACTCGATCTTCGCCGGGAATTTGTACACTCGCGCGCGGTATTCGATATCCATAAATATCGATCGATGAATCAAAAGCTCCGCGTTAATTCAAGAACACACACGCGCGGCTGACAAAGGTAAAGCTCCCGTATATCTTGGAAAAATCGGTTCGCCGATAGTAGTTTCGGGGATGCAGGCCAGCGACGCGCAGTTCATATGAATAATTCATACGCGTTCGCTCGGACACCCCCTCGGGGGAATTTTGACAAAAAAAAAAACCTAACGGCGCTGGACGTTCTCGCGGACGCTGTAAATATTCTAAATGCGCGGGCACGCGAGCGAGGAGAGAAAAAAGGTCGCACACTGGGTCGGAGAGCAGAAGTTCGCTGCGGGAGGAAAGTTATTCAATAGTGAAGTTGAGAATTGAGGTTAGTTTACTAATATCGAAAAGTTTAACGGCTCTATCTCGCGGCGGAGGCCGAGAGCCGTTAAATACTTTTGGAAATTTCGACGTGTCGGTAATTTGCCGCGGGGCGAAGTTTTTTATTTGTCGAAGCGCCGCATTTTTATGCTTCATTATGTCGAATGTACACGCAGAAGTGTACGTGCTACAGGTGTTGCTGTTGTATATACTTTTGAAATTGTTTGATTATCGTAATCATCATGAATTCAGCGACTAAAATGTCTACTTAAAATCCTCTCAATGCTGTACAGTATAGTAGCGTTTCATCTCCGTTCGTCCATTTTTTGCAAGCTTCCATTTCCTTCGCCTCGGTGCAAGCTTCTTTCTCTTCTCTTTTTCCTCTCGATTTCCGCACACGCATGCACTCGTCGCAGTACAGGGCTTTACACGCAGGAAATACACGCGGCGCGTCGTTTCGCGCACACAGATATTGCGTTGCAGCTTGCAGGGATGGGGGTTAAAAGCTCTTCGATGTCGGCTATTAAAGGGTAATTTGCGGCCGAACGGCTTGTCGTGACGCTCGGCCGGCTCGCGAAGGATTTGCCAATATGAACAATCGACGCTTCAGCCTCTTTTCTCTTTTTCTCACTCGCTCTCTCCGAGAAAAGTGCGAAGGGAGAGAGAGTGGAGCGAAGAATGCCGCAGCGCTGCGCTGTAATGGAGATTTTTTGCGAAAGCGCAGGCGCGCTATTGTGTCTACGCCGGCCTGGAGATTTATTGGATTATATGGATAGGTGGTGGTGGGCATGGTATGAAAGCCGGGGAAAATCGTTTTTTGATTTAGTTGCTGTAAAGCGGTCCTCGGGAAAGGAGAGAGAGAGAGAGAGAGAGAGAGAGAGAGAGAGAGAGAGAGAGAGAGGGTCGATTCACTGCGCGCGAGAGGTGTTAAGCCAATTTTTTCGCCCTGCTTTTTGCGAGCGTGTATCTTTTTCTATTTGGATTGCTGATTCATTAAGCGGGAAAAAAGTAGGTATTGATACTATTTTATCGAGAATTATCGATCCCCGAGAGAAAGAGGCAAACGGTCCAAGAGAATATATCGTCCCTTTATTCGGCAGTATCGATAAAGTTAGCGAAGAGAGAGAGAGAGAGAGAGAGAGAGAGAGAGAGAGAAGCTTTTTTGCATGGAAATAAAGTTGCAGTTTTGCAACGCTACACGCTTGTTTCTTTCCCGGAGCTTGCAACAGTTTTGAAACTTTTTTGAATGTTGAGAGACATCCTGAAAATTTTAGTAGCGCCACAAAGACAAAATACCCTCCGCGCGCTGAACGAAAGCTGAAAAGTTTATAAAATGTGTAGAGCGTGTTCCTGCAGGAAAGGAATGAAATAAGTCGCGCAATAAATCATCGTAATTTATGCGCGAGCTTTTGAACCGCTAATCGCTTAATAAAATAAGAAAGAGGAGGAGGGGCCGCAGCTAAACTGCACAAACATCCGAGTGCCTCGAGATGCATTCATTAAAACTTGCGATCGCAAATTTTCTTGATAATACCGTTGAGGAATAAATCCGAAGAGGAGATAAAGACAGCTTACAGCTTTAAGTCGCGGATTCAGGACGACGACGGCGGCGGCGGCGAAGCGATATAACTTTTACGTCCGTCGCTCGATCTCATACAGCCGACTTTGCCGTCGAGGAAAATTCAAATATTGGCCGAACAAATTATACTACCGGCGCATAAGTGTCCTTTAATAATCTTTGCCGAACGCGCGACTCACCGGAAAACTTTTATGCGCCGCAACGCTGTTTATGTGCCCGGCGCGTGTACACCGCGCGGTGCGGCGATTTATTACATGCCGCGCGTAAAACTCGGCCGGATGGACCGTGAAATTAATTTAGCGCGCGTTCCTGCGTGAAATATCGAGAGAGAAAAAAAAACATTTACTCCCCGCGCGCGTATAAAGGCAGTGAACAGAGTTTGCAAGCTCCACAACTCATCCGACAGCCCTAAATACTCTCAAACGGCGCAATGATTTTCCAGCGCGACGGAATGTCCATCTGCGCGCCGCACGGAAATTCGTATTTCCCACGGACTGACGCAGCTGCGTAAGCCGTATACTACCTTTGTTTAGCGCTGCAGCAGAGGAGAGAGGCTTGACAGCGGTCATTCGAGCCTTACGCGGACCTCTATGTTGCGAACGCGTGACGTTGGCGTTATTATGGCAATCGGACACGTGGCTATACACTGTGTTCGGTCTTCATTCTGCGCGTTCGTGTCTACGGACCATCTCTCGTCGGAGAGGTTTAGGGCTTTGACGAACCTCTCGCTCGATGTAGCGTATACTCTACTATTATTATTATTCTTATCCGATGAACTATTAAATGCTCGGAAAGCTCTCGAAAGGCGGACAACGAAAATGAACTCGAGCTCGTCCGAATGGTTAAATGATTCAGTGCTTCGGCCTCGCCGTATTCGGACTTTTCTACTTAACGACCCGATCCCGCAAAAACTTTTCTTTTTCTTCGTAGTGGTTTAATTTACATTTCAAGCCACGAAGAGGCTCGTTAAAATTTCGGTAGACTCAGGAAACATAGGGCATCCGCATCGCGGGATTAATAATGTATAAAACGTGGTGGGCATGAGTTGTGCGCGCCGAGAAAAAATTTTTATCGCCGACGAGCGTAAAACGCACGTGCATTTCTCTCTTTCTCTCTCGCTGCTGGCGAATCGATTGCGGTATTATAATGGCATTACCCAAGCTGAGCGCGTCGATGCTTCTTTTATGGAATGAAAAAAAGCCCGAGCGTGCGAATCGTCATGAGGGCGCTAATTTCGGTTCTTCGTTACACTCGCCTTATGAATTGCAAAAAAAATGTAGAAAAAAAGGAATCGAGCTTTATCAAACGGTAAGTTTTCATCAGCAATATAGGCTATTTTAATCGGCGGGAGCACAGCCGTAATCCCGGGGATAATCCCGCAGCTCTTTTATCTCGCCGAGGCAGGCTCGAGCACCAGGCTTAGGAGCCTAAGTCACGCGCCGGACCCTCGACTAATGCGCTTTTGGAACAATTATTGTACGCGTTTGGAAAATGCAGTGACACGGGCGCACACGTCAACGGAAAGAATGGTCCCTATTATCAGCAGAGCTGAATGACGCGGATGTGTGCTGCTTTATTCGGGGATGATCGCGGCTTCGTGATCCGTGAATTATCGCGCTGACGCTTCGTTACTTTGAGAGAAAAATACTTTCTCCCCGTAAATTAGAGTATACACATGGCGTTTCGGAGTTAATCATTCGTCAGTGTTTACAGCTTCCGCGATACAATGCGATCTCATTCATACTAATTTGCAGCAAGCGCAACACGCCGAATGCAAATTCCTCCCGAGCGAAGAAAGAATGGAAAAAGCAGCCGCTGCGCCGCGCAACGCGCCGTAATCACATTAGCGATTCCGTTCTCTTCGCGCTGCGCATTTTTAATCGAATTAAAAAGGGGGACATACGCAGTTACGCAAGCTGCAGTAGAGTCAAAGTTCGGAAAAGCGCAACTTCAGACTCGAGAGAGAAAAAAAGGGCGTTAGCAGTAGGGCCGGCGCTGCAGCTTACGTGACCCCGTCTTCCGCGTTATTTACAGCTGTAATAACACAGTTTCGCGAGGCGGCGACGGCGACCCAGTTAAGCGGAGGGATAATACGCACTTGAAAATTCGAATCACACGCTCGCAGTCGTCGATAACTCATCGCTCTCTCCTTAATTATCTCGCCATCTGCTCCTTTTCATTTCGCGCGACGCGGCTTGAAAATGAAAAAAAAGGGAGAGGGAGAGAGAGAATATCGACGCGAAAAAACAATCGGCCATTGAGCGCCCGGTGTGTACATGCGCGGCTGCATCTCTCGCGCACAATTGCGAGGCGACAAAGGGGCCGTTCGGGAGTTGCTGGCGGAGCTTCGACAGAGTGTTAATTTGTTAATGCGAAAAAGTGCGGGTTCCGACGAAAAAAAATAGATGGCCGGAAGAGAAAGAACAACGGGCCGGATCGAGCATTGACGAGCTGCCGAAAGTGTAGAGTCACGCGAACGGAACAGTGTGTAGTCACTATTGCGTGGTGAAAAAGTTCGCGCGCGTGCATATGAACCTACCGAGTGAGGTATAGAAAAGGACGAATATTTTTTGGCGGGTAATCGGATTCAGAGGGTGAATTTTTTGAAAATTTGAGGACTAAAAAGTGCGCTGAAATTTCGGTGAAATTCATGTCGGCTTTAGCAAGTTTTGGTAGAAAAATTCTTGTCTTAGCTGGAAATGTGAAAAAAAAATTTTAAAACGTGGAAAATCTGCGGGTAGAGCTTAGCGTTCGCGTAGTTTTAAATCGAACGTTGTAGTTTTGATTTAAGTGAGGAAAAAAGATCCGCTTAAACGCTAGCGATATCCGAGCATTCAGAATCGGACGTATAGTAAAAAGCAATTTTGCATTGGTTTTTGATCCCCGCCTCTTCAACTTTCCAGATTTTTATTACCTTTATCAGTTAATCTGCACACAGAAAGTAAATGTAGCGGCATGACAGGATTAGGACAAGAAACCTTTTTTGAGCTCTTCTTCTCCTGATTCTGGGTAGTGACCATACAGTGCTCTTTTTGTGGTACTTCTAAACTCACAATTAGGATTGGGACAAGAAATATTTTTTGTGAGCTCTGGCTGCTCATGATGGAGCTCAACTGCCTTATTCTACCTTTATCTATAACGGATTAGAATAATGTGAAAATAATGTATACGTTTCTACCAAGTACACGCCTCAATTACTTTGCAGCCTAAAACTAATAATATAATGAAGTTCCAAATCAAAAAGTGACCAAAATTTCGTTCGCGTAATGAATGAAACGTAAACTAAACTTAAAAAAAAGGTTTACTGCAAGCTTCGAAGCGTCACTCGGCTTTTTCATCGTCAGAGCTTTTAAAAATCCAGACAAACTGCACAGCGTCCTCTCCGAATCAACGAAATAAATACCCCGTCAATTTCGCCTCTACCGCTCTCTCTCTCTCTCTCTCTCTCTCTCTCTCTCTCTCTCTCTCTCTCTCTCTCTCTCTCTCTCTCTCTCTCTCTCTCTCTCTCTCTCTCTCTCTCTAATTAAACCGTAACTCACGAGAAACTCCCAGTCAAACCGTTCACACCCCCGTGATCCAGCTACTACTTTCGCGTCGGGATCGTTTCATCTGGACTGCGCATAGCACAAAGCATTCATTCCTTGCAGCAATAGTATCCACACCTACGCGCGTACGGAGCTAGTGCCCACGTCTATTGAATTTTCCGTCAAGCTCTCCTCCTCACACGCACGTACAGGCTACGGAGTTCATACATAGCAGGTGAACGTGTCCATTATACATGCACAAGTCTGTCTCTCTCTCTCTCTCTCTCTCTCTCTCTCTCTCTCTCTCTGGCGCGTGTAATGACAGGCGCGCGTTTCGCGGTTCAACTCCTGCCACGCAGCCGCCGACAATGAGCCCCCGCAGTAGTAAATGCCGCGCCGTTTCGGCGGTTCTATAGACACAACTCCTGCGGGAAGATATTCTCGGTTAAGAGAGGTCTGGAGCACCGACTACTGCAGTCACACACAGAGATAGCGATATCGGGACTATGCCAGACAATGCTCTCCCTAGCCAAGAAATCGCGTCATCAATGTATTACTGTGTCATATGTACGTATACCTTATACATCCAGTCGTCATAGTCGTCGTCTCTCTGCCGCGTGAATTTTCGAGCGATCCAGTCACTCTACTGTAACACTTGTTCATGTACCACGCAGTAGTATGGCGAGAGGGAGAAACCTTAGAAAGCGATAACAAAGCGGTTCTTGGAGCGGAAAGCTATTTCCGCGATGGTGACGGGGACGACCATTGTCGGCGCGGTCGTCCGCGTGTATTATGTACGTCGCGCTGGAAAAGGGGCTGCATTATTATTGCTATTTTTCTTTTTCACTTTCGAGTCGCTTGTGTGTGTGCGTGTGTGTGTGTGTGTGTGTGTGTGTGTGGATCGTATTGAGGATCGCTTTGCGGTTTTCGAGGGTTAATCTTTGTGAGAAAGGAGGACTTACACGCGCAGCTTTCTGTCGACGCTTCTAGGGGAGTTATTTACTCGCTGCGGAGTATACACTGCGCTTGATCGAGACTCGGCTACTCGAGAGGTGATGAGATTTTTTTCAATGTCGGCGTCGATATGTTTGTCAAGAGGATTTTGAAAAGCATCTCTTGATAACGACAATAGCGACGTCCTAGATCAGTCATCCGCTGAAGACTACTACAGCAACATATTTCAATCCCGCCGAGAGAGACAAGAAAAAAAAACCACTGTCTTATCGCTCTCCCGGGCAAAAGCATCTTAACCGAACATTTATTAAGTGAGCAAACCTACCCGAGACAGCGTATCATTTTTTTCCATACACTTCCTTATTATGACGGATACCCCCTCGTACCTCTAACGAACGAGCGAAAAAATCAGTTAGGTCACGTACCGGTAATTTTTCCCCTCCACTAGCCCCCGAGATTAGGAAGAAATTCCGATGGGCCGAGACCTTCATATTTTTATCATACATCCCATCAGAGCCGTGCTAACGACGCACCGGCTTAACTGATCCAGTCTGCGGCGTTCCCCTGCTATCCGCGGCCCGCGCTCATCCCCGACAATACGAGCCTATAAGCCCTGTGTGTATAACCGCACACGCACGACTTGCGAGAGGAGCTTTGAGGTGAATTCGGTTCGCCGCCTCGATTTCTTTCCCGTTCCTGCGTGTATCGGGCGAGAATCGCGTTTCCGCGCGTAATCGAGCGTCGTCTAAAATTTTATCTCTCTCTTTATGCTACACACACGCGCGCGAGAGTGCGCGCTATACTTCCGCAAGGCTAATGGAATAATTTCGCCGAACGGCGCCGAGCCCGTACTTACAACACCATAAACAATTACGGCCACCGTGAATTCCAGGCCAGGAATATCGAGCTCCTTGTTAAGGTTCCATTTCGCATATCAGCCGTTATGAGGCTATCCTCTCTCGCTCTGCAACTTCGTATACACACGCGGCTGTGTATAGTCTCCTCCTCACCCTCGGATATCGTCAGAGGGGAAATTGATCCGCGGTATAGTCATCTCCGAAACGGAGTTTTCGCGCGCGACGAGCGAAGAAGGAGGAGGAGGACTTTTCCTCGGGAAATTTTTCGGAAAGAATATAACACACACGCGGGTGAGAAAGTCGTCGCCGTGTAATATCGCAATTTCCTTCTGGGCTGCTCTGCGCGCGCGTGCCTCGACAATCGATCAACCGAGCCGCCGCCGATGCTCTTCCGCTTTTTATGGGTCGCGCTTGCGAGCGAAATGTATCGGGAATTTTCTTGTTTATAAACGTGTGCGCGGGGAAACGGGCGTGGAATTGGAATCCCTCTCTTTTTACGCTGCGAAGTGGATTGATTATTGCGGTTAAAATGTGTTTTCAACGACGACAGCTCAACTCTAGGCATACACATGCACAGAGCAAGAAGGAAAAGCTCGAAAACTCGCGAACATTCCGAAACTCGCGGTCGCCATGTATAATACCCGGCGGAGACTGCAGCGGTGACGGTTGCAAAAAACGAGCAGACCAAGGAGCGGAGAGAAACAGGCGCGGGAGACGATCCATCAAGCGGACGGACCAACTTTCTCAAAGAGCGAGAGAGAGAGAGAGAGAGAGAGAGAGAGAGAGAGAGAGAGAGAGAGAGAGAGAGAGAGAGAGAGGGAGGGAGAGAAAGATGGAGCGGGGCAAGAAGAATCGTCGCGAATTTGCCTGCCGCGTGTCCCGTAATGCGCGGTAGTGCTTATCGCGTTTTCCGCACTGGGACACACGGAGCCCATGCATAATACGCGCTTTCGGCTTGAAAAATAAAGTACACATCAGGTCGGGGGAACGTAAGGAAACAAATAAACGTCGGCCGCGGAGAGAAGCGTCGAAGCAAACTCGATCAATTATCCGGCAATTATCCAATAAAGCCAGCGACATCCCGCAGCAGCAGCAGTTCTCTCTAACTTTCGCGCGCCCTTAACTCCTCGGACATCAGACACGACGACGGTCCGTCTTTCTCTCTCTCTCCCTCTCTCGCGGTGGTGGCACTTGGCTCATACTCGGCAAACAGCCTGCGGCAGCAATATCCAGGGGCGTCCGGCGATGGCTCCCGTACACTACTGCACTCTATCTCTTTCCACGAAAGAACGGACGGAGCGACATCGGGCGCAGAGGTATAACGAGAGAGCGAAGACGAAGGTCCGAAGCTCTCTCTCTCTCTCTCGTCCGGGATTCTATTTTGACCTCCGCGAGTAATGTACGAGCCGCCGGCAGCAGCTTGTAAGTCCGAAGGAGTGTACGTGTGTGTGTGTGTGTGTGTGTGTGTGTGTAGCGACGAGCTATTGTGCGGAACAAATCGGACGTGTGTATGTACGAGAAAGAGAGAGAGAGAGAGAGAGAGAGAGAGAGAGAGAGAGAGAGAGAGAGAGAGAGGGCCATGGGGTGGGCGCACTCGCGCGCAATTACCGTCCGGCGAATAATGCGATACGTTCCTTTGTGCGCGAATAATTGGCCGAGCGCGACGTGAAAGCTGCGTATAAACTCTTATTCTCTTATTTTCCACGGTGTCCTGTGAACTAATGACTTTTTGCTTCGTACGGAGTCTTTTCTTGCGCTTTGAAACACGCTCGCTACTGAAGAAATTCGCATTTCAAGCTCATTTTTCCCGCGCCGTCGCAAACTACGATGAAATACGAAATTCGCGTCGTATCATCCCGAGGAAGATATGCTACTCGCACATACATAAAAGATCGACGGGAATCGGGTCCGCTCGAATCAATAATTTAGTGTATTGGCGACCGACGGCGGATCAAAGAGCTTCGGCTTACGCGCAAACACACGCGGTATTAGGAGGATTATAATTTCATGAATTATGCAGAGCAACTATAGGTATGTACTGATGTTTGGAGAGGGGGGAAACGCCGATACGCACACACACTTGTATAATACAGCGAGCGAGCTCAGTCGATTTCCCCGGAGCGTTGCCGGCGATTTATTATTGAAGCTATGGAAAAATGTCGATGAATCGGACGTCGTATTGAATATTTCGCTCTGGGGGCTGGATCGAGATTCGAGCTCATGATTAGGTTTCTTGCTCAAACACAGAACGCGGGTACGAAAGGTACATTTTCTCCGAGGAAGATACGTATCACCGACGGAATTTTCGTTATCGTTGCCTTTAATGCTGCATTATTGTTCGCGTTCTCGATATTTCGATAGCCTACTGATCTTCCAATTTTAAAGTTACTTTTTTGGATTTTTAAAGCTATTTCATTTTATTTTATTACTGATCATAAAGTGATAAATAAAATTTTAACGCTTAAATGAAATGCGTCATTATCTTCACCACCTGCATCGTAAAATTATTACAATTTTCGACGAATCAATCATTAATTTAAATGCTTTTCACAATCAACAGTCCACCCCGCTAATAACAATCAAAAATACACTACACAATAACCACACAGATAGAAAATGATTACAGCAGCGGCAAATATAGCGGAGAAAATTTAATTCCAAACTTAAAACAATCGCTCTCGCTCTCGACTTGCGCAATTTCATCCTATATGTACCGGGAAAATCCTCGAGGGCAGTCAGTTGAGGCAAAGCTAATTAGCCGGCGCCGTGGAGGAATTTGGAAGATCCGAGCATATAATCTCGTAAAAGCCTCCGCCACTGCTCGATCGAATTACCCGCTGCAGCATCATCCCTCTCGCCTTGTATTTGTTCGCGGCGATCGACGGCTGATTACACCCGTCAAACGTAGTTTCGCTTTTTCGACTCTCTCTCTCTCTCTCTCTCTCTCTCTCTCTCTCTCTCTATCTATCTATCTATCTCTTCCCCCCTTCCCCCACAGATGTATTGGTGGTCCTGCGGCGCATCGATCGCTTATAACAGGACGACCTTCGTCTCCCGCTGTGCTAAGAAACTTGGCGCGTGACGATATTAGATATAACGAGATGATTTACTTTGTCACTTTGGATTTTATTTTAACGCCCCGCGCAGCCGCGTAATTTATACTTTGAGAGAGAGAGGGCTGGCTTTTAACGTTTTAATCGATGCATCGCACCGTTTAGCCGCGAGGCGGCTCGCCTGTTAGCGATTTTACGAGACTCTTATACATCGGCCCCGGGAAATTAGCTTTCCTCAGCGCGCCTTAATGAGAGAAAGTCGCAATGGCACTGAAATTTCGAAAGGCTATACCGCGGTACACACACCGTTGGGCTACAGTTTTGATTGAAAAATCGAGGTCGTATCGTATAGGGGGAGATTTATCGCTCCGATTATACGTCGCGTAAACGTCGATCGAGAGAGTTTTTATTCGCAGCTTTTTATACGAGCGGAATTTATCGTTGCTTGTACGTACGGGCATTGTTGTGCGAAGCGACGTACACGTACACGACTCAAAAATGACGAAAACAATCAGCAGGGTCTAACTGAGTTACGAGACAGAGAGAGAGAGAGAGAGAGAGAGAGAGCCAAGTTCGCCAACTTAGTTGTTTCCGTGCGTTTGTTAAGCGCAGCGTCGAGTTCTTGCGCTCGAGTGCGTTGCGACTCGACGGTTAAAGTTTTTCGCGTGAGCGCTGTATACACCACTGCGATTCCGTCGGTCTCATCAATCACTTCAACGCAGCGAGAAATCAAGTCGTGGAAGCTGGCTTTCGGTATTAAAGCTCGAAGGACCGAAAGAGATAATTAAGCCGTTATAGATCCAGGGGGGCCTTGAAGTTTCGCCGGCCGAAACAGCTAATTTACATGTTTTCCTTATTAGAGCAAAGCCTAATTGGACCGCCAGTTTTGACTGGTAATTGAACCACCCGCGCGCGCAAGCTATAGCTCGACGCGTCCCACTTATTGATTAAATCAATATCAAAATTCCCTTCATTATCCCGCAGTCTCTGAATAACGCTCTATATCTTACTCCCACACACCGAGCTTTTTTTCCCCGTTGTGGCTTATTGCCCCAGCGAAAAATAATTAATCTCCGCGTGATTAATCGTCGCCTCTGTGTGCACGCACAATTCGTTATGTATGGAGAATAAAAATCACGGGTCGATTAATAATTATTCGTGAATTTGCCGGCGCAACTGATGCTGCTGGTCATATCCCCGCGGCTGGCTTTTGATTGTTTTCAATGCGTCGGAATGAGGAGGAAATTTTTCCCATTCCCTTTGCTGATCCGATCTCATTTTACAGTAAAGAATTCGAACAAAGAACGCGCTAATTATTATTGGCTTTTCGTTTCAGAGAGTCGCATCAGCAGTGTGCTTATACCGCGCAACAATCGCCGGACCTGAATAAAGCCAGAACAAAGTCGAGGCAGACGGCGATCGATCCATTATTCCCGCAAGTTCAAGAAGGTAGGTATACAATGTTTGTTGATTTAGCTTTTTCTAGCTCGTCAGGAATGAAAAACCGTACTGCCGTCGCGCGCGACCCTAATTAGTCGGAACAATCACTGAATCTGATCGATCCGCCAATAAGCTCACAGCCTATTGTTATGCGAAGAAGAATATATCGTCGGCTGGATAATCTTCGCACAAAGAAGCTCGTAACCCGTCGGAGAGAAACCGATCTCTCTATTGGATGAATAAACAACTTTTTTTCGATGAGAGCCACTTACGCATGTTTCGTAGTACTAGCAGTAGTACGTGGTACAACATAGGTACCCCTGTTGCCCAGGCTACTGCGCTTAGATGGATACTGATAGGAAGAATCAATATTGCTAGGATAACTACGCTTGAAAGTAAGGCTCGTGGTTCGTCTTTTATTTAAGGAACAATTTAGAGGTGTTGCATTCGCTCATACTAGGAACGTCGCAGTAGGTTGTTTGTTGCGTTCTGAAAAGCGCAGAGCCAAATATGCAATTTAGCTTGATACTGCATATAATAAGTTCATGCAAGCTTGATTACTTAAAGTTAGAGCACATAGAGTTGTTGTATAGAATGAGCGGCCCAAGCACAGATTCAACAAACGGTAGTTTTGGAACGGGTGCTATGTACCGCTATGTATTATAACGCTGGACTCGCAGAAAGCAACGAGGGAAATGGGAAATCACCCTCGCGCCACCTATCTTCGCTGACCAGAGACTCGAAGAGTTCAAGCAGTGGATAAGAGTCTATATAATACATAGTTAAGAAGCCGAGAACGAATATGTATTTCCTCATTTTGCGCAAAGTGCAAATAAAATGACATAATCTACATGTATTATGAGAGTAGACTATACGAGTGTAGACGTATCATATATCGAGCTCGAAACCGCGAGACTTTCAACTGCGAATCCGCGAAAAATTAAACCTTGCTCCGGGGAACAGTGCGCGACGCGATAGTAGAGAGAGAGAGAGAGAGAGAGAGAGAGAGAGAGAGAGAGAGAGAGAGAGAGAGAGAGAGAGAGAGAGAGGGCGAGCTGAAGCCGGAAACTCGCCTCAAAGTAGTCTTTGATGTACAGCCGTAAAGTCGATGCTATATATCCGCCACCTCTATCAGTCTACGTCTATACATGCATGCGTGCACTTGTATGAGTGTATCTATACAGTCTCTAGACTCGGAAAGGCGGCAGAGCGCGGCGACGACCCACATTTCCAATGCTAAGCAGAGTCGGTGAGAGGCGTAGCGGAAGATGGCAAACTTTCCGAGCTCGCTGCATAAATGCCTTCGCCGACGCCAAAGTTTTCGAGAAGGAATGACGAACGGAATTTCGCTCGTCTTTTTTCTCTCTCAGGCGGGAAATATCTGCAGAAACTTGTATCGGCTGGAGTATTTATGACTGAGCGGCTGTAAATATGAGACGTTTTTATCGTTCCGCTGTCGAGCCCTCCTTTCGCACGGCACAGCAACGAGGTCGATGCTCTCCTTTCGTCTAGCTCGACGAGTTCTTATGCCTTGACGAATCTCGTTTTTCTCACGATTCTAAAAATCACACCGAGTGGACATGAGAGACATGAAACAGCAATCAGTCCGCGCAGTGCACCTGCGATTCCATCTCACCACTCTAAATTCGAGGAAAATACAAACTCACTCTCTGACGCGCGCCCGCGCGTTCACAAAGTCCTCGTCAGATTGCCATCGGGAAATCTAATTTAATAGCAAAAATGACACACAGGCCAGGCGCGCGCGCGTTGAATAGGGGGATCTGGAGCGAAGCCGGAAAATTGCGCAAGCGAAATTGTCCCTCTGAGATACGCGCATTTTTCCAGCCTCTCCGCGCGTACACTAGTTCCTTTTATTTTTTGCCCCCGCGGCGCGTTCCCTCTTGGCTCGTTCCGCGCAAGCACGTATAATTTTTCGTCGGCCGTAATGAAAACACTCGTCGGTCAAACGCTTTGGGCTCGTTAGAAAAAAAGCGCGCGCTGGTGTATCTTCCTCTGGGAGGGATAACAAAGGCCGTAAGAGAGTAGCGGTCCGACTCTGCGAAATTTGGGTTAAGTCGCGTGCTCGGACTCCGACTACAGCTGTTTAAGGATCCGGCGCGGCTCTCGAGAAAAGCTACTCCGCCGCGGACTTTAATATCGCTGCGACAATTATTTTTCCTTAGACTCGTTTAGACAGAGAGTCAGAGAGGGAGAGAAAACGAGTACAAGAGCGAGCGGCTTGTAATTGAAATGCAAATTTCCGCTTTGGAAATTACGCGACGAAAACTTAAATAGCTCGAAAATTCTAATTTCCTACTTCGAGCACGCGCAATTTCCCTAGGTCGCGCTGAAAAATCTCGGGGCGAAAAATTCAAACGATTCGCGCTATCTGCGAAGCACTCGAACAATATTTCCCAGCTCCTCGACCCTTTAATGAATTACCTTACCCCTTTGGCTGTCATGCGCTCTGCCTCCTCTCGAAAGAAGAACCCACTCGTGCGCGTCTAGGCTATACCTCCCCCGCGTCTTCGTATATCATTCCCGCCCGCATATCTAATTAATTTCCTCGCGGCCGAGTGCTGCAGCTACTTTTCGCGATCCGCATGCACCCGCTATATCTAACGTATAACAAGCGGCTCCGGGGGGCCAGCCGAAAGTTTCCATAGATTCAGCGCCGATGTATACACGTTCATCCCCGAGAGAGGGAAGGAGTGAGGTCGGCTTTGCCCCAGTCGGGGGATATAGCGCGGAAACGGAATGTCTGTTGTACGTTTTATTAGGCGAATTACCCTTCTTGCTCGCGCCAAGTTTCCGGACGACTGGAGCCGAGTAGTGGTAGTGGTAGGCCGTGTACATCGGCCGCACGAGTCGTTGTGTATGCGCGAGAGCGCGGCTGATATTTTGCGGAGATTGGGCCGCTCTACGGAGGAGGAGAGATAGCGCCGCCGAGCTCTAGTTCTAGATTTCTCGATGTGCGAGCCCGAGAGAGATATATGTGCAAGCATGTGTAATTAAGGCTCCGAGCTAATTTTTTCTCTCTCCGCGATAATGATAATTTTATTCCGCGGAAGGGAGTGGGGGAATCTCATTTTTATCGACTCATACGAGAGGCGCGTGGGTGACCGCGCTGCTTTTTTATGGGTCGTTCTCGGGGTCGTAATCGTAAAGCTCGCGGCTAAAAGTGTTTCGGCAATCGAGAGGTAAATACTCGGAGAATTTCGCCGTCGCGTATTAACTGTCAAATATCTCAACCGTACTCCCGCACGCAAGCGGCGCTTCTGCTATATTCCAGCTGTTTATTCCGCCTTTTACTCTGAGCCAGAGCACGCACGGCGAGAATTTTCCCAAAAGCAATCATTGCGGAGCGGCTCACACGTATACGTATACGCCAGCAACGGAGATCGATAATTTCAAACCGAGCTGAAGGTAACGTTTTTCCGAGCAATTTACCCTGGGGATATAACGTCGTCGTCGTCGCCGCCAAAGGAGATATCAAGTCGCGGAGTGTAGGGAAATGCTCCTGTACAGTTCTTATCGGCGCTGGCGCGAGCGAGCGAGCGAGAGAGAGAGAGAGAGAGAGAGAGAGAGAGAGAGAGAGAGAGAGAAAGGGAGAGCGAGTTTTACGTGATGTTGGCGTGACACGATTTCGGAAGGGAAATAAATTGCCAGGGCTTTTTAGCCGGTGATGCGCGACGGGTATATATGCTTCTTGCAGCCGAGCCGAGAACCGAGCAGTCGCCAAGCTGACGGTTTGTGAAATCTCGGGAAACGGGGAATTCGTAGGGAAGTGTCTAAAGAGACATCACACACGCACTGGTATAATATTGCGGGGATTTTGTGTTCTGCAATCAACGTTTATTATTTACTCCGATTTTGACGTACATCCTGACCGTTAATATTTACTATGTTCTAGTCGCTCTAAAACATGCATATGGGTATCGTTCTATTCGTTATTACATCCGTTTCATAGCGATTCCCAGAATCTCAACAAGTGAAAGTTGATTTTTAAATAAAAATTGCACGTTTGTGCTATACGTATTAAATTTTTCATCAAATACTGTTATGAGTTCAACCTAGATTACATTTTGATTTGTGCGTACAAGTGGGCCACGATGCTCTATTAAAAAAATGATGGACTTAATTGTGAAGCATTTATAACGTGATTCTCGTTGGTTGCTAAGAGAACGCAATTGGTCGGTATGATTTGTTAGATTGAGGAACGCGCTAATTTTGATTGTAATATATAATTTGCTTTTTCTATTATATTCTATGTGATAAAAGAATTAAATTATTAGTCACTAAACTGATTCGAACATAGCCACTTTGAATTGTTTGTTTTTACCCTATCTTATAAAAATGATGGAATTTAGGAACGCAAATTTTATTACATGGCCTACAAACGCTTCAAACTGTTAGTACTCAGCAGGCGGCAAAAATTTTAAATGTTTCTGATAAGATGTAATCAATGACATGATGAGGAGTGCGCAAGGCGCACCCCGATTTCCTTGTCTATCAAATAAAGTAGGTTTCTAGCCATCAACGATAAGTAATTAATTGTGATAGGAGGCACATAGACGCTTTCTAGCGTTGTATTGCCTATGTAAAATTGGTCGTGCTATGTAGGTGCTTAAGATTCTCGGGAATAATATTCTCCGTGAAATTATCGAAAATCGTCTACAGTTATACACAGTGACTCACGCAATATCGCACGCGAACTCCTATATCTATCTATCAATCTCTCTTCTATCCTATACCGTCAAAACTTTCATAACCCTCCTACACACACATTCGCGGGCCTTTACATTCTCCAACCGCGAAAATGAAGGCAGAAAGAGCGGGAAAAGCAATCGGAGATGGAAAATTCCGGGAGCAGGATATATTGGTCTCTCGCGCGCGTGCGCACTTCGGAGAAACTTTTTAATTATTCCGTTCCCCGCGCTGATCGCCATTCGAAAGTACTTCAGAGAGAGGAGGGTTATATGACACGGATGGTGCGGTTATTGGAAAGCCGTTGATTTTTCCGCAGTACCCGCGGGCGCAACTTTCTTGCTGTGTCCCTCTTTTTTCTTTTCTCGTTTTTGGCACGTCGGTTTTGCTCGGCAAAATTAATCGGCGTGATTAAGGCCTGCCGGAGAGTTGCTTAATTTCGCTAACAAGCGCCGGAAGAGAGAGAAAGCGAGTTGGGGGTGAGTTTGAGGAAAATTAACATACAGCCCGTGCAAGTGAATATTATTCGGAATTTAATACGCCTGGAGAAGACTTGATTTCTCAAGCGAAACGCTCTCGACTGGTTTTTGTTGATTATTGCACAATATAGTTATTGGGAATGATTGGGCGTCGAAAATTAATTTTGTCATCCGTGAGTAACGCGTATTTTATTCAAAGACACGGCGCGGCTCGATTTATCGAACGTTGGTATATTGATTATGTCTGTCGCGTTAACTTTTGACGATCTCATGGCAGAAGGTTCGACACTTCGATAGTTGATTGAATTTAAGGGCCAATTAATGTTGATAACTGCGCTGATTGGCTGTACCCGCGATCGAGCTGACTTTTAATTCCACAGGAGTAGCATTTCAAAATAAAGCGGGAAAAAGCCGATTCGAATAGCACCACGGTCACCGCGAACAAAGGTCGGCATCTCGATGATAATCCTGTCATTACCGCGATCCATCTAAAAATCCATTAGAAGCGAAATCGACTATCCGTCTCAGGCCTGCCTCTCATCTCCATTGGATATTCCCCGAGCGATAATTCAGTCGCGATTCCCGTGCCGATAAGAGCATCAGCTCTTCAGAGAAGAAGCGAGGAAGAAGGAAAAAAACAAGAAGCTCGTCTCAGTGGTAAATTGGCACCGCAGCTCTGGAGCAACAAACTCAAAAGAGGCACTTTCTCGCCTCCTCGTGCAGCCGACGAGTAGCCAGATTTCCAAAGTGCCTTTCGAGTGCGCTTTATATACATGTATACGAGTACGCGACGAGTCGCGCTCTTTTGCCGCTTGCTCCAGGCATTAATCGTCTTAATTTCGCTTCTCCCTCTCGTGGATCGAGAAACTATACACAGCCCGACTGCGCGACAAGCTTTTGTGTATACGCTATTTACTTCGGGGACTCATTCCAGCGAGGGGATTTCCGCGGCGAAATACGAGCAAAGGCTTTCGTTTCTTTCGCTGCCGCTATACTACGGGGTAACTGTTTTACTATGTTCCCCCGCGACGATTTTCCCTCTTTGTTCGAGGTGAAGCTCTTGGATTAAAATTTATGTAATTATTTATATGATCTAAAAATAAAGCCTCGCTGAAAAATAGATCCCCTGCCGCTCCGTATTAATTTTCCAACCTGTTCGCCGAAAGACGCTTAGCGTAATGCACTCTTTTAAAAACATGACAGCCTCATGAAGGATTAAAGCCCGGAGCGGGAGAGAGAGAGAGCTTTTTCCATAATTTTTCTGCAATCAGTTTTGCGTCGAGAGTTCCGAGAAGCCTTTGAAATAAATAATGACTCGGAGCAGAAGAGTAGAAGGATGGAAGAGAAAAAACGCAGCTTTTCAGAGCGCGGAAAGTGACTATATACACGCCGGAGACAGAAACAGCTAGACAGAGAGAGAGAGAGAGAGAGAGAGAGAGAGAGAGAGAGAGAGAGAGAGAGAGAGAGAGAGAGAGAGGACGGCGGTTTCTAAAAGCGCTGGGCTTTTTTCTAGTGTGTAGCGCCGCATGGAAAACTTAAGACGGTGAGTAGTGCGGCACAACTGTGTACGTCCTCTTTTTTTCTCTCTCCGTCTTCTTCGAAAGAGAAAAGGCTATTAGACCCGCGAAAGCTCTTTTTCTCTCGCGGCGAATCTGGGAATTGTTTACTCTAGATATATCTTCATTCCTCTGTCTCTCTCTTTCTCTCTTGAGCAGCGTCTATAAATATAGATGAAAGCGTATATCGTGCATTATAATTTTCAATTTCCCGAGAGTAACTGCTTAAAGGATATCTAAACACGCCGAGCCAACAGGTAATAAAGCCGCTATTTGCATCTATTACCATTGGGGAAGTGCTTGGTGTGCAGCGGCAGCGGCGGTATAGCGAGCAAACAAATTTCCTAAGAAGGGAGCAGTACAGCCCTCCTGCATCGGATGCAAATTCATCCGAAAAGCAAATAAATATACGTATACCTGCACATATAAAAGTCTAAAATATATAGATGCTACATGGATAAGACTCGTTTGAAAACGTATAGGGATACACGTGCGCACGTGCAAACTCACAGCTCTGATTGTCGGCGTCGTCGACGACGACGAGGGCCTTAATTGCACTCGTGCGACAAATATTTGCATTGCGAGTGCGTTTGCACCGGCTACTGGGTAACGCTTGACGCGGCGGTGAAAACGCCTTTGCGAAGGACCGGTCTGCTCTTCGATCTCCAGAGTCCTGCGTATATACATGTGTACAGTGTGTCTCCGTGGACAAGAGATGGGCGCGGGTGTGTGTGTATGTGTGTGTGTGAAGTTGCGACGATGCGTTTATTGCTGAGGAAGGTTGGCTCGTTAAGGGGTTGCTGGAGGGAATCTGTGTTTCGAGATTTTCGGATGGCTGTACTAATTAATATGCATGCTGGCAATAACCGAATTCACTGAGACGACGACGACGAGCACTGCTGTTGTGGTTCTTGCTTTATTCACGCCACGTGACGATGATTTTAACTTTTAAAGCGTTTATCTCCTGGTAGAAAGCGATTTCAAACAAAAAGTGAAGTCAATATTATGATTTCAAGCGAAAAAGCGTTTTATCGTTGCAGGTCTTATACTCTAAATCTGAAATAGTGACAATATTCTAACTAGTGTGCATAGATACACTGTTTTACAGTTATAATGGCGCAACTGACGATTGAAATAGTTTAGAGAGATTTAGAGAATACCTCGGTTTGCACATCGAATTTATTTGTAAGAAGCCTTGATACATCGAGGTAAAAGAGTTTCGAAAATAACGCAAGTGAAGAAGGTCGCGCTTGGTGGGTCATGCCGACTGTATGGACGTTTCGCGCTCCAAAAATTCCGAACAACAACGGACAAACAAGACCAGAGGGAGAGAAAAAAGCAGCTAACAATGATCTCAAAACAGAGTAATGAATATACTTATCCAAAAATACATGTACTTGAAGGCTCTTCGAGATACAGAAGCAAAAAGCACTAAGCTACGTAGTCATGCATATTTCAAAAGTTTGAGAGGGGGGGGGGGGAACTTTCTCTCGCGCTACTTTTACTTTTCTGCGAGCAAGGAGCCGTCCCTTGCAACGCCTTATCTACACATACACGTACACGCAGATAGTCGGATATGGAGCCGATTCCGGTGGTCTACTTTTCGGATAAACAGTCGGCGAGTCAAAAGTAGAAGGGAAGAAGAAGAGAAAAGAAAAGCTCAATCGCGAGAACGAGAGAGTGAAAGAAAGAGGAAAAAACGCTACTTATACGTCCTCGGATGCTAAATCATTGTTGCGAGAATCATTTTGCATATCAAAGTGAAGGAGTTGTCGCAGGCAACTTGCATTCATGAGGTCGCCCCAAAAGCCAGCCTGGCTTTTAGGACGATGTGTCTGCTATAGTACGCTACAATACGCAGAAGCGGTAAACACACAGACAATCCGGATGGAGAGAGATGCAAGTTACGTCGTGCTACAGCTTTTTTTATTATCCAGCCAAGAGATTTAGATTACATTTAGATTTATATACTTTTATTGTTGTACATTATGCTGTACATATTTAAATATAGTAAATACAGATAAGATAAAATTGTTGTGTAAGAAGTGATAGTGTGAAGAGTAAATGGAATGAGGTGAAATGAGATGGATAGGTTTACGTCATGTTTGCGTGTTTTCCAATTTAAAGAAGTATGATTTAGCTGTTTATTTAAAGTGTGATATGGATAGTGTGTTGCGATGGTGAGATGGAAGGCTATTCCAGAGGTAGGAAGCACTGATGAAAAATGAGTTCTTCAGCGTCTCCGTCTTGAAGGACGGAATGTCCAGGGGGGTCACCTCACCCCTTACAGGCCTGAGCGCGACGTGGAAATCAAAATAGGCTAATAAGTAGGTAGGTACAGAGGTGTTTAACATTTTCCTTAGAAAACAGGCCATGAAGTATTTCCTACGTCCGGCGGCGGTAAGCCATTGCAACTCACGCCTATAAGGGGAGATGTGCTCGTCCCTCCTTACACCGTAGATATAACGGGTCCCCGTGTTGACAAGCCTCTGCAGCCTCAAGTCTAGTTCCTGTGTCAGGTCGCAGTAAGCCAGTGAACAGTAATCGATGATGGGAAATAGGAGTGCTTGCACCAAGTGTTGGCGCAACCTGAGGTTAGTGCTCTTCCAAAAAAATAGAGACGGTACATTAAAGAGTGAGCACGTTTACAAATTTGTGTAACGTGCTCTTTTCACGTAAGTTTGGAGTCTAGCACCAACCCCAGATTGCGCACCGATGATTCGTAGTCGACCCGGGCTCCCCCTATATTTATATAGGTGTTAGCAGTAGTAGGTAGAGCATTTATATAGTAGGGGGGACCCAGGACGATTGCCTTAGTCTTAAGGACATTAAGTTTAAGTCTATTTGATGCAGCCCAGCCCATTATCCTCTCGGCGTTAGCACTCATCCTGACAGAACAAGAATCAAGCTCCTCGAGGTGGCATTGACTATAGATCTGCAGGTCATCCGCGTAGATTAGATGGGACACATCTGAATCTAGGTAAAACTGACCCCTGTGGAACACCGGTGTTTAATGGTAGAAAAGTTGAGAGTTCATTGTTGTCACCAATGACGGCCTGTTCTCTTCCCGTGAGGTCAGATGCAAGCCAGCAGATAACCTGCTTGGAAAAGCCGAAAGAGGATAGCTTTCCAAATAGCCTGGCGTGACACACAGTATCAAACGCCTTGCTAAAATCAAATAGAAGTAGCAGAGTGACCTTCTTCCTGTCTATCCCAAGCCTGACATCATCAGTCAGCTTAATTAAGCCAGACTGCGTGCTGTGGCCAGTGCGAAAGCCAGTTTGGAAATTGTCAAGGTAAAGTCTTGTTTCAAGATATTCAGAGATTTGCTTGTGCACAAGCCACTCTAGCGCCTTGGGCAGGAAACAGAGTAGAGAGATCGGACGGTAGTCAGTTACAGCTGTTGGAGAGTTAACTTTGTTTAGTGCTCTTACGATCGATGATTTCCAGGCTGAAGGAAAGCGTACCTCGCTCAGAGACAGGTTGAAAATTTGACAAAGTAAAGGAGCGAGTATTCGCAGTGCTTTGGAGATTACAACCAGTGGAATGCCATCGCTTCCCCTGGCCTGGGTGTTAAAGTGTGATACTGCAGCAGACACATCCGACTCCGTGATAGCCCTGAAGATGAAGTGTTCAGGGAGGCCCAGACTCTCCAGGGTTCGCAGATACTCCTCAACAGATGGAGCTTAAGGGTCATTTGAGATGGAACTAAAGTGTTTATTGAGAGCATCTGAAGAGAACCGAGCAGGTGAAGGAGATTTAGAGGTAGTAATACCAAGATTTTCAAGCTCTTTCCAGATCTCTGCAACGTCGGTCAAGGTAGACAAGCGTGAATAGTAGTAATTCAGCCTGGCTTCCTCAACCTGTGTATGAGCATCGTCCCTTGCGATTCTATAGAAGTATAGATCCCAAGGTAAACGACTTCTGCGAAAGCGCCTGTAGAGTCTGTTCCTTTCAGTTAAAAGGTCACGAAGAGCCGCGGTGAACCACGGGTGACGTTTACGTTCAGGTGTCACAGTCTTTAATGGGGCGAGATGATTTATTGCGTTCGTGATGTGAGCGTTAAGAATGGTAATGCATTCGTCAAGTGATGGCGTGGTGAAGGATGACCAGTCACATGCGCTAAGGAAGTCCCTTAGCTTCTCAGCACAGATTCCTTTGTAGTTTCTGTAAGAGTATGTAGCAGGTACGTGGCGTGGAATCTGTACGTCGAGTGTGGCCGTGATAAGGTCATGTCCGTTGATGAAAGGAGTGTCTTTCTTCCAGTATGAGAGCAGGCGATCCTGCTCATCAATTAAGCATAGGTCAAGCCAGGTGTCAGAGTCCTGTCTGTGATGGGTTGCACCATATGGCACAGAAGTGAGGGAGTTCTCATCGATGAAGGCCCTGATGAAATTGGCGTCTTCAGATGAGGAAAACTGATCGGCATTAAAGTCACCCATGATGACCTTCGTAGAGTAGTTGTGCATAAGTGTTGTTAGTTGTTCAATGAAATTAGATCCCTGGATAAAGGGTTAGTGAGGAGGGCGATACACAACCCCCACGAAGATGGACGATACTCCCTTAGCTGTGATCTCACAAAAAAGATACTCCGGCTTACCCGGCAGATGACGAGATAACGCTAGTCGTCAATGAATGATGAATGTAGAGGACCACACCTCCATCGTTCCTTTCTGCCCCGTCTGTGCAAAGTGTAACCATCCAGTAAAGGGATGGATGATATCTTGTCACTTAGCCAGGTCTCAGTTACAGCTATTACGTGAAAGGGGAACAAGTGGACAAGAAGAGCCTGATCATCTCAATGTGACCCGTAAGGGAATTTGCATTGAAATGACAGACCCTTAGACCCTCGGGCAGAGATGCTTTAGAGGCAGATGTGGATAAGTTGGATGATTTAGATGGTGGTTTTGGTGGAAAGATATGTGTGCGTTTTAGTGTGTGGTATCCATGTTGGGGTTGGCTGTTGGCGGCGTACGGGCTAAAAAAGCCTCAAGATCAGCATCAGTGGAGATGATGGTGGCCCGTTCGCTGTCCTCGCCAGAACGGATATAGACTCTCCCGTCCCTCACGAAGGAGTGGCATCCCCTTCTCTTCTTTGCCTCTAACCTGGCCTTTATGCGCAGCTTGTGAATGTATGGAGGAAGCAGCTCGTTTATGTTGACAAGTCCCTGGTGGTTTGGGTGGAGAGCTCTCGCTTCCTCCAGTAGGGCAGCATCCAGTTCACTAGTGTGGAGTTTGCGTTTCCTGGCTTTGGCCACGATGATGGAGCGGGCCAGGCACTGGAAGAGAGAGTGCCAGCTAGAGGTGGCAATCCTTGCGCATTGATGTTGGTTGCGTCAAGTCCCCCCATGATCCTGACGGTTGCCACATCCCGCCTTAGGACCGTGGGATCCAGTGCAGCCAGGACGGTGAAAGCCAGGAGTTGCAGTGATGTTTCCTGGGTATAGGCCAGTCCAGAGATCACCACCACATTATTAGCCGAGCGCTCCTGCCTCCTCTTAACTTCAGCCAGCTCGCTGCGGAGGTTGTTGATCTCCTCAGAGGCAGGAGCAATGCTGATGTTCTGCTGCTCTGCGGGGCTCATTGACGACAGCTCTTGATATTGTGCCTGCAGCTCAGAGATGGAGGACTCAACATTGTTTAGTCGAGTCTTGAGTGCAGGCAAGTCATCAAGGGCTTTGAGGCGGCTTTCGAGAGGGCCAAACCTTTTCTCAATTCATGAGACCCTATCAGACACGGTGTTTTGCGCCTGAAGGGCCTCACTCTGGATCTTTTGAATTTCATCCAGCGCCGCGAAAATGTCCTTAAGGGACGTCTCTAAGGACGTCGCCTGTGTTCTCGCTGGCGATTGATTCCTAGAGCTAGCCAGAGATGCGGGTGCCGATTTGTTTTTCTTCGGCGCACCCGTTACAGGCGTGCCCTTGGCAGATGTATTTGCCGCTGCTGCTGCCGCTGCCGCTGATTTCGCCCTAGTCTGTGAGAGAGAGAGAGAGAGAGAGAGAGAGAGAGAGAGAGAGAGAGAGAGAGAGAGACTGGAGCTTGCAAGCGCGAAGTTATACGCTGGCTGTAACTGCAATTACTATTGGAGCGGAGAGAACTTCTGTAGCTTTTTTTACGTGCGGTGTTCCGAAGAAAGTGCGAGCGCAAGCGCGATGATTATTGTTGTCGGGCATGTAGGTACTTACAGGTGAATGTGCGATATGTGTTATCGTTATGCGGAATGTGAAATGTTGCTGCAGTCGAGTAGAGTTTTTAATTTCGTCTCGTTCTGGGGGAGCGCGCACTTCGGGTTTTGAGTAACTCCTTTTTCAGTCGATTGACCGAGAGCTTCTTGAAAAAGAAATTTTACGAAGACCACTTTACCGTTTGCGGATGAAACAAATATCCATAACGGTTTACTCAGGGCTGTGTCAACTTTGAAATTTTAATCTTTTTCAGAAACCACTCGAGAAATCCAGGTTCATTACGATCGTGGATTTCACGCTGGATTAAGCGGGAGACAGGCCGAGAGAAAGCGTTTGACCCTTCGGCGAACTTGTGAAACGGAGCTTCATCCATCTGCAGCCCTAAATCCGCTTTTACGTACCGTGGCGTTCAATTACAATTGGCTTTTAAGTTTGTTGGACGCGGTCGTTTTGAAGATAAATGAAATAGCTATAGCTCGACGCGCGCCATACTTGTATATTAAAGGAACTTGACGACTGCATCTCGACATGACTTTGTTTATCGCGCTGTGTATCTTTAATTCGTGGGTATTGTTGCATAAAGATGAGATATTGTGGCTTACGTAAAAATACACACACACGCATAAATATATTTACGTAATGCATATTAATATAGATATACATATAGACTGCGATCTCGCCGCGCATGATTATAATTTGAATTTTAACAAACGTTGCAATTTTAATTGATGCGACGGCTGATACTACTTGTGCTGCCACTGAAGCGTTTGTATGATTGTAAATGACAACAGCGGCAACGTTACGATATTCCATTATATGCGTATATTGATTTATTTAATTTAAAATTGAAATGACTGTTTCTTTTAATTATACTTGGTATCGATCGGAGCTAAATATAGAAAAAAAAAACTGTCACCAACCTATTTAGCATATCGCTATTTTTACATGCTGGCATTTTAGCTGAGGCCCACTTTTTTCGTACTAAAGATCCGTGGTTGCAACGCAGGTCTCTGACTTTCATATCCGCGAGTTCGAGTCCCGGCGTTTACTCTTTTTTTAACCTTTCGATTCGCTTCGTTGTATCGTATAATTTCTATTATACCAATTTAGCAATATCTACAACAACGTTCATACGGACTCTAAACTAGAGATAGTATTAAGTTCTGAGAGAACAATATCGCTTATAATATTGACGCTCGCTCGGCAACAATGTTTATATTCGCGCGAAATACATCGTATATATGGTATAGGCGCGTATGTAGAATGCGGAGGAGTAAATTACCGATGGAGGCAAACACAATTAGAGACTCAGCGCGCAAACATTATTACAATGACGACGGACTACCACGCGACAAGGCGTACGATGATTCGTAATTTATTCGCAGGTTGTTCAACTAATCGGCCGTGTGTTTGACGGACGCTGTATGCGCGAGCATTAATCATATTAATCGAATCCGTGATATCACAATACACCATAATATCTTCTCTTTCTTTGAAAAAGCGATGACCAAATTTTTTAAAGTCGTTAATTAAGCGATTTGATTGGTTAAGAATCAACTATCCAGTCCGAGTATAGCTACAACCTATCAACTCGAGACAATTGAGCGCACGAAGCTCGCATTGTATTTAGCTAGTTCATTGAATAATTTACGAAGTCATCGTTGTAGGAGATTCAATGTAACGCGCTACACTTTGTCTATATATTTAGCTGCCGCTAAAGTGCTGCACTTTTCTTTCTTCCTCTCTTTTTCTATTTTTTCTCGCTCTCGCAGCAACAGGAGCCGCGCGTCAAAATATCAGGCGGCATTTCTTTATAATTCTGTCCACATCGTTCGATGCAAGAACTTAGCCCCCCCCCCCCCCCCCCCACCGAATTTCTTTATAAATATGAATTATTAATTATACTGTATTATTCGATATTTTAACATCAAACAATTTTAACTTTGAATACTTCCCACTTATGTTAATTCAAGTTATCACTTCTGTCGGGTGTCCCAACGCAAACGTATCAAAAGCGGTTCTGTTTTAATGATATCCGAACAAAATGGTCCGTCATTTTACAAAGTTTATGCAATTATTCTTGAAAATCATAGTTCACAATAGTAGCCAAATGGTTGCTTGCTGTATTTTTAGATGAGCATTTGCACTTGTATGAAATTGTACCTACCTTTTTTCCGTATGTAATTTCACCTTGCTCAAAGTTGTATGGATATGTCATTCCAAACTCGGTTCGCACTTCAGAAGAAAAATTAATGTTTTTCACTAAAGATTCTTTAATGTGCAAAACACCAGCATGTATTATATCTCATGTAATTTATAATATCAACTAGCGCACCAAACGCGGCCTTATGGCCGCGGTGGCTTGCCGCCTTGCATCGCAAAGCGAAGCGATGCAAGGCGCTTGAAACGCTTCACGTTTTGCGTGTAAGACATGACCACTGACGCTCGTGCTGCACGCTTGCTTAGATATTGCCTGACGCCGAAATTGTTATTCAATTATAAGTTTCTAGGATTGTTGTTTATGTATAAGCGTTTTGAAAAAATGCATGTCACAGTACAAAGTTGTGTTTTGAAAATGCCTACAACTTTTACTTCTAACGTTTTTATGTAAAATGCATAGCCTCAAAGTTTTATGCTGAATACTGGTTTATTGATATAGAAAAATAGTATATTGTGTATCAAGGGCGTAAAGTGGACTTTTTTAGGTCGAGTGTGGAGTTTGCAGTACGAGTCAAGGCGAGTTAGCCCGAGGCGAAGGCGAGGGCGTTTACGAGCCGCAGACGAGTACTGCAACCACACGAGGCCAAAAAGCCCGCTTAGCCCTTGGTGCACACCATATTTTTTGTAACGCATGTACTGATTTTCGCGTTTTTAGATTTGCCAATGAATTGAGTAGTGGACGCAAAAGTCCTCTACGCCCGCTAACAGCAATAAAATGTAACGCGCCACAGGGCACCGACACTTTCATACTGGCATCAAAACGTCAACAATTAAGCCTGGGTGGACACCGGCACTTGTGTGCAGAATCAGGAAAGCTGAATAATGCTGATACAGCGCATACGCGTGCCATTAGGGCACACAATCGTGCCGAATGAGAACGGTCCCAGCGAAGCCGATGCAGCACAGACCCGGTACTGTTTTGGCACCAGTTCTTGCGCTACCTCATTCGCATCGCGCTCTCTCCGAAGCATGCGCGCGCATAGTGTCACAGAGGCATTTTTCCACTCGGTTCGGCGGGTAGCATCAGAGTTCTAGTTGTGGCTTATTATATATTTGTTATAATTTGTTCAAAGATGTATTAGTGATACACCTTTAAATAAAATTATGACAAATATAACAAGCTACAATCCCAAATAGTTACCAGAAAATAGCCTTTATTGCGCCCCGGGTAATTTATTACCTGGCCAAGAGAGCATTATTTTTCAGATATTACTGAACAGCTTAGCCCGAGACCTTGAAATAAAAAAAAAATTGTCGAAAATGGCCGTCCCTATCAAAAGATACGAGCATTTTGAAATAGGGTAAAAATCTTCAAAAATGACGCCGAAACGAGAATTTTCAGTTTTTTGTCGGATTTTCTCATTCTAGACGATTCTTACCATATCTTTAATTACTTGTAGTCGTCGTACTCTATTTTAAATTGCATATAAAAAACTTTTCTATGCCGGTTTCAAAAGCGGTTCTCCAACCACCGCTAGGTGCATCGATGCATTTTTTAGTGGTTCGTGGGAGAAGCAAGAAACAATCTAAGTCGTGGTGTCTCTGTGGTCGGGCGATTCGAACGTATTCGGAAGGAAATTGGTTTTCCCAAGGTGGAGACCAAAGAAAAAACAAAGAAGGACTGACTCTATCGATGCAGTGTCGGGCAATTTTCACAGGCATTGGCTATTCCTTTTCCTTGGCGCGAATGGAAAAATTCTTATTTCGTATTTCGACACTACATTCCTTCACCGAACTCAGCTCTATAACGTTAATGTATATTTTTAAGTATAACAAGAACCCGCGATTTTTCTTTGTTATTTGAGCTATCTTCTCGATCTCTCCCATCAAACAGAATTTTTTGCTACGCTCAAACTCGCGCTCCGTCATATATCTTCCCTAAAATTTATTCGGCAAGATTGAATCTCCCGAATAGAAGGATAAAAGTATATGGAATATAACTTTCTGACTTTGCGCTTTCGCTTGAGCTCTTTTCCCCGATCCATCCTTTTACCTTAAAAAAAGCAGCAATATCCTCAACAGCAGATAACAATTATATACACGACGACCCTCCTGAAAAAAAGCTCGACCATGTATCTTTCTAATTCGAATCGAGTTAAAAACTAACAATGGCACGATGGCCCTCGAGGCGGACCACTCGAGTCGCTCCGCATATTTTCAACGGCGCTGCACCGAAAAACGCGCGCGCCCTCGCGCATTGTACTCGGGCATTTGCTCTTTTCGTGCGCTCTAATGATCATTAAAGAACGTTGGAGGTATACTCGAGAGCTCTGCACTGACTCTTAAAAATTAAGCGGGAAATTCAAAATCTTTCAAACGAGCCAAGTAATTTCGAAAATTCGAGCGATAACTCGAGTGCGTGCGGCCACGAGAGACTCAAGAGTTAAATGTTAATTAACGCAAGCGAGTAAGGAGGTTGGTTTATGTAGAGGCTGCTGTACTGCTATAGCTGGAGTCGTATTGCAACCGAGAGTGTAATGACGGTTTGGTCGGCTGTGTAGGGAGAGAGAACACGAGCCTGCGTAGATCAATTTAGAAGCTTCCCGTACGTAGTTTGTATGCTGCGGTTCGAGGGGACGAGCTTCTCCGAAGTGTGAAATTAAAAGAAAGCAGTGACCGACAAATGGTCTGACAGATAGGAGCTAATGATGTTGTTTTTTCTACGGACGTACGTCAAAGGCCGAGAGGAGCAATTTCGACGAGTGTATTTATTTCTTTATTTTTCTGGAATGTGGCGTTAAACGGTAAATTAACTTATCTGAAATTTCCACGTTTAATGACAGTCTCATTCTCGAAATTTCAGCGCGATAACAATAACAACTATACTACGGCAGTCGATAAACAATATATATATATATATATATATATATAAAGCGCGTGTTTCGAATTCAATACACTATCCGAATTTTGCGCGAAGAATGATCCGCGTGTGTCCATTCCAATCCAGTTGCGCGCGTCTGTAGCTACGTCACGCGTCTATCGCTGTCAATTATAGAAGGAATTAACACCTCGAGGCTGAAAAAAAGAGAACAGCTGAGAGAGAGAGAGGGAGAGAGAGAGAGAGAGAGAGAGAGAGAGTGAGAGAGAGAGAGTTACGCGAGGATTCCCGCACCTCGCGACGTATCGATCGGCTATTATCAATAGTTTCATTTTCAATCCTATTTTAGTTTGAATTAAATACCTATATGGAGCTTGCGGATAAGTGAGCGAAATCAAATTTCCCAATTAACCGGGGCAATAACACAGGAGTCTCGTATGCCGAAAACGGAATAACCATTTAGCGTCGACTCGGTTCCATTGCTTATTCAGAGTTTCACTCGCGCGCCCAGGTGCACCAGGCCGCGTCCCTACTCGACGAGCAATCGAACAGCGGTGGCGCATATAGAGCGACGACACGTTTTTCCCCGTTGGGAGGCAAACATCCATCCGAGTATATGGAAAAGGGCCATGGATCGAAGCTTGATGGATCTCCATCTCCTCGAGAGCAGCGTTACGCATCTCTCTATCTTCCCTTCGCACACACACGCACGCAAACAGTCACATACACCTACGCGCGCGAAGTCCCGAGCAAATAGATGCACTATTGACATTGCCAGGTCGTACACCCCGTGGGAGTGAATAGCTCGAACTGTAAGAGGAAGACAGAGGTAGAGTTGAGAGGTTTGCCTCATAATCTGCCCCACCGCTGCGTGTAGTGGTCTGCTTTCTTTTTTACGGTTCGCCGGAGGATGCGAGTTTGACTTTCCGCGGGGATGCGCTTCCGCTATAGGATCGTTCGTTTATTTTTTTTTCTGGAACGAGGGTGGCTCGGTTTGAAGGTATATTATTTTAAGAAAAAGTGCCCTTACATCAGTGCCCTCTGTTGCGATTTGTAACTCAAGTGTGTACAGCGGCGAGAAGAGCTGTTCGACTTCCCTAACTTTCGTGTGCATAGTTAAGAGATACGCTGCGGGTCAGGGGTTACATAAGTAACCTCTCCAACTCGGAAACTTGATACCGTTTGAGGATCCGCTTCCCGTAATAATAATAATCCGTAATAATTTTCCCGTGCCTTATATCTGTAGCCAACGCCTCAATATACAGCGCAACGTACAGATAATGTACTCGAACGAAGTCTCTCTGCAACTTTGACTTTCCGAGCGTTGAAGTTAGGATATCAAACTGAAGAAAATCAGCCCCTCGAAACTATGGGAGGAACACCCGAAATTCCATTCGGGAAAGAGAGCGAGCACCCGGGAGAGCCGTCAATTAAATTTCGCACGCTGATCCGCCTATACCGCTTAATTTCGTTCGCTATATCCACTACAGAGCGTTATACAGCACACAATTCACACGCATCCGACCGAAATCAATCAACCTCGATACACACAACGAGGAAAGAAGGATCCCCCCTCGTATATTTCAGTATTTTTTTCCATCCGAGAGAGAGAGAGAGAGAGAGAGAGAGAGAGAGAGAGAGAGAGAGAGAGAGAGAGACTTGACAACTTATTTATTTCCGGCAAGGCCGTGAAAGACCGTATGCCAGGGTGCAAAATTACATACAATGTGTTAACAATTTTTGTATTTTAACGCAAATAATCGCTATTATGAAGCCGTATAAGTACGATATATTACAAAATTACATAATTTGATTTCGAGTATTGAACTATTAAACTAGTAAACTAGGCGCAATACAGCAATATATTTAAGGGAGAAAAACGCAGAAACAAGGAAAAATCTAAATTAAATCACTTAATATTAGTTTGTAGTCTAAGAGATGAATAATGCTCGCATATTATTAGTTTAGCAAATGTGCAAACAACGCTTCTTTGAACAAGTTGATGGTCGGTTTGAAGCGAATGCTACAAGTGATAGCGTCCTAGAGTTTCATCGCCTGAATGCTAAAGCTCTTGCTGTAGGTCGTGGTAGTGGCTAGAGGGCTGTCGAAGGCCGATGCTGGGTCCTTTTAGAGCGACGGAAATCGTCGCTCAGTGACGGAAAAAAGGGGGGTTAAATAAGGCGGACGAGTTGTTGCCAGAATTTGGTATGTAAGCACGGCCATAAAATAAATTCTGTGTTTGCGAGGAGGGAGCCATCCTAGTTTTTTGGTGTAAGGGACTACATTTGCATCGCGCGACAATCGATAAACAAAGCGAACCAAGGTGTTGAACAGGCGATTTAGCTTGAGATCGAGATAGTCAGTTAGGTCACAAAAAACATTACAACTCTGGTAGCAGCGTTCCCGAGAAAGTACCAGAAAGCTACCAAGATTTTTCAAATTTAGCAGGTTTCCAGAGTAGAATCTAGATGAAAACCCCGATAAATCAGACATAATTTCTGGAAGAAATCTCGGTAGAATTTGTTCTCCACTATGATTTGTTCATATAACCTTACTTTTCACACCAATGATCCTTCTCTGCATTGACATTGTTTGAAAATATTCATAAATTGATGAATATATGTTCCCTATAAATTCATCTACAATGTGTTTTGAAGGGGAAACATGATTTTTAAGGTGCACATTAATAGTAAAACATAACTCTACACTTGCATGCTCTCATACATGACAGTATTTACATACAGCATTGTGTACCGACTGACTTGGTATTATTCAAGTACAATTACTGTGTAAAAAGTTGTCATCGATGCACTCAAAGTCACCAATGATGAGATTTGCACAGGTATTTCAATCTCATCAGTATGCGAGCGCAGTCACTGTCAACCACCAAATCTTTCATAATTATGCTAAATCCATGATATTGAAGTTTGATGTCTGTTCTTTTGCATTAAGACTTGTTAAATTATTCGGAAATAGCCTGCCATCTCAGTTTTACTTAACAGTCTTGGTTCGGCTTTGCACCCTGAACCCTATGACTTCGGCGTTAAAAAATGCAGATAGCTCTGTACATGAGAGTCGAATTCATTCTAGATGATACGAATTCAACTTTCATGTTGTATGGGACAAGACTACATCAAGGTTCAAAAATAAATTGTGAAATCATTGTTGATCAGATATTATGACTTTATTGAAATCTCCTAACGATCAGGTCCTGGTGTGACCTCTCATAAGTTGTCGCCGAGAACTGACGCTCTACTCATTAAACGCCGCCGAAAAGTCGGGCCCGCTAAAACAAAGATGCTTTCCCGAGGACTACACTGAGAGACTTTTAATAGGTAGAATATATTATTAATAAAGAATAAATACGGTGCACTTGCTATTATCCCTAGTAGCCCTCGGTTACGTCCGGAACAATTCTCCCCCTCGTACAAAATCTCCGTAATTTTGTACCATACATCATACTGCATACTAAAATCAAATATGTGCTGCCAGTACAATTGAACACTAGCGCGGATTCAAAAGTACATAATCCCTGGCATTCGCCCATTGCCTCCAGGAAAACCATGTAAACTTGAAGAAGGGAAATGGCATCGAACACACGTACAAAATAAAATATAAAGAACACACATACATGCATACGCCCACACATACGTCCCAAATATTCATACTTCGTAATCGCTTACTTTTAACAATCTAATTAACTTATGCGCAGGTCTGCTACACTCGCCACTATCAGTTCGGACTTTCGTGATCCAAATTACATTATGTGTATCGTTCATCGAACACTTTCTGCCTAATCAAAATAGCCACGCTTTTCGCATTCGCATTCAAATAACATCTAGCATTTTCCTTATTTGTCAGTTCATCTCTATCAATCACGATATAAAACTGCGATAATTTAATAAAATTCTACGCTTCTACGCGTTACCAAATTAGAGTACCTCAATGACGCTCCCCCTGCTCAGACTCATCGGCCTCGACATTCGAACTACCTTAGCGCAGAGCGACTCTTAACCAAGGTACTACAACAGTCTCAGGACGACTTCAAATCGTCCTGAACCCAAGAGGCGCTACAGCCGTGGAATCGCACTGCCAAATTCCACGCACTGCAAGAGCTTCTTCGCACATCAAAAACGTCACCGGTACACAGATTTCATATCCCTAGTGCCAATATCACATATTAGTTACTCTCATGCAGCTCATCCCTGTGAGTGTTTGCGCGGCCTGACCTATTGCTCACAGAATTCACGATGACTATCACGAAAATTTCTTAATGTCCACAATTTACAAAACAAAAAATTACCCAACTCAGCACAGAGGCCACGCCAATTTGCCTGGGCCCTAGCCAATCAGCGAAGCAACTGTCAGAATTAAAGCAATTTAGAGTCGTGTGAAATTATAAACATTTATTTCCTTAAAACCACATCATTTTCTTTTATCTTACTAAATCATTCAAAATCAATTTTAAACGTGCTAAAGAAATCAAATTATATTCAGTTCAACTATATCGCAGCGCCTCAAAAGCCTACTTCGTAAAAAGTTTTCGCATTCAAATTTCTATTATTTTCGTCGCAGCGCCTCAAAAGCCTACTGCGATCAATCAACAAATATTTTCGTTTTCCGTCTCGAAATCCTACTTCGCACAATAAACTGTGCGTATCTATATTAAATTATTATCTAAGAATTCTTAACAAAACCGATTCAAATGCGAATACGAAAGCATAACTGCGTAAATAGAAATCTTCGCATATACATTCTTATCATTTCAAATCGCCGCTCTGGATGAGCCGCTTCTCTGCTGCTTGCTTTCCGCTCCGGGTTGTGATGATGATCGTTCCTAGCAGTGCTAAGTAATGCACTTTTCTTCAAACAGCGATGCTGTAACTGTTGTACCCAGTAACCTCATCGTTCTCGCAGACATCAGGTTCGAATATTAGTGACTCCGTGAAAAATAGCCGCTACAAATTCGTCCTAGAAAAATTCAATAGGCAGTATATTTGCAATTTTAACTCTCAATAGATATGAAATAAAAACAACGCATTGAATTTCCATGCCAAAAATATTTGAAGTCTTTCTTTGCATTCTCTATTCCAAAAATAAACGATAACCGCGCGCATTACGCAAATCTCAACAAAACTTGACACCTTAATACAATAATTTCAAATACTTCCGAATTCTGCTTATAACTCGAATAACTGCCACGAAAAATTTACGCTTATATTTATAACTCTAAATTAATAAAATATACAAAGTTACCTTTATCTCTTAACAAAATTCAAACTACTTAGAACATATTTACATAAGATATTCTGTCGCGAACCGATTTTTCATATACTTCTACATTTAATTGCATAAACAAATTTCATAATCTGAGTATAACAATTACTATCTTCATTTAAAACTTTACATTCAAAATACATTTACAAAATTTTACTCTCGATTCTATTACGCCTCCCGTCTAGTGGAAAAACATTTCAACCTCGGAAAAATCGAAGGATTCAAGTTTCTTTTCTAAAATACAAAGAGGCCCTATAGTCCAACTCATAAAAACTCCGAGCCTGGCGCGCACGTGGGCTCTTCACTGAAAAAAAAACTCAGCCATTTTAACTGAAATCGCACCAGTAATCCGTCATTGTACGAAGACTCGCCAAAATTAACTCTGTTATCGGCTTTACGTTGCGCAAGAGAAAATCCACTATGAGGTAGTCATGCCCACAAATGAAGGGCGCTGTTGATTTTTCGAAGTTAACGACTAAATCTTTGTTATTTACTAAGATAAGATCGAGCCATGTATCTGAGAGATTAATATGATGTAAAGCTCCGCTGGGGACAAAATAAAGCGAGTGTTCTTCAATGAGGGCTGTAAGATGTGTGCCATAATAGTTATTCGGGTCGATAAGATTTGCATTTAAGTCTCCTGGAATTATTAAATTAGTGTACAACGGCATAAATCGCATCAGTGCGATGAAGAACTCCGACAAGACATGAGCCTATGGTCTCCTATAGACCGTGGAAAAAAGAAAGCGCTCATCGTTCTCCACTACTAATTCGATGATCAAGTACTCTGTCTGGTCAATACTAGTAATTTTTGACCTCTGGAGGACCTTGAAATTAATGCCATTTCGTACATAACATGCTACGCCACCACCCTGTACATATGTGCGTTTGCTTTGTTTCTTACTAAGAACGCCGCGATCGTTGCGAATAAGCTGGTAATTAGAGAGATGGACTGAGGCATCTGCATGGTCAGGAGTGAGCCAGGTTTCAGATATTGAAAGAATGTCAACACTTTTGCTTACTAGGAAATCATTTATTTTATCCAAATGGTCGCGGAGCGAGTTGACATTTATATGAGCAACTCCTAAGAAAGAATTTTCGGATTTTCTCTCAGAATATTTGGCTCATCGTGGCGTCAAATCATTTTGTCGAGGTCTGATTTGGTGACAATCGGAATAACTTTCAAATTATCGGTTTTACGAACAAGCACCGTATTCTTACTAATCCAGACGTGTTTATAGTTGCACTCATTTGCGCGCTCTCTGGCTTAATTGCGAAGGTCATTAATTATCGGCGAAACCATTTCAAAGAGTCCAATCGGAGCTGGATCTGGCGAGTTTCTGAGAAGAATTCACCACTGCGCTTTGTCATTACATCATGACATGTTGTTCTCTTGATTCGTTAAGTGCTATAGCTGCGATTGGTTTTTTTGTCATTTTTTTTTGCATCGGCGTGATGATGTTTGATAGAGAATAAATTTCCATGCGTTCCGAAAATTTTGAATAGTGGCTTGGAATCAACTTCATTTGCATGACTTATCACATGCCTCATAATTATAATTGTAAAGGGAGCATGAGTCCCTGACCCAACATAACCTCAAATATAAATATTTCTTTATACATGTTAATCACGAGGAGGAGGCGTGAAATACAACTGATCACTATGCGTTACTTTCTTTATGGTTGATTAACAAGAAACTGCCAAGACGGAAAAGGTGAATATAGTATCGAATATAGTATATTTCGATACACGTGCGCAAAAGTTGATTCTTCCCGAGTGGGAGGTTTGTCGGCCGAGCGAAGCGAGTGCACAATCAACTTTTCGCATGTGTATCATAGGTTATTTTTTGATCCAGGAGGCGGGAAGTATGATTGAACGCACACGGAGCGTGCGTAAAAGTGCATTTTACCCAAACTGTATTGAAACGTGCAGGTTATCTTTCTTTACAATTCATGAATCGAAGATACGTAACCTATTGTCGAGGTACATACAAAATTCTCACAAAAAATCTCTTTACTTTCTAAATAGAGGTCTCTACACAGTCCAGCTGGATGTAAGTCGGTACAGATCGGCTTGTCTGAAACGATAAAACACGTAACTTTAGTGCTAGGAATGCGACAAAAAACTACTAGACAACTAAAATATAACACTGCCACTTCCTATGTTACCTAGAAATATGTAACCTAGATGATTCTGATTTTTAAACCGTTTTCGTTCATATTTTCAAGGCTCATGCGAATTTTTTAATTGAGCAGGTCAAATTTTACTTATAGCCAGTTACGCAGAAACTACTATCTCTAGCACATTGTATTTCTGGTTTCTAGCATATTTTTATATGGAGAAAGTGATAAATGTTTTGGCTTTTTAGTCAAGGTTTTAGGTAATTAGAATTTTGACTTTTAATAGTTGTGAGAGACTGTTACAATGCCGCTTCCCTAAGCGGGTCTTGGGCGTTGTCGGCCAGATCGGACGGGTGGGTGCCTATCACCACTACACAGCGCGTCCTTAGGTTGCGGATAGAGGAACAGCCCCTGAGAAAGAGGTTAGCTGCGAATAAATTGAATAAGCAGAAGCAGCCGCGGACAGCCGATAGGAACAGGCGTGGGTGTGATGAGCCCATACTGTCGAACGCATTCATCTAGAAACACTACGCAAGCACCACAACAAAAAAAAACACTTCACATTATCTCTCATCTCTCAATCTATCTCTTTCATCACACATTACAAAAATGGGCAAAAATCCTGCTGCCGAGGAGGATGCGGGAGCGATGACAACTGCCCCGAAAGGGGATGTGTAGAATGATTAGTCACCTGGTCTTACGCGGTAACGATGCCAGCGAAGGCGCGCTGCCTTGCAGGGGGGCGTTAGGATGCGAGAATGAAACCGTAGTGTGTCTGACGACGAGTTGACACTGTCCTCGTCAAAGTCGGAAAACTCTCATACTTAGTTCTAGAGAGTTATGGGGGTTATCACCTCTAGAACGGTAGACTCACCTGCGATGGGGATCCAAAGCGCGCGGGTTTAACATACTATCATGTCTCAAAAAAATCAAATCCGAACCAAAAGGGACATAAGGGTCGGAGCTTGGAATGTTCGCAGTCTATACAGAGCAGGCGCATTTAAAGAACTCGTAAAGGAAGCTGATAGGTACAATCTAGATTTGGTAGCAATACAAGAATCGCGGTGGGGGCGTCGAGCTCACTTTCAAAATCTATAAACTAGTATGTGCCATCTGGAAAAATGAAACAATACCCGAAAATTGGAAGGAATCTATCATTATACCGATTTTTAAAAAGGGGGATAAGACAGACTGCAATAACTATAGGGGTATCTAACTTTTAGCAACGTGCTACAAAGTTCTGTCAAACGTAATACAAGCTAGACTCACTCCATTCGCGGAAGATATAGTAGGAGATTATCAGTGCGGATTTCGGCGCAACAGATCGACGAGCGATCAAATGTTTACCGTAAGACAGTTGTTAGAGAAAAAGTGGGAATTTTGCGAAACCATACACCAACTATTTATAGATTTTAAAAAAGCGTACGACTCTATTAAGCGAAGCAAAATGTATCAAATTCTAGTACTTCTCGGTGTACCGAAAAAACTCGTGAGATTAATTCAAATATATCTGAACGGAAGCACGGGAAAAGTCCGAGTAGGCGGTAATGTACCAGAACCCTTCATGATACGCGATGGTTTAAAACAAGGGGATGGGCTCTCTACGATGCTGTTCAACTTAACGTTGAGTATGCCGTTAGAAAAATGCAGGTTAGCCAGCTGGGCGCAACGCTTAATGGAACAACGCAGATACTAGGCTACGCAGATGATTTGGATATACTGGGGAATTGTAGGGAAACGGTAGTAAGAAACGCGGAAATCCTCATAAAAGCGGTGGAATATACAGGGTTAGAAGTGAGTGAATCAAAAACAAAGTACATGATTGTGGATAAGCTAGGAATCTGCAGAGGGGAGAAAGATCTCAGAGTTGGGAATTTTACTTTTGAAAGGGTTAGCGAATTCAGGTATCTGGGTACGACCATAAATGATAGAAACGAGATTAATGTCGAAATAAATAAGAGACTCCATTCGGGTAATGCTTGCTTCTACGCCGTGAGTAATTTACTTAAGTCGAGGCTGTTGTCTAAAAACGTTAAAATAAGAATATACAGGACAATAATACTGCCGGTGGTTCTGTACGGGTGCGAAACGTGGGCTCTCACTAAGCAGGCGGACAACCGTTTTAGAGTATTTGAAAATAAAGTCTTGTGAAAAATATACGGGCCGAAGAAAGATGAGGAAACCGGGGAATGGAGGAGACTACACAATGATGAGTTACACAATCTGTACGCGTCACCAAATATTAACAGAATAATAAAATCGCGCAGATTGGGATGGGCAGGGCACGTAGCGAGAATGGGAGACGACCGTACGACAGCGTGTGTCATGAAGGGCAGGCCGATGGTAACGCGACCTCTAGATAGACCTAGACGTAGATGGGAGGACAACGTAAAAGCGGATCTAGTAGAAATAGGACGGGTGGGTGTCGATCGGAGAGGTGCATCTTGGGTGGGGTTGACACAAGATAGGGCAGCGTGGAAGGCTTGCGTAGATGAGGCGATAAACTTTCGAGTTCCAAATGCCACGTAAAAAAAAAAAATAGTTGTGAGAGATTTTGAGACCGATATCTGTTTTTTCATTTTTGCATTTATTCTCATTCAAAAACTAACAGGTCTAGAGAGCTCATATTTTGCATGCAGATTTCTTTTGTGATTGTGAAAAGATATTTAAAGTTGAATCAACGTTAAATGCAAAAATGGAGTAACAGGTATCGGTCTCAAAATCTCTCACAACTGTTAAAAGTCAAAATTCTAATTAATAATGCCTTGACAAAAAAGCTAAAATACTTATCACTTTTTTCATGTAAAAATACACTGGAAATCAGAAATACAATATGCTAGAGATGGTAGTTTCTGTGTAACTGTCTACAAGAAAAATTTGATACGCTAAATTAAAAAATTCATATGGGCCTCGATGTGAAAATATGAATGAAAACAGTTAAATCATAATCATGTAGGTTACATGTTTTCTAGGTAGCATAGTAAGTATCTGTGTAAAATTTCAGTTGTATAGCTTTTTTATAATGCAAATAAATGGCATTGTAACGATAGACAAACCCACTGACTCTCATACTGAACTTTTCTTCAAATTCACTATTCGAACCAATGATGACGATATTGAGCATTATTAATATATTTATTAAAAAATAGTTTTGAGGAATTTATTAACATGTTACATGCTTATAAAATATTAGCAGACGTTAGTGTGCCGCACAACACTTATAATAGATTTTCTACCAGTGTTATTAGACAGAGATAGAATCAAGAGCGATAAGAGAAGTTTTAAACAAATTTTGCTCGATACTTTTAGTATTGCAATACTTTATGAGCCCTACATATTTAACAACCGATGTCCCAGCACTGAGTCTTATATGTATTAATCACGATTTTTATTATTGTTTGTACCTTTTTCTCGTTGAGAAAAAACGAGTGGTCAGCGACGAAATTGATGGCTCTCGCGGCTGACGTAGATGCGCTTTTATTGCCGCTTTCTTTTGGATTGCACCGGCGAAGAGTGAGCTTAATAAATTACGCGCGAGCACTTTGTCCGGGCAATTAAAATCTCCCGACTCGCGCAAGCTTTTTTATCACGCTCCATCAAATCTCCGTCGCGCTTGCACGCACGCGGCTGCTGCATTTGGTGAATTAAAAAAGGAAATTGAAAGGAAATTGTATGCACCGGGGAAATAATGCTCCGGCCTAGAAGCCAGTGCACACGCGTGCTGGTAGCCGGGGGGGGGATTAGATTAGATTAGATTAATTAATTTTTATTATTGTACATTATGTTGTACATATATCAATATAAAGAAGTAAAATAAAAAGTATAAGGTATTCAGTGTGTGAGTTTGGTGTAGGCGTGTGTGAGTTTGGTGATAGCACGAGTGACGAGTGTGAAATGAAATGGTATGAGGTGAGATGAGATGAAAGTGGAAGTGTGGATGTTTGTGTGATGTTTAAGTTTTTTCCATATTGAAAAAGTAATTTTTCGCTAGTATTTTAAAGTTAGATATGGATTGTGTGTTACGTATTTGAGATGGCAGGCTATTCCAGAGGTAAGAGGCGCTGATGAAAAACGAGTTCCTTAGTGTCTCCGTTTTGAAGGGCGGAATGTCCAGTGGAGTCACCTCACCCCTCACAGGCCTGAGCGCGACGTGGAAATCAAAATAGGCAACTAGATAAGATGGTGTAGAGGTGTTGAAAATTTTCCTTAGAAAACAGGCCATAAAATATTTCCTACGTCCGGCGGTGGTGAGCCATTGCAGCTCACGCCTGTAAGGGGAGATGTGCTCGTCCCTCCTTACACCATAGATGTAGCGGATCCCCGTATTGACAAGTCTCTGTAGTTTTAGGTCAAGTTCTTGTGATAAGTCACAGTAAGCAAGT
This sequence comes from Nasonia vitripennis, assembly GCF_009193385.2. NCBI lineage: Eukaryota > Metazoa > Arthropoda > Insecta > Hymenoptera > Pteromalidae > Nasonia > Nasonia vitripennis. The sequence goes on along the minus strand of NC_045761.1, from coordinate 17,506,268 downwards.
GAGCAGTAGTCAATGAGAGGGAAAAGGAGTGCCTGCACCAGATGTTTGCGCAGCCTGAGGCTGGTGCTCTTCCGAAAGAAATAGAGGCGATACATTAAAGAGTGAGCACGTTTACAAATTTGCGTAACGTGCTCTTTCCATGTGAGCTTGGAGTCTAGCACCAGCCCCAGATTACGCACAGATGATTCAAAATTGACCTGGGCTCCCCCTATATTTATATAGGTGTTAGCGGTATTAGGTAAAGCATTTATATAATAGGGGGAACCCAGGACAATAGCCTTGGTTTTAGTAACATTCAGTTTAAGCCTGTTCAAAGCAGCCCAGCTACTAATCCTCTCGGCGTTAGCACTCATCCTGACAGAGCAGGAGTCGAGCTCCTCGAGGTGGCATTGGCTGTAGATCTGCAGATCATCCGCATAGATGAGATGGGACATATCTGCATCAAGGCAATAGCCAATGTCATTGATGTACAACGAGAACAGCAGGGGTCCTAAGACAGACCCCTGTGGAACACCGGTGTTAAGTGGTAGAAATGCAGAGATTTCATTGTTGTCACCAATGACTGCTTGCTCTCTTCCCGATAGATATGATGCAAGCCAGCGGATAACCTGCTTAGAAAAGCCGAAAGAGGATAGCTTTCTGAGTAGCCTGACGTGACACACCGTATCAAACGCCTTGCTAAAGTCAAAAAGAAGTAGAAGGGTGACCTTCTTTCTGTCCATCCCAAGCCTGACATCGTCAGTCAGCTTAATTAAGCCGGACTGCGTGCTGTGGCCAGTGCGAAAACCAGTTTGGGGGAGAGAGAGAGAGAGAGAGAGAGAGAGAGAGAGAGAGAGAGAGAGAGAGAGAGAGAGAACTCTGAATTACTATACGAGTTAGAAAAACAAGAGTAGAGTGAGGGAAAAAATAAGCACTTTATTATCAGCGCCGGGTGTAATCCCATCCGAGAGCGACATCGATCAAGTGGAATAATAGAAACACACAAGAGTAGCTGGTCTATACTTATAGGTGTGCAGAGAGTTGTAAGGTACGACTGCCGGACTATTTCGTCTCTGTCAATCTTGCGGCGGTTTGAACTAAGCCGGCGATTTCCACCAACAGAAAGCCCGCCGAACTTACTGGCTCTCTAGACAACGGTTCTTCCGTTTATACGAAACTACACCGCTATCGACTCGTAGACGGAGGCCGCGTTTTTTCCGGCGCTCTTGGCTCGCGAGCTTCCAAAGCGATGTACTTAGTGGCTATATGTTGTGCTCCCCGATTGATTCCGACGCTTTTGCTCCGCTATTTCCATGCTCAGGAAATAAATGCCTCGCTATTCGCGCAATTAAAAGCCACCGGGCGGAAAAAAATTGCTGAGGCGTCGACGAATATTTACAAGTTGTTTATCGCGTTTCTGAGGGCGAAAAAAAGCGCCTCGAAATGGAAAACGCGAACATTGTTCCGGCAAAGTGGATGTAAAAATTTTCTGGTACACACGCACACACACACGCACAGGCGCTCGTATCGGCCACGATAAATTTTCGAAATTATTTTCCACGCACGCAGCCGCTGAATGGTCGGACAATGTTATCGAGCGAAATTTGCAGGCGAGAATTGCAGTTGCCCTCAGCTCTCGCGCGAAATTAGTCGCAATAATTTCCTTCACTCCCACTCTTTCGCTGTACGCATGGATACGTAAACTTCATTCGTAGGCTCTTCTTCGGCGCGGAATTTAAGTCCCGCGCGCTAATTCGACTCGCTTCTCTCTCTCTCCCTCTCTGGCTTTACGCTACCTCAGCAGCGATTTTACCGGGGACGTGTACACGGTGTAAATTCCATTTCCCGTGAGAGGACTCCCCGCGCGTAATATGACGTAATTCCTGCAGTGTAGCGAGGACTGCTCGGAGAGAGAGTCTTGCGCTATACTTCCGGCCCGCCAGATTTATTACTCGCTTTTGAACGTTGCTGCTGCTGCTGCTGCAGGTGCTGTTGTGTTGCTCAAGGTATATACGCTATGTCGTCGGGCAAATTGTCGAGGCGCGGATGGCGTGGCCGAGCGAGGGAACACGATCAAAGGGACCCTGTGCACGTGTATAGGTACATCCGCGCCGCTGCTCCGAGTGACAGCATTGTCTGATGCGAGCTCTTTGGTGGATTCCTTGAGAGAAAATATTTGAAATAGTGCGAGAATACGTGTCTCTGTGAGGGATGCGTAAAAAACGCAATGCTGTAGGAAAACTGTTTTCGCAGTGTTCATTTGAATTTTGACGCTGGTGTGATTTTTTTTATCTGCATGTAAAGCGCGAAAAAAAACTTGTATCAGAAAACGCGTTGCTTTACACCGAGGCCACTTTACATACGCGTGAAAGTAAGCAGAATGCCCCGCACAAATATGAATTAAAAGTACTTTGAGCGTAAGCGATGCTGAACGAGCGTGTAAATATTCATCGCGAGTCAAACAACAAAAAATTGTCCTGCGCGCACCGAGAGATCGAAAACGCGCGGTAAAAAATATTTCGAAATTGTTTCATTCCGCGCTCATACGCGTGATCCTTTATTTCGAATATTCCCTCTCCCTTTATACGCATTATATATTCATACCCTATAACTCGGAAATTTCGTTGCAAAGTGTGCCGGTGTTTTATTTTTAATAAAAAACGAGGAATAAGAAATAGCGGAAGAGAGAAAAAGATAAAAGCACAGCCGGGAAACTGCTGATAAAAAAGTGGAGGAAAAGAAAGGTCGAGACGTAGCTGCAGCTCGAAGATTTTTCGCAGAAGAGAAAAATGAAGGCATTTTCGCCGCCCTTTTCTGCATCTCTATCTCGAGTCCCACACGACATTCATTTCACCTGCGGAGAAAGCAAGAGAAATACTACGCTTCTTGTTCCTTTTTCCTAGCTTCCCCCCTTACGCGCGAAAGCCATTTTTTCCGTGTAATCCGCGATTCTCGCAATCGCGGTACAGCGAATTGCGTCGCATTGATTCGTCAATTAGCATTATCGGAACGCGCAATAAGGCGCGGCGGAGAGTGAAAAGTTGCTCGAGCCGTCGAGAGGCAGAGCTTCATTATTTTCCGGCGGCGGTATTCTGAGAATCGAGGGATTTAATGGCTTTTCAGACTCGCCGTCAAGACTGGATCCACCGCCTGAGAATTTCACTCGGAATAGAAGTCGAAAGTAGAGAAAAAAAATGGATCAATTTTTGCCGGCTCTGCACCTACATAGGATCTCCTCGCGCGTATAAACCAGCGCTCGAATTGATAAAACGGGTCTCTCCGCGGGAAGCAATCGCCCGGCCGGATCTCATCACAAAGAAATTTTCCATTTAACCGAAATGGAATATGAAATTCTCTTTTGCCGCGCTACACTCTAACTTTTATCGTCCCGTGTACAGCTTCTGAAACGAAAAATTCTCCAATCGATGATTTCGGATTGAGAGGAAAATTCAATTACGGCTAAAATTTTGAAGCCGCGAAACCTCAAAAGCAAGTATAATTATCCATCGTCGTCGGCGCAGCCCTGGGAGTATTTCCTCGCGGCAAATAGCTCGACATCGGAGCTGCACTGCTGCCGCTTTTACACACATCCGCGCACACACGTAGCTTCATCAATCCCTCAGCAAACACGTACAAGCTTCGCGCGCTGAAATCTCGCCCGGCCGACTCCCAGTAATTTGTCAAAGGCCAATTGAAAGTCATTTTCCACGTTTTCACCGTAATTTTGCAGCGCGGAGCCTCCCGATAGACTCGCGGAGTTCGTACAATAGCTGCTTCGACACGTGTGCGTATTAGTCGGAGGCTCACGTCCCTCTCTCTCAATTTGTGTGTATAGACACATGCTTTCGCGAAGCGTCGGCCAATTTGCGGGCGCACATATGGTTACAAGAAGCGCCACCGCCGCTAAAGTTTAAGCCGCTAGAAAGTTTGCGGCCCCGGCAATTTTGCTAATAGTTCCGTTGCCGCCACTGCCAAAGCCCGTTTGACTTTGCTCGATCGAGTTTGCAAGCGCAACTGGCCAGTGTGCGAGCTGCTGCGGCTAGCTCTTATTTTACGACCGCGCGGCGTTTATGATTTCCCGGCGATTGTTCTGCCGCGGTTATACGGCTCTTGTTAGACTCCCTTGCCAGCAGATTTACGATGGGGTGTACAGGATTTTCGGCTATGATGAGAGAGGTAATACGTTTTGATCATCACGTGAGAGGGAATTTTTCTCGGGAAAGGCCGCAGACGAGCCGCGTGAAATATTAAGCCTGATTTGCGCACACCTCCGCATCGTAACGAGGTCAGTCGGCGCTATTTTTAAGAGCAAATAGATTCGCTCCCGATAGCGAAAATAATCGCCTCGACACGATTGTCCCGAATGCAGCACGTGTCGTCGAACCGTGAAACTAACGATCCCTAATGCATGTCCTACTCCCCATTACAGCTGCTTATTCCCGCGCACTCATCGATCGGCTTCTTAACGAGCGCCGCGGAGAATTCTTGATTACTTTTTCATTATAATCGCGAAGCAAAGCCCCTTAGAAGAAGTTCACTATCGCGCAGTTCGAGACTTTAGGCGGGGCACATCGAGCAAAGAATAAAGAAGGATGAATAGAGTCGGGGAAGGCTTTGCGCGCTTTGGTTTATTATACATGTATGCGAGCTGCCGAGCGATCGAGTCAGTCGGGAGGAGAGATGCTTGTTTCTGAGAGATGTTTAAAGCTGCTTTCCGAAGATTTGGCACGCGAAAGGGAATTGCTAATTCTCGGGAACGTCATCGCTATCTCCTGTGTGCCTGTGTATACGTTCTATCGCGAGTTCTGAGAATACTCGCTTTTATTTACCGTAACCGAGCTTTGTAAGGCTGAATAGATGCTCGACGAGCTATACGCTGCGGCCGCGAGTGCAGTACGCTTAAGTAAGCATTATTTTTACAGCCGCCCGAAAGAGCTGCGCTCCGGGCGTTTATTCCTTTTCCGATAGTCGAAGAGACGACAAACTCGACTGGTTGACTAATCTAATTAAACGTTGACGCCTCACCTCGATTGTTATGTCCACCGATCTGGTATAATGCCCGTTGATTACAATGCATTAATACTTCCTGCGCCGGATTCCACGGCGATATAAATATACGCTCACTCATGCCATTCACCTCAAAGGTCAGCGAGCTGGATGCCAATGTTCTCTGGGCTTTATCAGGGCGAAGAATGGGTTTTCGGAAAGTCCAGCCTTCGCAAGTCCACATATCTTTATTGCTTGACGCGCGAGGTTAGGAAATTCCGGTTTAGGCTCTCGCGCGCGAATCATTTTCGCTCGATTAGCGACGCTATGGCGGCCGGTAATAACCGTCGGGGGAATTGGATTTTCCCGATGTGTTTTAACGCGCGACGCGATAAAGCCTTTTTACGGTGTGAATGGAAAATTCGAATTAACGCAAAAGTAAACGGGATATTGCTCGCAATCCATTAGCTTCTTTTAATTCGCAGCTTGAGCAAAGCCGGGCGTTTGCGATATTTCGAAAAAAAAAAAAAATACGCGCCACTACAACGCAGAGGGTTTTTAAAACTCATAATGCATCGGCCGACGGGGGACGTAATAGAAACATTCCAGCAACCCTCTGCACGCGCAAATTGACGTGTATAACGTATCGATGCGCGCATCGAAACTTTTATATTCCCCACTTGGACGTAAATCGAGCGGCGACCGAAATTCCGTTAAAAAATGAAAAAAAAAGACCAGACAGGCGCGCTTCCGCCTCTCTCCACGCGTCCGAATAAACTTTCGCGCCGATAAATCGCTACAAACCCTCTCTCTGTCTCTCTCTCTCTCTCTCTCTCTCTCTCTCTCTCTCTCTCTCTCTCTCTCGCTATCTCGTGTCTATTTCTCTCTATTGCTCGCTGCGTATTATATAGCGTGTACCTAACGCGGATTAAAAAGCACTCGTAAAATTTACGACCCCTCCAATTTAACGCCGCCGCCCTACCGGTCATTCCGATACACTATGCGTACTCGCCTGTGGCGCTGTGTACGGATATACAGAAAGAGAGAGTGAGCGTCGTAGCGTGAAAATACATCCAGTGATTTTACGGCTCCTCCTCTTTTTTCCGCGCTCTGCGCAGCGACCGGTCTCCCGCGAAAAAGGACCGGCTCATCCTGACAAATTGCTCGCGTTCGTCCATTTTTTCGAGCCGCCGTAAAGCTTCCTTAACCCCGAATCGCGCCCGCGCGCGAGGAGAGACTCGAAGAGAGCTGCTGCTGCTGCTGCAGTGGAGCGTATAGAGGGGTGAGAGGGGGGAGAACGTCGATATCGGCTTAACTTTCGATGCAAAGGAGAGAGAGAGAGAGAGAGAGAGAGAGAGAGAGAGAGAGAGAGAGAGGCGGTGGCCAAGTTTGCTTATTTGAACTCGGGCTCTCGTTGCGCCGGGAAAACATTTAATTAATTACTGCAAATTCCAGAACACATGCACGGACGCACACGGATGAATTGCGACCGAGTTGATTCGATTAATAATTTACGCGCGCTGGACTCGATTAATCTCTCGGAAAATTATCAAACGCATGCGTCTTCATTAACGGGAAAATTCATCGGGCTTAATTTACGCAACCGGAACGTTCGAAAACTCCGATCGACCGTGCGTATCGTAAAATCGAGCCACGCGTGCGTTATATACGTACACGCACACACCCACGCATACTATCGGTACTGAAAAGAAGTCGTTACAGCGCGCGCAGTTTCGTTTAACAAGATCTCCGCGCGTGTCCGCCTCGTAAAAGCGAAAATAATATCGCCGGGCCTGCAGCTTCTCTCCTCGTTTTATCATTCTCGCCGCGATTTTATTTTTCTCCGGTTACGTAACGCGAATATACCTGTATACAACGGAGCTACGTACGCATTAGCAGCATACGTGTACATAGGTATACAAAGCGCGTGTACAGTACAGGATAAGGTGTATTGTTTGCTTATATACATAACGATAAATCATGCGCGCAGCAACAACGGTGGCGGTGCGGCAACAGCAGCAGCATGTCCGCAAGCTCGGGTTTTATGCTTGCGTGCGGCGCGTGCATTCGCGTGCGGGGGAGGGGGTGATATTGCAAGCTCCGCAGCGGCGCTAGTATAATGCACGACGACTGCGGAATGCGACGTGCGTAGGCATAAATCACGAAAAAAGAAGGAGAGAGAGAGAGAGGGGGGGGGGCGGCGACGGTGTGTTGTATCGTTTGGAAGATAGGGATGCAGGAGCCAAAGAGGATAAAGCTCAAAGGGACGCGGAGAGATGGGAAGGAAGATTTATGCCCGAAAACCTCGACGTTCCACCTACAAATCAGTTATCCGCGAAGTTGAGTGTGAAATATATTACGGAGAAAGAGAGAGACTGGGGGCCAACAGCTGCCATCACGTACAGGCAAATAAGAAGCACCAGGGTCACACGGTCGGCTGACGCGAATTATGTCGTCTGCTCCGGGTAGAAAGATGTCGATGGAATGCCTAATAAAAGTCCGCAACGAGCGAGGAGCTTCTTTTTTCTCTGGACGACTTTATTTCTGGGTTTTTCCGAGGGCGCCTCTCTCGAATCGCGTCGATGGGTGCCGCTGCTGTTGTGTGATTTAGCCACAATCGTAAAGGGAGAGCTTAATTTTGTCGAATACGGGGAGTGCGGTAGAAAAGCTCTCTAAATTGACCGAGTCTCCGCGGGGCTGTTTTATTTCGGTATTTTCCAAGCTTCTCGAGACCCACTCGGAAAGTGCTCCGCCGAGCTTGAAATTCAACGTGTAAGGAGAAATAAGAAATTTTTCGTATATGCCCTTTATTATGTGACAGTGACACTTGTCAGATAGACACAGTGGAGAAGGTGCTTGTATAATGCAATGCAAAGCACACACTCCATTCGAAAACTTTTCCTCTTTCTCTCTCTCGGCAACAAAAGATACTATGAAAATGTGCTTCGCGCAGCTTGAAACATTCTCTTTCGAAAGGAGCGGAAAACGAAAAAATTGCTTTCAAACCTGAACAAAAAACTGCCGTAAAAAAGAGGGAGAGCTCGCAAGCGCGAGGCGAAAAAAAAGAGAGGAGAAAAACCAATATTTTTTGTAGCGATATCTAAAGAGGTTACGACTTTTTCCACCGTAGAAAGCTCTTTTCGTAATTCACCGCATCGAATTTCATACAGGGACACTCGCCTTAAAATCCGAATTACCGCGGCGCACTAATTTAGCCGAGCGAAAGCATAGTCGCGTCCGCTTCCAGTCTCGGAGGGTTAAAATTCAAAGAAATCCGAGCGTATAAGGTTTATATCTTTTTTAACGCTAATGAGAACAGCCTTATTAGCTATCAAAAAGTTTAAGCGCCCGCGGAGCCGCTTCAGAGAGTGGACGACGGCGCTTTGCAATAAAAGCCAGTCTCGCAGTGCATTAACCCAGTTATTGATGTGTTTAAAATTTTCATAAAAGCTGCCGGCATATAGAAAAGTTGCCCCAGCGACGATCAAAGGGCCGTTACGTCAATTCTGGGAGATCCGGCGCTCAAGCATTATACGTCTTTTCATGCGCTTTTAATCCCTATCTCTCGCGCTGAAAATACATCGAAGCTTCGCTGCAATCTCGGGCGGAGAAATCGAGCGTAGGGCAATTAAACGCACTTTCGGAATATCCCAGTGAACTGCGCGCACAATAGACTCTCATCTCTCCCCAGCTGCACGATGCAACACAATGCCAAACTCGCCGGCGCGCATCTTTGCCGCCTTTTCAGTCTTCTTTATTGTTATCTTGCGCAAAGTTTATCCGGCTGCGAAAGAGCTGCAGCTGCTGCTTGGAAACTTTGCTCGACCTTGTTTCGCCGCGTTTTTCGCCGGCCCGCTCGTTGACTTCTCTACTTGTTAGCGTGCGCCTGTACCGTATATATATATATATATATATATATATATATATATATATGTGTGTGTGTGTGTGTGTGTGTGTGTAGCTGTGCAGATGTAGATGGGATGGACTGTGGGAGTTATATGTGTGTGTGTGTATATATATATATATATATATATATATATATATATCGGCAGGTAGTCTTCGGTAATGAGAAAAGGGAAATGAACCCTTGAAAGAGATAGAGAATAATGGAAAGGCTCTTCCACTCGCTCCTCTCGGTTTTATCTACTTTCTTTCATTGCCTATACTTGGAGCCCGCTCTCTCCTTTTTGTTTCATACTTTCCACTCTCCCTCTATCTCTCTCCTTTTTTTTGCCGACATTCACTTAGATTTTCTTTTTGCAGTCCATAAACTTCGGCCGCCGCGTATTAGGTCACTTTTCCCCGCCCTGTGAGAGCGCAAGACGAGGAATAAGAGCAAGTGGCGAAATTTATCGTACGGCCCGGACGAAATGAAAAAAGTTTCGGCGAGAAGCCGAGGAAGAACCGCGAGAGAGAGAGAGAGAAAGGGAGAAGCAGATCGAATTACTCGACGAAGCGTTGGCGATGTGTGCGCAATCGGTTTCTTAGCCGTTGTGGGTGATATGGACTTGGGACGCGTGATGTTGTTTTTGAAAAGCTTTGCATTAACGTCTGTAATTTACGTGGAATAATCGTGATTGTTTCAAGTGGAATAACGAGTGGATCGTATCCTACATACGTAGTGCGCCTATCTAAAGTCTAAAGAAATAGATAAGCTGCTCGAAGATACTGAGAAATTGTTCGCAATTTTGATATTACAAAATCCTTGTATATGACGTGTGTTTGTCCAGCACATGTTTTTTTTATATGCTGCCTAGTTCGATAGATCGATGCGATTTCTATATATGTTGAGTGCATGAAATAGTTCAAGGTATGTTTTCTTACGATTGTCTACTAAAATATTTTGCGTCGAGATCAGTTTGCCTACGTTGGTGAAAGAAAAAACCTCGTTGGTTAAATTCGAGTCTTCTCTGATATATCTCTCTCTTTAGCTGTATCTTACCTCACTCAGTTATTCGTGCTTCTTCTGTCTGATGCATTATGAGACTGTTATTCTTTCTTGTTCACCACCACTTGGTCAATACGCACAAAATATTTGTTATATCCTACTCTAAAAAAGAGAGGAATCATCATTCTATTCGTTCTCTGATTGGTCGTCGATTGGCCAATCAGATTACGAAATAGATGGCGAGACGCGCGTGATAGTTTGTTTCTAACCTATAAAAATGTTTAATATAAAGTATAGCGCGCGGCGCGCGCATTGATCCTGCTAGTTTCTGTAAATATGTTTATTTTTACCTACCCGTCACTCCGTTTCAGAATCTTTCACTTTTGTAAAGTTTTTGCGGATAAATGAAAATTGAAAAGGGTTCTTTAGCCCATTTCGTTATCAAATAAATAAAGAAAACCAGATAGTAACAGTTCTTTAGTAGAGAGCTGTTTGCTATCTGTAAAAAACTGAACTATTATTTAAGGGCCAAACATATTTTGTGAAACTATAAAGGGTACTCTTTATCTTCGTCAACAACAACAGCGAAGCCGACACCGTCTAAACGGAGCGATCGTCAACACTCGGGAAGAGCGACAACCTGACACCTCTACACATCGCTGTGTTTAACGTGGCGGACACCGATGAAAGCTCCTGCACTAAATCGCCTGCAAATATTCTCAGTCGGAGAACGCCAAGCGTCTGCTGCCAAAGGAAGTGGTATGATTTTCCGTGTGCAAAGCTGACAAGACTCAATCTAATTTCGCCAATGAGGCACCATCAAGCTCTGAAGATAATCGAGCGCCTTTTAAAAGTACTGCCAACAACTATTTGTATTTCATGAAGGTCATGGTAAACGATGCGGTGGCAAGTGAGATGGATCGCAACTTTTCCAAGGAGCTGGAGCAGGATTAGGACACGATCAGCTTGCTGATCACCGTCCAGTTCTGCCTGGAGGATACGCTGAATCAGTTCACCAGTGTTCTTAACAAGCGCCAAAAGATGTTCAACGCCAATAAAGCTTCGACTACCTACTCGTGCTGAAATCTGCCGAGTTTGTTCCTCTCTAGGAAGGAACAAACTCGGCACCAAAAGAAAATGCCTTTCATAAAATTTTTAAAACCATGAAAGATGAATATAAGTTTAAACAAATGTACACGGCGTGTAATTTTTTATTGAAAATGTTTAAAAACTTCAAATTCATTATTCTCAAAGTCATAATCTTCCAATATCATTTCGATCATTTTTTACAACGTCTTCAAATCGTAAGCTCCATATGGGAGAAGCCTTTACCCTATACTCGAAAGTCGAACAATCCGCCGGACAAAACATTTACACCGCAGCAAATTCTCGGGCTGTCGAAGTTATTTACGAGCCTTTCGGAAAAAGCAGAGCCAGCTCCGGTAGCACGAAGCAAAAGTACCGCTTGACTTTTTTACACAAACTTCGCGCGCCGTGCAGTTTATCTGCGAGAGAGAAAGAAATAAAAGTTATCTGGGTTACAGGAGAAAGATAGTCGGCTCGCGCTCGCATTGTGTGAAAAAGATTGAGATACCGGCCCTAACACTAGAGAAGTGAGAGCGTCCGAGCGCCTATCTACTGAATGCCTCTATCTACGGAAGCTCCTTGTTAAAACCTCCGCGGCGTCTCGCGAACTACTCGACATTAAATTCTTTTTTCCACACTGTGTTTTCGTTCCTCTATCCTCACATTCTCGTCGCTATCACAACGCATAAATTTCGAAATATTTTTCAAAACGAATTGTTTCGAGGTTAAGACCGAAAAAAATTGCAAGCCGACATCATATTCCAAGATCTCTCCGTCCAGGGTATCGGCTATTTCGCAAAGGCGCTTATCATAAAACGAAGTCTCTTCGGCAGAGGACAATTGGCTCGAATCGATCAATTTACATTTCAGAGGGAATTTCGTCGCGGACTCTATTATCGGTCTGCTGGCGAAACTCTTCGCTCGGTTTTTTACGCGCGAGAGCTTTGACGCAGGGAGAAGAAAGGGAGAGTCCGCTCTGTTATTGGAATTCGTCGAGCGCCTTTTTAAATGTGTCGTCAGATGATTGTCGACGCGATTGTTTAAATATTTTCCGCGGCTGCAAATTCAATTTCCGGCGCGCTTTTTGAAGGGAATATCGATATTCCCGCGTATCTGCTCTGTTTGCTCCTCTTCTCGTGCGACCTTTACTTGCGCGCGGCACTGAAAGATGAATTAAAATTCCGTTTGCCCTGTATGCTACACCTACACACAAGTTATAATTTTACAACTCCGAAGCATCGTTGAAATCAATCGCACTCGTTATCGCAGCCTCCCATTGAAACGAGGGCTTTTATATTATTCACGAAAGGCGAGAGCGGCTGCGTATAATAACCTCAAATTACGAGGCCCGCGCGAGATATGCAAATCACGTCGATCGAATCGAAAGCTCATATCGGTGAGCTTTATTTATTTTTCCATCGCGCTGCAAGCGCTCGAAATGCACAAGCTCGGCGAGCTTATCTCTTCTTTTCCATTTCCTCGCACCTCTCCCGAAAAAAGAGGACCGCACGTAGGAAAACATAAAATTCCCGCGCAACATCTCGACGACAGGCCGTCAGCCTTGCAAACAGACACTCGATACGCTCTCTCTCTCTCTCTCTCTCTCTCTCTCTCTCTCTCTCTCTCTCTCTCTCTTCGGCGTGGCGGAGCGTCAAAACAGATGTCGCGGTAATGGCGCGCGAAAAATGCCGAAGCTTTGTCTCGGCTGTCAAACTAATAGTCGGACTGACTCGCAGGAATATAGCGCTGTCGCTCCTCTCGTGATTAGGCTATCACGCGGCGGATGATTTATCCTGATTGCGATGATTTTAGCAGGGCTAAAGAGACGTTTATTAGAGTGAGCTATTTTATTTCCGTAATATATATATATATGACCGGGTATATTCATCACGACGCTGTAATGCGACTGTGTCTCGAGGGAATACATTTTTCGCGTTTAAATTGAAAAGTGACGCTTCATTTTTGGCAGCTCTGTGAAGAATAGAGGGTCTTGTTGGAGCGAAATCCGTTATAATACATTTTACACTGCGCGCAGCGGAGCCGCGTTCGTTATATTCTCGAGCGTTCAATGAAAGAAACTCCATTACCGTTTTGCTACTCCAGCTCTCTCTCTCTCTCTCTCTCTCTCTCTCTCTCTCTCTCTCTCTTTTCCACTCCGTGTCTGAAAAATCCCGTCGCTCACGCGCTGCAACAAAAGGAGCGAGGAGCAAAGAAAAGACGAGGAGAATCATCTCGAAGAAGACGAAGAAGAAGAGAAAGAGGGAGAGAAGATCCATGTTAAAATTCATGGGATTTAATTTAGAGAAAAGCAATATAGCCCGAGTGCGCGCAGATATTCCCCTCCGCTAGGCGACGCCGTCGCAAAGAGATCTTCTCGTGTTCTACATTAGGGATTAAAAGCTAATTAAAAGTAGAGGTTTTTTCGTTCGGCTGCTGCTGCTGCTGCGAGAGAGCACTGCAAATATTATTACGGCAGATTCTCTTCTTCCGAGAGAGAGAGAGAGAGAGAGAGAGAGAGAGAGAGAGAGAGAGAGACTCGCTGGATTCGCGCGCTGCAATTATCCTAGCACTTAAGGCCGCGGAACGGAGCTTTTAGCTGGACGAACTCTGGCTGCAGCTGCTTTTAAAACGCGAAAGAATTAAATGATCCAATCGACGCGGCTCAGTCGTATTATTCCCCGGACGTGTTGTAATATACGTATAGAGAGAGAGAGAGAGAGAGAGAGAGAGAGAGAGAGAGAGAGAGCCGGTTGCGCTCTGGAGGGATTGAAATGTGCGTGCGCGGCCAAGTGGAGCGGAAAAATCTTTTGTCCGGGAGCTGCTGCTGCTGCTACTACTGCGTTTTTTTCATACTTATGCACCTTTTAATGGAATGTAATCGGAGATGTATTTCGCTGTTAGCGAGTAGGGAAGGGACTCCTCGAGGTTGAGTATTTTCTTGATAATTACAATTCTTGCTTTTAATTGCGAGCGCGACGATGAGCCTTATTACGCCGGATTATTATTATTAATATTTTTTTTTTAATAGATTTTTTTCTTTTGCTCAACTTTGAATCATCCTCGCAGCCTTTTTCAGGCCGGATTAATTAATTAATTTTAAAAAATTTGCAGCGTGAGATAAGTACTTCCCCGGTAATTGTGAAAAAAGTTCATTCCTTCTCGCTTCTCGTTAGCTGGACAAGAGAAATTTTAAGTAGTTACGTCCGAGTGCAGTTGGAAACCACGAAAATATCGCGTATACATATTCACGCGTATTCGCATACAATCTTCTTAGAGGATCGAGTATATTCATGAAAAAAAAAAAAAAATGTTTCACCGCGAAATTGCTCCGTCACGAAATTTAAAAAGTGCGCCGAGCTTTCCCCTTTGTCTCGGGAGACGAAACAAAATAAGCGCAGTCATCAATCCTTCTTACGTCCCGTCCTCTCCGCGCCATAAAGCAAATATTCCGCACGCGCGCGCGCGCGGACCCCTAAAATTTCCCGAACCGCTGCAGCAATCTCCGACGTCTCTCCAGCTCCGCCTCCCCCCCCCCCCCCATGAGCCATAGGTACAATGAAGTGCACTTTGCGCGATTTTCATAAATCTGACGGAATGTCGCCTTCAGCCTCTTTTCCGCGAAAAAAAGAAAGGCTCTCCGGTTCTCCAAAGTCTCTCGCGTATATAGAGGACTCTGCACGCAGCTCCGGTATACAATCTCAGCGGAGCTACTAGAGTTGCAGTCGCGTTTCTCGAGGCGTGAATTTCGTTCGGAGCTCGCGAATTCGTCGCTTTTCGGAAAGTGTCCGATTTCGAGAGACGTATACCTATATATTCTATGGGCCGGGGAAATCCACTTGTCGGGATTCTCGAGTTTTGCGTGCAAGCTGCTCCGGCTGCGGGAATTAAGGTATTAAGGCTTTCTTTGTTGAAGGATTCTCCGGAGGGTGATTTAGAGCCGAGATCCAGATGCTACACTGCGCTGCTAATGGGAGAGCAATTTTTGAGATTAGCCGCTTGTCTTTCGGGGCGATTAGCCTCGGCTATACATTTTTTATCCGCTCGCAGCTCGAACACCGATAAGTCAGGAAAATTACACGCTGTATTACTGAACGATCCGTTGTAAGATAGTAGGCATACACGTTACCTTGAAGCCTCGACGATATCAGATAGCAATAATAACGCATTAATGAAAATGATCTACGCGCTGTATAATACCTACCGCGCTTACTCAGTTTTTAATAATAAACGCGATCGATATCTCGCCAATGATTTCACGGCTATGCCATTGTCGTGCATTTTTTTCCCTCCATCTCCATCAACGACGACGTGTCTCGCATGCATTCATTGAGTCACGCGCTATCACGCTAAAATTAGAACGCTCGTTTTTACTCCTCGCGACGAGCGCTGATTTCGCACAGTGGATTTAATGCAACTACTGCACACCTTTCCCAGCAACGAGGATATTGAATTACTCGTGCTGAATCCGAGCATAAAGTAATTGAAACTACGCAGCAGCAGCAGGAGCATCGATGCACTATATATACGCGCGCCTGTTGTATCAATTATCGAGTCATTCATTTCCTGATTCGAGGAGTCAATCGTTATACTCGAAGCGTCTACATATAAATACACTGCACACACGTGTATAGTATTCCCGGTCGGTTGCTCTCCGAGCGCGCGTTACATTTCGACGTACATGCATTTAAATAGATTTAGCGCGGAGAGTGACCGTCGTGGCTGCAGCATCAGCATCAGCCGGCAGTGGTTCGAGGGCAAAATGTACTCGCGTAATTGAATATCACTTGGTCTATGCTGCGAGCGGAGAGAGGTGGGGGGGGGGGGGAGTGGATGAGGCTAGCGCATGCAAAATATGCATTCATCCGGCTTTGATGTATCGCGCGTACAATGACTTTGGCTCGCAAATCTATGGTTCGCGCGAAAGCCATTACGCAGTGCATTATTAACGCGGCGAAATCGAGGTGAAATATTCAATGGAATACGGGATTTCATCTTACGGCGCACGACGTTATAAGAATCTCATTCATTATTAACGGGCTTGAATTGGATTATCGATTGCTGCTTGCGGCTGCCGAGCGGAGGAAGGCGCGTATTTAGTTAGGTGAATTATTCAAGCGATTGCGGCTCGCAGCTAAATCGCACACACACATGCGCGCGTTCTCTCGAGCATTGTTTATGAGGGCTCTAATTCAACGCTCATTTATTCAACCGAGAGCTATTTTTACGACGATCAAATCAAGAGGATTTTTGGAACCGGACTGACGATTTGGTGACTATAATTAGAAAATGTTTTTTTTAGCTCGAGATCGACTCCCAGTATAATGTTCACTCCGGCGTGAATATACGATGCGCCTACCAATCTTGCTTAGGTGCATTACAGACGATGATACAGGCGAGGTAAAAATTGAATAGCCCGCGCGCATCACTGATCCCATCGAAGAGCTCCCATAAAAACGTCGAGCTCCCAAGTGCACCCAGGCGAGAGCAGTTTTACGAGGTCCGCCGCTAAAAGGGGGGGGGGGGCGATCCCCCTCCTGCATCTACTCTACGGATCAGCAGCATTGCATAACCGATGCAAATCCACGAGGGACTGATAAGAGATACGCGTGTGTACGCGCGTAATTGCGAGAGGAGAGGGAGAGGGACTCTCCGGCGGGATCGTGACATAAGCGCGCGAGACTCAGACGACCACGACGACGACGCTAATAAATCATATGGAGAATGAGTCACCTGATCATGTATATTTTCCGTTTCGTGGGAGCTTTTCAGAGGTTAGAGAGCCGCGGATCGTTGACCTGCTTTGAATATATGGAAAGCGTTAGCGATTGCGTCGTATAATTTCTGACGCGATTGAGTTTTAAGATTAGTGGCTGTGATTGAGGAATTTGATAGGAATTTCCGAACGATTTTATTGGTTGTTATAACGCGTTTGATTATACCCTAAACCATTATACGAATTTGTAATTTGAATTAATTGTGCGAATGATGTTTGGTGTATAGGAACAATTAGTCGAATATTTTTAGTGAGCTTTTACATTCGCTTTAAACAGTTTGCCACGTGTGCGAGCTTCACAACCCGAAAAAAAAAGAAACTGTTGTTTCTTGTAGCAAAGCATTTTTCTCCCCAGCAATCCACGCGCCAGATTGTTAAAATGAAGGGCGCGAATCGAACATTCTTTAGAATTTCGATCGGTCTCAAAATTGCTTTACGTACTAGAGACGGTCGGCCACGAAACAATCCATTATCGGCCCCAAGATATACTACTTCTCTCTGTGCGCAAGGAGACTGACCCAAAAAGAATTAACATCTTTCCTTCGAGCCAGGGCATCGGGAATTGTCGCACAAACTTAAAAAATTATTGTTTATTAACTATACAAACAATGTTAATAGCAAGGGCACCTCTGTAACAAATAAACGTCGTTTAAATAATTTTAATCACAAAGGTAATTTGAAAAACGGGTTCATATTTCCCGCATAACTCGTTTATAATAATTATGAAAATGCGCCAGTATGGCTCGAAAAAACTGCACAAAACTGCGTAATACTTGCGCACGTTTGTTTTCACGCATCGAAGTATTAGTCAACTAATAACGCAGTAAAATATACACGTAACTATTTACGCAATAGTAGAAGGAGTTTTATCGTCGCTCGAAAATAATTCAGTCGAGGCATGCGCTTCGGTCTAAAAATTCTAACTCGTCTTTGCGGCGAACTTCTATATATCCCTCGGTCGGCGCATTCTGAGGGCTTAAAACAAAACTCGCGAACTTTACGAATCTCCAGAAGCGGCTGCTGCAGCTCCGGCCAATAAAACTCCGTAGACTTCGCCTCAAAACTTCGTCGAAAGAAGCTTCCACACCGCAGCCTCTCCTTATAATTCAAAGGCGCGCATATAGTACTTAAAACGTCGCGCGCTTCTTCGAGCCGATAAATTCGCTTCGGGTACACAGGTGCAGGTCGCTGCACTTTGCATTCGAATCTAGCGCGGGGCGATACACAAAAGATTAGGCGGCGAAAGCTCCTTTCCTCCGCGGTCGACCTGCGGCGCGACTTCTTTTTCTCTTAGCTGGGAACCAAAAGCCTCGGGCATTATCCCCAGTCGACTCTCTCCGCGCTGGTGAGACGATTTCGTATTCAGCTCGGGCCGGTTTGGTGCTAGAGTGTTTTGCTGGGTTTGTTGTTCGGGGAATCTTGTTTGGTTTTTGATTTTGTTGGCGCAGCTGTGAAATGATTTTCTCGTGCAGTATGCGATGAAGGCACTTACCTGGTTTGTTGCGCTGAGGCGTGGTGCTGCTGGGGCATCCTGAGATTCTTTCTGCGCGCCTCACTGACTCGGAGATCCCTTCGAACCCGCGAGCGAGCGAATTGTAATCGAAGACCGTGGCTCCGCGAGGCGCTTGAAAGAATATCAGGATTCTTCTATGGAGAGTTTTTCAAGTTGGGTAAGCAGTATCAATCTGAAACGAGGAGGAAAAATTTAATTAATGTTGCGTGCACGAGATGGAACAATTTTCAAAATAATTTCTTAGTTTACGACCAGTGACAAGCGTTTCTATACAACGCAGCGGTATACAACTTGTTCTTATTAAAAAGGACACCAAGCCACAAAGACTATTTTCATCTTCCCACTAAATCTCGCTCCACATGCAGTAAGAAGAGGATTAGAAAAAAAAAAACCAGGACTGGAATAGAGTCGCATCGATTGGCGCCGATCCGTGTCCGGTATTTTATTCAAAGATAATCCAACCTAGATTCCCTCGAGAGCTAGCGAGCCTCCTTTCTTGATAATTCAAAGCTCAGCCGTACCGCAAGCTCGCCTCTATATATAAACCGAAATATCGCAATAAAAAAACTTTTACCCGCGAGAAAAAAAGCAGCGAAAAGAGTGCGCGCGTAAAATTGAAACGTAATACGCGGATAATAAGCCCATTGAACTTTGCTTGTTATACGCCGGCGCCGCGTACTACTTTTTTCCCTTCCAGAGAGAAAAGTTCGCCGCAAGTATACAGCTACGCGTTGTTATGTCGCCCCAGTGCGTTAATGTAGGAATTTTTCGGCGATCGTTGCTGCGAACGTTTCGCAGAGGCTTTTATAATATCGCCGCGTACGCTGCGCGCAAGCGGTTATTCGAGCGTGTATATATCAGAGACGCGCGTTTAACGTATGCCGCACACTCGGAGCTTTTATTCGAAAATGCGGCTGCGTATAATATGACGCAAGTATAGTCGTTGCTCGGTTTAACGGCGAGGAGTGTGCGTTTGAGAGGTTTCTCGCTTTTATTTTCCTCGAGCTATACACCGCCGGCTCATTTATAATTCGCGCTCTCGGGGAAATAAGTTCCCCACTCTACAGACAGAGAGCGCGAAGCGATTATAAGCGTCGGGATGGGGGAAAATCGTCCTCGCGCCAAAACAACGCTCGCGGAATTCCAATTTTCCGGCTGATATAGCCGCGGAATGACGGGATGAAGGAGGGATGAAATATTTTTATATCCGACAAATAAATGTTTCTCGATATTATGAATTCTAAATAGCCCCATATTCGTACTTCTGCCGCCGCGCTCTCGCTGTCTCTATGAACCAATATAGGGATATTCCGCCTTATTGGCGTTCAACATATCGAGTTTTAAATCGAGCGAGTGCTTACTCCGGACTCGAAAAAATGAGAAAGCATTCCTTATCTATTGTGTGGGCGGGCAGTTGCTGAGGATCTCTACTCTTTCTTCGATATATAGTCGAATCGCGTCGCGGTGGTCTCTCGACTGCATATATATATATATATATATATATATATATATATATATATATAGAGAGAGAGAGAGAGAGAGAGAGAGAGAGAGATAGAGAGAGAGCTCGGGTATAAGGAAAAGGGAATTGCATTAAGAGATAAAGAACTCGCGGAATTTACGGCCAATTTCATTTTCGAGAGCCGCGGCAGAGGGCGAATCCTTTGTGATGAATCTATAATTTCGGCGGACCCCCTTTTCTTAGTCGCTTCGCTCTTCTCTCTCTCTCTCTCTCTCTCTCTCTCTCTCTCTCTCTCTCTCTCTTCGACGTTCCGAATTAAGATGTATAAATCAGCCACTAGAGAAAGAGAAAGCTGAGTCGTCGTTTTTTATTTACCGCGCGCCGTGTGTATTTTCGGGAGAGTGAGCTTGTCGTTATTCAATTTTCACAAGAGTACGAACTACTCCCTGTAGCTCGTGATAAAGCGAGTGTCCTAACGACGATCAAATAATTATTCGGCCAAAGTGAGCTTGTACGAATTTTCGTTTATTCATGCGCGCGTTTCCCGAGTCGAGAAAAAGAGGAACTGACGGCGCATAATCGTCGAGTTTTAATGCACAATGAATTATTAGCGCGGATCCTCGAGCGTACGTAACACCGCAGAGGGAGAGATTCGTCGAATTGAAATTACATCTGCCGCCGCTCTCTCTCTCTCTCTCTCTCTCTTTCTCTCTCTCACTCTCTCTCTCTCTCTCTCTCTCTCTCTCTCTCTCTCTCTCCTCTTTCAGCTCTCCCCGGCGATATTATTTTTACTTTCATTCAACTTTGCAAAATTACTTTTTAAACTTATTAAACTTTCACGGTGTACAGCTGGCTTACGGCGAGGGTGTATAGGGCAAAAATATATTTCCGCCGGGAGCTATATAATTATGAGGGAACGTGATTTAATTCTGTTTTGTGAAAATTTTATGCGATTCCTCCGCCGCTCGAGGTCTGACCATACCGCGCTTGCATCCCTTACGCTTTTACCGCATTACGAGTGCTATATATGAGATTCGCGCGGGAGTTTACAATTATTTAAAGCAGAAAAGACAAAAGAAAACAGGAGCGAAGCGTTTAATGCACAACTATAAAGAACGTGCATAACAGCTCGGATTCATTTGTCAAATAAATTTTCAAAACGAACATTAGACAGTCGACACCCTGGTAGAAAATAAGCCAACCACGATGGCCTATTCACCAACGGTTGGCAAATTCATCTATTAGGAGCCTGCTCTGTGTGTATTAGCAAACATGCGCTCTGCAGCTGATGCCGCGCATGCGCACTATAGTCACTCGTGGCGACTCATGCGTAAACCTTTTCACATAACCCCAAAATTTAATATAAGTTTATACTCACTTAAAATCTAATTCTCCGATGTCGAAATCATATTATTGTTCGATCTAATGCTTGTTTATTAATAATAGAGTTATATTAATAATAAATTACTTAACTTATTATCTTTTTGTACGAGTTTTAAAATTGGACAACCGTTGCCCAATGGATAGCGTAAAAGCGTGACTGAAACTTCATAAAATTTGCCAGCCGTTGGCGAATGGTTTGCGAACGTTTCTATCAGAACAGGCGCTATTATAGCCCCACGTCGAGCCCGTGTATTGACCAGCACACAAGCGCGACATGTGCGTGCAACTGCCTGGGCCTTGACGGACACATGACTGCAGTAGCCATACGTACAACCCAGCTATACGTATACATGTATACGCGTCTGCCGCCGCGCCAACTGGCGTATCGCATTAACATGTTCCGGCGTGTTCTCCTTGCGATTTGAATACACGAGGGCGAGAACGGCATCGTTTTGCTTGCGAAGCGTTCACTATGTGTGGGTGGGAGGGAATGCATTTTTTATGCGACGCGCGCCGGCTTACACGCCTCGCTGCAGTGTCCGCCGCATGCATGCACACACATACACACACATGCCATTGTATTTTTAGCCGCGACGTGAGCACCGTGTCCGGACCTTTAATACGAAAGCGCTCGGGCGCGCCACATGAATGCGTTATACGACTCGCTGGGGTGTGCAGGGGATAAATGTCGCGCAAGGAAATCCTGGGACGTATTTATGCAAGGCTAAAGCGTCGGCTATTTTCTTTGTGCTTTCAGGTACGAGAAAGAGGAGGAGGTGAGCTGAGGAATCATGTGAATGAACAGAAATCGCGCAAGCACGGACAAAAACGGGCTCGCGCGAGCAGACTCGGCGAAATCACGAACACGTGGCGAGACGTAAAGCGGGGTAAGTACGAATCACGCATATCTGGGCTATTGTCGTAAGCTCGTGCTACGCGTTACGCTGCTCTCGGAGTCTATTTCTCGATCGTGCGGGATTGAGTTGCCCGAGATTTGATGAGATTTATTGCGATTAGTTTTGGGTTGTGTTTAAAAACTTCTGTACGCGTGGTACCATATTGAATTTCAACTTTTAAAAAGCTCATTTGCTCGAAAAATTTTCGACGAATTAAGTTAAAAAATTGGGGATTTAAATTGCAGAAGATTAGAAAAGAACGTGCAAAATTTTAGACATTTTTTATCCATAGGGCTTCGTTCTCCATTACGATCATTTTCAAAGTTGTACGAAATTTATCAGCTGGAACAGCCTAAAAAAATGTCCACCTCTGCAATACTCCTTTATACTTACAAGTATAACCACCAATAAAAGAATCCACGGTATGACCCACGGGTCGCGCGGCACTAAACCTGACAATAACATCACATTTCCGAGACACGGCAATTCATCCTCTATCTTCCGACAAATCCACAAAGGCCACTAGCCGCTTCAGTTCACCGACGCTAAAACCCCATCTCCGAAGGCAAGGAAAAAAAGCAGAAGCAAGAAGCTCGCGAAGCGTTCATAAACTCGTAGCCCCTAACCAACTCACTCCGCGATAAATCCAGCCTTCAGCCGGCGGCGGGCATACACGAAACTCTCCCCCCGAAAAAAACCAAGTCTCGCGTAAGCCTGATCCGGTAAGCGTAACAGTCCTAATACTCTTCTTGCGACGACGATCTCCCCTCGTGTACTCTCTTTCTTGACCTCGTCTCTCCTGTGTGTATAGGTATATATCTGTGTACCTCAGGCCGCCTCGCGCAGGTAATAAAAGTCAGAGCCCGGCCTAATCTTAAGTGCCTCGGGCGTAGAGCCCTCTTTCTCGGCCTGACATATTATCCGAGCGCGCCAGAATCCTGTGGTTGCTGCAGTCGGAAACTTTAGTCCGCCGCGAATTCTTGAGGAGAGTGAGCAGAAGGGAAAGGGAGTAAAGCTGGACTCGCTCTCAAATACACGGTTGTGCAAAGGTGGCGGTTGTACGTGGCCCGAAATTCAATTGCGGCAGACATTCTGCTGCAGAGCAGTAGTCGCCGGAATTTATTTATAGGCGCGGCGGTAGCGGCCGCAGTCATTTATTTGGCGATTTTCAAGCACGCCGGTATAAGATGAGACAAATTGAAAAGTGCGCCTGCGCTCGGCTCTTTGTTCATCTTTCAGTGTGTTGGAGAGACTCTCGGCTGAAAAATCGTCGCTCGCTCCCGAATTCCATGAAATATTTACGAACGCAGACTGACTCGCTTATCTTACCATCCCACGTTTACAGGCGTTGTGGCTTCTTTTGAATTTCGCGCCCTGGAATTACAAAGCTATTGCATATAGGGCACGCGGTAAAGCGTTTATTTGCAAACTACAAGCTTCTTCACTCCCCGCCCTAGTCATTACGATTTCACGCTGCAAAGTGCGGATGCATCGCCCTACTATCTATTCTCGATAAGCCCCTGCGATAGACGCTACCTATATGTAAATTGAGAAAATATGTTCGCCGAGTCGACGTCAGCAGACACGATCTTTTTTCATTCACTTATAGTGAGAGAGAGAGAGAGAGAGAGAGAGAGAGAGAGAGAGAGAGAGAGAGAGAGAGAAGCCTCCGCCTCCAGTTTCACGAGAGCCAGCTATTCCCAGGGGTGTATAGAAACGGCCCTGGTTATAAGCGAAGAGCGAGAGAGCTGCGAGCTCGAGGTCCCAGAGGGCTGGGAGACGCTGTACGAGCTTCATTATTTGGTGCTGCGAGTTGGTACACGTCTCGAGAAGGAATTTTACGGCCCGATGTGTGCGTGTGTACTCTCGAAAGTAGCCCTGTAAGGTCGGCTGTCGCATTGCGAAACGCAGCCGCGTGAGAGAGCCGACGTGTGCATCAGCACGCGTGTATTTTCCGAAACTCATTACCCGGTGTTATGTTTTTAGTTGGAAAGTGGAAAATTACGCGGAACGAAAAGGATTACTGTCCTCCCACCGCGGGGATTTGCGATCTTTCTATTCCCGGGTGTTTGCTTCAGCTCGACCGTCCTGTGCGCACGTATACACTCGCTCTATACCCAAACACCATGAATAATGTAAAAAGGAAGAGACATATTCATTCATGGGGGCATAACGCTGTCTTTCTCCTCGTCAAGAGTTTTTGTCTCTCTCTCCATCGCTCCGAGTATTCCTAGCAAAACCTCGAGACGAGACAAGAAAAAAAAATAATCCGAGCCCCATATCTATGGTAATTCTCGTCATCGGCTATACACAAAACGTCGCAGTAGTATGTATGCTTCGGAGTTGTGCACAGCTTGACACGAGCGCTACAGGGCTATCAGTATGGCGTCGGCTGGGCTACGGTAATCATGATGGAACGCGTGTTTCGCGCTCTGCTCTGCCGAGTGTCTGTGATTTCATGCGGGGATGCTGACGCGAAGGGGAAGTGAGTCGGGGAAGGGGGGGGGGGGAGCCATCGATATGCACCGGGGCTCGGCTAAATTGCCTGATTAGAAGCGATGCGTCTGGCATTAGTTTGGCTCTGCTGGTGAACAGAGAGCTGCACGGAAATTGAGATAAGAGAGATGCTCGTTATTTGGCTGTTTTCGCGGAATGTCGAGCGATTCCGCTGCTGATATCGCGGGTATTTTGCTGAGAAATAAACCGTGGTTTATTGTGGAAACGATTGATAAAACACTAAGAGAACTATATATTAAAATTTACTACATATGTAGGATAAATTACTATATTAGATAGTAACGGCAGGTCATACTCGCTCCATGACGATTTTTACTATATTCATAGTAAAAATTGTTAGGCTTGTATTAAAATTTGTTACGTGTATACTAGAAATTACTATATTATATAGTAAACATTATTTTAAGAATTTCTCCGTGTGCCAGAATTTCAGGTTATAAAGTTGATTTATGCAGTAATCAGAGACCAAAATCTATAATTTTTTGTTTATCTGGTATTATTAAGTGATAAAATATCATTCGCTGCTATTATTTATTGGTTTTGGTCAATTTATTATTAATATTAACCCATGAGTAAATGTGATTAATATATCAGATTTAAAATTTAGTACATAACAGTACTGTTTGGGTAAGTGGTCAGCGCGCTCGACTTCCATTCCAGAGGTCCAGGTTCGATTCCCGTCGCCGCAGAAAAATTTCTTTCTCTCGTTTACTTCTTTCACTTAACATTAAATATCAATAATAATAATAATAATCATATTCGAATAAACGCGTAAAATTGCCCAGCAAAAAAAAAATTAAATTTCTAAAAATTTCATTTCAGTATAGAAATTACTATCTGAGATAGTAAAATTTAATACAAAGCAAGTATAACCGTCCGTTACTATATAATATAGTAATTTTTCCTGCATATGTAGTAAATTTTAATATCTAGTTTTCTCAGTGCAGTCCGTGACTTTGTTACTTCCGTGTGATTGTTTATCCCTTATAGGTTGTTGTACACAAAATAGACTATGTCTTTATTGCTAGCCTTTATAAACTTATAGTTTACCAATTCCAAATGAATGAGTTGAATCTGAAAGCATGGGTTGTCTATATTGTTTAGAAACCATGGGTCCACAATCCAATTCTTGAATTTATCAAGTCCTATTCACTAGTTCGTAGTACAAACTTTTTCCAATAAAAATTGGAAGTAATAAAGTTGACATAAAACTGCATAGTTGCTATTGGGATATCGGGAAATTAACCCATCGTGAAGCATAAAGTCATCAGACGTACAGTTCAAACTGGGAGTATCTGTCTTGCTCAGTTGTTATCTTTTCATTCTACGTATCAACGAGAAGTAATCAAGATAACTCGTGTACGCACAGAATAAAATAAATACACGACGAGGCTTACTTCTAACTAAGAATCAAACACTCGACTTTTGACATAGATTCGAACTTTTCGTTCTCGCTTTATGCGAAGGGATTTGATTGGAGGTCTAGACGCATTTCGGCATGTTGCGTTTTGCAGCTGTACAGCCAACCTACGCCAACAAAAGCAAAGAAACAAACTTGGAGCTTTTAACTGCGAGGGTGTATAAAAGTTACGAACCACGTCAAACAGCGCCTTGAAAAAGTTTTTGGGTTATCTTGCGGGTGATAAACTTGCTCCTTTCGTTCCCTCTCTATGTCTCTCTCTCCTTCAGCGAGTGCCCGCCAATGCGCGCACGGGATAAGCCCTCATTTGATGAAAGGGAATCGTTTAAGGCGTCAAGCATTTTAAATGCCACATAGAACAAGCTCGAGGGTGTTTTACGCATCAGGAACGTCTCCCGCTAAGTGTGTGTACACGGCACCCGACTGTTCACGCTGCGCGTTAATTCAAAGTATTTTTCATTTTCTGCTCTCGCGGCGACTGCGCGCACTTTTTTCTCTCTGTTCGCTCGCTCTGCCACTTTCTTTCGGGCTCTCGCGCGTGGATTTTGTATTCCTCGGGCGTAGAACGAGAATATGAATTGATCATGCTAACGATGCTCCTCGTGACTGTTTTTATAAGGATACTTTTAATGTGCGAGTGCAAATTTGCATGCAATTCTCAACTTTAGCTTGAAATGAAAAACGTTGCAGAACTAAATGCTGAGTTGCGCAATTCTGAAATTGCAGTGTTTTTGACTACTCGTCATGTGCTGGGTCAAGTAAATTTTGTACAAGGTGGAACGGGCTGAAATAAACTACTCAACGCTTTACTGAGTCAAATCGTAAATTTTCGTAGATTCAAAAGAGACTTCACTATATATTAATATTTATTTGAATCAATTTCTCGAATTTTATTGAATTGATTTAGTCGGTAGCTATAATAACAGTATTTTCGTTTCATAGGTATTTTCATTCGAATTCTACGCTGGTTTTTTGTATCGAGTAAATTATACCTGACAGGTATTCGATAAACAAAAGCGTACAATACTATAAAAACGCTCAGACAAAGACTCAATTTAACTTGTTGCGCAATCCCAATATGTTTTGCCAGTAAAACCCATACAATATTTACTTATAAAAACTCTATGCAATTTTCACAAATAAACAATTACGCGAATCAAAAAGATTCTATAAATTTTCACTACGCAATAACGATGCCACGCTGCGTATGTGTCAAGCAGAATCGATTTCCCTCGATTTCCCATACACAAGACTCGCAGCTACAACGTTCGCCTGCGAATTAAGCTCTTTCACGGCACCAGAGAGCTTGTAGCAATCCGTCACCGGTACGCAGCGCGTAAAGTCTGAATGGAGAATTGCGTCGCGCCGCAATAAAGGCGCAGTACAAACCCGATCGCAAGATCAAACCTACAGCGCGCAACAAAGCGCTGCAGCGACTTTAAAAAATTTTTCCAATTCGGCGAAAAGCAGAATCCAATACGCCCCTCTCCCTCTCTGCGGCAGCTAGTCAAAGGGTGACTTTTGTCTTTTCGTTGGGATATACCCGTTCGAATCGCGTTTCGAGACGTTGCGTCATACGCATGCGGTTTTTCCAGAGGGACGCACTATTGCAACCAATTTTCAGATGCCTGCGTTTTCATCGCTCATATCGTGGGATTTTCCCTTTCAAAGGCTAGATTTTAATGACGGCTCTTTGTGCGCTGTTCTTGAAGACTTTCATGAATCCTGGCTGAAAAAGGTTGCTCGGAATGTTTCCTTTATTTTTCCTTTTACGAGTTTTCATGGCCTGTGCTGGGAAGTTTTATCGGGCAAGCTGCTACAAATTGAAAACGAACAGTTACAAACAAACAGTTACAAACAAACAGTATCGATCCGTTTGCTGTTTACATGTTAATGCGCGCGCTTTTGACGGAACAACAAAACGGGCTTTTAAATGTTTTCAGCTTCGATTCGAGTTCCATTTTTAGCTTCGTTATTATAGCAGAATAAAGAAGCCACAATGCGGTTTAGGTGTACATCTAGACCGACGCGTCACACATTATGCTAAGTCGACGTGCAAGATTTGCCGGGATGTCTCGGTAGGCATCCCCTTTTCTTTCTTACTTTAATGCCTGTTTTAACAAGTCAGCAGGCGAATAAAAGTGCAGAGCGCGCGCGCGTCACTTTCAGCGCACCGACTGGCCCTCAGCTCTGCCCGAGGCATGTTTAACGATTCGTAAAGCCGACATTCCGACTGAATCCCTAGTTCAAAGATACTACTTGCGGCAACGAGTTTAACGCGGAATAGTGCGCCGCCGAGAGAGAAGAGGTGTGCATCGCGCTTTAGCTCCATAGTTGATCGGGCAGAGAGATGACGTGGAAAAAGGGGGCGAATATAGTTTTTTCTCTCGTTGTTTCGGTCAGAGATGTATTTCTTCGACGCACTTTGTTTTTTTTCAACATACGTTGTAATAACAGATTTTTTTCAAAACGGGATGAAATGTTTTTGTTACTCTCCCCGCGTTTTGTTCCAAAGATTTTTCGACTAATTGTATCCACGTTTTTGCTCGTCGCTCTTATTCGAAAGTCGCAAAAAAACTCCATCAATACATCCAATTCGAACGGAATGCGAGCGCGGTCGAAACTACAAAAAAATTCGGTTCGCCCTCTGTACTCAAAGACGGACCATTTTTCAAATTCCCGCGCCACACGTACCGGGCTTCCGATAAAAAATTTCCTGTCTATTTTTCTCGACTGCAACTCCGCTGGCCTCTAAAGCATCCTACTAACGAGAAGTCACGCGCAGAGCGCCGCAACGTTTGCTCGGCACCTGACGCCCCCCGCACTCTAATTTCCCTGTCCCAGCCCCGAGCGAAAGGAACGAAATAAAACGAGTCGAACAAACGGAAAAAGTCGAGCGACATTAAGCAGGTGAACCGGACGCCTCGGGGGCTGCACATGCGAACGTAAAAACAGGCAAACAAAACTCTCTCGCGCGCGAGCGCTTTTCCACACACGTGTGTATAGCAGGGACGCATGTGCGCGAAACAACAACAACGATGACGACGCGCGCGCGTGTGCATTATTAGTCGCGTTCCGCAGCGGCGCTTGTGAAAATTTAATTAAAACGCGAGCGAGCGAGCCTGCACCAGGTAGACGAGTTCATTCAGCGACGCTTATATGCATACCGTTCGTTTGTTGAAGATTCGCCTTTTACGCAACTAGCCTCTCTGTTTTTAGCAAACATTTCGTTTCGACGATCATTCCCGTAGCTTTTTTCTTTTTTCGACGCTAGCAACACCGAGGATGAACGTATAGCTCGCTTTTGTGCCGCAACCGGTGCGCTGGATTATTTTAGGCGTGTTCCGGATACGCCGGAGTTGATTTTCTTCATCAAACGCATGAGCGTTATTGAAAGCGCGCGCGCGCGGGTGATACCTTTTTATTTCGACGCTCGGAACGACGATTTTATTGCTGTTTTTTATGCGGCGCTTTGTTTATGAGACTCGTTATTGAAGCTTGAATTACAGCGCGGGTGGTTCGAAATTTAAAGGGAGGGTTGAAATTCATTTATAGGAATATCGCGCAACTTGACACTAATCGTAAATATTGTTTTTATGAGAGCCTTCGAATGGGGATTCATATTAATATGACACTGCAAAAAGTTTTGCATTGATATTAATGCGGTGTAATGGAAGCCGATTTCGACCGGGTATACATTATAAATCGCACTTTTATGATCTTACATTAAAATCAATGTCAAAATGAATGAAATATAATGCGAATGTACATTAATTTTCACGTATCTGCATTAAATGCGGCACAGAAATATATACATTGATTTTTACATTGATACTCATGTAAGCTTTATAACCAATCATATCCTGTATTTTTTTACAACTTTTATGGGACATAAAGCACTGCGATGACAGATTTCAATTGTAAAATCTTTAAAACTCATGGATGACAGGCTCCTTTACTTACAGATGAAATTTACGATTGATGAACCATATTCAACCATTTGTTACATACACAAGCTTCATTCGTTACACTCTGCCGGCGAAAATCAATCCCCTCCGCGTCCCTTCTATTTTTTCATTACGACTTTCCGGCATAACCATATATCGCGCGCGAGATCGAAACGAGCGCCGGCGTAGAGGCATTTTTCATCCCTCGACTATCTAAAAATCATCGCTCCCAAGCCTCTCGCTCCGCGCAGCTGCAGCGACGCTACGTATACGTGTAACACACGTATCGCGTATAGCTCTCGCGCAGTATAGCATAGAGAAAGAGAGAAAAAGAAAGAGAGAAGGAAAAGAAAAATCGACGCGGCAGAAACGCTGAAGCGAAAGAAAAACAGCGCGAAAAGAGTTTGGCGAAAAATTCAATCACTACAGCTTGCACACGTGCACTGCCGAGCCGTCTATATAACTCGCGTCGCTCTTACGCGTGTCTGTCTAATATACACACAAGCCGCGCGCGTCAGAATCGATATGACCGTTATTTTTGCGAGCGCAATTAGACGTTCCGGGCCGAATTAAAGGAGAGAGATGGAGCGAGTTCAAACCAGCCATAAATATGGATGCGACCGACGAAAAAGCCATCGACGAGCTATATATACGTGTACAATGTCGAGAGGGAGAGGGGAGAAAAAATGCTAAACAAGATCCGATCGAGAGGGCAGACGACGACAAGGTATATATACTACAGAGGGAGAGAGAGAGACGCTTCCTTTTGTCATTATTCCGCGCGCTTCGATTGAGAATGCAATTGAATAGCGAACGAGCGAGTGAGCAAAGCCCATTTTACTTGGATATTCTGGGTTTACATAACCTCGTCGCGGATCTTATAATGCCGGACTGGAGCGTATTTAAATTAAATATTTTTCTATCGGGCTCGAACTCGAACTCTCCCCGATTTTTCAGCGTATAATTGACCGCACTGCATACACTTTTCGAGAAATATTCTCGAATATTGTACGCATTTATAAGTACTTTTATATACCGTAACTCGAGAATGTATGAGGCATTCCGCCGACTTTTATACGTAACATTAAAGCGACATGCTCGTGACACAAGTGAAAATTCTTCGAAAACGGATTTTCCTTTGCCTGCGCGAGGCTTTAAAATATTTCATTCAGGCAAAAGCACCCTCTGCGCGCGTTCAAAAAAGCATTGAAGATTTCGAAAAAAAGGTCTCTCAAAGAATATTCTACGGCGACTGAAACGTCCCTCTCTAAAACCTCGCAGTTCTCGATGAGTGTATAGATCAGCCCTTCGTTTTTCCGGCGAAACTTGCGAATGTCTCTGAACGCAAACACCCACACACACCTGTCGTATACAGCAGAACCAGTTACACGTACAACACTATCTCGATTATTTTTTCCTCGCATTATCTCGTTCGATTCCCTTCATCGTCGCTGTGCTATCGCGTGTGCATACACGCGCGCGCACGACAATAAGCGAATAAATCTTGCCGCGCTCGGACCGTTCGATTTATCAAGGCTGTCGCGCAGTGCATTGTAATCGCTACAGGCCGTACACACACCATCGAGGAATAGTAATGCAGCGGCTTTTACCGCGCCTTTTTTGCGCCGGCTCTCCCGTCGATTATTACAGACACAGAGCGCGGCGAAACGGTGAGTCGTGTGATAAATGTGCATGCTAATCGCGACGACTTTTCCGTATCCGAAGCGCGTGTCTCTATTGTTTTAATAACGCTGATGCGAGCTGCGCAGCTGATGCCGAGGACGACTACGGCGACGAGAGTATAATAATATGCGCGAGAGGCGGCGGCGCGCGAGCGACTTAATGAAGAGAGTGTCGCCGCGAGAGCTGCTATGGTTGACGCCGCAGCTGATTTTATACGATGTACCCGCGAGAGGATGGAGATATTATACCGTAGGCGGTTTGCGCGAAATTGCGTTAAAATTGCTCGTTGTCGCTTTGGTGAAATGTCGCGAGTACCGGACACGTCGCGCATTGGAGAGATGATACAAATTTGAGTAGAATTGTGCGTAATGGGATTTTATTTAGTTGACGCGTGCAGTTTAGCGCACCGTTTGTATGGGTGATTGAAATTATTTTGGGCTGTGGTGGATGTTCGTTTAAAAAGCAGTCAGTTACAATTTATTGGGATTTTTGGAGCGTGCGGGAAAATAATTACAAGCATTCCAATTTCCACGAATTCGTATATTTTTACCTTGAACTCTTGATTGTATAACACTGACTATTCGAAATTCAATTAAATTTTACGAGTTGTTAGCATATACAGAAAAACTAACGAATGACTGATGCGCGCTTGTGAAGCAGGGTTTGGAGACCGTTAGCGTATAATAAATAAAGGAAAAATAAAATAAAGTCACACTGTCACGACTTCCAAAAAAAGACTCGAATAAGCGGAAAACATCCTATTAATAATTACTGTATATTAAATGGAATTGCAATCATTCGTCGCTTCTAACGAAAACGAGCTGTCTGAAAAAAAGACATTTTAATTTTCATTATCATGTTTTGACCAGCTACCTTTATTCGAATAGTATTACATTAACGTGTATTGTTTCATTCGGAAAATTCGATACATGTTTACATCGAAATATCGATCGCTTGATCGTTTGCCTTGAAATTCATATTAAAAGCACGGAAGGACGGAGGGGAAACTATTCAGCAGCGCTGGAAGTAATTTGAAAAGAAGCGGTAAATTCAATTTTCACGCTATCCCGTTACACTTTCAATTAAAAGCCAATTTACATCGCTGACTTTTAATCACGAATTTCCGATTAAACTGACGCCGAACAATATTAGTGCAGAACATCTGCGCACCCACGTGCAAGTTACACAGCAAGTCAGGTAAATTTAAGATACGCTCCTCCTCTCCAGCTCTCTATACATCATAGACACACATACTCGCACACCTACGACCACGATTATTCCGCCTCTATATTATCTTGAGAACTTTGACCGGGTATTTCTGAGCTTCCCGCACACGCTCGCAGCTTTCAGAGCTTCCGTCTTTCGCGCGTGAGAGAATCCTTCCCTCCTCGTATATTCCACAGGGATATAAGCCCCACATCCGCCGGTTCATTTGCAAGTTTCCGCAAAAATACGCGACATCTATGCCCGCACTGCGCCAAACTAGTTTGCCGTATTAAATTCCGTTTGATCCGGCGAGAAAAAATGCACATTTGCCTCGAATCCGAACCGCGAAGTTCTCCCGTGCACCCTCCGCAAATAAACAAAGCCACGGCGGCAAACACCAACATTTACCCAGCTGGCAAGATAATCAAGGCCTCGCAAAGCTACACGAATATACACTGAGAGAAAGATATCATTGCCGTAAACATGTACACACGTTAGGAACAATGATTGCTAATATATTCCTGTCATCAGATCTGGTTTTTAGACCCAAAAGGCGGATGAAAGACAAAATTTTGAATTTTGACATTATATCACTGTAAAGTTACTCAGCATTAATAAAATTCATACAAGTGTGTTTTCTAATAATTTTTATCCGATTACTTCATAAAGTCTATGAAAAATCGTAAAGGGCAGCCATATGTTAACTATTAACATACAGCTATTTGACATATAACATAGCTCTACGTTAACTATTAACATACGTATTATTGGCTAAAATCGAACATGCCTATGTTAACAGTTAACATATATGTTTGCTGCAATGTTTCTTTTCTCTCAGTGTATATATGCCGACAATCTGTTGCAGCGCTAAGCCTGCTGTGTGTTAAAACATCAGCGAACGGCGCAGCCATGCTGGAAGCACCACCGGGCAGCCGCGAGGACCTAGTGGAAGCCGCCAGGACACCTTGCACGCCCTCAGGTACGTGTGTTATTTATGCGTCTTTTGTTATTAAGCCCGACGCCGTGAAAGCCCTTGGCTGCAAACTTTTGCGCGACAAAAGTTCCGGATGCTAATGCGGAAGAAACTACGAGTCTTGGAGGCTGTATATCTCAGGGGCGTCGTATGGAAATCCACGTTATGTCTCGGTGAAGGGGATATATCGACCGTCGTCGCGTTCTTCATCTAGATTAAGTTGGATGTATAGCGCACGGCAATGTGTTTTACAGGCGTGTTAACCGACACGGCTATTAGTTCGATTAAAATTTCAAATAACGAGTGCAGATAGTGCCGGATGAATAATGAATGCACGGCAATAACAATGGCGAGCGATTTTTTTTATTTAAATGCTATGAGCGCCGAGTAATTTTCGCATGCTAATGACGACGAGCTTTGTACCCGTGGATCTGTGGGAAAGAAACAATGATAAGGCCACGCGGAATCCGTCAAAGAAGTCCTTATTTCGCCGCAGAGTAAACAGAACGGAAGACACGGCGGCGGCGAACAAACGAGCAGCTGAAAAGCACAGCGCCGCTGTAGAAACTAAATATTCCTCCAGGAACTTCTTCCACCGACGACGTCGAAATAAAAAGCTCGCCTCGACTTTTCCCGCTCCAGGCGCTGTGTCGTACGAAAGCATAGATGTATACTTTTATTTTCCGCAAAATAGAGAAATCTGTTTTTTTTTCTCCCCCGCCAGATTGCTCCATTAGAGCATATACGGCGCAGTGGGCGGTCATGTCCGTCAAAGTACCTACGCACTCGGCCCACTCGGTCTTTTCGCGCAGACCCTTTGAACGCGCGACAACGAAGACGAGCTGTGAGCCGCTGCTGCTGCAGCTGGCCCGCAAAATGTAAGCTCGAGAGAGGGCTGTAAAAGTTGAGTTTCGAAAAAAAAGCACAGCTCAAACAAAATTAATTTTTTTACGAAACCTACGCCGCTACCGCTGCTGGTCTTTGCAGAGTGCGGGACGATGATGGTAAACTTTTTAAAAACTGTAATTCCACGCTTATATTTAGTATCAGGGCGGTGTTTGAATTTGGCGCGAGGTATAAAAAAGCTCGTTACTTCATATTCGAGGATCCTTTGCGAGCTTTTGCGCAGCGATGCGAAACGTTGAAAATTAATTTTAATTACAATGTACTCGTGTCGCTCCAAAGAAACGTCGTCATAAGTGATGCGAAGTGCGTTTTGCATCGCAACCTTGACACAAAAACCCAGGCGGCTTTTTACTCCACCAAAAAGACGAGCGATCAGTATTATATGTGTTCGACCATCGACCAGAAGCGTTTAAAGGAGCCTATCCCGTCGAACCCATCACTTCAGATTCTACCCTCTCGAGGAGAAAAGGGGGCCTGCCAGCACACGGCGATAAAAGACTCTCCCTCCCGCAGTAAGCGAGCGAAAAAAAAGCAGTCCGGGGGTATTATATACGATTGCGAAAGTCTCGAAAACTTCACGATCGCTGCGCGCCCCTTTCAGAGCCCTACATCGTCTTTCCGCGACCGAAGCTTTCGAGCGAGTTAACGTCCCGTTAACCGTTAGCCTACACCCTGTGTAAAATCTCGCGCTCGCGCGCCAGTGGTACTGGAGCGCGCGACTATTCTCCGGCAGATAAGTGCACTGAGAGAAAAGAATCCTTGTCTAAAAGGATTTGCGACTTAACCACAGCTTATTTTTCATGTATTTGTTGCAAACGAAAATTTTTTCATAGCAAGAGAAGAATTCTTAACTATTAAGGATTTAGGAATTTTTGAGCGATTGTGGCGCACTGTCGGTAAAAACTTATCGACCGAGTGCAGCAACAGCGCACTGAATGATAATAAGAAGTGAAAACAAGTAATTATAAAGTGCTAGTGATTTTACGCCGATGGAAATAAAGTTACGAAAATTCAAAAATCTGAAAACCTAACTGTTAAGACGCTTCGATTTCTCCATATTTTAATCCAATTTTCTTAACAGTTAAGAATTCTTCTTTGTGTCAAGGATTCTTTTCTCTCAGTGTGCATCGTCGCAAGCGCACGATCGTATACCGAATGGCATTTTTACGCAGCGGCGTAATTAAATGACTGGCGGCTTCATTTCTTTCGCGATGTTGTTCTTCGCCGGGGAGTAATGAAATTTTCTCTCCTATACATGCACGCGAACTGTTACAATGCCGCTACCCTAAGCGGGTCTTGGGCGTTGTCGTCCAGATCGGACGGGTGGGTGCCTATCACCACTACACAGCGCGTCCTTAGGTTGCGGATAGAGGAACAGCCCCTGAGAAAGAGGTTAGCTGCAAATAAATTGAATAAGCAGCCGCGGACAGCCGATAGGAACAGGCGTGGGTGTGATGAGCCCACACTGTCGAACACATTCATCTAGAAACACTACGCAAGCACCACAACAACAAAAACACTTCACATTATCTCTTATCTCTCAATCTATCTCTTTCATCACACATTACAAAAATGGGCAAAAATCCTGCTGCCGAGGAGGATGCGGGAGCGATGACAACTGCCCCGAAAGGGGATGTGTAGAATGATTCGTCACCTGGTCTTACGCGGTAACGATGCAAGCGAAGGCGCGCTGCTTTGCAGGGGGGCGTTAGGATGCGAGAATGAAACCGTAGTGTGTCTGACGACGAATTGACACTGTCCTCGTCAAAGTCGGAAAGCTCTCATACTTAGTTCTAGAGAGGTATGGGGGTTATCACCTCTAGAACGGTGGACTCACCTGCGATCGGAACAGGATCTGAAGCGCGCGGGTTTAACATAACATCATGGCTCAAAAAAATCAAATCCGAACCAAAAGGGACTTAAGGGTCGGAACTTGGAATGTTCGCAGTCTATACAGAGCAGGTGCGTTTAAAGAACTCGTAAAGGAAGCTGATAGGTACAATCTAGATTTGGTAGCAATACAGGAATCGCGGTGGCCAGATGGCGGAGTACTAGCATCGGGTAACTTCACGTACCTGTATGGGGCCGGGAGTGGAGGATCTCTAGGCACCGGATTTCTCGTAAGCAAAAGTATCGTACATTCGGTTAAAAGTTTCAAATCCGTCAATGATAGGCTCTCGTACATCATTATCGAAGGTGAATGGTATAGATATGTATTTATTAATGTACACTGTCCTACGGAGGACAAAGAAGAAGAAGCTAAGGATCTCTATTACGAAACTTTAGAGCAGGTAATCGACCAGTTCGCGTCTTACGACACAAGAATAGTATTAGGCGATTTCAATGCTAAAATAGGTAGGGAGGAAATGTTTAGGCCTACTATAGGTAAGGAAAGCCTGCACGAAGCCAGCAATGATAACGGTATTAGGGTCATAAATTTCGCGGCGGCAAAAGATCTTATAATCAAAACTACGTGTTTTAAGCACAAGAACATACACAAGGCAACGTGGATATCGCCGGACGGGGCCACACAGAACCAAATTGATAATTTCCTCATTGAAAAAAGACGTCATACTAATGTTCTTGACGTAAGGGCTTACAGAGGGGCAGATAGCGACTCGGACCACTTCCTAGTAGTAGCCAAATTAAGAGCTAGACTAGTAGCGAATCAAAATAGTAAGCGAGCAAACAAGGTAGAAAGCTTTGATATTGAGAAACTACGAGATAGAACAGAGCGAATTAGGTACCAGATAGAAATTAATAACAGGTTTCAGGCACTTGAAGAAGCAAACACATCGCCGGAGGGGAATGACGAACCGAATAGCTTATGGGGGGACATCGAAAAAACGGTAAAAGAGGCCGCGAACAAAGTACTGGGTAAAAAGAAAAAGCCAAAGAGCAAACCATGGTTTGACGAAGAGTGCGAACTCTGGTTTGAAAGGCGCAAAAAGGCTAAATTAGATAGCTTACAAAATAGAAGCGATAGGACCATAGAAGAGTATTCTAACGTAAGGAAACAAACGAGCGCGATCTACAGAAATAAGAAGCGGGAGTATCAAAAGAATCTTATTAGGAGAATAGAAACTAACAGTAAGGAAAATAACCCCCGCGAAATGTACAGAGGGATTAACGCCATCAGAAAGGGTTTTAGGAGTAGAGCGCAATTGATGAAGGACGAAAACGGGGACCTCGTAACAAATGACAACGAATTACTGTCGCTGTGGAAAAATTATTTCGATCAATTATTAAACGTGCACGAAAATAGCGAAGAATTAGGGGACGAAATTCACACTGCTGAACCCCACGTGGAGGGACCGAGCTACCAAGAAGTAGAGGCCGCGATTAAAAAACTAAAAAACAACAAAGCCGCGGGAAATGACTCTATACCAGCTGAGTTACTCAAATATCGGGGCGTCGAGCTCACTTTCAAAAGCTATAAACTAGTATGTGCCATCTGGAAAAATGAAACAATACCCGAAAATTGGAAGGAATCTATCATTATACCGACTTTAAAAAGGGGGATAAGACAGACTACAATAACTATAGGGGTACTTTTAGAAACGTGCTACAAAGTTCTGTCAAACGTAATACAAGCTAGACTCACTCCATTTGCGGAAGATATAGTAGGAGATTATCAGTGTGGATTTCGGTGCAACAGATCGACGAGCGATCAAATGTTTACCATAAGACAGTTGTTAGAGAAAAAGTGGGAATTTTGCGAAAACATCTCTCTCTCGTACGCTATATTTGCGCTTTTAATGAAATTCGCGCGAAAATAGGACAATCACGGGGATGGGGAACGCAGTCTCGCCGTCGATGAAGCTGCTGTAGGCAGCTGGCGATTATTACTGATGATGTTATAAAATACGTCGTTATAGTAGCTTTTAAATTAATTGGGGTTGCTGGAGCGTTGATGAGAAAACCCGGCGTATAATGGAGTTATTAAAACGAGTGTTTTGCTCATTTTATTATGTTCCATATTTTTATAATGAAAGCGCGTGCTCTGCTTATTAGACACCTGTATCCACGTGAAAATCGATAATTTTCTACGAGGTGGTTTGAGATTTACAAGTGGCGATATACCGAGGTAAAAGTTCTCGTCCAGCACAGTATCCTTATTTCCAGACGTACAATTTATCGGTTTGTATTTAAGACGCTTGGTTCGATTACTAATACAATTACACGGTTCTTCCGAAGTGTAACGAAGTACTTTTGAGCTGCACAGGATACTTGCGTCGATTCTAAAGTGGATCGCGCTGGTAATTAACTTTAATAGAAGTAAAATGGTTCAAGTCTAGTTGAAGACATAACCAATTTTTTTCATCAGGTTTGACAAAGGTATTTTTAAGTCTTTAAGAAAAGAAGGTCGGAGCGGATATGACAGCCAATGAGAGCCGAGCATATCAGCTAATTAGACAGGTTACACATGATCATTAAAATGGAATCCTGCTTTTCCAACGAAAAGCAAAAGGAGATCAAAGAATAAATGCCATTTTGAGAATTTACTTGATGTAACAATAAATGCGCGACCTGATTAAGAGACATTTTTCTACGTAACGCGGATATTTTGACGTACTTGACACTTTGCTAAATGAAACTCATGATCTACAACTCAAACGTTAAGACCTACTGATAATAGCGTCGCGTCGCTGAGCAGAACAATATTTGACTTTTTCGCTCCACAAACACCATTAATCCGCGCCTTTGAAATTGCAATCTCGCTTGGTTGTTTATCTTTCCTCTTTATGCTCGCATTGCTAACATCCGAAAATCTTTCGACGTTATAACTTTGCAAAATCACACGCTACATGGAAAGAATTTTTCAGTAAAAATTACCGGAATAGCACGGTATTCGTGGGCCGCCGTGTCTTTCCGAAAGTTTTTATCTGGCCCAAGATATTATTTATCTTGCTCCCCGTGAATTTTACTGAACCAGCACTGTAAATTTTTTGATGTCGAACATTTTTACCGTGCTTGCAAAGGAAATTCATGCGCGGCCATGTGCGTCATCTGCTTCCATAACCTCCAAATCTAACCCTGATGTACACTCGTTGAATCCAACGAATTTCTCGGTTCAAAGTGTGTCATATACAAATAACCCTTAATATATCAATAATATGACGTTAAGAACGCATCACGAACATGTATACAACAAAATATCATAATATAGAGGCTATGGAGAAAAATAAAAAAGTACCGAACATTTTACTGTGCCGATGCAATAAAAGTGCTCTAGATGGCGGGGCGTTCCCACGTTACTGTGCTAGCACGGTAATTTTGATCCTTAATTTCTATGTAATTTTTATTGTACTAGACTTGGCGCAGTGCGCTGCGCGCACTGTAGTAGACTATAATTTCATTAACTTATTAAATGGAATATAAATACTTGATTGATATTTTTAATATTTGTTTTCTATCACGGAAATATATCAAACTTTACAATATATGATTCATTTCGCGCTCATATAAATTTCAAAATTGCCGCGGTTTCGTCGCCAACTTCCTTTTAAAATTTTAAGGTTATGTCTCGAGAATAGAATAGTCTCGAGAGTAGAATGTCTCTAGAATATTATAAATACAGAAATTATAATTTGATATGTTTATAGTATTATATTACATTTTTAATATTAGAATCAATTTTAGAAATGAAAAACAAATCAAAAAATTCTAACGATACTTTTGACGCATGCGCACTACATGAGCCAATCATATTGACGCATTCTTGGCTTCACTTCATCCGGTCATGACTTTTTTATATAGGGAAAATCCTTCCCGTGTAGCTACAGTAGTAGACATAGCAACGTTCCTCGTCGAATTTTCCAAAAAAGCGCAGGGCACCTCGGACCAAGTAATCACACAAAAAGTATGCGCGTTCTGATTCAGTGACCTCAGAAGCACCGAAATCCATCAAAACCCCGCGGTCCGAAAATTTCAGCCCAGAGAGCACAGGCGAATAACTCTGCTCTCTTTCTGTCTATCTATCGCATCCCCCTGTGAAAAAAGAAAAAGAAAAATGGCCCTGTTCGAGCCGAATCTCTTTATCATGCAAATGCCGCGTGCGCTCGATCCATCGGGCCGACAGAATGAAATAAAACGCGAAGAAAAATCTCGACCGGTCAACCGAGCACACGATACACACACACACACACACACGTGCGCATATATACATACACCAGGACGTCGTCGCTCGTGTTTTTCGTACGTGTATAAGCGAAAAATTGAATATCATTGCCACCACCAACGACGAGCCAGTGTATTATCTAACCCGGTCACATACACGGCTACATACGCCGAGAGAATTTTCGCTGACGTCATGTCCTCCGTGCACTTCTATATACCTAAGTATACGTGTAGCGGCCGGACAGTATGTATACCTATTATTATTGCCCTGACCGTTTAAAAGGCTCACGGTACTTAGCGCGCGCGGGCGGGCGCGCCTCGGCGACAAAATATTATCCCTCCTCCCACACGAGAGTCTCTCTCTCTCTCTCTCTCTCTCTCTCTCTCTCTCTCTCTCTCTCTCTCTCTCTCTCTCATATCGGCGCAGAAGAAATTATCGCTCGGAGTCTGCGGAAGGATGACAGTGAATTATATAGGAAGAGGGGCAGGGAGAGAGGCGCGTGCGAGCATCGATCGCTCGAATCCCCCCCCCCCCTTAAAGAGCGCAAGACAGAATACAGAGGAAGAGGAGGAGAAAAAAGGCAAGAATTTTGTTTTGTACATCGCGTTCCGGAGAGAAAGAGAG
The DNA here is from genome assembly GCF_009193385.2 of Nasonia vitripennis. Taxonomy (NCBI): domain Eukaryota; kingdom Metazoa; phylum Arthropoda; class Insecta; order Hymenoptera; family Pteromalidae; genus Nasonia; species Nasonia vitripennis. Next base: position 17,464,905 of record NC_045761.1, on the reverse strand, counting down.
TGAGATGAGCGAGAGCGAGAGATTCTCTTTTAGAACGCGCTGTCGTGCAGCCCGATAATGGATGCACGACCCGCGCTGTTGTTATTTTTGTTTATAATAAACAGCTGCTTCTGTCCGTCGATCGATGCACCAGCAGCATCACCAGCGGCAGTAGCCTGTGCACCGTATGTACAATGAATAGGGGTTTGCTTTGCGCTGTTGCCGCAAGGCGGAGAATAATATTTACCGGAGGCTTCGTTTTTGGAAGTTACTCCGTGGCGAATTAGATTCGCGTACGTACTTGCGTATAAACCGCACACTTGCGTCGGTCTTGCGTCGAAACTTTATATACGAACGAACGCGCGCGCGCAGAGGTATGTGTAATCTCGCCGAGCTTTTCGCAAAAAAGCTCCTTTTGTGCGCGCAAGCTCGCGCAGTGTTCAATAGCTGCAGACTTCGCGCAAATATTTGACTTGTCACCGCCGAGGCGAGATAGCGTCGCGACAGAGTTTGCAAAATAACCAAGCGCAAAGAAAACACATAAATCGTATACGTGCTATCACACGGGTGTGGAAAAGCTCTCGTCGGTGTATCGCGTGTACGCGAAAAAACGTAAATAATCGGCACCAGCGACGAAAAGGGAATGGCACTGCAACGTTGCGGGAGATAGAAAAAATAATCCACGTAATAAACTCAGGAGATCGATAATCGCCCGTGGGGAAAAAAAAATTTCCTCCGAGGTCGCGTTATATATCCGGCCGTAGTGCGGGACAGTGCGAGTGAAACAGAGCATCTCCGTTCTATCCACCCTCGGCGTGCTCTCGATTCGACTATACACACAATTCATCCGCCAGCGCTGCCATTATCCGGTGCAGCCAAGCTATAAGTAACGGAAGCAACAGAGTCCCCTTTGTCTTCTTAACATCGCGACAAGCGATAGCCTCACTCTATGAGTGACGAGCAAAGCTCTTTCTTTTTCCTTCTCGAGAGACTATGCCGCTGCACAGTGTAAAGTGTGTGTATAGATATAACTCGGAGCGAGGCCGATAAATAATGGTTGTCGTTCTGACACTGTGATTTTTGTTTTATCGTTCGTGCTGATCTCTTTCTCTCTGATTTTTTTCGGAAGGGAGAGAGGATGGGTTGAGCGACGCTGCTGCTGGCTGGACAACTTTGTGATTTCGAGGAAGCTCGCGGATGGGAGAGATGGAAGATACGGAAGGTGAGCTTTTGTTGGCTGCGCTTTGTTACGGGTTACGACAGTAACGATGGTTACTGCGCCGGTCTCGCTAGTTTGTTACCTGCAGATAGAATGATGTTTACGTGAGGTGTAGTCGCTTTTTTGAAAGGCACAACGTAATAGACTTGGAAGCTTATTTAGGTTCTCGTACTATGCTTCATGCAGCTTTGGTATAGTTTGGGGATGGAAAACGCCGATGTGCTTTCCTCTTGAATTTCCTGGTGAAAAACTAAGTAATTTTATAAGTATGATATTTATGTGTGTGTATATATTATTGAAAATTTTTTAAATTAAAATAATTTTCATTTTTAAAAAACTCAAAATTAAAAATATTTTCTTGATTTTTAAAATTTTAAAAACGAGATAGCGATCGAGCGATACTTTCAACTAATCGGCGTATTAAATGCACATATTTTCGCGATTGTACGATCAGAGTGTGTATTTTCTCCTTTTTGCGAAGCCGTAAAAGTATGATAAGTAGTTATACGTCGAGAATCGTGGACTTATCTTATTCTGTCGTTCTCTTTTTCTGTTGGAGCATATTCTTTTCGAAGGCGTGGACACAAGCAAATGAGTGATTGAACGATAAAAAAGACAAAAATTGTATGCTGTTCTTTTGTAAATGCATATGGCTGCAAAAGAAAACATTATAAGTCTATGCTTTTTTCGCATTTTTTCAAAGTATTTACCGAAATCAATTAGTGTACTAACTACGTAATTAGTTAACTAACTACGACAACGAATAGTCATTTGTTGTCCTTCCGAAATAAACTTTGAAATGTCCGTAAATGTAGTTTTTCACTATAAATGGGAATGGTCAAAGTCTTTTTTGTTCAAAAAGCATTGACTCCAATTGGAAAAGTCGATAGTCAAGATTTTCCAAAATAACCTAGTATGTCACGAACCGGCTATTACTTGCCTCAGTGAAGTCAAGTGCGACGCAATCCGCACCTCAAGGTTGAGTTCTTGGGAGCACTGCAATGTGTAGTTTGCACGTAAAAAACTTTAAACTTCAGATCGATTCAGGCTTGCGGCGTGGCAGCACTGAATAAACAATGTGTGTGTGCTTGTGCTATCCGCACACCTTTGTAAAATATCTGTAAACGAGCAAAAATATTTTGTTGAAAATCTAAAGAACAGATTTATGTAATGAAATATTTGTTAATTGTATCCTAGCGTCAGAACAACGTTTAAGCAACTTCTGTCATTTTTACAGAAAAAGGATCCTTATAAAAATCCGAATTTTGCAGTTATTACCTCTACTATGCTTAGCACATTACTACACTTATTCCAAGAATATCTTGTCACTTTTCGACATCTGTTTTCCCGAGAAATCACTGGTTTTATTTTTATGCTGTCACTAGTGAAATGTATTCTAATCTTAGGCGAACAATCAAAAATCAATCAACAGTTCACCAGTAGTTATTAACATTTCTAAGTGAGTTAAAATAAATAAATAAATAATATGAAGTTTCATCCAGTTAGATTTCAAAATATGTTGGAGACTCGACCGCGCGTGCAGAAAAAAAATCCGCAGCAACCGAAAATAGAGAGAAGCTTTCGCTACGTCTAGAAAAATGAAACGGAGAAGGTACACAGCGGCGAAACATTCGGTTTTGTTATGATAAGGCCGCGGGATAAAAATGGCCTTGTTTTCTGTATACCGACTTGTTTTTTGCCCCCTCCGACGAGCGAAACTACGCAGAGGCGTATACACACGCGCGCTTTATTCCTTTTAGCTGTTTGCTTTTACGATATGTGCGTGTATATGCGCTGCGGTGGCTTTGCGAAACGTCGTGCCATTCCGCGGGAGGAAGGCTTCGCGGAATGGTATTTTGAGTTTTTAACTCTGCCCTGCTGATATAAACAACTGAGCCATTTGTGGGAGAGCAGAAAGATCATTGGCTTTATGGGCCAGGCATTAGCAAATGAAGCGGACACATTATACCTACGGGGCTTGATTTATGCGCTTCAGGCGATTATTTATGGAGAGGTGTTAAATTTTTGATCGGACAAAGGATAGGCCGGGAATTTCGTAATAATGCATTGTTACTTGCTGCATTGCGACTGTGATTTAATACCAGTGGGTGGAACTAAGGATATTGTATGTGGACATTGGTCACTAAACAATTTTATTGACATTCAAATATACATAGAAATGTTCTCTTGGAAGATTACTTACAACATTTACAATACAACATATACAGGTGGACTAATTTTAACGACTAACTTATTCGCACACATTTATGTACATATACGAGTTGTCACTGCGCAGATAGTGACAAGGACTCACGACTTATTACGTAAAACTGTATCAAACTTGTTTGCAATTTTCAAACGATTAGCCTAAATTAAATATTCATAAAAAAAGGAGATAATCGAAGAAAAAGGAATATCAAAAAGGAAGGAGCAATTTTTCACCTGCGAAACCTTTATTTAACCGGCAATTATAGTACGCGCAATCTCGATATAATCTATCGACGCTACTACAGAAGTGATAGGATTACACCGCAGTGGACCGGTTTAAGAAAATATATTACTCGATTTTTTTTCCATCCGAGAGAAAATCTATTGTAGGCGAGTGCAATTAATGTAGCGGAGCGATAATAGCCTATTGACTAAATCACCAGTATGCATCTAACCTAAGCTATAAAAAGCCATATCTTATACGCTTGTTCATTCGCTCGTACATACATATGGAACAGAATCGCGGCAAAGAAATAAAAGAGGAATTATTTTTTCTCGTTACTAATTGCACCCTTACGAATCAGGTTTCACGCACGACGACGACACTGAATATTTTCGAATAATCCGGAGTATTGAATAACGCTTGAGGATTATATACACACCTATAATACATTAATACCGACAATGATTTCTTCGCGAGTTTGCGAGATTTCGAGTAGTCGTTAACCATGAATTTCTCCTCACCACTCGAATCTGAGTACCTGTAGCTCGCGGGTAAAAAACAAGCCCATTCCAGCTCGAAAGTTCCCGAATGAATCTTTATGGCTCGAACCCCTCGTTAAAAAGTCCAAATTAAAAAAAGTGTGCTCGCGAGAAGGTTGAAAAAAAGATGCCACGCAAATAACGCGCAATGGCTTGCTTCGGCGATGAACTTGGGGGAAAACGTGAAAAATAATTGTTTTCGTGAATTTTCGGGTTCTATTTTCTCGGAGAATTAAAAATAAATAAAACATGCATGGCAAACTGCATCAAGGGGTAAGTATTTTTGATTCGCGAATGCCATGGAGTGCAACAATATTTGCTCAGCCGGTGTATTTGCATTCGCTATCCGAGAGCGGCCAGTTGGACCACGCAGTGCAACAGAATTCTCTCGTCGAAAAACCGGCCGTTCATTCGGTATTCGAACGGAACATGCATACCCGACCGAAAAACAATGCAAGGACACATCATATGTCAGTCCCCAAGACGTGCCTCGAAATCTCATCGCAATATAATCAAGACATCAATGAACATCAAAGCTCCGCTTATGACACACATCCTCCCCGTCACCGTCAGCCGCACATAATCAGAGCTTGCGGGCAGCGAGCTTAGCGCACTTGTGCACCGGTCCGATCCTGTCAGACAGCATCTTGCCGTCGTAGCACTCGTAGTCGTCGTAGTTAACGCTGTAGAGCCACTCGAAGCCGAACTTCTCGGCCAGGGCTTGACTGTAGTTGGAGGTGAAGACGCCGAATGCCACCTCGGGCTCGGGCAGAGCACGTTCGCGAGCTATCTTCCTCGCCATCTCGAGACTCGAGCGCATGAGGTTCTGAGCTATGCCATATCGCCGGTAGCGAGAGTCCACGCCAACGTAGAAGACCTCCATTGTGTGGTTGCAGCCGTAGTGCTCGTACAGGTCCACGCTCGACTCGATCTGCGGACCAGGTCGAGAGGGAAATATTGAATTTTGCACTGTTATAGCGTGGTTAGTTAGTGGCCGAGTGTCGAGTGAGTGAGATGATCCGAGTGGAGGAGGAAGCGAAAGGTCGACGATGGGCTCGACCTTGACGATCTCGGTACTCGATGCTAATAGCCGTACACTCTACTTTACTCAAGCCTCTGCGGTTATGAATTTTATTACAGTCCTACCGGATGCCATGACTCAGTCGCGATTTCGTTCCGATATCTCGCGCGAGACAATGTTAAAATCCGCGAGTTCGTTGCATCGATGAGAATTCTCGGATATTTAATGCGCGAGAGATGCCAATCGATACTCATTAGCGCACGGCTTTTTTTCCCGATAGGCGCCGGTTCAAGAGGCCGAAGCACTAACTGAAAGAGATCGCGTTTATCTGACAAGGCTTGGAAAAAAAATACTCTTAATACGCTGAATAAATTGGCTAATCTGACACGAGCGATCGGGAGAACGCGCGCGCGCATCGATGAGAAATTCGGTAATTAACATTCTTCCGATGAGAAAAGCCATTGTTACTTAGAGGCGCACTGAAATGGGTCGTGGCTTACGTAACAGACGCTGATTAGTTTATATGAGCGAATTGACAGGTGTCAACGGTGTTCACCTCGCTAAGGAAAAAAGCAGAAGCAATTTGATCGCATAGCGAGACCGAACGAGCGAAATCCGGTCGATCAACTCAGTGAAACTAAAAATGGTCGAGAGGAGAAAAAACTGTGAATGGGACAACGTATAAGATTACGGCAACCGCGAGTCACGGAAACAGTGTCGCTACACGCCTGTGTGTCTGTCTCTCGGCACGATTTACCGAGGCGCGTGTCCTTTCTAAGGTTTGATTTGATGATAGCACGCTGCCACGCTCTATTGTACACCGGTTCGGTGCCTTACGAGTTGTGTTGTTGTTGTCTTAAAGTGGGCCGTGCCATTAGATGAACACGTCGATGCGTTTTTTTTTTATTTGAGTTAGCGAAATAAGAAGCTTAATGAGTCAGAAGAATTGTATTACGGTAAGAAAAAAACGTTCCGTAGTGTTAATTCTAGTGTGCCGGAATAAGGTGGAACCAATTAGAGGAAAATTTGTATACGAGCAGAAGTAATTTGGCGGTTTTTTATGGCCATTACGTGAATGTGTCAAGAGCGGAAAATACTATTTTGCCATCAACGGGAACAACGAGTCTCTCATCGTGTTCGCGCACCTATCGGTTCACTGCGCTATCAATCGGCGATCGGCAAGACGCACATGCGCGCATTGTTGCACGAGACTGTTAAGCCATCGGTGACGACATCGATAACCAATCGGCTTCGTAAAAAGTGTCAAGGATACGGATATGGAGCCGCGCGCCGATTAATCATATTACAACGCCGCTATGCTACTACTGCTACTCCTTCGGTTTCGCGCGCAGATTTTAAGATTGCGAGCGCGCGATGACGATCTGCCTGTGCGCACTCCAATTAATTAGACAACAGGCGTGCGCGCGGTGAGTATAGGACAAAACGCGGGAAGAAAAAACAGAGAGAGAAATATAAAGGAGCGTGCACGATCGATCGAGAAGAATAGACTGCGATATTGACCTGCTGTCCTAGTTTGTTGTTCTAATCAAGGATGTGTTAATGTAATCCGCGATCAACATGTTCAACTGTGTTCGAGTTAGTCGCGCAGTCCTCGGGACACGTTTGTCGCGGGAAACAAGTGTGAGAACTGTCGGGTTTGATTGATAGGCTTAGTGCGACGCTTCCGCTTTCCGAGATCGGTATGGAACGCCGCGGGTGTTACCGAGAGAATGAAAATGGCAAAGGTGGTACCGTTTAGCGGTGCCGTATAAAGGTCTCGAATGCTGCTGGAGCTACTGTGTATGGACGCGAGTGTAGGATGACATTAGATCAGGTTTGATCGTTTCTTTTTGACTTTCACTCATTTTTTTATGGATGCGATTCAAAAAGAAAATACGTTAAAGGAGTTACGCGTGTACCGACAAACATTTCACGATTATTAATAAAGGAAACAATTTATTTATTACGTTCAAGCCAAAAAATGAACACTTTTGTTACGTGCGATATGTACGCGATTGACCGATAAAAAAATAATTGTCATATAGAAAAACGCATGCTATTGTTTTATAAAAAAAAAGAAAATTGTACGACTCTATAATCAAATTATCATTACTGAATCAGACCATATTTTTTAGTGTGCTACTTTTATAATCGACGCGTTAGCACGTGCGCTCTTTATCAATATTTACCACGACTGTTTGTGTTTCGAATCAAACCATACTTTTATCCCCCATTTATTAATTAAAATGTTGTTTGAGTTAGAAAAAGAAGCAAATATACAGGTCCCCGATTCTCGCGTGATTTTTTGCTTTAATCTATTATCGCATCAGATTATTCAATAGTCATACACGTGTCTACAGAACGTTTTTTTTTTTCTTTATACAGTCGACTTAATCGTTAGGTACATCTACGATCCGTGAGAAAAAAATCGTTTGTTCTATGGCGATCGCAAAGGGTTTTTGCATGCGCCTTCAATGAGTTAGATTACCTTGAAGACGAATTTCATAAGGTCACGGGTAGCCGGATGTTTCATGTTCTCATCGACATTCTCTTCAATAGATGTAGTAGTGGAGTTGGATTTGTGCTGAAATAATTAATCGTCAGAACATATATTAAGCCGCATAACCTATTAACGCTAATTATATATCGCGTTAAATCAATCATAGTCTGTATGCGATAAGCAATCGATTTGTTTTCTGCGTTTTTGCTGCACTATCCTCCTAATCGATCGAATTTTCACTGTTGATCATCAAATCCAAATTCGATATTTGGATCGGCTCATGTCCGCGCGTGACGTAGAACTTTTTAATTGACGTGGTGCTACTAAAAATATTCTCCCGGCTGATGTAAAAAATTACAACAAACGAAGTTTCCCTAATATCAAAAGGTTTTTGGCACTAGCTCGCGTTATGTTTATGGGACCGATGCCAAGATTTTGTTGGATTGCTCTCGCGAGTCTCTATAGGTGCTTTTATAAATTTATTAATAATTCTAAATATCATGTGCCCGATTCCGTCGTTTAGGTAAGACGCGAAATGTAACGGAATTCAAGTTTTACGGTAATCCGATGGAGCTTCTATTTCTAGTTTGTTTTACTTTGTTATCCGCGAATGACAAAAAATTTGACGTCCCTGGTAGAAAATTAACGAGTGAAAACCGCTAAAAAGTTAAGTTTAGTTGACCATTATTATCAAATTTGAATGTAACAAAATAAAGCAAAATGTTGCTAATATTTTAGTGATGCGTGTCTATTATACCAACACAGTATTATTGTTAAGTTAAAAATTGTTTTTTCCTTTTTTTCTTGCATTAAAACGTTTGCATGTTTTATTACAAATATTTTGATTTTTCACGATTGCAAGATATTTTTCTATAATTTCTGGATTGTAACAGTCATTTGACAAATTTCAAGCAAATGTTCTGTTTAATTTTGAGTTAATGTGTATATCTATGCATTTATAATGTTTAAACTCTTATTTATTTAAATTGTTAACCACAACTTAGCTAAGTGGCCCAAAACTTAGCTTATTAACCGTTAACGTTTCTACCAGGGGTACTAAGTTTCAAAACACTCGTCGTGCTATCCACCCACTGCACCGTAACTCGATTATCACAATCAGCTGTGAATATCAGTAAATCACCGCGGTTATCAGTAAATCAAAATATTTTGTTCGAAAATCGCGCCAAATTTATCTATATTATATATTACTCTTCGTAGGGACCGACGATATCTTCTTATAGCCCAGAACACTCAACGCGTGAGACATCGCGATTTTCGAAATCAACATCAGGCGAACTCATCGATCCCATTATTTTAATCAACGCCTGACCTTTGCCCGTCGTAAATAATTCAGCGAAAGTCTGGACCATCAATTCTTTCGCACCGCTGCGCACAAAGCTGCCCCCATAAATCTCCAGCTGATTTTCATCCCGTATGCGAGGATGATGATACCATAGGAAAAGCGCGATTCCGAAAAACACGAAAATAGTCACGCGACAAAGCTCTGGCTAGCGCAACCACCGCCGTTGTTTACCATTTTCACGTCCGAAAATAGCCGAGACAGAGACGGAGACCGACAGACGACGATAGAGATCAAGACTCACGTGCAGTTTGTTGAAGCAGACGCCGACCAGTTCGCCGGACTTGGTGTCGAAGGCTCCGACGCTCAGGCCATCAGCGATTATGGCCTCCAGCAGGGCAGCGAAACCATCGTGGTCGGTACCACCGCTTACGTCGGCGATACCGAATCCTATGGTCAGACACTCCTGGAACGACGACTCGATCTGGAGATTCGTCGCCGCGTCGGTGTGCTCCTTCGTCAGGATCTTATAGGCGATGATGCTCGAGTCAGCTTTCTTGGACATGTTTGCCAAAAATAGCGCGGTGCTGATGGTATGGAGCGCGAAATTGAAGACAAAAGCTTTTGGAGCTACGGCGGCGGCGGCGGACTGACTGCGGGTGCTGCTCGACGACGAGCACGACGACGTTCTTTTCCAACGTGCGTGAGAGAGCAGCAGTGGCGGCAGCGCCGCCGGCCCCACTTCATTTATTATCAGTCCTATTACCAGCTTCTCTCCCGCGCGCACACGCTCTCGCGCCCCTTCCTCCCGCGTGCTACACCGCGGCTTCAGCTCTCTATACGCACACTTCTCTCATTCCATATGTGCTGTGAGGCTGCTGCTCTTGATACAAACTGCGCGCGCGCGTCCGATTGTCCGTTCGAGAGCGTACACATGCGCGGAAGAAAGAAAGACGACTAGAGATAGCAAGCGAGATCTGCGTTATCCGTGCGCGCTTACGTAATTAGTCTGCTCCGTGTGTCTGTTTTTTTCTCTCCGCTGTCTCGCTGCCTGGGGAAACAATAGGCTCGACTGTGCAGTATGCCGCATTTACATGTCGAGGTAAAAAATGGCATTTTTTCGAAAGGCCAACTGGTTTTTTCTCGCGGCTTTTCGCCGCGATATCGCTGTCGTCGGGTCTCTGAATATTTATTTTTTTATTCGAACAGTATATGCAGCGGCTGTACAGGCTTCAATGTCCGAGCTTGCGAGGAAAAATCGCGCGCGATTGTCTGGTTTTGTAATACAGGTCATTACAGGTTCAATTAAAAATAAGTATCGAAAACTACCGTAGTTAATAAGATAGCTAGATCGATTAGCCGCAGCCTTGCCAGCAGTTTCGTTCGCTGTGATGGCATTTTGCGCGGAGAGTGTGCGCGTATAGAGTTCGAAACTACTTATCTGGCTGCACTTGATTGATAACGATTAGCCTTATCCGATTCATACGAGGTGCTGTTACGCTACTATGTTTTGGTTGCAAAAATATTACCCGTGTGCCTATTATCTGTTATCGGGGATACTAGAAGATCTCGTTCAACAATATTTATACAACATTTTTGCGCATCAACGACAACCTGGATGAGGAGAACAAATCTCCCGGATTTTCATCCCCTGTTTGCGAAGAGTCGAACATGCGTCTGAAGTGTGTAAGAGCAAACGGCAATAAAATCGCGATTCGAAAAATAAATATTTCCTCTACATACCCCGTCAATATTTTCGAATAAAGCACGTCTACTGCCCGAATCTCATTCATCCGTATGCGCTTTAACTGTTCAACCTCTATTCCCTTAATTGAGATTTACAGAAATATTCACGGCGAAGTTTTCCAAGCTCTCCGCAACAAAAGCCGAGCCGTCCTCCTATATTTCCCAAAGCGGCATAAATCCAAGGCGGCAGAGCCCTCGAGCGTAAAATGAAAACACGTGAAAATAGTATACGGCGGCATTTCTCCGGGCCACGTAATTGACAGCGCTTATTAAGCTCTGGCTAAATCGCTTTCCAATTTCGACGAGCTTTAGTTCGCGCACTGACGAAGCTTTTTTTAAATTATTTTTCATCGAGTGAGATCAAGGCGAAGCTGATAGATTTTTAAACGTTGCGCGGGAAAAATATTCACGCTCTATAGAGCTATAGATTCATTGTTGTTGCGCTGTCTGACGCTACAGCATATTTATAAACGCGGCAATTAGTCAGAGTTTTAAAAATAGCCTGGCTATTATTAGCTTTTCCAAAAATACACGAATGCTCGTCGTTCTTTTTTTTTCTTTCCCGGTTTAATCGTCAACCCCCATGAGCGAACGTTTATTAATAATCAGATTAGGGGTCCGGAGCGCGCGCAAACCGAGGCGCTCTCCATTCAAAGTAAACAAAAGATACGTCGCTACATCCCACGATCGCGTATCTTTTGATTCGCTCTCGCGGATGTCCTCGATTCCCACGTCAATAAACAAACCGAGCGTAATATCTTCAAAACACGCCGCAACATCAATGCAACCCCGTACTATCGGCTGCCCCTTTATGCCCCGCAATACCACAAAGATCGCGGGTTAATGCATAATCGAGCCACACGGCGCATATCAAACCTGCCAATTACATAATATAATCTCCATATAATACGCGGACGTTCATTGATATCATACGCGCGCGAGCGTATCGCTCTACCCTCGGGTTAACTGCACACATGTGTGCACGCGTGAAATGCTCGAAACGGCTTGGCTTCGTTTACAGCTCTGGCCTGTCTTTGATCCATTAACGCCGCGGGAGAGCTTGTAAGTGCGGGATACATACGAGGCTTGATGAACTTTTTATTACCTCGCTCGCCGTTAAAGCTGCACACTTTACGGCTTCGCAAACCGTCTATGTGTGTGAGCACGTATAAGCGTAGATAGCAGTAGTCCTTGTGAAAAGCTAATGCAATTAGGCTAAGAGACGGAGAGTCGGATTGATGAATGGCGAAACTCGCTGTCTCTCTTGCGCGGAGAGTAATGGGATGTATACACAGCAGCAGTTCGCAGTCGCGAGGCGTAGGATCGTTGAGAGAGACGGAAAAGGAGCGATCAGAATGGACTCGATAGGAGAATTGAAAAAAAAGAGAGGATATAGCGCTCGATCGAGGTGTTTATGTATCGCTCGTTATAATCGCGGCTATTATGTGGTGTTGGATTTTGCTTCTTGTTCTACTGTTATTAAAAGCCTCTCTATAATATAACTGAGTTTCTCTTTGACTCGCGGCTCCTGTGCAATTATCCTCGGTAATTTATGTGCTTTGTAATCGGTGATTTGCAAGTAGCGATTTTTTTTTTAATTTGAAACAAAAAACGCGCACACGCATGTGCGTAGCGTCGTTTAATTGGCGCGAGAGCTTGATTTAAGTTTGGCACTGACGAGAACCTTGGTCTGCGCGAATGCACACCTCCATGTGGAACTTGCGAGGAGGGAGTGAAAAATGCCGACTTAATCGATCGGGGAAAATATAAGGCTGACGGTTGACCAACGCACATCGAGTCTAATGATAGCTCGCGAGATAAGCCATTCTCATAAACTCTACTGCGTGTTTAATAAACCCTGATTATTAGGTATATTCTCTCACGTTGTAAGGAATTACAGTTAGCGATCGCGAAGTGTCGCAATTACGCTGATTAAAGTATAACGACGATTTGATGATTCAATGCTACCAATCACTGTGAGAAATAGCAACATAAAGATTATACGGATTACACTACGGGCTATGCATTATTTACAGAATCGAACGCACTGTGCGTTTGATTGTAATTGTTCCGTTACTTCGAAATGACGAATATGCTCGATTTACGCCAAGTTTAACTGAAATTGATCGTTGCATTATTACTGCTTGCTCGCTGAACGTCATGATCACGAAAGCATTTAGACATATTCATACAATATAACGTCACTATATATACAGAACAGAACCTATGGAATATTTATTCAGCTCAAATTTAGCGTGCAAAGCCGCGCAATTAGCCATTCAAAGGTATTAGCAACGCAGGTTGCATTAATTACTGCCAATCATCCACTCTTTTTTTAGAAAAAAAGGCCAAACTTAATTTCCTAAAGCTGCAGCAGCATTTTTCCACAGAATTCCGAGCGCTGAATTTCCCTATTTCATTTGAATTTCATGGGGCGTGAGAGAGGACGAAGAAAAAAAGAAGCCGCGAATGAAAGGGGTGGTAACACGACTGGTAACCTTAATAGCTGGAATTTGGAACGCGACGTTTATAGATTGCGGCCGTGCTCTCTACGTGTTTTGTTTCCTCCGCGCAAGACTAATGCGCCGTAACTAATGCTCGAGCGGACGAGCTTTTTCTTACAGTAGCTCCAGCAACGACCGCCTCTCGATTTTACCTCTCGAATATATCTAACAAATAAATTTCGCAAAATAGTCGAGCTATTACGGGTCTATACGTGATCTGTATGTAATTGAAAACAAGATAGGTCGCGACAAGTTTTTAAGCTGCGTTGAGGCTCTGAATAATGTAACCTGCAAAAGTTATTATTACGAAAAGTTAAACTCGGGCAGCTGCGCGACGTTACGGCAGCCGCTGCTCGTAGTGCACTTTTCATAATCAAGTTTTAATAAGCTCTTGCTCTTTCTCTGTTTCTTTTAGTTTCCGCCTCTAATGGGACAGAGCTTTCTATTAATTTGATGATCCCTCACGAGAAAGCTTGACTTTTGTTTTCTCACACACGATTTTCGCGTTTTTTTGACCTAAAATTAGGGACAAAAGTAGTCATTTTCCGACCAGCGGGCGCAAATAGTATATTACATGTCTAGGGAGGAAAAAACTTGGACAGTCCATATCTCGTATAAATTGTCACCCGAGCCTTCAGCCTTCGAGATATGGGCTGTTCAATTTTCCTTCCGTGGTGCTTATACTATTTTTCTTCATACCAGCACCGAAAATGCACATTCCTCTCCAGGCGCCCGGGAGGGAATGTGGTGCTTTCGGTGCAGGTGTGGAGAAAAAGAATTTTATGTAACACGCGAACGATTTTCGCGTTTTTCGTACCTATTAATAGGGACTAAAGTGGCTCTTTTTTGACCGGCGGGCAAAAAAGTTATTTTAGCGGGCAATAAAAACCTTTATTGCCCGCATATTCAAACAGCGGGCAATAATGGCCTTTATTGCCCGCAAAATTTTTTTTTGTAATTTAAAAAAAAAGTTGATTTTGATAAATTTGCATTATTTATTTATTTTATATAATGTTTGAACAAGACAAGAGCACGGTTGCCGTGTCAAAAAATAGTCACATCAGCCCCTCTTAACACGTACGTAAAAACGCGAAAATACGTCCGCGCGTTACATAAAATATGGTGTGCACCAAGGGCTAAGTGGGCTTTTTGGCCTCGTGGATTTTGCAGTACTCGTCTGCGGCTCGTAAACGCCCTCGCCTTCGGCTCGGTCTAACTCGCCTTGACTCGTACTGCAAAATCCATACTCGGCCTAAAAAAGCCCAGTTTACGCCCTTGGTACACAATATACTATTTGCGCCCGCTACACAATTCATTGGCAAATCTTCTAAACTCGCAAGAAATTCAAGAAGTGCAGTTTGAAACGCGAAAATCAATACATGCGTTACAAAAAATATGGTGTGCACCAAGGGCTAAGCGGGCTTTTTGGCCTCGTGTGGTTGCAGTACTCGTCTGAAGCTCGTAAACGACTCGTCTAACTCGCCTTGACTCGTACTGCAAAATCCACACTCGGCCTAAAAAAGCCCACTTTACGCCCTTGGTACACAATATACTATTATCTGCGACCTAATTATGATACTCACTTTTCTGCCCTGCTAAACTGGGAATAAAGTGGCTTTCTTTTCATTTGTTGTGACGAGTTTATTCCGGAATTTCAAAAATTGGGAAAAATTTTCCAACATTTTTTAGAATTGTTAAGTATTTTAAAACGTTTAATTTGTATCAACAAGGTGTAAGTGTTTTTTTCCAAGTTAACAAAGTGGCTACAATGATCAAGTCAGAAATAAAGTTTAATGTATGCAATACGAGAGTAAAGTCGATCCTCACATCTGGTGACTACTTGTATAACACCCACTCACGGAATAAATCTACGACTTAAGTAAATTTACTCCGCTGTTTCACACTAAACTATTTTGGCTTGATATTGTTAATGTAAACATATCGCGCGTGAATTCTCGGAATGCAGGGTTATCACTGTTAGCGATTATGTGTAAAACTATTGTTCGAGCTTGGCGGGACATATTTTGCATTCAGGCCGTTTATGAATGCGGCGTATTGTTCTCCATTACATCCACGCGTTGCATGTATACAACGTAACAGGTATACAACGTAACGAATAACATCGACGAACCAAACGAACGAGTTCGCATAGAAAATCAACTTTGTCAGATGGCCAAATTTTTCTAATAACCAACGAATATTTTCGGATCGACGAATGTTCTGAACGTATATAATATTCGAAGAACCTTCTTTTCCAGTCGTTGCAAAGGCGACAACCAAATCTGGCTGCAAAAAATAAAAACATGTAGCATCAATGTATCGTTTCATTAAGTAATCCTCGATAATCAGAGCCGACATCTCTCACTCTCAAAAGGACCGAGTCAAAACCAAGATACCTGCAAAGCTCTCCTCCGGCTCTTTATATCTTTCCGTCTTAAGCCGAGAGAAGAGTTAACCACTGCCTGCCTCTCGTTGAAAAGCATCCATTGACTCGAGCATTTTCAAAGCTCTGAAATGGCGCTCGATATCAACTAATCAGAACTAGCAGGTGAATTATTCGCCAGCACTTCAGAATTGGCTTCAGAACAGAGAGAGAGAGAGAGAGAGAGAGAGAGAGAGAGAGAGAGAGAGAGAGAGAGAGAGAGAGAGAGAGAGAGAGAGAGAGAGAGAGAGAGAGAGAGAGAGAGAGAGAGAGAGAGAGAGAGAGAGAGAGAGAGAGAGAGAGAGAGAGAGAGAGAGAGAGAGAGAGAGAGAGAGAGAGAGAGACAGAGAGAGAGAGAGAGAGAGAGAGAGAGAGAGAGAGAGAGATAGAGAGAGATGTGCGACGTCAGCGTAATGTGTGCCCATGCCGTACAGATACGGTGATACATGGGTTTATACGTCGAAGAGCTAGCCCGAATCGATGGGAGCTAGTCCGGCCGGTTTGACGTCCGAAGGCTGGCGGAGAGAGGAGCGACTCGATGCGATGCTGCTGCTGGATTGTTTACTCTCAAGGGCAGAGCAAGGCTGCGACGGTGTGTTAATGCCGTTGTCTCTCTATCTCCGGACTGATACTCTGTTTTTCATACGGAAGCAATTGCTTATGTGATTTAGTGTATTTCTAAACGCTATCTTGAAATTTTTCTAATAACCAACGAATATTTTCGGATCGACGAATGTTCTGAACGTATATAATATTCGAAGAACCTTCTTTTCCAGTCGTTGCAAAGGCGACAACCAAATCTGGCTGCAAAAAATAAAAACATGTAGCATCAATGTATCGTTTCATTAAGTAATCCTCGATAATCAGAGCCGACATCTCTCACTCTCAAAAGGACCGAGTCAAAACCAAGATACCTGCAAAGCTCTCCTCCGGCTCTTTATATCTTTCCGTCTTAAGCCGAGAGAAGAGTTAACCACTGCCTGCCTCTCGTTGAAAAGCATCCATTGACTCGAGCATTTTCAAAGCTCTGAAATGGCGCTCGATATCAACTAATCAGAACTAGCAGGTGAATTATTCGCCAGCACTTCAGAATTGGCTTCAGAACAGAGAGAGAGAGAGAGAGAGAGAGAGAGAGAGAGAGAGAGAGAGAGAGAGAGAGAGAGAGAGAGAGAGAGAGACAGAGAGAGAGAGAGAGAGAGAGAGAGACAGAGACAGAGAGAGAGAGAGAGAGAGAGAGAGAGAGAGAGAGATAGAGAGAGATGTGCGACGTCAGCGTAATGTGTGCCCATGCCGTACAGATACGGTGATACATGGGTTTATACGTCGAAGAGCTAGCCCGAATCGATGGGAGCTAGTCCGGCCGGTTTGACGTCCGAAGGCTGGCGGAGAGAGGAGCGACTCGATGCGATGCTGCTGCTGGATTGTTTACTCTCAAGGGCAGAGCAAGGCTGCGACGGTGTGTTAATGCCGTTGTCTCTCTATCTCCGGACTGATACTCTGTTTTTCATACGGAAGCAATTGCTTATGTGATTTAGTGTATTTCTAAACGCTATCTTGAATAGACTACTTCCTTGTGTGTGCTCATCTATAGGCATCTTCGATGATTGAACGCTGAAAGCAAATCGCTCAAATAAATTTATTGAATTGTTACTATCTTCGAAATGCTTACTTATTTCCTACTTGGAATTCAGCCGGTAAAACCGGACAAAGGATGTTGGAAATAACGAGGACTGGTCGAATGGCGAATCACGTGTCGCTTGATTTTCCCTTATAATCCCCTCCAAGCGTCGTCGTCGTCGTTGTGGCAAAGGGACATGGCATACGCGCACGGAAGAGCATTAGGCGACAGTGCTTGATTCCCTCCTCGTTTTTGACCTTGTTAACTTTTTCCTCCGCAGACTCGTTCGAATCAAAAGGGACGTAGTAGACTCTGCCGTGAAAAATTCGTCCGTGCAGATTATCCTCTTACGTGCTACGCGCAGATAGTTAGCAGATAGATAGATGGGAACGCTTCTTTGTGAGGTCGGGACACGTTAGTGAATATAAAAGTAAATAGGCGGTGATAGCAAATTAAGGAATGTCGACACTAAAGCTTCGCAAATCTGCCACAGGGTATGTTATATTTCCAAACTTTTAGAAAAACAAATAGTCTGATCGAAATTTTTTTTCAATAGAACGATTGAAGCGCTACAGGCTTGGTTTTTTATTACAAGCTTTATTTAAAAAATTATATGTAATAGAAAAAACAGTGTTTTTAGTGACGACATCCCCTTAATGCATAGGTACTGGCGAACGCTCTTTTTGGTTGTGCAAGCTCACGCACAAGGATGTTAAGCGAAGGATTACTGTTCATAATCTGCTCTGTTAAACAATTCATTAAAAGTACTTAGCTATTTGATGGTGAATATTAATCTACGCATACTTCTGGATTAGAGCCTCGTAATTTTTCTTCTTGACAATACCCGATTACTTACTTCCTGGTAAAAATGTTAGACAACAGTATGCCATCGCTTAGCCAATTTTTAAATGTTTGGCCGGTTTCAGTATCGGTTGGCCAAAACTCGGGTTATTTTTGTTACGATTCTTCAGTAGCAATTGGCCGACCGTTGGTGAAATTTTTAAATAGTAGTCAAGAAACTTCATTTACAGCACAAATAACAAATTTACAATGTTATAATATCGATGAACAAATATTAGATCAACAATTCATAAGTATGTGAATTCCTTTCTATATTGTGAAAAATTAGTAGGAAAAAACCAAAGGTGGGTGGATAACCCGGTTTCCAACAATACAAAAACTCAAATTTTACATGAAAATCTGGCGACGTTTCGTCCTTGGTGAAGACTTCTTCAAACCATAATTATTATAAAATTAATATCACAGTAAGAGACAGATACGTTTGTAATCACATGTTTATTTCACGAGTCTCGCTAGAATAAAAGTAATAATCAAGGTTTTTTATTACTCTCAAGGGGACCTTACCAGCTTAAATTTAAAATAAATGAGATATTGCATTTTTTGTGTAAATGTACCTTAAATTGTTTAAATAATCAACTAAACAATTATATTAACTCAGGCATACTGTAAACATTATCAAACAATGTTTATAAATACCATTTGTCAGATACAATAGGTCTTCGAAAAAGTTGTCTACAAGTTAAGCATAATTTTTGTCATTTTCTAGATATTTAAACTAATTTTTGTATCAAATTGTAGACAACTGTTTTAAATTAAAATTTTTTTTAAATTCCCACACTCATTCCATAAACATATGTGTTTAAAGTAGATCCATTAAGAAAAAATCAGTCGATAAAATTACTGGACAGCCGATCTGGCGTGTTTTTCGAGTACTGAGCAGAACATATCGGCAAGATGCTACCATGGTGGTCTAACATTTAAATAAAAACTTTTGTCGAATTTAAGTTGGGCATTGTACAGGGCAACTCCGTAGGCTCATAAACGTCGTTAAACATGCGCAGAGAAATACTAAATGTGAAGGTGAAATTAAAGCTTAAAGTGCTAAAAAAGATGAACGAAAAAAAGAAAAAATCTAAAAACCAAAGAAATAAGTTTTTAAAATGGTTTTCCATTACACAGTGTTATCTGGAAGAAAAACAATTCTGGTAAAAAAAAAATAAATAACTGGAACTGTACTTGTTTGTAACAACAAAAAGGGTAAAGATCAAAAACTCATAAAATAGCAATATAGATCGTTACATATCTTTATTGCTGCTTATTATGATTTAACCATCGCCGAAAACATCCTTTCTATACAAAGGTGTTTGTTATACATCGCGCGCTATCTTTCTTTGCGGTATTGAATAGTGCTAATCTGAACATGCGAAGGTCTTACAATAATAGTATGGGCTATAGTTATAGAATTTTTCACAATTTTCTTCTGAGAGCTGAGTGGTACACTCTGAAATCAAAAATTATATGATCAACTGATTATACAAAATAGTAAAAGAATTCAAACATATCTAGTAAAAATTATGTCGACAATTGAAGTCATTCTACTACTCCATTGAAGGAGGTTCGATACATCACCCACTCATTACGCACTTTCACCCGCAATCCACGAACTACTAATTTTTACCAATTTGCACCCTAAACAAACCACAATGATTATGGGGGTAATCTAGTAACCGCAATAATAACGAGTTACGTTTATGAATGTCCGTGTATCAGACAAACTTCAAAAGTATTCACAACTGCAATACAACCACATTGACGATTGCTTTTATATTTTAAGTAGTGGTGTATTCTTCAAATACAAATATGACAATAATACGCAAAATTTACACGTATCTTGTTCTGGTTTCGCTATCAAATAATCTTCTTAAACTTGTTATCACATTCTTATATTTCTAGGTATTATAAAGAAAATCAAATAATCAGAGGCTTATAATGTATTTCATTGGCATAACTTATTTAACGCCATTATAATTAAGTCAACATTAAAATGAATTACACTGTTTCTTTTTCATAAAATCAGACTAAGCAATAAGATCTAAAGATATTCCCAGGTACCAGATTTATCAATAATCGGTTAGTAAAATTAATTATTATTAAATAAGATTACCTGGTTTAGGTCCGCCTTCAGCAGCTTTAGATCCGGTATCAGCAGCTAAAGCTATATACAATGGTATGCATACTAGTAATAAAACGAGAAGATATTTGTTTCCGAACATTTTCTACGCGCAGCACTAAAAATTAACTTTACTGAAAAAATTATTGGAAGAACTGACAGTAACAGTCGACTCCTCTTGATATTTGTACATTGTACTATCCACATTATTATATAAGTAGTGCTAATAACTTGTTTTTTATCTACTTATTTTTCACGGTAGAAAAACGCTACTTCAAAAATTAA
Source organism: Nasonia vitripennis (assembly GCF_009193385.2). Classification (NCBI taxonomy): domain Eukaryota; kingdom Metazoa; phylum Arthropoda; class Insecta; order Hymenoptera; family Pteromalidae; genus Nasonia; species Nasonia vitripennis. Next base: position 17,444,370 of record NC_045761.1, on the reverse strand, counting down.
TTATAAATAATTGGCATATAATGATACAATGTAAGGAACATTTTTTATTTTCTGACAAGTTCACAGCTTATCAAGTTTAAGTTGCACTACTGCATCAAAGTACCTTTTTAATGATATTAAGTATAATAAACATTGAGAGGACAATCCTAAGTTAAATACTGAGAGAGGCTGCTTGTGACCTAGCAGGTGAAAGGGCGGGAAACGCGATATCCCGTCTAGAAAAAGAAACGCGATATCACGCCGTTAGAAACGATCCTCTCGCACGAAAGATATCTGGCTACATCGATGCCTCTAATTGTCATGCATCTTGCGTGCGCACACGAGGGGGAGAGATATAGAGAGCCATTACATAACGCTGCTATATATATATATATATATATATATATATATATATATATATATATATATATATATATATATGTGTGTGTGTGTGTGTATGTGTGTGTGTGTGTGTGTAATGAAAGTGCGCTGGTATACATATACGTACGTATATGTATACGCGCGGGCTATAAGCGCGAACGCGATCAACAGTAAATTGTCCAGTGACCTGCATTGTCCCGCTTCTCTACTGCGACTCGCTCTCTCGTTGGATGTATGAGCTAGGCTGCGATGTGCACCGTGCAGATCCTCGTCTGCGATGAGGTTTCTGCAACAGCTAGCGGGAGGGACACTCTGATGCTGAATCTTCGCTTGGCACCGAGTGATTGAGGGGCTTCCAGCGGATTTTCGCTTGAAATGACTGATTTTGGTTGATAACGAATTTCGACTGGTACGAGGAAATAATTGCAATTCTTGCTTTCGTTTTGGGTGTGGCGAAATGTAAATGTGTGAAAAAATTATCATCCTTATACTGCAATCTTCTTTATTTAATTTATTGTCTGTATTGATGCGTAAAATGCGCCTGTATGAAATATAAAAAACCATATAATTAGCATCTAAATTGAGGCAAGTCTTACTTTAGATGCTAATATTGTTTTTTTTTCTTCTAATTTATTCAACTATGCCTCTGCGGAAATTCAACAAATGAGACCGTAACGCTTTTTTATCTTTCGGAAATTCTAACCTAGTTCGTTAACGTTTGTTATTATTGTCGCTACGGCAACCAATTTGCAATTCATTTATACACCGCAACTCGTTTACCAACTCCAAATATAAATAGAATAAAATTAGAATAGCAAATTTTTCGCGTAGAGCTTCAATAATCTTTTGCAAAATTTGCTTTTCCAACTTTGCAGCGACGAACATCCGTTAAAATAAAATACACTCTCGAACAGTTGAGGTCGGAGTTTCTATTAAATACAAAACTTAAATGGAATTGATGCTGGGACTGTGATTGATTGATGCAGCCGCAGAAAGCTGCAGTGAATCGGATATATGGGTCAAGCTCTCGTTGGGTCTCGTTAATGACTGAAATTTTTCCTCCGATTCCAGTAATTCGCTTTTTCCGCAATAACCCAGTCGGAGCCACTCATATTAGTCTCTTCTAGCTGGTTTTATTTTTCCAATTTCTTCACAATCCACACGAGTAAAGCCTGCTTACAGTCTCTACATACAAAGACCTTTGAGGTCACGAACCTCTTTCAGTTTCATCCACAGTCCCTCTATAATTCATCTCCGCACGCTGTGCCTGGAGACAGCCATTATAGATCAACTCATCATTCGAAGTATACAACGAGGTTTTTGTCGAAAATTAAAACTAGGTCAAAGCTGAAAATCTACGCAAAACAAAGCCTCCGACGAAAGATAAAGCCCGTCAAGCCCAGCGTCTTCCTCGTTTACCTCCGACGAACCCCATCGAATCTTCCCCTCGAGCCTCCGGCACGCCCCACATTCCAGGGACATGATAAATAGCGAGCTCAAAAGTCAAAGAAGCTCATCCCGGCCGCGACGACGGGAGCGATTAAGTGCGCTCGCTGCGGATGACGCGGCAAATTGATTTACAAGTTCGCGACTCGAAAAGACAGAGCCCAGCGACGGGCTAACGACTAGACTGGTCAGGCGTTATGGAAGATGTGATGTATATATAGTGAGAGAGTCGACGAGTCGATGCAATTTCCATGCAATCAAACGGCAAACACGCGGCAAAGGCCGCTGCCTTCTAATTCCGCGTGCAAATTCCCCAAATGCGAAGATCGAGAGCTGCTACTGCCCCTCTGTGCTATGTGTGTGTGTGTGTACAGGTATATAACCGTGTATACGCCAGCGAGATCTCGTTAGGGTGGGTGGAGAGAGAGAGGAAATATTAATGGCTCTCGGGCCGAGCGCAGCAGAGCTCGAGGACTCGGAGCTTCTGAGGTGGCGGCAATTTTGAGAGGTTGCGAGCTATTGTTCTTGGGTAATTGAGGGGCGGAGTTGCTGGGGGGGGGGGGGGCGAAAAATCAAATTTGTAGCTGATGCGGGATTGTAAGTTCGTTGAGCGATGAATGGACGAAACTCGATCTTAGCGAATTTGAGAGTTAGGGGAGGCCCGCCCAGGATGATCAACACGAAATCAACAGTGACAAAGCTTGGTTTTAGTGCTATTGCAGAAATAAATAAACAATAATATGAATGGTTAAAATAAAGGATTCACTTACCTGAGGTGCAAAATTACTATAAGTAAAATGAGAAAGTTACTGTTTATAATAAATAAAAAAAATAACAACTAAATATCTTATAATTTGCACTTAGTGCACGTGCCCTACCCTTTATACAAAGCGAATTTTTTACTTTTGTTACTCCAATCCTCTTTTAAACAGTGATACTGGAAAATTTAAGCCAAAAACAGATTGGTTGATTCTGATCAAGAAATGTGATTGGTTAATGGCGGCGCAGTTCCTAATACCTAAAAACTTACCACGATTGATTGTTTTAATGGCGCTAAATTTGAAAATTCTACCCTTCAAATGTAGCGCGCAGAGCGCGGTTGAATGCACCTAGTGCAAACAAAAATACATATTTTGTTTTTAACTTTGTTTTTTAGCATTCTGATTACTAGTGCGATCACTTATAATGTAACAAATAAGTTATTTATTTGTTTTTTTTTTTATTTTTTCTACTTTTGTTTAAATTGCATATCCTATTGTGGTGAGATAAACGGAAAAGTGCCTCTACGGTGGGGAGAATGTCAGTCCAAAACTGTTTACTTTTAGGACTTCTCGAGCTTGCCCTTAATAGGTATTATTAACTTTGTAAAACGGATTACGTTGATGAAATTTGTGAAGTGCAATCTGGCATCCAAAAATTAAATCTTGAATCGCACTTATCAATTTTCAAATATTTGTTTTTATTTTTATTATCACGCACATACAGCTAATCCAATATAGATTAAATGTTAATCGAAATTTCTATAATAAATAAACTCTCAATCGTTAAAAATAATGGTGAAAAATTATAAGAATTTTAACAAAGCATCTATTTTTGTTATACTTTTTCTATACTTTGAGCTTAGTGATGATCTGCATTTTCCGTTTGCCTCTCCCAACATTCAGTATAATTCCGGTGAACAGATGACTACTTTTCATGAATAGTACGTGATATTAATGAATGCACCAAACCGGATAGTCATTTGAGTTTACGTTGCTATGCCAAGTTTTTTTAAATGTCAGCATCACACGAAAAACCGAAAAATACTTTGTCCAATAAGCGTGTTCCTAAGAAAAAATTAGTCGTATATTTGGTCCTAGTTGTATAGGATCTCAGTTCAGTCGTCAATTAAGGCAACCTCTTTTGCAAAATTCGATTAAATGAATGTTCGATAAAAACATATATTCTATTCCAATCGTCGTTGTTTCCTTGACGTCACATAAAAAAAAGAATCCGATATGACAAAACTCGAATCGCGCCTATCAGACGTTAAAAAGCGGATTTTCACCACGACCCCGCATTTTTTAAAACAAATTTCATCGCGAACGAAATATCAAAAAGAAACTGAGTCGACGGCAATGGCAACTAGCAGCGGCCGCGGCGAAACGAGCAAATCGATTAGCCCGCACTCTCTGTCAAACAGCGCTAAGTGCGTCCGCAAATGCGTCGAATAATCGAGCCGTAAAAAGAGCAGCGCGCACATACTGTGTGTATATACGTATATACTCACGCCCTGGCTTACAGATCGCGATGAGCTCTCTGGCGTAAATTCGTTCGTTATTTTCGGTCAGTTGCTCTCGGAAACCGATATGTTCGAATAAAAGTTCTAATGGAACGTGTGCGCGAGCTCGTATTATTTTTCGGCTCTGTAGGCAAAATTTACGCGCGTATTTATTGAGCGACCTACTATACAGCGAGAGTAAGAGAGCCCGTTATTTCCACGGTAATGAGAATAAGAGGGAGCTTCTCGCTAATTCCTTCGTTTATTTTTCACCAACGAGTATTTGCATTTACACCGTTCGAGTATCGCGAGAAAGCAAACAGGCTCATTTTATGCGATGCGCGTCGGGATAATTCATACTCGTATCGTTTTAATCAGAGGGAATTTTCACTCCAGATACGGAGAAAAAGCTGGCCAATCACACCAAAACACTCGAGGCAATCAACGGAGTCGCTCTAACGATCAATTACGAAAATCCTCGTCGGATACTCTGATCGAGCATTTTGGTCGGGAAAGAGAGTTCAGTTCATCAGGCATTCATTTGCTTTCTCCATCTCTCTGAACAATCGACGACGTGTCATCTGAAATTCCGAGTAGTCCCACTCTCTCGCAGCTGGCCAAATAATTTCCCGGTCCACGCGTCGATGGTCCTGCATATATAAATCCTCGTTAGAAGATTCTTACGTATCCCCAAATTGAAAGCCGCCTCCAGTCCGCAACTACCGTTCTGAGGGTCGTCGATAAATCGGAATCGGTCGCACGTAGTTTCGAGTACGCGCCGCGCGATGGCCCATTCGCACGACGGGGATATGGCCGACGCTGCCGCGTAGAATGGAAATGACCCTTTTTGCGCGTAGCCCAATGCGACCGCTGCGTGTTCTACTATAGGTATACTCGCCCTCGACGGATTCCTCCTCTTTCGGGTTTTCAGGGGACGGAGTGTATGCATGCTGATTTCCAGTTATTTTTGGGAAAATGGAATGTTTTTTTCGAGGCTGGATTATAGAACAGGAATGTTTTAGTCGGAATTCAATGGATTTTTTTGTGTTGTTGTTGAGAGGAAAAATGCGCGAATAAGGGGTTGGAAAAATGAACTTTTGGTTGTTTATTTCGTGTTACGAATTGTTTCATTTTTAAACGCATTTCTTTTATGTAATGTAAAATAACTACGCGCGTTTATTTCTATTATGTGAATTTATAACCCAATAACCGAAATATTTTGACTTCGTGTGAATACTTTTTTATATTTTACTTTTTTATTAAATAATGTTATCATAAATTCAAAAATCATTATAACGATATCAATACTTATAACGTTTTTTCACTAACTTTTATGTAATTTGACATTGATATAATGTTAATTCATATTTTTATCGTTCTATAAATTACATTTTGACGCCCGCATGATTTAAGTGTCACACTCATAGGTTAGGAAAGTAGCACTTTCATTTTCACGCCAAATAACTTTTTAATTAGTTTGACTTCTCATGTTTATCTTTGTTCATTGTAATTGCCGAAAATCATTCTTTTACCAATTCCATCCCAATTCTGCAGTTTGATCTGTAACGTTTGTATAAGCTAATCTGAATATCAACCTGTTTAGCCATACGACTTTCATAAGCTCTACGTTAAAATAAGAATTTTCAAATAACATTTTCTCGAAATATTGGTCAGTAACCAGGTCGGAAATCTTTAGACAAGGTGTAATTAATGTTTTAAAATAGCCTGCAGAAAATTTTATTTGGATATTTAGTGATTTGTTTTTTGGACGATCTATCTTGATATCTCAGTTTACAAACGGGGAAAATTGATATTTCTCATAGTATGAAAAAACTTATAATTAAAAAAAAATTATTAAAAATGGTCGCATGAATAAAAAGTTTTTCGTGCCAAATATAGGTTTAAGAATAATTAGATAATCCAACTCAATCGAATCAAATCCAACAAAAATCGTTTGAGACAAATGTCTTTAAACGTTCCCAAAAAGGCATCCACCCTTCCCATTATCAAATCGTACGGGACTCGTGACTACTGCGTTACCATCGAGTATAGCCCGCTCCACAAATCCCTCTTTGACGCTTTTAAGGCCAGTGGCTACGCTCCGCTCGCTCGGAAGGAAATTCAGCGCGGTAAGCTGGAAAGTTTCTCTCGGTCTGTTATTGCCTTTGTGTTATATTCACTGCTCGAGTTCGGCAGTGCGTGACTTATAAATACGTAATTTATCAGGGGAGAGGGAGAAAACGAGATTCTCCAAATTTATGACCAACTTTCTTCAGCCCTTCACTGTTTGTGAGAGTTTTGTTATATGATATTTTATCAACAAGACCGAACTTGCGATTGACGTGCGGCGGATACAAAGGAGACGCTTAAAATTTATGCGGATATGTGTGTATCGAGGAGTCGTGATGTGTTTGTCTCGATGCGTTTGGCAAGGGGGAGAAATGTTTGCCAGAAGTTTCTAGCTCTGTGTCCGTTATGGTCACTCGAGCGATATGAATACATACCTGTATGGTAGGTTAGGAAATAAATCAATCGCCTTGAGAGGATATTAGAAGCACGGGACATCCGTGAATTGATATTCCGGAAAGAGCATTGGTATGCAATCGCATCAGCAGCAGTAATGTATCCTGTCTGACCTCATCACTCCGTTACTACTAATTTAATAGCTTCGTTTCATAAGACAAATGATTTAATTAATCTTACTCTAAAGAATACATGATAATCATTCTATTCGTCTTCTGATTGGCTGTTCGTTTTACTGCGAAATGTCTACGTATTATGTATGAATTTTTAACCTCAAAAAGTGAAAATTGTGAAATAGTACATTACGCAACTAGTGCGAGAGGAACACGATTTACGCACGCGTGGTAGTTCGCGCTGAACTATCACGAGTGCGTAAGCCGCGTTTCCCTCGCACGAGTTGCGTATACTATTTTTCATAACAAGTGTCGCGGAGCTCGACATTATACTAAATTAGTATATTATACAAATTAAATTTATTTCATAATGCGAAATAGGCCACACTCCTGTGAAAGCTTATTCATACAAAAAGTTCGTTAAATCACACATTGTCGCTATATACGAGTGTAATTATACTAAACTAAAATATATTTGCAAATTTAAAAATGAATTATTTTTAATAGAAAATTATTACATCTTTTATCAAAAAAATATTAAACTAAAACACAAATATAGTGTATCGTACATTGTAGTTAATTATGATGATTATGTACATTAATTGTAACATTACAATTATTAAAATGAAAAGAAATATTTTTGGCCATGCTTTCAATAGTAAATGATTGTTCGCTTTTTTCATCACTGTTTTGTCTGCGTTTTTTCAACGGTGAACCACATGTAGCTTGCTGTTTCGGTTAATCGATAAAATTCATCCTCAGCGTGTGGTTCATTATCATCTTCTCGACCTTCTAAATCAAATCTGGTTCTTTTTAACGAAACTGTTACAGATTTTTTGGGTTGATCAACTGTAATTTCTGCTCCAGAAGTAGATGCTACTTGATTGTCACACTGCGGTATGCGATTTCGGGTGGAATTTCATTTCCATAATCGGATATATCGTCTGTATCACAAGAAATGTTATCACTCATATTTAGTTTTCGGTTAGGTACCAATAGGTTATAAACAAGACGTCTTGCACTAATGATACACGATTTCGCAATCATACATATGTAAAACAAATGACAGCGACAGGATAGGTTTCCCCACGCACGTTTCAAATGTTCCCGCGCACGCTGTAAGAGAGCGTGCCTAAGTCGATGACTTTAGCGCCAAAACAAATGACTCTAAAGTCGAGCTCCGCGCACGCTGTTATGAAAATATAATAACAAGGGGTGTATATCGTTATATTATCGTAGGAATGTCGACTTTTCAATTAAAAATTTGAAGCTTATATAATATACCAAACATTTTTATTGTAAAAACACTGTTGAGAGTCCAAATTGAACTTAAGGAGGTTCATCTGGTACGTCGCTAGTCAATCAGAGGATAATTTTTATAAATTCTTATTTCCTTTTGATACAAGAAACATAATTTATTTAGAACTTATGAAAAGCTAATTTATAACTAATAATGATTTTAGATAAAGAAATCGAACTCTTTATGTGACAAAAAAATTTAATACAGACGACATTTGACTCCGTTTTTGAGGTTAAGTGCACATTTTTTTTATTAGGCCAATTAATGATTATGCATAGAGGTACCCATCAATCGTTTTCAAAAGCAATTTGAATTCATCAAATATTAGTTTTCTCATACAAAAATTTGCAACAAAAAATGTTTGTTAATTCAATAATTATTTGCAAATTAAAACGAGGAAAATGTGATTCTCCATAAGACTTCATATAAAAATGGAAAAAATACTTTTATTAATATCTCGTCTTAAAGGTATCCAAATGACTCAAAATTTTGCATAAGCTTTTTATTTAGACATATCTACGTGTGTGAATTTTTTTCCCCCGAATCTGTTTGTTATTTCTAAATCAGATGAACCTCCTTAATTTTGATGTATATACGTACGTGTGGACCGCTAGATTGATACCAATTACCAAAACAAAGCAGTTTTGGACTGGCTCTTTCGTCACCGTCTAAGCTCTCGATGTCTGTTGCAGGTGAAAATAGATTGCGTACAGGTAATTTTCTATTTTCCTTCATAACAATATGCGCGCCGAGTCTAGATATAAGGCTGTGCCACCCATGCTAAAACTGTTTTGTTTTGGCTTGCTGCTTTGACCGCTCATAATATAACTGCGTGCGAAGCGCGGCCAAAGTCGCTAAGTAATCGCGTAAAAAAACTAATCCAGTCCTTAAAAATCAATGAAAACCAAGGCCTTGTCCAACATGCTTCCCACCAAAGCTCAAAGCTCCGGCGATTTCCCGTAGATTTACCCTTTTATCCGACATCGCGACAGTTTTATTTCTCAACGACAGTCCGGCCCGTCTTTATCGCCGCAGCAGCTTTTACGCAGAGCAGCTCACTTTTCCTTTGAAGTCACCGCTCCCGCGCTTTTCCTCCTTTTTTCTTTCTTACAAAAAACGCGACGGCTCTTTATAAAACAGCGACACCCCTGTTCGCGCAGAAATTAAATTTTCCATCGAGCTGCACCGCGCAGCGCGTGATATTTTCAATGGGATTTTTCTCTCCTCCGTGCCGTAATCGACGCGTCAATCCGAGTATCGCGTGCGCAAAGGATCAAGCGATGCGTGTCGGCAATATTACTTTTGCAGGCTGCGGGCGCATTCGTCGCTTTTGTGGGTTATTTCGTACAAAAGTGTGTGCGCTGGTGTTATTATGTCGTTGCGCCTTCGCAGCTGTCGACCTTTCTCCTCTATTCGGCGAGATAACGTCGCGAATGTCGCGTTCTTTTTCGCTATGCTCGCGCGCGCGTTGTTATATTTATGCTTTTTGCTCGCGCTGTCTTTCGCGTCGCAGTTATAAATATGCGCGCGCTGTTTATTATCCGGAAGCGTATAAAAAAAGGAATATTAAGAAGCCACGGTGTGACAGTAGTAAGACCCAGTGCTGCTGCTACTGCTTCTGACCTAGAAACGCTTTTTATGCATTTGTTTGTACCTTTATTGTTATTACCCTTTGCTTTTTCCCTCCGATCCTGATTGCGCGTGCGGCGACTAACTCGATTCTCATCGTTGTGGTAGATGTGCGTCATTTGCAACGTCAGCCGGACAGGAGAAGCTCATTAGACTCCAAAAAAATATTAGCTCTTTCAAAGAGAGACACCAAATTTTCCAAAACTGGAAGATCGCAAAAAGTTTCCCGAAAAAAAAAATATTAAACCGAAACACACACAGGCTCACGTGAAATATTCCACATTCGGCTCGTTTGCGCGCATATAGCTGGCAGCTGCGGGAAATTTTACCAATTATTAATGACCACCACGGCCATCACATTTGAGCGCAGCTGAAGGTGAAACTTTAATTAATTTTGCGTTGTTTTTCCAGAACTCGACACGATGCTCTACGGATACACCAACAGCATATACGTCCTGGATCACACGCCCGAGTCCCTGCCAGTACGTACAAACATCATCGTATTATATCAATGCTTTCGGCACATGTATTATATACATATAATACCTGTTTCGACTCGTCGGCACAGGCAAAACGCCGAAAATTTCGATGCAGGGAAGCGACGAGAGCAGAGCTTTGGTTAATTAAAGCCAGAGAGCCAATTCGCGTATCCGAAACTTAATTAAACTTCCCAACGGCGACATGAGCTTGGATTGGTATTAGCATTTGCTTTGGGCAAAGAACGCCGGCGTTGATTTCAATTTGCAATAAAGAACCTGCAAAAAGTCAAAAGCTCGAGGGTAATTGGCACGTGCTTCGCGATTGTGATGCGCGTATTTGCTAAGCGACGCCGCGCATACATTGTACTCGTCCTCGCGATTATTTTCTGAGAATCGCCGGATAGTCGGGGTATAATTGTAACAAGTTTTCGCGGGCTAGCCACGTGTGGTAGACTTATTATCGAATGGCGTGACACACCGGCGGCTAATTAGTTCTTCGCAATTAGGGTTATATCAATACCGTTGAACTCTTCCTATAGGATAGATATATCTACGTTAATCTACTATTGGAAAGATATGCGTCGAGCGCGTGTCATAAATTTAAAAATATCGGCCCAAAAAGCAATTTCCGGGAAATTCAATAGTCGAGTGTGTCCGCTCTCAATTATATTTTCAATTTCCCGAGGAAAAAAAAATTTCACCTCTCCGCCCTGTCGCTATACTTCGAGCCATCAATTTTTCGAGCGCGCAGCTATTAATGAATTTATAAACGCGTCCCGAAAAAGCCGGCCGAGAGCGAGCGGCTGCAGAAAACTCAATTAGAGCTGCAGCAGTGGCTAAGCGGTTCGTTTGGTCGCGGCAATCAGCGCGCGCTTCATCGCAGCAGCGGTAGCGCCAGGTATGACACTCGATCGTCTATCTGTATATAGCGCAGTAGCTTCGCGTGGGTGTTACGTAGGCCGGGGGTATGGAGAGAGAAGCTACTGCATAGGCTATGCAAATCTCGTGGAACGTCCCGGGGACGGACACGTGTTGTGCGTTTGCTTAAGCGGCCGAATCAGCGAGGCATTGTGCAGTGTAGGACACTTATTACCCGCTGATGTGGGCTATTGTTGCGAGATGTTTTTCTTTTCCCTTAAAAGTCGCGTTTCATCGTCTGGTTATTGGATCGCGAGAATCTGCTTTAATTCGTATCCGTATACGCTCGGTTGTCTTTAATGAGGCGTTATGGGTTTGTCTATATTCGCTTGCTTTGCTTGCACTGGATAACGGGCCGTTAAATTTTTATGCGAATTTGCGGAGAACGAGACGGAGGGAAAGTAATCAGTTTTTAGGAGTACCATCGCAGTGTTTGTTAAATCAGAAATTTAATAAAATCATAAATTCTTTATCGGCGAATTTTAGAGCCTGCCCAGCGCTAAGGTCTCGCTGATTAAAATGTATACCAATGTGAAGTTGTACCACGAATAAAAATCCGAATGAAATGATTTTGGAATGAATTAATGAATTAATTAATTAGCGTTATCGAGAGTATTATAAATTGAAGTTAAAAATAATCCCTTGTATTGGTTGTAGCGAATTTTGGAGTGTATACGCGTAAATTAATTATCGCTCGAATTTTATTCATCATGTATCGCATTCAATATTAACCATATAATTCCGAGCATAGGCTCTTATCATAAATTCCACTACAACTTTTTTCCTCCGAGTGATCAATCTCCGTTACCCGAGGGTATGGCAATATTTTCTCCTAAATCAATTTTCAGGGTTTTCCCCTATTACTCCCTTATCTCTATCCTTTTAATCTTAATACGACCCACCAAACTTGTTACAACATCAAACATCCATCGCTCTTGCAAGCTCCAAAAAACCTCTCCGCGATACAACATTTTTATTCCTATCCCTAAATGCAGACTTTATCCGATTTCGACGCTAACTAACAGAAACAGAACACTTCCAAATCATCGAAGCGTATACGTTTCATTGCGATAATCAACGCGAGCTTATAGTGAAAATTATCTGAATTCTACACACGCACTTTGCACTCGCATACAGAAGTGTGCGTTAAATGCCAATTGATTGCTTTCCGATTGCATCGCTCGCGCGCAACCTCATCTTCGTATGTTTGTTCTGATGCTTTTCAAATCGACGAGTAAAGGGAAAATCGTTACGCCCGGATGAAAAAGCGAAACACGACTTCGCCGCGCGTGAAATGTGTATTAAAAAAAACGAAAAAAAGGGAAGGAAGATGCGTACACTCGGTTATTGGAGTAAAAGAGATTTATAACGGCAATATCGCGCGGGCTGCGGAAGCCAAGTCGTCGGCCGCTACTGTAATCGAAATCATTCGTCGACGTGTGGCTGCAGCGGCAGCAGCAGCCACCGAGGCGTGTACGTCGCTGCGGATGGTTTTTGATGTCCGTGCGGTATATGCTGGCTTATATCCCTCTTTTCCGGAGGCTTTATTGCGTCTATGCGGGATCAGGCTTTTGTAATGGATTTTTCTCTGTACCTTTGTGTCTTGATAAGGTTTTTTTATTAGGATTCCATATTTCTAAAATTTTCTATAACGAGACAGTGACAACGATATAACGACCCCCTTTCTTCTCACGGACTGTACATCGTACGGCGCAGATCGTTACGAGAGATAGCAAAAGACGTGTACTACCCGCTGAAAAGTTTGAAAACGAAAACAACGGCTGTTATTTTCCGCGCTCAGCGTGTCCCGCTGCGCTTCATTATTTCACAAAATACACAGCGTCCGAAGAAAGTTTTTCCGAAGCGTTTCTTGGGCGCAGCTCGTCCTTCCCAACTTTATACACCGTCCCCGTATAAGCTATTACGGCCATTCGAAGAGGAACAATCGGCAATAAAAATAAATAAACCGAAGCACCCTCGAAAAAAAAAGAATCGTCCCACACGCGTCGATACATAACAATTAAGCCGAGGCTTTTCTGCGTCTGCGGCGTCGATACGAAAGTTTTAACGAGGCCAAACAAGCATTGTTTACCGTCGGTTTAATAAGGGGGTCGGCCGGTCTCGGCGCGTATCGGTCGAGCTGGAATTTACGAGACCTCGAAGGGTCGTCGCGGCCAATCCTCCGGAGAGTGATTCGCAGCTGCGCGTCTTTTTCAATTTGCGCCCGGGCATAGCCTCGATAAAAGAGCGACGCCGATAACGAACGAGATTTATGCGGAAGCGCCGAGAATGGAAAGTTACATCGCGGAAAGAAAGTTTCGATCTGACGACGGGCTGTGCTGGCTAATGTCGCGTGTGTACAGGGGGGCGCGTTTCTCTTATCTATATCTGTATGGTGTTCTCAAAGCCTTGGGGGGTCGACGTTTTTCGAGCGATTGTCTTTTCATAATTCAGTTTCGCCGGATTGCGTGATGCCCAGTGTGAATGTTTTATTTTTGTAAAGGCTAATGGTGGAACAACTCGCTGTCCTACTACTGATGAGATCAGTCAGTGATAGATAACCCTAATTAATTACTGATAAAACTTTTCTTGTTTTCTACAATTAGTTTGAATGCTCTCGAAACCGCAATCAAATCCATGTAAATAAAGTATCGAACCCACCGAATATCCGAATAAATACGAAATATTTCTCGAGCAAGAAATCAATTTCCCCTCTCATAACGCCCTCTTTGAAAACTTGGCGCCGCCTAATACATATAACGAGAAAAAGTCGTCTCACACAGGGCGAGAGCAACGAGGGAGAAAAAACCTTATTTCGCGAAATGTGTCGCCCTGCTCTCGCGCAGACTTTTCTGCCGCCCAAAACGGCCGCCTGATGGGAAATAGATAACAGGGCCCGCCGAGAAACGGTCAAAGATTACGCCGAGCATCAGCCAACCCTCGTAGGTCACGTTTTCTCGGCAGCATCCATCCGCAGGGACGACCGGCCACACACACACACACACACATGTCCGTCCGTAGAACCGCACTGCGGAAAGTTTTTCGAGGCCTCGAAAATGATAATAATAACAATAATTATGATTGATGGTCGCTTGAGAAATCTCCTTCGGTCGCGTATAATAAGCAGAAGGTGCGGCTTTTTCCACCGACGAATGTCGATCAGTTTGCGGGAAAATCTTTCGAAAATCGGTAAAAAGGCCGTCGTCGCCAGTCTACTCGGGAAATGGATATTTTTATTGCGATGTATCGGGCTTTTTATCGGCCTTCTCTTCCAGCAAGAGTAGAGGACGGAAATTAATGCTAAATCCTCACGCTCGAGGTGTCACCTACATATCTCTCTTCAGTTTTCCGAGCGTATAAGGAGCAAAGATAAAACAGCGTAGGAATAAATATCGAGACATTCTGAATTAATCGTACGTCGAGAGAGACGGCTGAATTAATTCTTTCGGCTAATTGAATGCGAAGTCGAGGGGATATTATTCAAGCCGGTGAGCAGGAGAATTATCGCTCTGTCGCCCCTTTTATCGTCGAATTTTCAAACGCGAGTAAAATAGCCTTTGTGCCGCGCGGTAGCAGGCAAAACTATACGTACACACGTACATACACACACACACACACTCGGAGGCAAGAGGAAATAAAGCCGAGCTCTGTCGCTCCCTCTCGAGGGGGGAAAAATCTCGGCCAGAATCTCTCCTCGCACTAGAAGTCAAGAAAGCAGGAAAACGCGGTAATTTCCCGGAGAGCAGCCGTCGCGTCGCCGTCGCTAGCGACAAAACATCCGCTGAAAGGCGCTGAAAGAACACTCTTCTCGCGCAAGCTGTGTGCGTGCGTGGGTGTGTGTAGCTACACGTGCACACGAGTCTTACACCTCTCTCGAGCACAGCAGCGGTCGAGTGCGCCAGTTTCGCGACACCACTCACTCACCGGCAGAGGCGAGCTCTCGCGTCGTCGTCGTGTGTCCGTGAGGGAGAAAAAAAAATGCCTCCTCGCCGATTCTCTTTGACGTGTCATCGGCAGCACGCGCTTTTGGAACACACTGTGCTCCATATACCGCGCGTGTCTTGGCTCGAGGCGTCCTGTGGAAATTCGAGCGACAAAGCGCCCACTTCTCCTATACATGTACGCTCGCAAACGTCAGGCCCAGAGGTGAGGGGGACTGCTGCCTGCCAGCCCCTTCCACCGCGCGTGTTGGCGTTACGCCTTCGTTAGAAATAATTCGCGCGCCTGTAGCCCCCGGCCCTCCGCGCGCGACGTCTGTGCATTGTACGAGTGCATTACACATACATCTCGGGCGAGGTGCGCGCGGATGCGCCCAAGGCGCTCGAGAGTTTCAATGGGCGAGTGTGTGCCCACTGCAGAAAGTTCAACGGTGGACGCTGCTGCAGCCGGGAGAGAGAGAGAGAGAGAGAGAGAGAGAGAGAGAGAGAGAGAGAGAAAAGTCAAAAGCCGGGGTGACACTCCGGAGAGATTACCGTTGCGAAATTATGTGCCACTGAGGATTTTTGTTGCGCCGACAGTTGTCCAGTGATTATATTTCTGCTTGAAATTCTCCTCCCTTATCCGAGCTCGCTCGCTGCAAATTATATAATCCGGAGAAGGCCGAGGAGTGTAGAATATTTACGCGAAGGTGCAGGGAGGGAAAAAATTCGCGGAAAATCCAGGGTTATCCGAGAGGCGAAATATATGGAGGGCTCGGGATTTTCAGCGGCGGGGCGGCATCGTCGATATAACCCGGCGTGAACTTATACACGAGAGCGAGTGTAAGAAAGCGAGCGAGCGAAAGAAAGCGGGACGAGCTTTCGCTCGGAGAAAAATAGTGTCTTGGATATATATTCCTTCTCCCTCTTCCGCTTTCACGTGCTGCTGCTGCGCCGCCGAGTTTCCTCGTTAAAAGAATAATGCCTTTTATAGTAACGAGCTTTCCTCGAGACGTAAAGCTCGACAAGACGTCGAAGAATAGCGCGTCGGAGGGAAAATTCACCTTAAATATAGAAGGCATCGACGCCTCTCTCTCTCTCTCTCTCTCTCTCTCTCTCTCTCTCTCTCTCTCTCTCTCTCTCTCTCTCTCTCTCTCTAGCCTGAACGGCAGCGATTGTAGAATAAAAATTTCCGCCCTTGTAATTCGATCGCTCTCTCGGCCTGTGCCCGCTTTTCGCGCGTATCTTTGAGAAGAAGGATAAAAGGTTTTAGTTGGGGGAGGAGAAGAAGAAATCTCCAATAACATTTTCGCTTTAACGGCGATACGAGGCGATGATCTCGATATAAAGTGCTTTTTTAGCCGTTTTCTTTCCTTCTTCGGCTCGCAAATTTTATCGTCATTTGTCGGAATTACTATACTCGACTGATCGATTTCGTCGTCGTGGACTTTTTTAACCGGGAATAAATTTGTCGTCGATGTTGGGATTATCACTGACGTCGGTTTGTTCTATGGGGGAAATTTTTGGGGAAAAGCAAATAGAATGTCTATTATTTTGACAAAAAAAAATCGAGACAGCAATCTGTCTTAAAAAAGCTTGACACCTGGATTACTTATAGTGAGATTTAAAGTTACGAAATGTTACTATCACTGGAAACACCCCTAACCCCTTATATTCCCTTCCCAGGACATGGACATGCTGCAGCTGTTCGCCTCACCAGCAGGTAGGGCACTGGTGCGCTCGTCGAGGGACGAGCACCACAGTCGCCAACAGCGAGGCTCCTCAACGTCGACCTCCTCGCTGAGTCGAGACCTTGGCTGTAGCTCGACGGCCACGACGACGATGGCTCGGACGAGACGCAACCGGGACGACGACTCGGGCGCCGGAAGCTCCAAGCGATCGAGCGGTACCGTCAGCGCGCCCACCTCGCCCCCGGCTCGCCAGCGCAAGTCCAGCACCGAGCTCTATAAGGAGGCCGTCGAGATTCTCGGGCTAACCTGTACCCTCAGCGATAGCTGTCGGTGCATCGACTGCCAGGTGAGCATCGCAGAAGTGAAATTTAAAAAATTGGGTTCAACACTCACGTTGCGACGAGAACGGCCGTTCCCAGCGCCTCTGTAACATCTGAAAAAGAAAAACGAGAGATTATTACAATGATCGAATTTTCCGGCATGTCGTTGAACGTTGTTATCGCGTAGAATGAAGGAGGCTTCTCGTCCCCGAGGTACACCCGAGTTCGGATTTAATTTCAAGCTTTGAATTAAATTTTGAATCCCTCGAACTGTAATAAGTTTACGCTCTGCCAGCTCGCAACAGGCTATGAATTATTTCATGACAATGAATAATAACTCTCGCGTCCACGATGAAATTTGTCGCGAATCGAATAATCGCGCCAGACCGTCGTAATTAGAGTTCTTGTTAAAATTTCAGTTCACCCTCGTGTTTTGAATCTTCTTTCCGAAGTACAATAACTGGAATATTTTAATTAAAATCAATTATGCTGCGGGGCTTCAGCTGTGCCAAAAGAGCAACGACGGGAGCACGACTTTTACACTCCCTTAAGCTTTCAAAGGTCCTCCGGCACATTGGATTTTCTCGAGATACCAACCCTTAGGGGGTGAAACTGAGCGCTCTGCTTGAGTCGACAAAAATTTCTATGAAAATTTCAAAAGCTTTTTTTCCGCCTTGAAAATAAAGAGAAAGAATACTGCGAGGAACGTCGAGGAGGTGAAAAGCGTAATTGATTGCTTTCGAATGCGATTTAATTAATTAATCGAATCACACAGAGTATTATTTATTAATATTATTTATTAAATATGGAAACGAGACGGTTGACGCTTCGTTAAATATCTGAAAAATGTTAATACCCAATTATACATCGCTGCGCATATGTAAACGTATACAAGCGAAAATGTCGGTACATACAGGCGCGCGCACGCGAGCTAACATCCGCTCGGTAGGCTAATAGTCGAGGAAATAAAGCACTAAAAACGACCTGACGTCAGGAAATTCTGTGACCTAGTGTGATTAATTTCTTTTTTGAAAATGCATTATTGCATAAATAATAAGCATTTTAAAATTGCATTCCGAGGAGACACTAAATAAAAAATTTACAACTCGGTAAATATTGATGGAAATGAGTCCAGTTTTGCTACTCGAGGGTTTTTGGGGTCGCTGAATACGAATATGAGACGAAACTTGTGTCTCGGGGGTTTTCGAGGTCGCTGAACACGAATATAGCAACGGCAAGGTCCTTCTGGATACCTGGTGCCCAAGGTAGGCAGTATCAACGTCGTCTCCCAGAATTATCTTGAGTAAAACAACATATCCATGTTTAGTGGCCCGAGTAGCAAAACTGGACTCATTTCTATCAATATTTACCGAGTTGTCAATTTTTTATTTAGTGTCTCCTTGGAATGCTGTTTTAAAATGCTTATTATTTATGCAATAATGCATTTTCAAAAAAGTAATTAATCACACTAGGTCACAAAATTTCCTGACGTTCTGACGAATCGAATGCAAAAAACCGTATTAAGATCCGTCTTACTGCTCAAAACATCGACAGTCCATTGCTTCATTTCCTCGACTATACGGCAAAATTACGTGTCACGAAAACTTTATCCCGGGGAATAAAATAATTAAATATTGACAAGCTCGAGTGAATTTAGCCGTGTTTATATTTTGGTAATCGGACCGCGCGCACTCGAGTTACAAATACTTTTTGTTTTCAAAGAGCGCACACTCAATTTTTTATCACCCCCCATTCCCGCGGCGCAACTAATACGCCCTCTTTTTTCCGCATCCCGTGAAACACACGCCGCATAACGAGATTCCCGGCAACGGCTGCCGGTGCGGGGGCGCTAATCAAAAAGCAATTTTTGACTATTGCGCAAAGCCGATAATCGGAAATCGATTTCCCTTCAACTCCATTAGCCCGGCGGTATATGTGCACACAGGGGGAGGAAAAGTCAAAAAGCATATGGTAATTCGATCGATCCTGTTCACAGAGCAACTACTTCGACTACGAGGACGAGTGCGGGGAAGCGCGGACGGAACTGGCAGCCGGAACGCCCATATTACTGGACCACGCGCTGACGCATCCTCTGGCCTGTTCCATTCAGTAGCGACCGATCGGCTGGACACCACTGCGCCCGATGTCAAAAACGGCTCTGCGGACTCAACGTCACGTCCCGGCTACTGCTGCCGCTGAATTTTCGAATCGAGAGCTTGGTGATATATATTCTAAAGTGCAGACTTGCTGTATATGATTTGCGATCGACGTTGAGCCCGCGGGCTGCAGCGATGAACGAACAAAGAAACTATTTTTAACGGAGATCGGCTTAATTACACCTTGATTACTCCATTGCTTTGTGTGCGTATATCTTAGTTGTGTGTACATCGCCGGAGGTAAACGAGCCTAACGGATCAGCGCTTATTTAATTGAAGTTTCAGTAAATGATTGGTATCATACACTCGTGTGTGGAAAAAAATTCAAAAGTTGCCTTGCGAGCCTGGTTTTCACGATATGGGTGATTTTTATTTCCCTCTCACTCGGAATTAGGCAACTTCAAAGTGAAAAATAAAAGGAAAGTGTAAGATAGGACGTAAGCACATTCTTCGAGTCGACGTTTATGCGCATTAGTTTTTGTGTCTTCTCGTCGAAGCGAAAATAAACGAGGGAAAGAGAGTGCTATATAGCATCCGTTGTTTTTTTATATTTAGACGAGTAATTAACAAAACTATAATATACAGCAGTCGTAGAGCTTTTCAGTACGAGAACAAAAAAATTGCATAATCAAACAGTGTCAAACAAGGGTTCGTTGATCACTACATTTTTCATGTGTCATTCTCGCCTCGTTGCGGCACACTAATGCATAAATATAAGTACCGCCAGTATATATCGTACGACGTAATAGCGAAAATTATTCTCATATAAATTCGTCATCCGTGTAACTCGCCAAACACACAAGCAACTCAAAAGAGTCTTCTTAGTACATATTTCAAATTCGCGTATACTTTTCTTCCGACAGCTCTTTCATCTCATTATCGATGTTTTCATTCGCACTCGGTCTTGACATGCGTTTTCGCCGCGATATTAATTTATGGAAATTGTAAAACGTTAAACAAACGTTTCGTCGTGCTTTACGTAAATCGTCGTCGAATTTCGTTCATGTCATTTCGACGTTAACTCGATTGGTAAAAAATACACAAGGTATATTAAACGTGAAATCATAACGAATGAAAATTGAAGTTGAGACCGAATGAATCGGCGCGAATGAGCGCTTTGAGTATTATTATCGTTATAATTTCGATGCATCATCCGCGATCATAACGCGATAGCGCAAAACGATTTTGTATGTGCTCCTGCTATCTTTCACATATAAAGAATTCTGTATAATAAGGGGCATTCACATGTCGTAGCTGGTAATTTAATAATTTATAAATAAAGTAAACGTAAACAATAAACGAATATACAGGCCTGAGTTATTCTCGTGCTTTTTATCCAAAATCGATATCAATGTCGACGTATGCACGATCGCAAAGTACTTGTAATGAAATAAAACAAAAAAAAAGCATTTTCAAAATCGACCTTCATTTGTTATAAGTATACATACATATATATGAATGATCTTACAGGACGTCTTTTTAAAGAAACAAAAAATAAGAGTATGAAAAAAGAGATTACGAAAAAAACACGTATGAGTGAAGCTTAAGTGCCAAAAAGCTACATTATAACCATACCTTGATCAAACAATGGAAGTATCTACTTAATACCTACGTATACATAATAATGTACTTGCCAAAATTCAAGTGTTATCGTGTGTACATAATCTAAGAGACTGCGAACTTTGGCACTTCAAAAACCATTAACAAGTAGGTGTTGATAATATTTCTACGATATAATAAACGCGACGGTGCGCGCGAGTATAAACGAGGAGACGACGAGAGGCGAAACTGCTTATATAGTTTAACAATACGGAAAACTTTTGTCTTCGACACACAAACACGTACACGACACCGGGGGATATTATAATGTAAAGGAGCCGCGCTCTGTGTAGCTGTTGTATGCAAACTTTGAAAGCTTGTTATATTATGCTTTAACGGTGTGTTTATTATATTCGCACATGATTGCCAAAAAATATGTATCATCGAGGATCGTGCAGAGAGAATTTACTCGCGAAGACGATTATTATATTATACACACTTATTATATACTCGACATTTAGTTTAGTTTGTAAAGACGTTGATTTCCCGGTGAGAAAAAATGCTTTCTATGTATACCAGAATTCCGAGCGTGAAATTTAGAGTATACTGTATTTCATAAGTTTGATATAATCGAAAGTAATTGTGATTCGAGAACTACTGTGTTTAACTCAAGTATTATTTGCATCGTACCTGTGCGCAAAGTAGGGGAGAAAAAAAAACAAGAACAGTTTATCAGAATTCAAACCACACATATTACTCTAAGTAACGACAACTCTAATAGTTTTGAATTTTAGGTACGTAGCTTAGACGAATGCTCTCGATTACGAATAAAAAGCGCTATTGTTGTTAATCATGTGTAAAAGATTATTACGAGGCACGATTGAAAACAAATTATTGATATAGATGAAGGAAATGCTTAATTAATGATTTATCCAATGTTAAACGACGTGAAAATTTTATAAACATTCCTAAAATTAGATATTGACAATTTAAGTAATCAACCAAGATGATTTGATTATTGAAAATTTGAGTAGCTTTTTCGAATGAAAATGCAAAAAGACTTATGAGTTACCAAACTATGCTGAACATTCTAAACACGAAGGAAATTGAATTAACGTTGCGATATTTTAAACTGAAGAAAAGTTTTGAATACTGTATCAAAAAGTGAGCATTATGTAACACTCTTCGCCAATATTATTAGCAACTTCAGCGTTGCGAAAAATCCAATGATTACTTGTAGAAATTTGATTTACGATTTTATATGAAAACATATGAATAAGTATTCTTATATAATCAAGAATTGTATTTGTATGACTGCTAAATCGAGAACAGATTTACGAGAGTTTCACAGAAAGCAAAATGATTATTGTTTTGTTGAAAATCAAATTTGCGTTTGTAATATTTCCTTTGCTGTAATTAAATATAATTTTAATAAATATATAACATGAAAAGTGATGTTTTATTCTGAAAACCCATAAACTTTCTCAAATGATTGAAAATGTTTTTACTCAATGTTTCTCTGTCCATTCAAGAAATATTTAACAAGGCTCATGCATGAGCGAGCAAACAAAAAACTCAAAGAATAACGTTTTGAAATCCAATTCAAAGTTGATGCAATAATATCAAAATTACTTCTTAGTTTAAGCTAAAAAATTAGCTGAATAACATATTATAACATACAAATTTAAATAAATAAAATTATTCACAAATAAATCAATTTCAATACCTGTTTTTTATGTCAAGCCAAGCCATTTGAACCTTCAAAAGATTAGTTCTGATATAAATCCACTATGAAAACATCTTGATCTGGACTGTCAAAACTTTGACTAATGTATTTTTTTCTTAGCTTTTACTGAGTCAGAGTATGTTTTCAATAACGAACAATAGCCATCTTGTCAATCTGTAAATAGAACACAGCCTAATTAATTATTCTTACAAAAAAACTGATTAGCTATTATCATATTCATTGAATTACCTTCAAATATATCTGATGTGCATCTCGTTAGATCTTATACTTCCTCTTTTCATAGCAATTGCATATCTTTGACTTTTATTTTTAAGATAAAAAATATAACTGAATTTAATCAAACTTTCATTACCATGACTTTCTCATTTCCCAATCAATTCTATAAATCAATTCAAGTCATTCAAAATTAATACGTAATATAATAATGTTGATAAAAAGTCTGACTATTTTCTTTTTACCTTGAAACACTAATTATTTTATATCTGAATAAAACGGGGCTGGACATGTCATAAATTGAAGGCGTGCGCCTCTTTCGTCGATAAACGGCTTCTGTAAATATATCACAAAACCAGAATAAATCTTCAGAATCGATATTTCCTTCTTACAGTATCGGCTGCATCAGTAGTACTTAATACCTGATGCAAAAAAAGCAAGCTAGACCGAATGAGCCGAACATACACACACACACACGCACACACACACACACACACACATATATATATATATATATATATATATATATATATATATATATATATATATATATATATATATATATATATATATATATATATATATATATATATATATATATATATATATATTGAAGAAAAACCGTTATCCCATCTTTCCGAAAAACAAAGTCAAAGCTCCGGATAAACGATCATACTCTGGATAGGTACTTATTATGCCGTCAAAGCGTTTTTCTCGGATAAAATCTTCACCGAAGCAGATTTTCTTGCCAGCGAGATCCGCATTCACCGCATCTTTTCTTCGGTTTTTTCTGGTCAAGTTCCTAGTACCGGAAAAATCAGCTCACCTTTTACGACGTCCTCGCGTATACATCACCTTCTCCCCATTTGCAACGAAGGTCGGTTACAATCACTTTTCGAGAAAAGACAAAAAAGCCGTTGAAGAATTTTCGACGGGAAAACGTCCGGCGAAGAGAGATTTTTGTTTTCGGCCGCCGAGAGTCGAGACGTGTCGGTACGAACTCCTGCGGTTTTTGACGGGCGGAAGTGGCGCCATCTTTGATTTCGGAGGCGAAGACGGAGCGGCGGCCGGCGCGACGCGCGGGAAACTGGAAAGTAGTACCGGTCGGTAAATGGAGAGTTTATCCTCTTGTGGTAAGTCGCTCGAGGAGCGAATGGTTTGAATGCGTTTATCGGGTATCGTTATGTTACTATCGCTTATAGTAATAGCAGAAAGATGAGTGAAATGTTTATTACGAATCGGTATCCTAGAAAAATTATTCAATAAATATTTCACGCAATGTATTTTATTTATATGTAGAGAAAAAATGTCAATTTTATTTATGTTAATGCTGCATAATCAATGTACACTTGAGTTTTGATGACTAATTTGTACTTTTATTATCGATTATTTTATGCACAGTCACGCGCATTTTTTTGATGACGCGTCCGAATCGATAAATCAAAGTCGGATTATCTATTTATATCTGATTCTATATAGTTGAGATATTTGTTTATAGATTCAATCGCATTAATATTATGTTATCGGTCATGGTACTTGATCAATCTGTATGAGAATTCAACAGAGGCCAATGACATTTTTTGTATACTTTTGAAGAAAAAGGCGGGTAATTCAAATTTGTTTTCTATGCTACTGGAGTTGAGTAATTATGAATAAACTCTATTCATCATTAGTCGAACGTGACTGTTCTATAATTATCGTATGATTAGAAAAATATTTTGCCTGTGCCATTTCATTGCGATTAAATCTGTCAGTATATTCTTACGTAGTGAACATCGTATCAATTGAAAAAATTCTGATTTTTTCTTTACCGAACAACTAGCAGAATGTCAACTGCGCAAGTGAAATCTAAGCTCAAAAAACGTTTGAAAATAACATAATTAATTTTTATTCTTATTTTAACGGCCTGTAAACTATGCGTTGTTTTGGTTTCTTTGAGAATAATAATATTTACGGCTACTGAACTGCACTTTTGTTTACTAACATCGCAAAACCGACTACTCGTCAATAAACGCCTATTCGTGCGTGTATAATTGTATACAAATCGCTCAATTCTCGCCAACACTAAGCGCAAAACAAACCTCGTTATATCTCGCGAATTATTTTACTACAAAATTAACGTTCTTTGCTGCAATCGCGTCGTAAAACTATTTGCGCAACTGGCAACCTCGTGTGACTCATACGTGCGAAAATTCAAAATTCCAAACGACCGATAATAATTTCATTTCAGTAAGCTAAAGAAAAAAAAAATATCCAAGCGATTCCATGACGCTTAACATGCATATCAGGAATCGTTTCCTCAGACCGCACACAGCATCAGATATAGTTACAGAGAAAGGCAGTAGTTAAAGTCAGCGAGTCGTCGTCCCGCGAATGAAATATCCTCGGAGGAGAAAAAGGCGTGTCAGCCGAGAAGTTGTCTATCGAGTTACGGGTCCGTTTGAATACGATCGGCCGCCGATCGAGCCTTATGCGATTATCCTCGGGGCTGCTCTACGCGTCTATAGCTAGAGGAGCGCGACACGCGGAATACTCAAGCGACTGTGCGGACACCGAGTCGCGCATAACGTATTCGACTCTCTCTCTCTCTCTCTCTCTCTCTCTCTCTCTCTCTCTCTCTCTCTCTCTCTATGTATATATATATATATATATATATATATCTCTGTATGGAGTATGTACAGCGGCATGTGCGATCGACTCCGCGCGTCTCGGGAGCTTGCGACAGCGAAAAGTGAGTTACGCCCGCCGAGAGAGAGAGAGAGAGAGAGAGAGAGAGAGAGAGAGAGAGAGAGAGAGAAACGTGTGCGCGACTACGCTCTCGATCCGTCTTCCCTTTTACTTCCTCCTTTTTTTTTCATCCACGAGTCGGTACAGACGCTCATGCGGCAGTTTTTTTCACATCTTATTCCGCTTTGGCATCAATACATGATTAACCGATCAATCCAATCAGAAATCAATTATCAAGCTCGCGCGGATATCGAGACAGGAGAAAAGCTTGTCGTACACGAGGAAGCGATTTGCCGCGCGGCAAATTGTTCATCAATGCTTAATGAACATCCTCGACTGTATCCTGTGGGTGTCTATGTGTGCGTGTGTGTGTGTGTTTAAGAAGCAGAGAAGCTTCTCTCGTCGGCGCGACGGATCGAAAAGGACTCTCGAGGTCCGTCGCGCTCATCAATGATGCAGCTAAAGGAGATATATGGGCGCGGGCGATACGCGACTCTCTTTCTCTCCTCTGGGGTCGATTTCGAGAAAAGGAGAAACAGACGAATAATCACTTTCGGTTCGGCCCGATATCGTGTCGATTCGCCCGATCATTTATTCAACGCCGGGTAATGAATCGGAGCCTCTCGGGGACCCCGTCAGCGCCTCCTGTTCTCTCTACACACACTACTGATGCCTTTCTCGAGCACGAGTATAAACAGTCGGTTATGTTATAACTCGATCACTCACGTGACTCGGCGCAACGTTCGTGGAAATGAAAATTTCGGTCGTCGAAGGTTCATTTTTTTCCCCGCGACTACATCACGTCGATCGCCTCCGGCGGGTCCAAGGAGCCGTGAGAGCAATTGCATCGGCACGTGCCGCAAGCCTTTAGCTCAGCACCTCTTTCTCTCTCTCTCTCTCTTTCCTAAGAATGCCATTTGTTTTATTCGTTGTCTTACTCGCCATTTGTTTCGGAGGCTTGCTTGACGCCCGCTGTCTTATTAGAGGACCCGGCTTGACAAATCGCTCTTTTTTTAAAAAAAGCGACCCTTTTCTTTTCTCTCATTTTCCGCGGCGCTTCCTCTCTATATAAACAGTCCCGTGTGAAAAATTCACCCGGTTTAATATTCCGCGCGGCGGTGCTTTTTTCCATCCCTCTCGCGCGCCCATTCGTCGAAAAGCGCGGGAAAACGCAATTAAAATTCGGGGTAAAAATTCCGGCGCCAATGCGCGCAAGCGGGGCAATTGAAAATTTACATTTTACATTCGGAAATATTTACATATATGCGGGCGTCGCTGGGGCTCATGAAAAATTCACGCTCGCGAATGCATAACTCGCGCGCGCAGCAAACGGCCGGGCGGGAATAAAAAAGCGTCCGGTGGAAAAAAAGCCGCGGAATTTATTTCGCCGCGCAAACTTAATTGACTCAAGCTCGTGAAAATTATTATCTCGCAGTGCTGCGCGTGAATTTTTCGCCCGCATTCGCTGGCCGCTATTGTATACGACCGAAATATGAAAATTTCCGCGAGCTTTATGCCGCGAAACTAGTTTACGCACAGCTGTACCCGCGTTTTTCAAAGAGAAAAGAATCATCGGGAATGATTTTTTCGCGGGGATGCTGGGCGAAAAGAATATATTAGTATATACGCTGCAGAGGCGGGAAAATTGGAAACTTTGAAAAAAAAGCTCGCTGCCGCGCGCGTCACGCAGACTTCGTCTGTCAAATATTCTCTTCCGCTGTCAAGCGTTCGGCCCTTTCATCGAATTGTTAAGGACGAGCCGTACGCGGCGTGTAATCCCGCCTCTCATCTAAAATTCCATTAACCGCACGTCGCCGTGGAAAAAAGCGGAAGCCCTATAGGCGGGCGAGTCGGCAGCGCGGGTAATTGGAAAAATGACATTTTTCGCGCCCCTGATCCTCGCCCCGGGTGATTACGCGCTTTTGCACAAAGTGAGATTTCATCTCGGACTCTATATTGGTGTGTTTCTTTCCGCGGGTTTGTTGTTGCCGCCGCCGCTGTTGTTTTTTTTTCGTCGGACGCTACTGCACTGCTGTTTTTTCGCGGCTGTGCGTATATTCGTACGGGCGGCTTTATTAGATCATGGCTGCAACGAGTGTGCAGCGCGCGCGACTGAAGGCAATATTGATAAGGGCTGCGTGTGCGTTTTTCTACTGTGCGATGGCTCTCGGCGCTGTGTATAAGCTTTCGTCAGTTGCTGCTGTGTAACGAGCTCGGATGTGGATAATTAGTTTGCTATATTTTTTGCGATTTTTCAGATAGAGCTTTTGAGCCGTTCAGACACGCGTGACGCGAAATGATGAGTTTCGAGCTTGACATTTTTTTCGTATTCTGATGAGTTTGAATCGTCAGAAAGCAAAGTCGAAAAATATAAAAGTGCTGCTGAAAAAAAAAACGAGGCGTATCGTTCGCAAGCACCGGCGCGCTGTTCGGCATTTAAATATGCAAAGCCTCGGTTGCGCGCGACTCTTGGCGGGGATGACTCTCTCGCTCGAATAGCCAAGGCAAGGAGTGCTGTAAATAATACGGCCGGTAGGAGACTCGCCCGTATTCCACGTATACGGCTGTATGAGGTGCACTTCTCTCTGTAGAGGTGGGGGCACGTATATACGTATGCATCTCGAACCGGAGTAGGAGACTGACTGCCGCCTCGAACGACGGAGAGTGATAGGGGGAGCTTGCGATGCGGTAGGAGCTTTTTTTACTGGATAGTTACTTTTTCGAGGATTATTTCGCCGACGGTTCAAATTTCGTTTCAAAAGCTCGCACGTATAACTGCAAGCTCTTTGAACAATCCTGCGTACATAGCGACTTTATTGTAAACAATAGCCGGAGAAAAATTAAAATTCCAAAGATAAGCTTGGTGTGCCCGAAGCTCGCGGCGAAACCGCGTAAAATACCGACGGTAACTTACCCGCAGCAGCGCACACTGCTTTTAGAGCTTGCGACTCCCCCCCCCCCCTCTCTCTCTCGGGTCTATACGGATGCTGCAAGCTGAGTGGGAGAGGCCATATATTTGAAAGAGGGTTGGCCTCGGCGGGGCCGTGAATACCTTAATAGTCATAAGGTGTATCCGCCCAGCTGGATGTAACTACGTACTACGTATGCATGTATGTATATAGACGTAAACGGGAGATGCGCGGTGTGAGAGTTGTCCCCGTGAGTCGCGAGAGAGATGGCGTTTTTCTCGATCTGTCGCTTAGCGTCGATGCTTGGAATGATGTATGTGACGGGCGGGAGGTTTTCTTTTTTTTTGTTATTTTTAAAAGGTTTTTATAATAGTAGTGTTAACTTTTACAATAATTTTCATTGCGTGCAATCTTCGCGAAAATTAGCAAGTAGTCACCTCCGTATTAGTCAGGCAAAAGCAAAATAACATCATCAATAATCGCGCGTCCATCACAATGGAGTCCAACTGCCTCAAAAAAAAAAATCTATCTCAAAGGAATCTCCACATCGACACCTATATACACCCCCGCAATGAATCATGACGTTCTCCACCACAATGAAATCCAAACAGCGCCCCTCCCCCTCTCTCTCTCTCTCTCTCTCTCTCTTCATCATCGCTATTATAAAGCACAAACTCGCTCTCGAAGCCATTACGCCGCAGCTCGCGAAGACTATCAGCGCGCAGCCTCTCTCTCTCTCTCTCTCTCTCTCTCTCTCTCTCCGTGTAGCAATCTGTTAATCAGCGCGCATGCGCAGAGCCGACCCTCCTGGCACGACGAGAGAGCGAGAGCGAGAGCAGTTTAGGCGCGTACCCCCGCGTCAATTAATCTTGCCCAGAATGCAATAACTGTCCAATCTGCTGCTGGGCTGCGTCACGGCCCAGTCAGTGCAGCTATGCGGGAAAGAGAGTCAGGGACTGCGCGCGGCTGTGTCTGCTCGCCGTAGAGGCCAGGATTCTCCGCAAGCTTCTTATATTTACTGAGAGAGCCTAGCTCGAATGAACTGCGAGGATGCGAGAGATTTTGCATGTACCTATCGGTTTTTTAAAACAATAATAAAAGCCAAGATACAATAACGTGATTGACGAGTAGTACGAGTGCGCCAGGTGGTCAGACGTGCAGCGCGCGTATGAAATAGCTTACACTTAATTACCACTTTGAATGACGTCCGTTGTTAATTAGCGGTGTGACGGATGGGAGTTTCCTTTAGAAAAATTCTCCTTTCCGTGTATTCCGTCTAATTAATTGAAGAGCCGTATAAATAGATGAAATAACACGTATATAATACTGCGCGAGGCTACGTCAATCTCATTGATTAAACACGATTCCGAGAAGGCTCTCAAAAACGACGGAAAAAATAATGGTACAGCGAAATTTAATCAATCAGCAGTTCTCCAATTAATAACCCAAAACGAGCCAATTCCAGTCGCTCGCCGCGCACGCCAGCGTATAGCGCTTTGTATTTACAGTAAACAATAAATTAAGCCTGGCGCTGGAAAAATCGCCGATGGATTTAAGCGGAAAGGCATTAAGCGAAGGGCGCCCCCCGTGGAGGTCCGGAACGAAAACGAGGCAAGTGCCGCTGCTGCTGCTGCTCCTGCTGGGGGATGATGATACAGGAGACAGAGCAGAGAGACGGCAAACATATTGGACCTTTGAGAGCGGGACAGTTTGCTTAATTGCCGCAGTGGCAATTTTGTTATTGCCTAGAAGTGGGACGCTGCGCTGCTGGTGGCCTTGACGATTTTCATTGTGCGATAGATTTTCTCTCTTCTAGTATCTGTTTGTTTTTTCATATCGTGATTTTGTTTTCGACGATGATGACGAGGGAGGGTAGTTTGGCGAAAGCAGATTCACTCGAGTGATGATTTACAAATGGTAACAGCGTTTATTTGTAATAATAGAATCATAATAATAATGATAATATTAATAATAATAATAATAATAATAATAATAATAATGGTAATAATAATAATGACAGTAATATATATATATCGATAGCGAGGTGTCTAATTACAATAATTACATGATAGTAAAAGTTACAACAATAAAAACTCGGATAGCGAGAGAAGTACGGATAGAGAGTCGATGTCGGCTCTCTCATTCAGTTGAACGACACTCTGCGTTATTTATAATCCTATGATCCTCGATAATTTAGCCTCGAACGAACTCCCCGATTATCACCTGCTACACTATATTTCGATCGTTTCCTATATTTATACGTGTCGTAGACTTTCCTCATTTTTTTTCTCCGCGTCATATACATAGTCGCTGATCGATTCGATATTTATAATATTTATAGGCTTACCGACCTAGCGTCATACGATAAGATATACAGACTACACATAGTATTTACAAATCTCTTTTGGTCACACTCGAATACCTTGTTCTCAGAGAGCAAAGATTTAATAGTCGAAGATATGCTATATATAGTCAATGATTCAAGACAGTCGTTCACACGCGCATCATCCCCTCGTTTGTTTATCGTAATCGACGCACGCGCTTGAAAATAAGTAGACATTCTCCTGCACACTTCTCTTAAGTACTAAATAACAACGAACGACGAAACGAAAAAGAATTTTTTCTTCTCTCGGGCGTATTCGAGTAAACTCGCACGAACGACCTGGAGCCCTTTTGTTATCACGCAGGGTCTCGATTGCACTGGTATGTATTTCTTCATAATAACTGGAAAAAAGCTTCTCGCGATATATGATAATTTGACTTTCTCTAAGTTCATCTATACAGGTTTCTCTCGCGCCCTCCTAAAGTGTATTCCTAATTAAAGTCAGAGTGCGCTCGTGAATTGACGATTCGAATTACACTATCTTATGCCCTATACTCGAGAGTCTTCGAAGGATTATGTACAGGAAGAAGAAGGAAACCGTCTATAGCGGAGATCTTGGAGTAAGGCTCGCCACAGCCGATCGGCACCGTATGTAACAAAACAACGAACGAAAAGCATGTCTCGTGCCGTAGTGCTCCGCAAGCCACTTCGACGAATTTATCTATACACTCCTGCGAGTCTCGTCGTAGCACCGGTTCACTGCATGATGCTCTGGTTGGCGGCGGCGACAGCTGCCAGAGCGTTCTGGGCGAGCGGGTTTATCGGCGACCTGAGGTGCGCCGCCGACGAGGACGAGGATCCCGAGGAGGCGGTGCCGTTGAGGTCGGCGTGCTGCGTCTCTCGGTGGCGGCGCAGGTCGACCTTGCGCTGGAAAGCTCGGCCGCAAAGCTCGCAGGCGAACGGCTTAAAGCCCGTGTGCTTGCGCGAGTGTGTTATCAGGTTGCTGCTCTGGGAGAAGGCCTTACCGCAGACCTGGCACTTGTGCGGCTTTTCACCTGGAAGCAGAAGGGTAAGCTTTGGTTAGATGAATGATTTTATACGGTACAATACATTCATAGATTCATCTTGTCGAAGGAGGCCGTACGTCTCGCGAGAGTATCCCGAACGGAATCGAAAAGCTCATCCGGAAAGAGCCATAACCATCGAAAGAAACCGCCGTAGCAGCGCGAGTAGGCGAGCAAGAAAATCCAGCGCACCCTCTCACCCCCAGATTTCTCACTCTCGACGTAGCAGCAGTAGCAGCAGCAGCGCCGCGACAAATTCCCTTCCCCTCTTCCCACAGCCACAGCCACATAGAGAGCTTCTCTCTTCCAGCCGCCATCATCACCAGCCAAGCCGGCGTGTATAAATCGGTGAAATCGATCCGCCGTGCGCCGGGCTATAAGAGAAAGAGATAACCCCGAGAGATGCGAAGCGCGCGCGCGCGCGCGAGGATGCAGTAGGAGCTTAATTCTAACGGCGCTTCTCTCTCCCTCTTCCACCCCCGCGGACGAGAGCTTGCAACGTAGGTACAGATATGGAGAAAGCAGAGAAGGTGGTATCCGGGATTCGGGGCACGCCCGGTCAAGATTTTCTCCCGAGCGAGAATCTCAGCCGCCCCCGCTCTCTCTCTCTCTCTCCCGCTCCCAGCCCCGGAAAAGAGAGAGAGAGCAGAGAGCCAGCGCCCTGATTGGCGACCGGGGGCGGCTCCAGCCCCTCGTTACCATAGCGACGGCCTTAGAGACAGAGAGAGAGAGAGAGAAAGCGCCCTCTCTGCCGGCGCGCCGCGAATGAGCCAGAGAAGAGAGAGGGTGAGTTGCGCCGTCGATGCTTTTAATGGACTATACTACTGCGAGAGAGAGAGAGAGAGAGAGAGAGAGAGAGAGAGAGAGAGAGAGAGAGAGAGGAGTATCCCCGGGGCTACTCTGTGCAGATGCTGATGACGATGATGATGAGAACGATCGCCGGGAAGTATCGATAAACCTTTTCGAACCCGATTGGACGAAGGTAGCTCCAGAGCTTTTTTCGAGCTTTTCGACTACCGCGATAAAGCTTTCGTTGCCTCGATCAGAATCGCCTCACTCTAGAAAAGCAAAATCCATACTCGGACCCTATACAACAAATCGCGCCGACGCAAGCTCCGGGGAAAAAAATCAGTATACAGCGCAGAGCCTCTCACTCTTTTTCTCTCTAGCTCTCGGGAAATCTATTCGCCGCGCGCGGCGCGATGAAATTCGGGATGAGCGGTCGTGTCCGGGGGAAGGAAGTACACCGCTCTCTCCCTCAAGAAAGGCCACTGCTGCTTCTCTCTCTCTCTCTCTCTCCCTCTCTCTCTCGCCCCGGCTCTCGGGAATTTACGAGCTCGTAAAAATCAAGAAGCGTCCGCGCAGAGCTTGGCCTTCCCTCCCCCCTCTCTTCTTTATCTCATCCTCGCCGAAGGCGCAGTCCGTTCACGTCGCACTCTCTCTCTCTCTCTCTCGATCTCTGCACGTCTACGCGCTATTCTACTTACAACGGTAGTAGCAGTAGTCTGCACATGCGCTGCTACGTGAGGGATTTTTTTTGTAGGGGCACAGCTGCGGCGAGGTATTTCCGAGGATTTTTTCAGTAAAAGGAGAGGAAGAATTGAAGCAGTAGTAAAAGCCGTGTTCGCGTCCGGCGAGTTTTCTCCATCGGAAAGGAGAATTATTCCCTCGAAGAATATACCCTACTCCCAAGATTTGCCGGAGTTTAATACTCGCAGGGCGGCGGTTGTATAATGGCGTCTTAAGTCGACGCGCAGGGGCTCTCATCTCTCTCTCTCACTTTTGGATTAGCATATTCATCGAGAATTTACGGCGAGCGAATGGCGGCTTAATTATCCCAGCCGAGGGGCGGAGAGATCGCCGTTATCGGCTTTAATTTTAGATTAATGTACAGAGGCGAGAAGACGAGCGCGAATGGCGACTCGCGGAAAAGATCCGTATAGGGGGGAGTGTATAGCGAGAGAGAGAGAGAGAGAGAGAGAGAGAGAGAGAGAGAGAGAGAGAAGACTTTCGAGAGCGCCGGGGGAAGGGGGAGAGAGGCATTGATTTCCTCCGGTAGCGCCCTCCCTCCGAATCCCCGCGAGAGGGAGAAAGAGAGATCTCATATTTCACAGCGAGGACAGCATGGATTTTCTACACCGCGGCACCTTCCGCGCCTGCGGATTACCGACTGATATCAATCAGACCCCGCGGCTCTTCTCGTCTTCCCCGCGAGGGCTTTTTCTCCTCTCGCGTGTGTGCCGCCCTGAATAATGGAGACGGCGAGTGGAACGTCTTGTTTTCGATCGTTTGCGCAGTGCGTATGCGTAGAAACGAATGGACTACTACTACTATACTGCAGCAGCGGCTCGAAATTCCCAGGACTGCGTTTTCGCGCGAACAGAGTCGGTTGTACACGTGTAGCTACATCGGCTATATCCCCGAGAGCGGCAGGCGAAACGGTAAATACACGGCCGGCGTTGTTGCTGCTCCGGAATCTGCCCCTAGGAGACTCGCCGAAAACACGTCGTGTTGTATGGCCGCATCGATTTTTTTCTCTACTTCTCGTACACCTACACACAGCTGTCTTCGCTGCGGGAGGAGTATACATTTCCGAGAGCGACTGCGCGTATAAGGTGTCGCGAATTAGCGCGAGATATCCTTGTACTCGGGAGTAGCTGAGGCGATGCGGCATTAAACATGCAAATGCCGCAGTGACGTACACGTACACGACGCGAGAGTGAGAGCTATCCTGCATTTCCCGGAATATGATCCATCGACAATTTACGAGTTCGCGCTTCCTCGGCTCTCTGCATTTTACAGCGCTGGAATATGCCGCATATCAATACGTAAGCGTCGTGTACAACAGAGTCGGACGGATCGAGGTGCGACTTAATTCGATCGCTGGGAGACAATTTTAGAGCTGCGGGTCGCTGCACTAGCCTCGATCGCATTCACACGTATAACACAAAACGAGACAGATCATTTCCCAACAAAGAAATCACGCTCCGACGCGGAATCATCGTCGCCACGTCATCGCCGAGCGCCGAGAGAATAAACGAACAGTAGTCCCAGTTCCTCGTTCTATCGGCGATTCGTAATGCAATCGAGCTGTACGCGCGCAGCCCGTAATAATTTAATAGCCATCAGAGTAGTGGTGCTAGAGAAGCGGATTACTATCCCGCATTCCCGAGACGACGACGACGAGCCACAGCAGCAGCAGCACTAAGGAGCTAACCGACTTAGTGTGCGCGAGTATCGGCTTTCTTGCGGGAGCTGAGCATTAAGGAATCAGCTTTCCCGGGGCCGTGTCTATTGGAAGCCGCGACGAGCGTGGAAATCTAGTAACTCGATTGCTTCAGATAGCTGACGCGCGGTTGTTTGTACTATTGCGCGATGAAAAATGAATGTTCTTCCGTCGTTTCGCAACAATAGCTTATAATCGCACAGACACGAAAAAAGAGCATCGCTGCGAAGACATTACTTCCAGCCGACTGCGCTTACATAACACACACGCGGGCGCGTTATGGCCGGGATTATACGGCGGCGCACAACAAGTGTTGCCCGTCGAAAAGTTTAAGCGGAGGGCTGCGCGAGAGCTCTTGGGGCGTCAAGTCAGTTGGAAACCTCTAATAGCTTTCGAGTAGCTCCATAGTTGTGTATACACGCGGACAGCCATGGGACCTCCGCCGCAGCCGCCGCCGAGATGTTAATACGCGCTGTATATAGTTATGGGAACACCTTATCGTGTACGCCGCCCTGTAATCGCTTGTCTCGCTATCGCGATTACATTTTGGAATGGTAAGACAATATACTTTATATAGGGGGACGTTTATGTTGTTCGGAAGAAGCGACGGCAATCGAGTAAAAAAAATACCAATCGACGCGTTGGATTTCCAGAAAGTTTAGCGGGATTAGAATAACAGAGACGGGGCAAACCGCGTGACCGTGCGCGCGTATGTGCACACACGCGGGGGTGAAAAGGTCGCGAGCACACACACACACACACATATCGAACTTTGACGTGCGACCGGACAGGTTGCAGTGTTTATTGTGAAAACAACGAGGATATATAGGGGGAGAGAGCCGCGCCATTCGATCAACACGCACTGCGATTCCGTCGAGCGAGAAATTACGCGAGCCGGTGTTATTTCGGATTACGATGACGAAATATCGTCGAGTGGAAAATTAAAGAAATATACGAATCAGAATAACCCGGTGGATAAGAAAAGCGACAGATTCGCGCCTCGAAGCACCCCGCTGCGCTTCCCGGGCGTGTTTTTACAGCGGCAGGTTGCGCGCTGCACTTGACTCGTGTCTCTCTCTCTCTCTCTCTCTCTCTCTCTCTCTCTCTCTCCGCGGGTGCGAGAGAAAAGCTTGGACTGCACCCCTGCTCTAAAACGCTCATCGCGCCGTGCACGAGCAATATTTGCACAGCTCTTATTCCCACTTTCTCTCTCTCTCTCCCTCACTCCCCTATTCGCGCACGCGTGTGTGTCTGTGTGTGCCGGTGGTACCCACCTACCTAATAATGATTTTACGTTACGCCGGCCGTGTCCCCCGGGAATCTCCGGCGCACCCTTATATTGCACATGGCCCACTCTGCTGAGTCTACTCTCTCGCTCTTTTTTTTCTCTCTCTCTCTCTCTCTCTATCTCCCGCTCGCTCGCTTTGTCTAGCGCGGCTGGATTGACTTTTATCTTTTGCCTCTGTTTTTCCGTCGTAAGTACATACAGCCAGCCTTTGTTTAGTGGCTGATTGAATTACGATTTTCGGACGCGATTCGCTTCGTTTCTTTTTATTCAACTTTCGCAGTATAGCGCGAGAATTTCTCGAGGATCCTCGAGGCGAATTCCGACGAAATTCCGCGCGCAGCTTTTTCATTTTCACGTGCGGCTACTCTAATTTCGCCGGACGACAGTAGGGAGCGAGTGGGATAGAAAAAGACATAAGGAAAAGTCAAAACGACCGCGCTGGTAATTAAAGAGGCGACAATCGCGCGCGCGCTGTCCTCTCGCAATTCCCCGCAGGTACACGTACACAGCAGCGGAGCCGGGCTGCTCTGAATTTTTCATCGGGCTGAATAATGAATTAAATGTTCCGGACGCGCGCACACATGACTCGCGGTCCCATAGGTTGTTAGCGAGTGACCATCGCTTTGTATCTCGGAAGACGTCGTCTGCTCTCGGCCCGTATGTGTGTAGAGTCGAGTATGGGGGGAAGGAAAGTACGAGACAAGGTGATAATTTGATAAGACATCGGGAGGGTTGCCATGACGACGATACTCTCTATCTTAACTCTCGGCTCTTGTCTCTCCCTCTTCTTAGTCTCAGCTCCACCTACGCAGCTCGTCGCGGTGAAATCCATCCTGGACGAGAGCCCGCGTCACGCTGAGAGAGGGGGACGCGAGTGTCAAGTGTCTTATCCCCCGTCACAGCTTCTTCTTCTTCTTCTTCTTCTTCTTCTTCTTCTTCTTCTTCTTCGTCTTCCTCTTCTTTTTGTGCGAGCGGGAGAGGAGATCGTGCGCTCCGGACACTCCGAGATCGGGCCGTAATCATTGCGGGCGCTTTCGTGGGATTCTTCCTCGGCCCCTTTTTTTCAATTCGTTAATCTCTCCCCGAAGTATCTCAATTTCAGCTCATCCGCTGAGCAAACTGTACATATCACCCGAATCGTTAATCGACGCGCACTTGATCCCCGCAGAAGCGAGCAGCCAGTCGATTCCCACAGACAATTTGTCGGCAGTGAAAATCTATTTTAGGATTACGCCCGCCGAGAGAGCGCAAGAAGTGTGCGCAGGGGGGAGCAAAAGAGCAAAACTCTCTGACGCAGTAATCGCAGCGAGGATACGCGCATGGGAGAATCGGACCTCTCGAGTATCAAGGGGAAAAGAAGCGACGGTAGCACAGCAGTGCCCCAAAAAGACATTACGATTATTACGAAGCGCCAAACGGCAAGGGTCGTCCACCCTCTCAATCTCCTTTGCTCTTCTGCATGCCACATATGCAGGGACACACATAAGCGCCCGCGCGTGTGTCCCGGATTAACTCGTATGCTCGAGAATAGAGCTGGATTATTAATGGCTCGAAGTCGGACTCTCTCTTTCTCTCTCGTCATAATTGATACGCGCGAATATACGGAGAGCTGAGAGCGAGAGAGTTTTATCCCGAGGCAGATTGTGGCTGCTGCGGACCCGCGGCGATCGTTAATGTTGCAGCAACGATTTACTGTCAGGTTTGCACGTAATTCTCCGGACGAGACGGACGTGCTGCTCGGCTAAGTAATTTCGTCGGAGAGATTTTTTCTCCCAAACGGCATTTTCGATTATTCATCCAGTCGACAAGACAAAAACTATGACAGACGCTTGCCGTTTACATGACCGTACTGTCCATCAGCTATGGTTAGGTATGAATGAGCTATTCGTATGTACCTGTGTGAATGTAGGTGTGTTTCTTCATGTCGCTCTTCTGGTGGAACCGTTTGCCGCAGAACTGGCAAGGGTAGGGCCGCGTGTCCGAGTGTATGAGCAGGTGGGTGCTGAGCGTGCTCGAGCGCTTGAATGCCTTGCCGCACTGCTTGCACTCAAAGACCTTCTCCGCGGAGTGGACCGCCCGGTGCTGCGTTAGGCTAATTTCGTGGCCGAAGGTTTTGTTGCACAACTCGCAGGCGAAGGGCCTCTTGCCGTTGTGCGACCGCCTCGCGTGCACCTGTCGAACGAACGATGAGCATTTATCAATGATGCGACCTGATTAGGTTTCTAGGTATAGGAGCAGACTTTGACTCACCTCGAGGCCATGCGGGGTGCTGAACATCTTATCACACTTGACGCAACTGTAGACATCCCCGAGCGGGTGGGGATGGTGTAGACCGTGAGGTCCGTGGGCCGTCGTGTGGAGTCCAGGATGTGCCGCGGCGGTCGCTGGATGGACACCTCTGAGCAGTGGGTGCAAGTGTGGCGGCAGC
The DNA here is from genome assembly GCF_009193385.2 of Nasonia vitripennis. Lineage (NCBI taxonomy): Eukaryota > Metazoa > Arthropoda > Insecta > Hymenoptera > Pteromalidae > Nasonia > Nasonia vitripennis. Next base: position 17,405,794 of record NC_045761.1, on the reverse strand, counting down.
AGGTGGTGGGGAAGAAGCTGTGGGTGAAGGTAGCTCAGGGGGTGGTGAGGGTGAGGAGGAAGGACGACGCCGCTCTGTAGGTGCAGAGGTGGGTAGAGGATCGACTGGTGCGACACTGGGTTGCCGTTCGCCGAGCTGCCGCTGCTGTTTGTGTTTTGCGAGTGGGCCGATGGCGGGTCCGGCCTCAGGAGGGCGTTGACGCTGAACGAGTCGCCCGACCTGGTTGGGGTTCAAGGGAGATTCAAAATTATAGTTGAGTAAAAAAACCAACGGTTTCATCATTTTTTTTGCAAGTCTATGCAAACCTTCTGGGAGGGTTAGTTGGGGTACTCCGGGTGACGGCGGGTGGCGACGGTGGCGTAGCAGACCTGGGCGGGCTCGAGCCCTCGCGGTCGTCCTCGTCGCCGACCTCCTCCACGTCCACGTCTACCTCCTCGTCCTCGGCATCGACGTCAACCTCCGTGTCCTGCTGATCGGTTCTCGGCGAGTCCAGGCAAGGCGAATGCGACGGTGACCTGCGGGGACTCCTCGATAGCGGCGATCCGACTAGTCGTCCAACGCCGAACGACAGTCGCTCTGTCATCGGGAAGAAAACGAAAACGTCATCCATTAACCAAGACCTCCGGCTTATTTTTCAAGTTTAACGCGTCGTTAATCCGACGGCGGACGACTGCAGAGAAAACAGAAAAGACGCGGCGGGGAGGGGGAAAGCGGAAGAAAATGGAGTAGAACTCCCTGCGCAGAATGCCAAGCGCAACTCTCCCTCTCGCAGTCAAGCTTTCCCTCCTGCTCGCTTGTTCGCGCGCGCGCGCGCGCGAGAGAGAGAGAGAGAGAGAAGACAAGTGTATGAGGGCTGGAAATGAGATTTGAGTCACGTAGCGTACGTCTTTTTCAGGGCTTGTGTAACGCTAACGAGGCATCGCAAGCCTGTGCCGTTGCAGGCAATCTCTCGCGGAGAGATCTCAAATACATTTTCACTTCTCGTTTAATCTCGCCCGGCAGGCCAGAATCTCTGACCCCTTTTTCCTCCGCTGAATCCTCGGCTTTGCAATTATCGCACCAGCACTCTTTTTCCCTCGCGCACAACTTGATTTGTTTCCCAACACACACACACACACGCACACACACGCAGAGCGCCTTGAAAAGTCAATCGTCCAAAGTGCGCACGAGGGTATATAGGAGAGGAAAATTTATAATGGCTGCCGGGGGATGGATGGATCATACGAGCACAGACGGGCGCGATGCGATCATATCCCGAGACGAGGCCTAGATTTCTATGAAGCTCCGCGTGATTTACGAGCGAGACGCGCTGCTCGCGATTGATTCATAATAATTCGCGAATGCAGCCGCACGACCCTTCCTTACACGTATATAATACACACCAGCGACTGCTGCCGCACTGCCTGCTATATTATATTTATAATCCGAGCGCGCGACACGCGGTCACGTGCCGGCTGCTGCGGGTTATACACCCGACTAATCGCGTTTAAAGCACGCGACTTTCTCTCCGGCTCTCTCCCCCCCGCGTATAGTCTGTGTGTGTGTGCTGTGTAGCGGAGCTTCGATCGGATGGATGAGTAGTCTACTGGTTCTGCTTTTTCGCGCAAGTGCATAATGCGATTAGGGAGATACGCTGGGCGCGTGCCGCGGAAATCGCTGGCGCGGCCTTTTGTGTATTATTATACACATGCGTATTGCACCGCCGGGGGATGCTGTATTGGAGCTTTCCTGATTGCGGAGCTTCGAGCGTATTACAAGTATATAAATTCGAAAAAGCAGCTTCTCAAAACGCATCTTGCATTACTCGGGTCGCATCGCTCTGCAGTGCGGGGGGCGCTAAAAAAGTGCCTGGGAAAGAGCTGAGAAACAAGAAGAGCAGGAGCGACTCTCGCCGTCGAGGAGAATGAGAAAAGAGAAGAGTCTGGCGCGCCGGAGACAGATGGGCGCCCGCGTAAAAAGCCGCTCCGCTATGGCATACTGCGCGTACACGCAAATTCTCGTGCGTCGCGTCGCGTTCTGTGAAGCCCTCGCTCGGTGCGCGGCAAAAAACGCCTTTGCTCGTAGTCAAATCAAGTTAATTGCGTAACGCGCGAGAGTTCGTTGCTATACCAATTTCGGAGTTTGATGTTCGTTAATCAAAATAAGCGAGTCTGCGTGCTGTACATGCGGCTGTTCGAGGCTTCAATCAAATCAGGAGACTCGTACGTAATTATACACGAAATATCATTACACCGGCGCTTTGATGAATTTTTCAAAGGATAATGACAGGCTTGGAAATTATTCCGCGCTTTAGAGAAATTCCCGACGATAGATGCGTGTGAGCCATTAGGCTGATTGCGCGCACGCATTCGACTCTCTCGTCGCCGTGAATTAAACGCGTATAAAAGTTCGTCGATCGCCTGCATCGCGTCGACGCGTTGACCTCGATATCACAATAGCGCCGAGATTGAGAGAAATCCTGCACTATGGGCCCATATGATTTACGCGCCAGCATAGTGTCATCGGCGACGCGAGATTTTGGAGCAGCGACGGTGAAATCGAGGATATATATATATATATATATATATATATATATATAGAGAGAGAGAGAGAGAGAGGGAGAGAGAGAGAGAGAGAGAAAAGAAGGAGACGAAGAGGCCGCCGCCGTGTGTACGTGCGTGCGCTCGCTCTTAGGATTAATAAAGGAAGGCCAAGCCCGCCGGCCGCGTGCGTGTATATATCTATGTATAGAGTGAGAGAGAGAGGGGGGAAGGAGGGAAGGGAGACAATTAGATCGAGTTAACGGGGGCCAACTTTAATCTTCTGTCGTCCGTCAGTCGTTTACTGCGTAGTGATCTGCCGCGCTATTAAAGCCGTTATACACTTTAGCTTCCGACGAGGCGACCCTTCCGCTCGGCGACTTTCGCGACTCGCCATTGGCTCTCGGATTTTATTTACTGGCCTACTGCGCGCGCAAAGACGCGCTACGTTTTTTCCTTCGTCTCCTCGTAATTGTGCGCCTGTGTGCGTGTGTGGGTATAGTCTTGGAACGGTTCGCCGAGTTGATTGCATCGAGTTTGCCGGGCGAAATGGATTCGATTAGAGGATGTCGCGCGCGAGCGGCGGAGCTTGTTGGATGTACCGCGAGGCTCTCGTGATTCCGTTTTCCGATGCGCGCGATCGTTGCATTCTTCGACTTGTTTTCCGCCCAGCTTTGAATGTACGCGGCGGGCTATTCGAATCCACTTCATCATTCCTCCGCAATCGTGCAAACACAAAGTGTAAGCGTATCTTTTTCAAGAGCCTCGCGTCGAAAGCGTTTGATCGAACGCTTGTATCCATAACCGCGTACACGAGTATATTATCGAAAATAGAATCACATCGACGATAGAGCGAGTGAGCGGCGAATCAAAAGCGTAACCAAACACTCTCATCCCGGCGAATTAGGCAGAAGCGCAGCGAGTCGCTGATTTCTCCTTTCGCACACATCCTCCGCGCGCATCGAACGAGGCGAATAATAAGGAAGCTGCAGCTACTACTTGCGTATGCGCCGCGCTCGACGACAACAAGATGTCGGCTAATTCGAGTCCCTATACAAAGGAGCCGCCGCCGACCGAATCTCCTCTAATCCGCCTCAATTGACAACGAGAGAGAGAGAGAGAGAGAGAGAGAGAGAGAGAGAGAGAGAGAGAGAGAGTGCGTATTTATGAATATATAGGTGGGCTAAGTGCGGTATAAATGGGCGTACGCGTGCTGCCATTTATCCCAATCATCTCTGCGTGCGCGCTTCTTTCTTTCTCGGCTGATGTGTACTCTCGAAGCGGTGTGTGTATAGGAGAGCCTCTACGCAATTGATAAATAAAAAGTCCACCGCCATATCCGGAAGACGCTCCACCCACGCGACGGTTGTTTGTTCTTTTCGTCGTTGTCCCGACTTGCACTTGAGTCAAAACAGTTTTGCAAATCTAAATTCAAACTCAATTTTAAACGCCCCGTGTCTCTAACGAGCGAAGATAGGTGGCGCTCAGGCTCTTTCCTGTTCCCCTCATCTCAATTCTGCGAGTCCAAGGCATGTATAACCGTATGCTAAAAGCCTCGATTGTTTGGGCAGCTCATTCTATAACTGCTGTTCGCTCTATTCAAAAATAATACAAACTCGCTAATAAGCTATAGGTGTATATTATTTGACCACGATGATCGATTCGGAGATGTTCGGGCATGCAACTAACCGTCCATTAAACACCGACTCCTCGCGCCATATACTTTACCCGCGAAGAATTACACGTACGGCTCATTTTATCGTCCCGCGTTCGGAATCACTGTTGCAAAAAAGTTTTACCTCCTATCGCCGTATACACCGCGCGGCGGCGTAGCGTAGCGCGAAAATAATGGCAGCCGTATTTTACGCTCTATGCGCTATATCCGGCGGTCCTCCGCGCTATATCGTACACATACGAGGAATCGATGAAAAAACTTTTCTGACTTATAGCCGCGTCTCGTATATCCGCGTGTGCGGCTCTCACCTGGATCAGATTTCGGAAAGGGCGGCAAGCTCGTGACCTCGTTGGACTTGGCGAACGGCGCCCAGAGTCGCGGGAACATCAGCCGCACGTCGCATCCTGGAACAGAATAATCGAGAGGAGAATTTTAATCGACTGTGATTAATCATATATTATCCTCGCTGGCGCGCACTTTTTCTTTTCAATTCCGGGGAAGGCACAGGGTCAATCTGGCGCAGCTCCTCACGATGAATTACGTATTCTTCCGGCGTCGAGCGGATCCTTATACACCCCGGCTCGTGGAGGAGCTGGCGCCCCGCGTCTTCATTAGAAAGTGGGGGAGTGTAGGCTATTCATCAGCCGGCCGACTCTCGGGAGCATTAACTTATTTTCGCGCGGCTTGATTAAGGAGATTCGGCGATTCTTCACGGAAAATCTAGTGTACCCACGTATAGGATTGTACGCGCGTGTGCGCTCACCTATATGAGAAAATGAAAAATCCTTAATCCCCGGGCAATAGAGAGCGGCTCGGATAATCCGCGCGGCAGATTAGAGCAAAGTTATCTCGCTAGTCGCCCGCGTCTCGCCGCGCAGGATTATCAGAAATAAATCATGTTTCCCTGTGTGTAGACACCGGCGGAGATAAGACGCTGCGCTGTGTTATTCCCGCCGATTTTCCCGTGGATCCTCTCCCATGACATATAAAGATCTGTATGCGCAGGACACGAGCTTTTCTATATCTTCGCTTGATTTTTACTTTTAGGACTCTGCTTACACACATAGTCGTTCTGATTTCACGTTCTCGCTCGGTCTCCATGTAATCTCAGATCTTATCCCGGGGATCGCATAATCTCTCGGTAACTCCTTTCGCGCAACCAAGTCAATATCGACTTTATTGCAAACCTTGCGCGCACACAGAGCCGATAGCCAGATTTTTATTTTCCGCTCGCGGCGCGCGGAGATGATGAGAGCCGCGCTCGACCGCAGCTTATCGCCTCGATAAACGCCTCGACGATGCATTCTACAACAGAGCTGGCGTCGCGATCGATCGGCATCGGGAAAAGGACAGACGGCATAATCGAGCTAGTGAAAATTCTACACACGACTGCGCGCATTATCTTGTCAGCCTATTACCCCGATTAGTCGGGGCATTATAGCGCGGACACACAGTCGCTTCGTGTCTAATGCCTGTACACACGCACACACCTCTATATGCTATACCGGCTCACTCTCTCTCTCTCTCTCTCTCTCTCTCTCTCTCTCTCTCCCTCTCTCACCTGTTGAACGGACACACACGCGCGTAAACACGACATTCGCGACATACGCGACTCTATAGCGACACACGCAGCTCTCGATGCGTGCGCGCGACCTTCCGTTTTCACCCTGTCACACACGAGTATACTACTGCACCTCGGGGAATTTCAGCCGCGCATCTTTCGTAGATTTTTTCCGCCTCGTTTTACGAGCGACTGCGTTATATGGGCTTGAGAGAGCAAACGGCTCTCATTAGAAAAATTAAAAAATTGTCAGCCAAGGTGACACCGTCTATACACAGACGATCTCTGTGTGTACACACACGCGGGGAAAACAGAGGGCGGATGCAGGTATCAATTACGGATGCGTGTGCGTAAACGTGCAACTGCAACCGAGAGCCGCCGCTGCAGCGCCGGGAGCTAATGGCGGGGTATGATGGACAGCCTGATGACAGGGGCGAAAAAGAGGCGCACGGGAGGATTCGCCGCTTACGCACGGATCCGTTTCCGCGCATAATTGCTATTCCTTTTTAACAGCTCGCTTCTCTGATTGATGCGTCGAAAATGTTTTTCTTTTTCCTTTTAAAATATATAGCCGCTTATGATATAATGTGCATTTTCCCGCGAATATACAACTGCACGGCGCGCGAGAGATGGGATTAATAAGCCATTAGTCACTCGCGGCGCTTTATCTCTGACAAGAGAAAGCTCTTAAAATTAATCTACCTCCTTTTTTCAATCGTCGCGCATGTGCATCGCGCGTTTAACTCTGTTGTTGGGAATGAGAAAACTCAATCGCGACTCCCGAACGATTCTCAATCGAACCGATAGCCCTCTTATCACCGTTACACGGTACTCCCCAGGATGTCACCGAAAAACTAACATGGCGCTCGCCGCAGGTTTGTCCTACCTTCGCTCTCGGGCAGTCTCGTGTTGTTGCTCTCTTGGGGGCTCTCGTTATTGTTCGTTTCCGTCTGGGCCTGCTGTCCCTGTGCGTTGTTAGCCACGACCTGGGGCAGCTGCTTGGGCTTGACGACTCGGAAGGCCGACGCCTCGGCTACACCTCGTCGGGAGAAGTCCAGCGGTCCGACGCCCGCCGGCGAGTGTTGCTGCTGCACCTCCATCATGGTTGAACTTGCGAGCTTTCCTCTTGTTTTTTCGAAAAAATCGCACGGCTCTCGCTCCTCTCGAGATGACAGAGTTCGCACTGGAGGCAAGTTCTCGCACTAGGTGTATCCTCGGAAGGACACTGTCATCGCGCCACACCGGGGATCCTTACAGAGTACGTGTATAGCGAATGCACATCGACTGCAATGTACGAGTCAACTACTTAACACAACGCGAGCGACACCGGGCTCAGATGCTCAGAGACAGAGACAGAGAGAGATATATATCCAAGTGTATTGTGTGTGCGATGCGGCCGCTGTTTGACGCGCGACTGCGTGTAGGAGACTCGAGAGAGCAGACGACAGTAGCGAGTAGCGCCGGGATTTTCGAGCGGAGGCTCCGCCTTTGCCGGTGGGTAACGCCCCCTCTGCACTAGACACCCCCGCCACCGATGCTCTCGCGTTTTCTCTTCTTCTGTATACCTATACTGCACATACTCCTCGCTGCTGCAGCGAGTTCCACTGGTGGTGGTGGTGCAGAGGCGCGAGTGTCTGTGGGTACACGGAGCTGTGCACACGTATAGGTGTATGCATCCCCGCTCGCGCGTGTACAGCGAGTCTCCGTGGCCATTGAGAAAAAGGAGTGAGAGATGCGTGTAATTGGCTGCGCGCGCAGCAGCAGCAGCGCTTGTTTAACGCTATGTGGCGGAGAAACCACTCGGCGGATCTGATTCTCGGACTCGCTTGCGAGATGATGCTGCGAGAGAGAGAGAGAGAGAGAGAGAGAGAGAGAGAGAGAGAGTCTTGCGAGTGGCTTTGATTGATATTCGCCGGACACGTGCTGAATATGTTTAATAGGACGGAATCCACTCGTTCGCGTCGTCTTGGCCTGATGGCTCTCGCGGGGTGTGATTGAGATGGAAAGATTTTTGGTATATCACATTTTTCAACAGTATAATCGTTGCAGAGAATAAAATAAAAACCCGTTCGAAAGGTCCAATCGCTCATGTTCATGATTCTTGTCTGAATCGCTTCCGACACGCGCGAAAAATGGGCGAAACAGCCGAACAACGAAGAAAAAACGCTTCCGAATAATAAACCGTATACCTGAACTGATAGCCGATGCGCTGGCATAAGCCGGCTCGGCTTTGCAATTGCCGATAAAACGGCATGATTTTTACGGCGCATGTACGAGTGGCAATAAAAAGAGCAACAATTACACATCGAGCAGTGCAATTCAAACGTCGGACGCAAATAGCGCGAATTCAACGGATCGTGAGCTCGACGAGGAAAACGCTCACGTTGTTATTACACTTTTTTTCATAACCCATATATTTAGTTGTATAAAACTATTTCTACCGCACATGAAGAAAACTTAGAGTCGAAGCCTATAAAAAATCAGAGTCCGCACAGCATCGCGTAGTCCGTATAATAACACTCGCAGAGTGTGGATTCAGTAGTTTTCCTTCGATTCATCATCTCTCTGATCTCGGATCACTCGAGGCCCGCACGCAACGTCAATTTACAAACCCACTAATAGCCATCTCATCGCGAGCGCGAGATTAATTCCCGCGCGAAAAGTCGCATCGCACTTATCGTTCAAAAGCCTGATCCCTCGGCGAAATTCCGCCTATCTCGAAAATCTTTCGGCGATAAGCGCGGCACATCCACGTTGCGCGAGCATTTCTCTTTGTCCTTCGAGTCATATTCTTATACCTTTGACGCAAATCGTTGTTATACTTACCTGCTATTATGCACGTACGTATAATAACTTGCGCAAATGTATAGCATTACTATTAACATTTTTACGGCTATTCTAGATTTTCGTGCAGCGAAGCAAGTCGCGTTTCGTCATGTGGCTGTTAGGTGGTACTATTGCTGGAAAAACTGGAAAACATTCAATTTCGGCTGTAGTCGCGCGCGTGGATGCGGTGTATAATCTTTCTGCGCCGAATTTTATTTCTCGAGTGCGAGAGAGGAGAGCATCAATCATGTTCGCTCATTCTTGGCGCGCGCGGCGGTTCCCTCGAGTCGGAATAAGGGATCCCGAGGGTCGGCACGACGACGTTCTATCTTCGCTCGCGGAAAATTACTTTCCGCGCCTGCGTACGGGGAAATTTCGAAAAGTGCTTTACTCGCGCGCCGCGTTATCGATAAGCGGCTATGCGTTGTTACAAGCGAAAAGGCGCGGCGTGTTATTTTGTTTTTCTCGAGTAAATAAAAGTTACGAAATACAAAATATAAAATCGATAAACACAACTCGAAAGCACATACGTTTCATCTCCGTTTATTGCTGATGTATGTTTGTCGAGGTTTGCGCCGAGACGTGATTTACAGACCGAGAGAGACACACGAGAGATAGCTTAATCCGCAAACACATAAAAGGACGCGCCGATGCTGTTCGCGGCTCCTATCGTAAAACACGCTTCGAGGGCTAAATACAGTCAATATTTCCGAGAGATGGCTTTTCTGATACGTCTGCCTATTTGTAGATTATCGACGCTGGCGGAGAGAGAGAGAGAGAGAGAGAGAGAGAGAGAGAGAGAGAGAGAGAGAGAGAGAGAGAGAGAGAGAGAGCTGAAAATATAAAGAGCGTGGAATACATATCGGAAACTTTGTATTCAATAAACGGCTTTCTTCGATTATAATCGATGAATAATATTCGAAAAAAATTACGTACACATACGCGTCACTGATTAATCCGGCAAACTCTCTCCGAAATTAGATTCCGAGGAGAGGCGGCGGCCGACGTAATCCACTTAACCGGTTCGCAATTTAATTATTACAATGATTTGATGGGCTGCGACGTCGTCGCGTCGCGCAAACTCGATACACGCGCGCATATCAGAGAAGAGTAATATCTTCTTCACGTCGTATCAATCATGGCGTATTAATGACGCGTTTTCGGGCCTTGATCCAGTGCCGAGTTGCGATGATAGCCTGGTTCCTTACATTGACCAATTTTTTCGCGGGCATATATCATTTTCGAGCTTTCCAGAGTCAACGCACTCGACGAGTATCGATCGTACGATGCTGGATTAGCGTAAAAATCACGGAATAAATAATTATATCGTTGCGCGATTTCGATGAGATTTTCGTGCACCTTATGATATTTTTAGAAATTCATCGCAGAGCGGAAGCGTCTAACGAGGCTAATTTTTACGATTCCTCCGAAAAATTAAGGCCATGAGGAAATCGGCGTCTCAAAGCAGCCGCACGCGAGTATACACGCAGAAGGCAATCGAGCCGCATCGGGTCGGTGCCGATTGATCGTAGAGCGAGAAAGTAGAGTACAATAAAGCGCATCACTCGCGGACAAAAATAATACATCCCGTCGGCGCCTCGGCCGCCATCAACATCAATGAGACGCGAGCCGCGCGCATCATCAGGTAGTGGACCATCGTTACGGCGCCATACGAATTCGAGGACATTTATACGACACGCGACATCGCAACAAGTTCATTTCCTCTTCTCTCTCTTTCTCCGCCGATCTAATACGTCTTTTCTCGCCGCCGTCGGACGCCGTGCGTGAGTCAGCCGCTCAATCAAGGAGCGACTTTGCTACTGATTGTCTTTTGGGCATAATTGGCCGAGAGAGAAAGAGGCGCGTGCGCGTCTATATGTGGGTGCGATGATGACGACGGCGAGTGTTGTACCGATATAGATAGGGCTCTGTGTGTGTGTGTGTGTGTGTGTGTGTGTGTGTGTGTGGATAAGAGGATCGGCTTACGCGGGAGTAATTAGTAATCGAGAGAGAGAGAGAGAGAGAGAGAGGGGCGCCGAAAATCCCGCAGATGCCGCCATGCGGGCAGAGCTCACTCGTTTCTTTTTCTTTTTTACTCTCGCCGCGATAGGATCTGATCTCGTCCGCGCTTTCCGACGAGACTTGCTTGATTGAAATTTATTTTCGGACCGGTTGCCGTTTGTTTGTTTCTTGTCGTCCTATGGGCTTTTCATACGCGCCTTTATTGATTGGCCGCCTGTACTATTATCTCGTGTTATACGTGGGAACCAATTACATTATATCCGTCAAGCCACTCGACGATGAGTAGTAAAAAATTTACAGGATAGACACAACAACAACACACCTGTAAAAGCCGAATCAGCCGGCGCGCAGATAATGGCACGTCGATGCACGAAAATCGCGATTTCACAATCCGACGCGTGGCTTATTCCCAGAAAAGCGCGAAATCCCTTAACTCCGCGGCGGCCTTATCGCCCCCGTGTGGACAAGCACAAACTCGGCATTGTTTTCATTCCGGTGCATCAGAAAATTCGTAAACTCAGCCGCGCGAGATGCCGATGAACTTCCGCTTAAAGCGTCTCAGCTGATGCGCAGCCTTATCTAATCGCGATCGAAAATCATGGCAGGGCGATGATCCGGCCGACAAGATCGATGGGCCTGCGTTGTTGCACATTTCGCGAGAGAGAGAGAGAGAGAGAGAGAGAGAGAGAGAGAGAGAGAGAGAGAGAGAGAGTGAGTTGGAGACGGTTGATTGACGCGTGCGCCGCGGCTAAAGGTGTCGTTGCCCGCGGCTCTCAAGGTCACCAGGGAGAGACACGCTGGCCGAGTAAGCGAGTCTCGGGGTTATTGTGGCAATCGCGGACGAAAACATCGCTGCGATTTTATTTTTGGATGTGGAGAATTTTTGTCTTTTTTTTGGTTGAGCGTATTGAGGGAAAGATTTGAATGCGAGCTTTTTCTAAGTGGGGAAATTTCGGGGTGACTGTTTTGAAAAAAGAGAAGAGGCAGAGATACAATGGAATCAAGTGGTGGTGGAGGGATTCTTGGAAGGGCCAGTTCAAAATCGCGGTCCATAATATAACGTACACATAAATTTGCAACAGTTTTTTAATAAAAATTTCTAGTGGCATCATGAGCTTACATATCATACATTTTAAAGTGCAAGTGTTACAATGACGGAATTTTGCATGAAATTATTTATATATTTTGGCACAGTTGTTGTAAGACACGATTGAGCAACTCAAACGATAATGAATAATTAATTCCAATTATTCTTTGTAAAATCAACAACGCAGATGTCTCAGTTCGATAAGCATTCGTGACGATTATATTTTTTCGACACTCACACCGAAATGCTTGTATGCAGTTCGGCAGATTAACATAGTTCGCATGCTCGGCATGCTTACACTCGAAATCGCGTGACATGTGCAGCGAGAATGGAAAACACGAAGAACTGATACACCGTATCACCGGAAGATTAAGATAAAAGTGCAGTCGAGCTTAAACAGCTTTCCGGACCTGCAGTAATTACATTACACGAGCGCGTCCAGAAACAAAACGCACATCGGAAAAGAAAATCGATGAGCCGAAAAGTTCACCCTTTGAGACATCAGCGCTACGATGACGAATCGGCGAAAAATGACAGAGCAGCGTAGTATATACCTCTACCGAGAATAAATAAATTATCTCGTCCCAATCTTGACCCCGATGCGTCGCAGTCTCGACCCTCTGTACATGCGCGTACCCCGATCGGCATATGGTTCAGCCGAGCTGGAAAATGTGGGGCGTCGCTCTTTTTGGGGTGCATTTTAACATTTCGAATTTACTGCTTTATTTGCATCGATTGAGGCGTATCGCGCTCGCTCGTATGCGTACATGTGTGTTTTGAAATATTAATGTCCCGTCCACGCCCGGGCAATTGCATCGGCCGCTCGTATAATGTAATGACCGAGTTGGCCTGTGAATGTTTCACGAGGAGCGATTGATTCGGCAAGATCATCGTCGTCCGGAATTTCATTGACGCTTTCAATTTTTAATCGCGGCTGCGTCGCTCTCCTCCTCGATTATTTATCGAAGCGGAAAACCGAGCACTGTATATAGTGCGCAGAGGCTGGACATCGGGAAGACACAACAAAAGAGCATCAGCTATATAATAGACTCTCCGGCTCAATCGCATTTCCAGAGCGCAGTAAACCTCGAATCCCCGCGAAATTAGTTTCCACTTATTATTCACTCGAGCCGACATTAACACCCCCTCGGCCCTACACCCATTGTAGCACCGAACGCTGACTCGTGTCTCCGAACAATGGCCAGCCGTAAACGTCGCGCGGCGATGAAAAAAAATCCACACACACCTCGGCTGCATTCGTATAGTGTATAGCCGAAGAAAGGGCTGCGCCGTAGAAGAGAGAAAAGCCTCGTATTTGTGGAGGCTCGATGAAGCGTGGCGGGTTTTATCGTCGAAGAATTAACGCGAGACAAACGAGCGTGACCAAGGTCCGCACACACGTGCACACCTATACGTATAGAGGGCCGCGTATATGTACATATACGGGTTTTCGAGGGTCAAAGGGCGATCCGAACGTAAGAGGGGATGTGTAATCCCCCCGTAATGCTGGCGCGCAGGCATATGCGCGACTACACATATATATATATATATATATATATATATATATCGGCGTCTCTCTCGCTCTCCCTGCGGACGGATATTTAGGGCCGATATTCATTAGCAAGCTGCCGCTGCTCTGCCACTGCCGTAGGGGCTCCTGTGTGTGTACTCTCTCGCTCTCTCTGTGTGCGGTTCCATGCTCCGCTGGAGCTGGCTTTTCGCACTTGCTCTCGGCTAAACGCTGATGCGCGATGCTCTTTTCTATATTCTTGACTCTGGGTATATCGTTTTTCTATTTTGGAGTTTTCGATCGACCGGTGTCAATGTTTGACTATTTTCCAAGTTAAACGATACTCCCGTGTACTCGCGATAGTTATAGACTGCGTGTGCACTCGTTTGTCAGATTCGAGGGCGTTTTAACAGCTACACGTACGCTGCAGCAACGATTCTTTTTCCTCAAAAGGACGCGCTCTTTTACGCCTCCGAAACACGCACATACGGCAAAGCGTTGAAAAAGAAATCGATGAAATTAGCCCTCACCCACGCACATGCTCGCGCGGCGTCAATTGAAACAAATCCCGCGCGCGATCAACAGCGGAGCGAAAAAAGCGCCCCCATGAACGGAAAAAAAACAGCGCAATCATCATCATCGCATCGTAGTGGTATATAGAGCCCACGACGCCACAATCAGCGGAGCGCGGAATTCCTCGTCAATTATCCGCCGGCAGCCCACAACTCGGCTCGCTTTTTCTCTCTCTCTCTCTCTCTCTCTCTCTCTCTCTCTCTCCGGCACGTGCTCTCTCGCGCGTATAAATTCGGGGTGTTACGTCATCCCTCCGCGGGCAGACGATAGAGGCATATCCGGTTGTCGGCTGCGGCTCGGCGGTACACTTCTGATTGACTTGGCGCCAAGCTCTCGAGGTAAACGGCTGCCGCCGCCGCCGACGGAATTAAACGATGATTATTGCGTTATGCCGGATAACGGCATGCGGCTCAAGCGGCAGAAGAGAGATGAGAGGATCGAGCCGACTTGGCCCGCATCTATAACGCGCGCAGGGACATGGACGCATTCAAATCAATTTTCACGAGTGCCGGGGTCGGGGAAAGGGGGCGAAACGATTGATGCGAGTGCGTTATGGTTATCGAGAGCTTTTATTACGCTTTTTGGGGGGAGACGGTGAGCTTCGTTCGTCGGAGGATCGGATCAAAGATTTCATTTGCATCGAGGTGCGCAAAAAATTCCCAATCTCACTGGCTGACGTCCTCGCGAGTATTTAGACAAGCCGTATACTTCCCTCGAAGATAAGTCGCGCGACGAAAACGCTTCGCTGGAGCGAAAGGCTCGAGAACGTTTGTGTAAACAGACTGATCGATTCGTCGCTAATCGAAAATTCCGGATAGCGACTTTGCGTACGTCCACATCAAGAAGCGCAAAGACTATAGCTTACATTCGAATCTGCCAAAAGATCCTGTCGAATTCATCCTCCGGACATAGAGGAGCTGAGCGTAGAGGTACAAGGCGTTTACATGTATTTACGAGCGAGCGGAGTAGTAGCGCTACGGCGTCCTTTGATATGCTGACGGGGAGAATTATCAATTCAGATGAGCCACGCTCGGTCGTTTGGCAAAACTGCGTTTGATCTGCTTCGCTCGGGCCATCGCCCTGGGCTTACGCTCCTCCTCGTCGTCGTCGTTGCAACCTTTTACTACTTCTCTCTCTCTCTCTCTCTCTCTCTCACACGAGTCGATTCTCCGCTGGGAATTTCGATCGGACGCTATCACGGATGTAATCTTGCGGATTCCCTCGTACGAGTGTACGCTTTACTTACACTTATGCACACAGCCGCGCGAATCGTTACGATGCGGAGAACAATGCGCATTTTCCAGGTAAACGAAAATCCTTGGATATGCGATATAATCTGAATTCCGCGATCGCGACGAAAACTCGGCAAAATTTACAACCCGATCCGCCGACGACACATGTATCTTAATCTCGCGCGGATCAGCCGATCGAGAATTAAGCCGCCGAGGAATTCGCTGCTGTAGGGAGCGTGGAAAAGCGACCGATAAGAGTAGGCCGGATACCGTAGCTTTTCACGGACCCGAGGACAATCTCGGTTGCGAGCGTATAATGCGAGGACGCCTGCACCTGGGACGCTAAAAGCTTCGAGGCGCACGCCCCTGGATAAACGCTCGGGGCGGATCGTTAAGTTCCTGATTCGATATTTATCCATAAGTACGGGACTGGGAGAGTGGAGGCGGCTGCTTTAGTTTAGCTTTTTAATTATTCGTCGAGGCGCGGGCGAAAGTGCAGGTTTTTGTTTGGAAGTTTATACTTGTACGATGATCTCGTTTGAAATTGACGTAAAGTCACGTGTGTGGTATCGGTGGTGAATTTTGATTGTATTAACGAAACGTTTAAAGGTCGATTGTGAAATCATATTAATGTTTTGTAAGCAATTTTTTTTATAGTCGAGTTAATTATCATAGAAGGTTGTGACGAGAGGAATATACCAATCAAGAGCATGGCACACTGTGAAGAAGTGGTATCTTTAGTATGTTGAGGAGACTAATTTACATGACTTTTTCAATACAGTTTCGCAGCAAGGTATTGCAAATGACTTTAAAATTATGCAAATCATTTTAAAATTATTGTGAGGGTGAAATAGCAAAGAATCCAACAGTTTGATCTGGTATGAATTAAGATATGGCAAAATGATAGCATCCATACTCTACGAATCTGCAAGATGTAAGACCGATACAGAAAGTTTAATGGAAAAAATTATGAGATGCCGTAATTCAAGCACTGCTGATATGAATGGAGGAATAGAACTGGAGGCAATTGTAATAAAAGTATGATTCAAAACAAAATGAAGTGCAAAATAACTAAAAGTGGACTACTTCTAAGTAAAGGTATTCTGTGTCTACTGCTTCGTAAGAAAGAAAAACCTTCATATGTTATCGAAGTAAAGTAGTCGCAGATGCAGTTACAGCACAAACGGCTCAAGCAAATTCAAGAAGCCAGTTTTGACGCCGATGGCACACCTCTTATATGCAGTTTCGGTGCGAATAAAGATAAGGAAAATAAAAAAGTACCTATGCGCCACATATCGTCGTCGGCCAGAGTCTTAGAGAGAACCAAAAGGTTCAAGCTGCATAAACGATGGAGGAAAGTCTGCATATGAGTGTTGCCTTCACAAGGAGTAAATTACCAGAGTCGAGCTAATTTATGCACAAGCTATCAAAAGTTGTAGTATAAAACGCTATACCCACAATGGGCACATATATAAATATTTATAGAAATAGAATAGAAATAGATATAAGTTTTATTTTCGTGATTGAAAAAACAAAACATACATAGTATAATACACAGTATGACAGTTTGTACCGTCCGATTAGCATTTGAATAGCTGATTAACACAACAGACATATCGCAGTTCGTACTTTGCTTGCTTATTATTTCTTATTATAGTATTAATATCACGTTATATTACACTTATTCCATCACTTCATTACAATTAAAATCACAGTCGACAATAAATAAGATCGTAGGTACATAAATTATTACATCACAGATAATTGCGCATCAGATGTTTACGCAAAGCTCGCTTAAATGCGGAAGGGAGTTCCATAGACTCGCACCATACACTGCAAACGAATGCAGACCCGTATCCGTACGCGACCCCGGAACCGAAATATCTCTGGACACCCTACTGAAAGTCCTGTACTGTTTTTTTTAAAGGGCCGCAAGGTACTACACTGAGAAAAATTTGATAGTAGAAATTACTATTTGTGATAGTAATTTTTACTGCTTTTCATAATAAATTGGTAACAGACTTTTAAGATATTAGAGATTTTACTATCCAAAGATAGTAATTTTTGATGAAATCGAATTTTTAAAAATTTAATTTCAATTTCGCTTAGTTCTATATTTTACACCTCTTAGGTACTTAGGTACTACTACACGCTGTTATTACTTTATTATTTTTATTGATTATTATTATGATGTTTGGAAGAAAGAAAGAGATTAATTTTTTTTTGCGGCGACGGGAATCAAACCTGGAGCTCCGGCATGAGAGTCGAGTGCGCTGACCATTTACCTAAACAGATCTGTTACGTACAAAAGTTCAGATCTAGCTGATGTATCAATTGACGTACGAACTAAAGTTAATAAAAATTAACGACGATTAATAAATAATAAAGTTAAATCATTAGACACAGAAACTCATTATAATAAAATAAACGTAAAATGTCAACTAAAATACTGATTAACGCAGAAAAAAATTAAATTCAAACCTTACCGACTGAGAATATTATAATTTTTTCTACATTTTATAGTACATTTTACCATCTTAGGTAGTAAAAATTAAAAAATTAAGTTTTTTGAAAGCCGTAACAATTTTTACTATGATACTGAGATAGTAAAAATTAATATCTCTTATAGCGAATTTTACTATAAAAGATAGTAAAAATTACTAGCTTCCGAGTCTGTTACCAAATTATCATCCGAGATAGTAATTTTTACTGTCAAATTTTTCTCAGTGTATGAATTCTTTGGTGGCTAAAAATCTAACCAAAACAAATTTTCCGTCATAGCCAATCACTACACTCAAGAAATTAGTTACACTCGGTTACAAACCGAAAATAAGAACTAGCTCAAACAACTCGTCATTGCTTTCAGTCGAGTACGAAGATAGAAACTCCGTTAAATCACTGAATTACTGACCTCACACCGCCGATCAGTCATAGCGTACATCCAGCCCATTAAGAAGAAAGCGTGAATGGAAGATGAATCCGATTGATCGAGGATCAATGGGAAGCGCAGCAGCTCGTACCCGCCGACGATCGTCGCGGCGAATCGTCAAGGGGTCAAACGGAGCTTGTATTCGCGCAGTTGACCCCGGCTACTCTCAATCACGACGGACGCGCTCTCTCCTCTGACTCATCGGCTACATTAAAGGCAAAACAATTCCCGATGCGAGTTATTGGATTAGATTTCGCCATACAAGAGACTACGCTACGCTGTATCGAAAGACGCTATTCGAAAAGTAAAATCTACCAAGTACGAGCTCCAGCAGCGGCACAAAATCCCCGACCAAAGAAAAATAAGAGTATATATGGCCGCGAGAGAGAGTTTCATAGCCGTGAGAGAGCGCGACTCGCCCATATTTACCGAGCAATCAAGCCGAATCATTAACCCTTGGGAGCAAAAGTTAAAGCAGCGGCGGCAGCATCGTCCAGCGGCGTATATATACATGTACACACAGTGAGAGAGAGAGAGAGAGAGAGAGAGAGAGAGAGAGAGAGAGAGAGAGAGAGACGCGGACTGCCGCGGACAGGAAGTCCAGCTAATCAGGGGTAGTGAGTGGCAAACAGGGGCGCGGTTGCGCGCGCGCGCTCGCGCGGAAAGGAATCCGAGGGGATTCCTAGCGAAACATTACACACACGCGTATATGTATAATACGGCCTTCTAATTAATTTATCTAATCAGACGAGGTTATTCTATATGCCCGAGTGTCTCGTATAATTTTCGGTCTGCTCGGCGTCCTAGTGCGGCCCTCACGATTTTAATAAGCTTCGAGATGTGTAACGATCGCTGTATGTTTCGTGGATTTGGAGAATCACGGAGCCGTATATCGTATGTGCAGCGATTAGATAAGCCGGATTTGACGACGCGATGCACATTATTGCATGCGCGTGTCGCTTTTCGAATGTGCAATTATTTTTCGAGACGACCGATAATACGAGCGGTGAGCGCACTTTGGATCCAACTTGCATCAGACGCTGATAAGCCTGAAATTCAAATGTGCCCGCGACGATCGATTCAAAAGAATAAATCTAGATCGATTTAAGAAGAAAAAGACGCGTTTCCCAGGAGCGACGCAGGATTTGGTGCCCTTTATCCGATTACGCTCAATTAAGGCGACTGTACAGTGGAAACGTTCGGAGCGAGATTCTAAGACTGTATTTCAATATAATAAAGCCGCGCGCGCGGCTATTATTGCTTTGCTTGGCTTGCGCGTGACTCACATTATATTGCCGCCGCCGCCGACGACCACTACTACGCGACGAGTCTCTAAATGGAGACAATATTGCGCGCATTATAAGTTCGAGACCGTTATAGTCGAGCGTGTGATTTAATGCAGCCACGGACTTATAAATGCCCCCGACGACGCGACGAGAAAGTGTCGTCGTGCCAGTTCGGGACAATGAGGATTACATATTGAGAAATTATTTGTCAATTGTGTTTCGCGCACCAAGCGAGGGACTTTATTAAATTCAGATTTCCGGGAAATAATACGTGAGAGCGACCGCCTATTCGTCGCGGAGATAAAAAGAAAAAATTCTTGTAGAGCTCCCCTTTTTTACGACGTAAAAGATTAACCATTGCCGCGAACTAAAAGAAGGAGCTGAAGAAGAAGAAGAACAATAAGAAAAGAAGGGGACCACTTCTCGGGACAAGGAATTTCCCGAGAAAATCACCCCCGCGGCGTCTCTTTGCGCGAACGCAAAGTGGAAAAGAGGGTCGAGAGGGTGGGTGAGGGAGAGAGAGAGAGAGAGAGAGAGAAAAAAAACTGCGGCAAGACACAGAGGATAATAATAAGGCTGGTAATTCGCCACTTTGACGCGCCTCGTGCGAAGGAGTAGGAGCGAAAAAGTCGCTCCTACTCTTTATCGCCTCGGCGGATGTCTCCCCGAGGCGCTCGAATATGCAATTAAAAAGCGCGCCGCTGTAAGAAGCGACGCTGTACTCCGCAAAGGAGAGGAAGGAAAAAGTGCCTCGAGCTCTGATTACAAGCTGCTGCTCTACGCGCGGCTAATTCGGGGATTCCCCTGCAATTATTTGCTTGTGTATTTTACATAAATTTCGACGAGATCGGCCGCCGCCGCCGCAGAGTCGAGGTGTGGCCACTGAACTATACCGCCTTGTTCTTTTTACGGCCGCGAGAGCTGCTATATAGCTGCTCTCGGGAAATTGTGTACACACTGTATAGCTGTGTAGAGTAAGGTTTTTAATGAGGGGAATTGATTAGGATGATTACGTATGCGCGTGGCTATACTTTTATTAATTTGATTTCGAGTCTTCTTTTTTCCGTAGGGGGAAAGCTCGATATTGAATTAATTGTATAAGCTCCGCATACGGGCAGGCTGTAATTACGGGAGCTAAACACACGTAGAACGAATGAGTTCTCGTAAATTGGGAAACGAAGTTTTTTTAATAGTTATAAATTTATTTACATGAACCGATCACAATGTCTGCAAGGGGAGTGCAGGGTATATCCACGAGTTTCGTAGCAACTTCCAAACGAGCGCGTTGCACTGAATTTCGGAACCGAAAAGCGAAAGCCGCGCACACATGCTGCGCTTCGCGAGAAAGCAAATAAAAATCCCATCAGCCTCTCCTTCTCTCGGCGAAAAATCTTACATAAGTGCAGGGAGTTCAAAGCTCAGGGTTCACATGCTATCCCTCCTCCGGTGCGTCTTTCTCTCTTTCTGTCTCTCACAGGGATTACGCGGTGCATTGCGATATGGTGAGAGCCGCAGCGAGAGCGAAAAGGGATACACATGTGAAACGCTTAACGACCGAGTAAAAACTCTCCGAGTCTCTCTCTCTCACTCTCTCGAGTTAGTTGTGCGGTACGCGAGCGCGAGCAGCGCTAATTTGGACGCGGAATTGCCAGAACAAACGGAACTGCATGCTGCATCCCGCCAGATGTTTCGTGAAATGAATCCCCGCGCAGCGATGCAGCTCGAGAAACATTATACGCGCGCTTATGTGTACGATATGCGTATACACTGCGAAGAGAGAGAGAGAAAGAGTATATTTTGCTTGCGTCGAGTGTGAAAAACGCTCGACGCGATTCCTCGATGAATTACTCAGCCGCGTGAGAAGGGCTTCTTCCTGTTTTTTACGCATACTGCAGTCGGGGTGACTGATTGCTGTACGCGAGTGAGATGGTTACTCGTTCCTGTCAAATTCGTCGCTATTTTCGCTCGATTGAATGAAAAAACCCACTTTTGCATCGACGCTTACGTAAAGCCTGACTCACTGATTCAATTATGCATGGTTAAAACTCTAATTACTCCAGTTTCAAAAACAAACAAACAAACGGGAAAAAACAATCTAACCCAAAATTAAAAAAAAAAGGAAAGAGGAAAGAATCCACCCCCGAGCCAGCCGGGAAAATTCATTACCTCAGCCATCGCAGGCCAGGTCACGCTCGGACAAAGGAACAAGCTCGCGCAGTTGTTCAACCGTCCGCGAAAAGGGGCCGCAGAGAGCGGCGATATCCAAACGGCCGTGCGCGCACACATATATAACCGCGCGGTCAGTCAGAGAGTCCGGCTCAATTAGCCCTGGCCGCGCACACGTAAACGCGCTGTTTTCCTAATGCGGCGAAACCACGCCGGTTATTAACCGACGCCGCGCGAACGAGACACCTGGGAGTTGAATTCTGCCGAGAGAGAGAGAGAGAGAGAGAGAGAGAGAGAGAGAGAGAGAGAGAGAGAGAGAGAGATGCTCGCCACTCTCCTATACGCTGCTGTATACGTATACGCCCGACACTGCAGCGCCGAAAGGATTGACATTGTAGCATCGCAGCCCGTGTGGAGGGAGAGATCACGCGCACCGCTGTGCGCTGCACTTGTTAGAGGCGCATCGGGATGATTCAATTATCGGGGCTACATCGTTGATTATTTGCCGAGCCGAATAACTCGTTCTCGTCCACGCGTATACTACTATATGTGCGGCTGGAGGTTGTATAGACCCGACGCTCTGGTTATTGGCGCGAGGACACGGCTCTTGTTTTTATTTGCCGGTGTTTTTCGTATGTACTGGATTTCGCAGCTTCTAGTTCGCGACACGACAGTTTTAGGATTTTACACGCGAGTCAATCACTATACCTCTCAATTCCGCGCTGCTGCTGTAATAAATCAAAAAGCGCAGCCGAGAGAAAAAGAAAGCTCTCCCGGTCACTCAGGACTGCTGTCCGCCTCCTCCGAAAATCCAAGCGCTCGAATCGCGAAATAAGCGCAGGGGATACCACCACCCCGCGCGCGCGTATCAAGCCCGCTTATCTATAAATGTAAATCACTCTCGCGGTAGGCTCTCGTCAATTAGGACCGACGACTAATTAGCCTCACCTCGTCCACCGGTCAGATTTTCAACAGCGGCGGCGGCAGCAGCAAAGTACATCCGAGAGCAGTATAGCGAGCATTTGTGGGCGTGTTTCCGCCTCGGGGGATCGGCGCGCCTCTAGCTGCGCGCAATCCCCCGGAGACGCGCGTGACTTTTCACGCAGCGCGGCTATGTGTGCTCGAAAAGACGCGTAGACTCGGCCTTCGTGTGCTACTGCAGGATGTATCCTTGGACGAAGTGCCTGCCGACACGCCAACAACGTCGCCCTTCCATGTGTGTGTGCATGCGGGGTAGAGATCGGCTCCAATTCGATTCAATTCCAGCGTCACTCCCCCCACTTCCCTTTTTTAGAGCCATGATCCGTTTTTCCTCCCTCGAGTACAATACGTTCTCTCTCGGATGATTTTGCTTTCCCTATGTGTGCTGGCTATGGATATGCTTCCCTCTCTCTCTCCCGCGAGGAGACGCTGATTATACCGGGGAGTTTTATTTTTTGGGGTGAACGGTATGCAGGTATTCGGGTAGAGTTTCTAGGGGGAGCGATCATTGTTGGGTTTTAGGAGGTTTTATCGTGATAATGACGGGGAATCGCATACGATGAGCTGTGGATTATATTTAATTAGGAAATGTCATTCCTGAGGATAGAGCAAGAGAGAGGACGACGTGTTTTCATATACTGATTAAATTTTTCTGTCGCATAAAGATGATGAAAATCGTGTGTCAATCTCATTCGGCTAATGCTTTTTGTACAATATCATCTCTCGCCCACGTGTTCCGACCTACTTTTACCGCACCCGGCACCACACATCAAAATCATGTAGCTCGATATCACCACATTCGAATTTCGCAACTCAATACGATGCATCAGCCGGCGACGCGCATAAAAATTCTATTAAGCCCTCCACAACGGCTGATAAGACGTCCGCAACGTATTCATTCCAGCCGATAAATTCTGCATCCCCGACAGTTCTCGTTTGCCGCAGGCTCCCCCACCTGAGCGCTGGCGCGGGAATTTCAAATCAGCCGAGATACTCAGGGCCTTTGATTTATTTCCTTATTACACGCAACGAGCCGCCGCGAAAGCTCGGAGGCAGCCGGAAGAGAGAGAGAGAGAGAGAGAGAGAGAGAGAGCGGAAGCCCAGATGAAATTTCAATGATATCGCGAACGCTGTAGCTATAGGTATACGCGAGGAGAGAAAAGGAGGGATGGAGGCGCGCCGTCGGGGGAAAACGCAGTGCGCGCGATGAAAATGGGATTGAAAACCACTAGGCTAATCTCCGGAGCGCAGCGAGCGCACCGCAATTTGCAAACTAGATAATCCAAGAGCGGGCGTGTATAGCTGCGTTGGCCTTTTGGCGGAGCTCTGATATAAGTACTCGGTCGATTGGAGGTTTCGCTTTTTGCAAGGGAGATTTGTTTCTCGGATTAACGCCGCTGGCTGGTTTAAGCGTGTGTACTGTGCTGTTTTAGAAAAAAAAATTAGTGAAATTTGAAATACAAAAAATCGCAAATCCTCGCAAAGCACGCTCCCTCCAGTCCGTAGAAAACAAACCGTCGTCCTCCCGGCCGGTCAAAGAGTTAGCGAGCTCGGCAAACTTAAGGGACCGCCATTTAAATGAATGTTTAATCTCGCCCGGCCATGTTCCTACAGTCTCTCTCTCTCTCTCTCTCTCTCTCTCTCTCTCTCTCTCTCTCTTTCTCTGCAGCCCAGAGTCTTCCTCCTCCCCCTCCTCGTCGTCAATTTTATCCCCCCCCTCCTTTTCTCTCTCTCTCTACCTTTTCTCGAACGTTTTGCGGAACGTTATATCCCCGAGTGCCATTTTCTCCCTCCCTCCCTCTCTGGCTGGATAGGATAGCCGTCGCACACGGGAGAAAAAAGGGGGGACGTGAAGAGGGTCGTGGCAGTTCGCGAGAGGAAGAGAGAGAGAGAGAGAGAGAGAGGCAAGTAAAAAACCAATTGAGTCTGTGCGCTGGCCTCCTCCTCCTACTCTCCGCTTCCTAAAGTACCTCTCGCCGACGCGGCGGAGGTATAACCGAGGGAACGAAAGCGAATCAGAGAGTGAGGGAAAAAGAGGATTAAAACCGTCGAGCTTTTATATATTATACGCGGAGCAAAAGAGCTAGAAATTTATCACAGTATCCCAGTAAATCGAAAATACGCTAATCGTCCGCATACAGGGTACAAGATTCTACATAAGTGTGCTCGAGAATAAAATGAAATAAAAGCGAGAATCCCGGAGCTTGCGCGAGCTGGCAAAAAAGGAAGACGCGGAGAGGAGCAGGCGCAAGGGGGAGAGGAGCGACAGCCAGAAGAAAAAGAAGATCGAGTCGACTAGCGCCGGGCGCACGTAGCCATTTAACCTCTGCATTGCAAATTCCACCCCCTTTTTGCCGTCTCCAGGCTGTACACGTATACATAGAGGCCGGCGTCGTGTGCGGTGTAAGAGTACGGAGGGTGAGACGGAGACTCGAGGGTAGCTTTCTATCTCGCTCTCTCTTTCTCTCTCTCTCTCTCTCTCTCTCTCTCTCTCTCTCTCTCTTTCGCCGCAGCGCAGGACGGGGTTATTTTAACGAAATATCTTTAAACGGGGCGCCGGCAGCAGCAGCAGAGGAGAAAAGCAGCGCAGCAGCGAGGGTGTGTGTGTGTGCTACTGGTAGCAGTGGGTAACGGCAGATGAAAGGATACCTAGTTACGGAATGAGGGCTCGGCAGCAGCCCCGTTTAAGGGATTACCGACCTCCCATTATTCAAATGTATGCTAAATGCACAGGATGCGCGATAGCTTATCAAGGCCCTTAGTCGACTGACGCTACGTTCTATCGTTCCCCGCGCGCACCGAGTGAGCTTCTCTCTCTCTCTCTCTCTCTCTGTTTCGCGATGGAAGCTATTTCCTACCGGCGCGCGGCTATTCCATTTCCATCTATTTTCCGCGCTTCTTCCTCCTTCTTCCTCTTTTTGCCTCCGCGCAGCAGCGAGATAGTTCCTGCACTTTTCCGAGCAAGCTCGACGACGCTTAATTGCGCGAGAAATTGGGAATCTGTATGTCAGAGCTTGCGACTCGGAATTCGAAAGCGCGGAAAGCTCGAAGAAAGCGGACGGGGTGACGAGTGACGGCTCGAGGTGTAGACTTCCGAAATTCAACGCGACGAGCTTCTCCTGTAAACTCGACGTAAGACGGACGAGTCGAGCGTTGAGATCGTCTATTCGCGAGTAGTCATAGATCGTAAAACCACGACAAAATAAGAGCTGATGCGTCACATAAGCAAAAAAATTCTCGCGAGACACGACACACTGGGAACGAGGTGTCAATCCCGCAGCGAGGAGAGAAAGAGACACTGATGCACTGCACTCGGTCCCTTTCTCGCGTCTACGAAAGCGAGTGAAATTAGATCAGTCATTAAGAGCCGCGAGAGAGCGCGCGATTTAACGAAGATGACCTCATGCGCACAGCGGCTACTGCAGCGGCGAATTCTCACGACAATCGGCTCGTCGACTCGCAAGTGGCGTGAATTGTCGGCAATTGTTTCCGAAATCCCGCGCAGTCTTCTCTCTCTCTCTCTCTCTCTCTGTCTCTCTCTCTCTCTCTCTCTCTCTCTCTCTCTCCCTCTTTCTTGACTTGTGCACTCTACTCTCCGCGCATGACCACTGCACTCTTATTACAACGACGGCGACGGACATCGCGATAGCGATGACGATGTGTGCAGTCGTCGAGTCGCATGTGTATCCTTCGCGCTGCTCGCTTTTAACTGAATTATCGCTTTTCAAGGTATCACGCTCTACTGCGCTGAGGATTCTGTGACGACGTCTTGGATTTTCAAGGAATTGAAATCGACCACGCATTCCAGAGGCTGTTTATTTTTTCATCCGCGGAAGAATCTAGGCTTTTAAATTCGCTGTTTTTGTAGATCGAAGAGTATTCAACCCATCTCGAAACAGATTTTTCCTCAAACTCAGCTCGTCGTAAATTTGTCGCTCAGCCTCAACGAAGAGCTTCCGGTCGGATCGAAGCCAATAAGGCTGATGCCGATACTCGCGCAAAAAGCCGAAAGTCACACGGCGAAAGCGGCGCTGAGAGAAAGATAGAGATGATGATGCGTGAATCACTCGCGACAATTACGGCAATTACAAACTCTCTCTTGCTCTCGCACACACGCGCAGGAGTCTGGCTCGCGTTCGCCGTTCCCACGACCTCGCGTTCATTCACGCGTCTCGCAAATCTTGACTCGACGTGATACTACAACTCCTCTGAGATAGTCTTTCTCTCACTCCGTCTTTATTGATTCTCTCATTCATGAACGAAAGCGTCGCTCACGTCCGCGAGCTTTGTTTTTTTCCCTTCTCCTCGGCCGTGCGCCGACTCTTTCGGATGAGTCGACGGGGAGTTTAAAAATTGTTAAGTGGACCGCCGGCTGAATTGAGTCAATCGTCCTAAAATAAATCTCTGAAGGAGAGGCTGGAAGCTGGCTTAAAAATATCTCGTAAATAGTTTCGTTAAGGCCCTACTGTCTCTATATGTCTTACACTCGCTCGTCATTGTCACTCCGGGCACACGCGCGCGCACGACGCATTGTTTACTCTGCTCGTTGCGGTACGTTGTACGCACAGCTAATCAATAAAACATCAGGCTTACTTTCCAAAGTACACACACGGAGTTCGGAAAAATTGCCACGGCACACATTCGCGCGCCCTGATCGATACATGTATACCTACATGCAGCGGGATATATCCCTCAGGCCAAACACAAAGAGCCGGGCACATATATAAGATATACGCACACACAGAGAGCGAGAAAGAGAGAGAAAGAGAAGGACTGTAGGTTATAAAGCAGCCCCTGCGGGGAATTGACATTTGACACCTCGGACGCGTGTGTATAGCCCCGACGGCGATTGCCTGATTATGATCTCGCTAATCCAAGGTAGCTTTATCGGGGGCTTAAGACCACCCCGACGTGATTGCTCGGTATAGCTCCATTGGCAAATAAGTTGCTGCGCGGCATGTGCGACAGCGACGAGCGATCAGGAGAGCGGGAGTAGCTTTATGCTGGTTATACGTTCTGGTGCAAGAAAAAGGTAAGCCGAGATGTACTGCGATGGTGTTGCGGATCGCTTTGTTGGCATTATGGCTGGTTTTAAGGTGCAGTTGGGGGCCGGACGGGGATTAATATTTCTCGAGGTTCTGATTGAATTGCAATCGTTTTCGAGTGCAGAGTGAGTGCAAAAAAGAAGTGAACACGACAGTTGTGTTTTATTTGAGACGACTTGTCGTATTTCTTTCTGGTTTTTTGTTATATTATTATTAAAAATCATGAAAGGGTTAGGAGACGTGTTTACAACGGTTGTAAAATGATCACCATGAACTACTTGAAAACATCTAATACACTATGCTTTTGCAATTTAAATTTATATGCATAGCCTATCTTATCCTTGGTCATAAAAATCTTCATTTCATCAACCCTTCCACACACCCGTATTATTATCAAAATAACACACAGTAAAATAATTAAACGACCAATCAACTGAAGAGAAACATTTACTTTTCGTAAAACACAACGTGTCACGCAAAAAGCCAGCTCAATATACGTTCGATTCCGTCGAGCATAAGCCCGCTCGCGCAACAACTCTATCAAGCCATACATGCGAAAATCAATTGGCCCCTCCCACTTCATAAACGCAAACCGGCTCTAAAGTGCGCAATCGAGCGCCTCGCTCGCCTGCGACCGCAATAAAAATGCAAATAATCCCACTCTCTCTCTCTCTCTCTCTCTCTCTCTCTCTCTCTCTCGAAAATCGCGTTCGCGGCCTTCTGTATCAGCCCAAGCCTATCCGCACCACGCGCACACACGCACTGCGATCTCTCGAAAGAGCATTACGCCGGATTACGAGCGATAGAGAGAGAAAGATCGCGGGGGGTAAAGTGACACCGCGCAGTCTTAACAAAACACGAAGTAGAGAGAGAGAGAGAGAGAGAGAGAGAGAGAGAGAGAGAGAGAGAGAGAGAGAGAGAGAGAAGTTACAGGAGGGGAACCTTCCGTAAATATTGTTACTGCGCCCGCTGGCAATTTCGCCCCCGCCATATGTCGTGCGGAGGCACGACGGCGCTGCTCTCTCTCTTTTTGCGCGTATATGCAGCGAGCACAGAGAACTATAGGTGTAGCATTGTGAGGGTGAGCTGCAAGTGCGCGGACGTGACTCTGCGGATTCGGCGCTCGCTCTCTGCTTTATACATAGAGATTCTTTTCTCTGCGCGTGTATACATTAGTCTATGATTTTCTCGAATATATATAGCCCCACGCATTTATTATGCGACGCTCAACAAAAAGAAAAATCCTTCCAGTCGCAAGATCAAATAATCCCATCCCTGATCTTCTGATGCACGTACACACACTGCGTACACATGCATAATACGCCGAGCTAAACAGCCCGAAGAAATCGGACCAGAGATCAGAGCCGAGATCCGTCGTAGGCGTAGTCGAATTAGCATCGCTTTCAAGTTACATGCTAATCTCGGTCGCTCGACAAATTGCCGCTGAATGACGGCTAACGAGTGAAAGGGTCGTGCGCGGGTGCTCTTTTCAATTGTCGGCCCGCGCGCGCGCAAGAGAGAGAGAGAGAGAGAGAGAGAGAGAGAGAGAGAGAGAGAGAGACACGTGGCGCGGATTACGCGGCTAATTTCGGAGGTATAGCTTATATGCCGATGCCGTTCGTGCGCGAGCGCACTTAGCCAATTCAGGGTAATTCGCCGCTATATACCGGGCGATCGTGCGCGGGGATGGCATTATTAGGTCGGATACACTGCAGCGAGATTTTTCCGCGATGAATTTGACCTTATGCAGTGCGCGAGAACCTGTGATTTCGTGATTGCCGCGCTGACGACGAGCGAGGGCAATGATTTACATTATAACTTATATCCGACGGCCTATTTATACCGCGCTCGTTATTGCTCGCGTTGCGAGTCTATTATATCGCAGTTCGTATATCCGTCGGTTCGATGGACTATACTGTAGGAAAATCTAACGATACGGAGACGGAAGCGAAGGATCATCACTTCAACCCCGCAAAACACATTGGTTTTTCCTCATCAAACATCGCTCTCGAAGCCATCAGCTTCACCCTTTCGAAAACTCACCCTTTCACCCCTTTTTCCTCGACAGCTCAGCTGTCCTCTCTCTGCTCTCTCTCTCTCTCTCTCTCTCTCTCTCTCTCTCTCGCAGCTTGAAAAATCGCTCCTCCCGAAATCGCATCATCGTCCCTTCAGAAAAGTCATCAGACGCGTACGAGCTCCGTGTAGATCACATACACACCCTAGACAGTAATTTATTACTCGTAAATAAAAAGGGCTACCGCCACGCTCGAGAAATTGTATTGATGGAGACGTAAGCGCCTCGAAACAAGTGCGAAATCGCTATCCGCATTCATACATGTATAGCGACGAGGGGCCGGGGGGCGAAGCGTGAAAAAATCAATTAGTCGCGGACACGGATATACGCGTTCATTGTCGCGCCGCCGCGCCTGTATCGGAAAATACAAGGCATGTGCCGATGCTCGAGAAGAGCGCGTGTTCGGAAACTGATTTTTCTTCGGGACGACCCCACGCGTGCACGTGTTTCACGGGCTTTATGCCGTGTAATGCGTAAGGACTTATATCGTACTATGGCTCGTGCGTATACGGGAGGATCGAGTTTGTTTTGGCTTGTGTCGAGCCCCTTACTTCGCTGCGGATTTGCTTAATGTCGCGGGAAATTACATATTTGAATATTATAAGCGCTTGTGAAAATTGTACAATGGAGCATTTATAATAATCCTATGGTTGTTGTCTTTTCGAAGACTATCGAATTTTTTGGAAAGCGTACGAAATAACATGCACTCCGCTGTAGCAGTTATAGCGTGAGCAGCCCAAGCAGACCTAAGAAGGTGGATTGGAGATAGCAACATACTGCTATATCTACACTCGGCTAGCAGATTCTGGTGAGGGAAACAAGGAAGCGATAATGTGCCATTTATCGTTATACGGTAGCAACTACGAATCGCAAATTTGAATTTTTTAAATCTTTCAGTCGTCCTTATTGCTCTAGTTTTTATTTATTTATCCCTTTTTTTCATCCGCCTCGAAGCACAAAGTTCTCCATGTTACATGATCATCGTATAGTATATAAGGTAGATTATTAGGTGGTAAATGGAATAATCGGCTGTCGATACACGCATTAATCAAAGACATCGAATGTATAATCATCATGCGGGAGGAAAATATACAGAGCTTCATACGCTTGCGTAAAAATATAGAAGGCTTTTCAGTATAGAACACCGATGATAGATCAGAGGATAGAATCTCGTTACGTCCATTTTTTTTAGTTAATAATTAGTATGCGCCTTAATTTGATGAGTCTATCTAATTAACATTAATAAACAACTAAACTGAACTAATTCTAATACAGAGTAATATCATTCAAAATTGACTAAAAAAACTTATGCAAAGCTCGCCAGCTCGAGATTCGAATTCGCCGTATAGACAATTTGGTAACTTCCGCTCTGTATACATCAAGAGCAATGAAAAACCGCGCTCAAATTCGAATCTTAAGGGTGAACTCGACGCAGTCCCCGCTGCTGATCCTGATCTTCCTGGTCTTCTCGTGCGTCTTCTCCCTCGACCTTGAGGCCTCTCTAGTCTCTTTTGGGACGATCTTGTAACCTACCTCCTGGGCAAGTCTCTCGAAGGCCTCCTTCAAACTCGCGGGCGTCGAACTCTCGATACCGATTTCTATACCGATCTCGGCTGGGCTTTCTTTGCGCAAGTGTCAAAGAGAAACTTCGCACTTTAGGGAGAGAGGAGAGTTCAGGGCTGTTATGGCGATGTCACATACAGGCTGTCCGCGAGGTCGCCGCCCGAAGATACGTATAGAAAAAATTTAAGCGAAACGTGTATAAAGAGAGATCGGGTTTCTCGTCGATTTTTGCCATAACCGAACGACGCCTCGCGCGCACTGTATTATCATGTGAGCTAGACGTTGTCGTGCTTGTTTGCTCGTTTTTACTCTCGTACACTCGTGTTTTTACTCGATCAATAAGAATCTACCGACTACCGTATCGACAATAGCAGTATTAGATTTTTTTTCTTCGATGTTCTTTTTAATCGCGCGTCGTTCGGCCGCCGACGAGGTACTTTTTTAACGATCGCCGAGACTCGACGAGAAAACCGATCGCGCGCTGATATTGACGCTCTTGCCAATAATCTTCGAAGTCTCGCGATAACTATTAATTAAACAGGGTTCTTACGTTGTAAGATATTGTAAGATTTTTTATAGCCTCCTCGAGGTGCTGGTAGATTGATTTTTTTCTTTCCCATTCGATATCTCCCTTAGTCGAGATATAGTAGGTCTTATTTAAATGGTCACCTTGACACTGGATGTTGTTATATTTTTTATACGGATAAGAAGATGAAAATTCGACGAAACTTTATTTTTCGTTGTGTACACTGAGAAAACTAGATATTAAAATTTACTATATATGCAGGAAAAATTACTATATTCCTTTCTTTAAAAAATGATGGCCTTTGTTATGAAGCATTTAATACGTCATTCTGATTGGTTGCTGGTTGGTTGCCTAGGCAACGAGATCAGAACCGCTTTAAATTCATAACCCTCAAAACAGTCATAACTCATAACCCTGGTAGAAATGTTTGAGGTGTTTAAAATGAAATGTGGAAATCTTGATAACAGATAAAATATATGTAGTATAACTAGCAAGAAATTTTAGTAAAAATTAATCATTACCAAGAGTGTGTAGTATTACAACATGTGTATTGAAAAGTGGCACCCTAACCCTATTTAAAATAGTAATAAAATGTGTGAATATTATTTAGTTTTTTTTTTTTTAATGTCAGTGAGAAGTTCAATTAAAAGAATAAAGAGTTTGAAGATATACTGTGTCTCTGTGCTCAAAGTCGCACTGCACACTAGGTCTGTATCCTCTGCACATCGCTTGCAAAGGTGGACATGAAGAGGTCGCCACTGCGCTGATCGAGGCCGGAGCAAAAATCAACGTAACGTGCTTCAGCGGCAAGTCACCACTTCACTACGCGATCTACTACAATAAAAACGAGAGACATGATGCTCAGGTTGGCTGTAGAGCGCAGGAGCCAGGTTGCCGCCAGGATCATGGTGAAGTTTCTAGCAAGACTCGAAGCCAAAGGGGTGGCCATCTGCCAAGCAGATTACA
This sequence comes from Nasonia vitripennis, assembly GCF_009193385.2. Taxonomy (NCBI): domain Eukaryota; kingdom Metazoa; phylum Arthropoda; class Insecta; order Hymenoptera; family Pteromalidae; genus Nasonia; species Nasonia vitripennis. The sequence continues at coordinate 17,373,253 of NC_045761.1, read as the reverse complement.
AATTGATTGCAAAGAAGGAAGAGTTACTGGAACTTCTGGAGCAATGCAGAGTCGAGTTGAGGGCTATGATGGAACAAAACGTGGTCAACAGTGTAACTTTCTTCGACATATTTATTAACAGTACGCGAAACGTACTGTTAGGGTACGTGAGGAACGAGGACTTCCTCAGAAATTTCGAGGGGCAAATGCACCGCTTCCCCTATTACGAACCCACGCTTAGGTCCAATATTAACTGGGCAGTGCACAGAGACAGATTCCAACGGCCCGTGTCTAGCCTCATGTGCGAGGTGCTTCCAGTAGAGGACCCGCAACACTTGATCACCCAGAATATCGTTTGGTTTTTGGACGAGAACGATGTGCCGAATTGGCAGAAGATCGAGAAAGCATGAGGATTCGAGTTTTTAAACTCTAAAAAATCGACGACTGAGCATAGAACCAACGAAGCCTTGTGCGAAATTTGCGTTTTCGCACGTTGTTCCTATTTCAACATAATATGTACTGTTTTTAATTTTACATTTTTTCTACTAAACTGTAACTCATAAAGATGCATTTGCAATAAAAATATGATATAAAATTATATCTAACTGTTTGGCTGGTTAAAATTATTTACGATATAATTTTAATTCATTTATCCCTATCTTCCGACATATACTTTGTACGTTGGCCGAATTGCGCTGCGCAGCACGCAGTTTCGCAAAAGTCGGGAAATTTGTATAGAAATTGATTGTTTAAAGTTTCAGTTGTGCTAGTCTAGCGTGCGTCAAATGAGTTGTGCTACTTATGAGGGTAAATTTGAACAGTGCTACTCTTCGTATAGGGAGCGACGATATAGTAATTGGCCAGTAACTTTTTGCTGGCATATGGTTTGAAGGTGCTACTCTTTTTCTTCACGATTCACATGTTCAAACGCGTGTAGAAAATTTGGTTTGGTATTAGAGTACCCTCAAAAATACAATACCTTAATTTTTCGACCGTAAAGTGTCCGACTTCTCGTAGAATGACTCATACTTGTCGTCCAGATGAGATAGTCAATCATATGCCTGAGAATACCGAGTGAATAACACTATAACACAAACATCCCAGTAGTCTCTCACACACTGCAATAAAAAAAACTCATCCCAACATTTTGCAAGCAATCTATCCTAATGGCCTCACTAGAACCTTGAAAGCCAAATCGAAAGCTTTCGTTCAAATCTCCCGTGTCGGCGCGTGAACCGACCCTCGAAAACCTCTGTATATCCAGAGACGAAAGAGCGAAATCCTCGGGCAGAGCAGGAAATCCCCGTGAAAAATCATCCGTCAGACCGATCGAACCTTGGCCGAGAAAAAATGGCGATTTTTCGCACCCCATGCGTACCCTCTCGAGTCTTGCCCCATTATTTCCAAACCGCGCGCCAGTGTGTCTACACACACAACCGAAGAACGAAAGCGGAAGCGCATTTCGGGCGGAAGGACGAGGCGGCCGAACAATGCTCGTCGTCCGACACTTGGCAGCTTGATCCCGCTTGAGTAATGTCGAAATCTGGGGCGTGTTCCTCGGGAAAAGCCTCCTCTGTTGCCAAGGGAGTATCGCGGTTACGACTGTGCGCCGTTAATTATCACCGCCGAGTTTATATACCTATACGCTATTTTTTTTCTGGGATACATTATATATAATAAAACGGCTCCGGTGGGTAATGACGCGCGCGTTATCGAGATGGATGTACGCGAGTTCTTTATTTTTCTTGCGGTTTCGATGAGTAATTTCCGTCGTTCTTTTGTGCCGCCGTCACACAATCGAATTTAATAGATTCGTCCAATCTATATGCAAATTACGCGGTATACGAAAGATAAAAGAGATTTCCGATGAATCTCATTTGCGCGTGTACGTAGCTGCTCATGCACGCAAGATAATCCACTCGGCGAACAAATTTTCCGACGAAAAAGAGAGAAACTGAGGGAGCGACCCGCGAAAATCCAATTCGCAAAACTCCTCTCGCTCGAAAATCCCACGCCCAGCGTCGTGCAAACTTTTTCTCGGAAAAATGGCGTCGCGCGCTAGCTGTGTGTAACACACGTAGAGGCAGCTCGATCCTCTCTCTCTCTGTCTCTCTCTCTCGAGGGTGGGTAATGGAGGATGTGATAATTTAGCATGCAGAGCGAAAGAGAGCGCGCGGGAGTGTATTTGAATTTTATTGGCGAGAGAGAGAGAGAGAGAGAGAGAGAGAGAGAGAGAGAGAACGCTGGCGACTGTCAAAGTGGGGGACACTCTCGAGAAAAGAGGATATGCCAAGGGTTGCCGCCGCAGCTCCTCCTCTATATCTCTGAGCGAGTCGCCCCTGGGGGACAGTTCACCGCGATATTGGTCGGGCGACTCGCTCTTCCAATATCTTTCCCGTGACTGTGGCGGCTGCGGCAGGGCATAGCTATAAGGAGCCGGCGCTGCGCGGCCATGAATAAACTATCGGCGACTTTGAATATCTGAAGGCGAGCGTTAGCCGATATCTATCCGGTTTCCATTCGTTTTTCCTCGCGCCGCAGCGCGTCCTCGTCTGCGATGGGAAAAGCGCCCGCGCGCGCGGGACGGCAGTTTCGAAGAGGAGACACGTCGCTGCGCACCAGAGAGAGGGAGGAATACCGAATTTTTAGTATCCGACCGCGAGAGAGCTGCGGGATTACTCGCGGGAATGTAGTGTGCAGCCCCGAGTGAGCGAGCTTTTATATGCGCTTTTACGGCTTCGAATTATATGCTTTGAGATATTGGTCCGCGGTTTTATCCGCACATACGTATATGGCGCTTCGCTGCGCAGCTCTAGCTATGATCTATGGCGCGTGTGTGTGTGTGAGCGGTTGACTTTTTATTTTCGAGAGGGGGAGAGCGCGCCTTTCCTTCAGGGAAATTTTGCAGGGTTTATTTATTTTTTATTCTTTGTTCTAGCCACGCCGCGCTGTGTTGGCATCTAAACGGGGAGGTATATCGGTTTTTGAAAAGCCGGTGGACTTGTCTGGTAGGATATTTGTTTCGGTCCTTTGAAGGTATTGCTTAGTATCTGTTGCAAGGAAATTTTAAAATGTTTTTTGAGCTCGGAAAAGCTTCGTTTGAGTCGAAGCGTTGATGGTAGAGAATACACTCTAAACCTAAAGTTGAAAATCTGGAAGTGAAAAGATTAAAACCTACATTTTAAAATTTATGAATATTAAAAAGTGATTGATATCCTCAAAATGATAGCATTACAATTAAGTGTAAATCTGTAGAATTGATTTGCATAAAGATTAAAATCCATCAATTAATTCTCTGTGAGGATACCATTTACTTTTAAATACTTATAATGTTTAAAATGTAGGTTTTAATCTTTTCACATCCTGATTTTCAACAGGTTTTGAGTGCTCACCTATTTTCTCCTTCTGTTTGTTTTGATAATTGATAGCAAAAATGCGCATAGGACGAATAGAATAATTAGTGATTCATTGAAAAATCAATGGTTAAAACTGCCGCGTACTGTACTTTTATTCGCACGTGGACGTTAAAAAAAGTTGTATGTTTGATCCATATTATAGACCTCAGATATTTATAACTTTAAAAAAAGAATTCAGAGAAAGTTACGTCATAGTCAACGCGCCAGATCATTCATAAACAACACGCGTAACGCTCACATCATCCTTTCGAGCCGATCCCACGTGTCACCATCCGAAAACTAATCGTCAAACCGAAAAGCAAATCAAACTCATAAAAGTACGACAAGCCGTCATAAACCAACCCATGACTGTCCCACAAAAAGAAGAATAAGAAGAAGAAAAAACAAAAGAAAGAAAGACGCGCAACTCCGAGATAAAAAGCGTCGCGGTAATCCAGGCGGATGATCCGCTCGCGTCAGCTTCGCTCCATAAAAAGACCGCGTCATATAATGTATACCTATAATACGCGCATACCCTCCGCTATACAAGCCTCAAACACAGGGCAAATCGAGAGCCTCGATTAATTCCTCTCTCTCTCTCTCTCTCTCTCTCTCTCTCTCTCTCTCTCTTTCTCTCTCTCTCTCTCTCTTCTCTTCCTGGCTCTCGAGATATCCACGTCAAAATGATAAAATCAAGCAGTAGAGATAATGAGAAGCGTCGCGTCTCGCGCAATTCATCGCCGCGAGAGACTCGGGGGTGGGTTATTAATATTCAGAGCCGCGGCTCCGCACAGCCGAGTGACAAATATACCTAGAGAGCGGGAGAGCGAGAGAGAGCCAACCCCGGGCCGGGACTCTGTAATTAACGCTAATCTCCCGAGCTCTTCTCTCCCCCTCGTCTGTCTTTCTCGCGCCAGCCCGCTGCGTACACTTCTCTGCGCTTATTTCGCGAGCTTTCGCCCTGCGGACTGTTCGGGTTGTCGGCGGCGGGGTTTCGAGTGATTTTTCAACTCGGCTTGCTAACCGTTTTCTCTCGCGCGAAAGGTTGTTGTTTTTTACAAACAACAAAAACAAAATTTATGCACACACCGATCCTTCCTCTAAACAACTCGTATACAGATTTACAACACGGCCCATCAGAGGGACGAGGATTTATCGAGCGCCGAGTATCAACCCTCGCGCAAAAAACAATTAAAAAACAGCCCTCCGCGAGCCATTAAAGAGATGAGAAGCGAGCCGCTACTATATACTGCCTATGAGTGCGCGCGCGTGTGTGTTTTCGGCTCTTCTGTTATTCCTCTCGCGTAAAATACTGCACTCGGAGCAGCGGACCGCGAATATCCTTGATTAAACGCAAAAAAGCAGAGCCGCTCCGATGCTCGCGCCGAATGGCTTTTCCAGCCGCGCTACTGCCCTGCGCGAATCTTCCTCACAGTCTACGACGTCGTTTGCCGGAGGAAAAAAGGTTTAATATCGCCTCCGTCTACGGCCGAAAAATTAAAGCCGAAGATAGGAACTACTCGCAGCGTTTTTTTTCTATTGTACCGTTGCTTATTTTATTGAAAAAAGGAGCACCTGACGACAAAGACTGTTACCCCCTCGGCAGCAGTAGCAGCAAAAGTAAGGAAGGATTTCGCCGAGGCGTAGAGCGATTAGGACTCGCCTAATACACCCTATTCCTCGCATCATCATCGTCATCCCCCTCCTCATAAAAGGGCACACCGAAAGCGTGATAATCGCGGGCGCGACGATGACGGGAGCCCGAAACAATGCGGCTGTGCTGCCGCCGCTGCTGCTGCTCTGCGAATTGTCAGAGTCGCTCCCGTGGTGATGTATGGCGGCGTAAGGCCACGTGCCTCGCCCCCGCCTCTGAACCCTCGAGCGCGTTGTTGGCAAGGATTAAGGGCAGAGGACATACCAGAACCGCCGCACCAAAGACGACGTCGACGTAATAGCTGTGCGGGTGTGTGCGTGCGCGGCTCAGGCATTCCGGGGCTTTTCAATTTCGAGGACAGAGACTGGAGGAGAGGAGATTTCGTTATGAGGCCTTTGGAGAGACGCGTGAGCTTTCGGGGGGGATATGAGCTTGCGGAAAGATTGAGATAGTTTTCTTCGAGCTTCTTGAGAAATCAGCGCTGATGGGACGTTGGGAAAGTTAATTTTGCGGTTGAGGGGTGCTTAAAAATATAGTTGGTGCTGGGGACATTTTTTATGAGTTGGTTTGCAAGGTAAACGAAGCTAACACAATAGCAATAAAATATTATGACACACGCAACGTGGTAGAAAATTCACCTTATTGTCATGGCATTTATGGTTAAAAATCGTGTAAATATACACCATGTTTGTGATAAATTTTCTACTGATTATTTTAATAAATGATTTTGATAATGTCTCGTAACAATGTCCGGAATGATGCATAAGTATAAGAATGTACCTATAACTCAACGGTTGAAAACTTGCAAAACTCCTGCTGAGAAAATGAAACTAACAAAAAAAAAAAAAATAATAATTTGCGGTTTGTATGCACGTTGCTTTCGATATTTCGATTCGTTTTTTCGGAGACACTCATACAGATTAACTTTTCATTATAACTTTTTATAACTTTGTACTATATTTTGTAACCACCATTAAATATTTTAAAAATTTTTTAAAAACTTTTTCTCATCAGAAGTCTCTGTAATTATACTAACAATTGCCAATTCCCACTAAACCAACTACCTGACAAACCAACCATCGATCACTTCTCAACAACCGATAAGACAGATCCCTCCTAGACCACCATTCGAACAACCAACCCATGGCTTCAAAACCTAATTCTTCGAACGCTCGCATCGAAAGTAAAGGCGCAAGCATCAGGGTCACTCATTGACGGGGTTACTGTACGCAACAACTCTCAGCTGTAGGCCCCTGCAGTAGCGTGTAGACAGATAGAGGCGTGCAGCCGTCGGGCTTTGTGCTCCGCAATGTCAAGACAACACGTCAATTTTTCCTTCCTTTTTCTCGCGCTCTTTGCGATCGCGATACTGCCAAACAATGTTGTGGAGTCCTATCGAGCCGTTGCCGTCATCCACGGGGTCCTCACCGGCAGCGACAGTATGGAGCTCATCACCAAGAGGATACAGGAGGTAGGCGAAGTTTTATGCATCTTTTTCTCTCAATGCAGTGCATAGCGTCGTCTTTGTCGTATCTTTCGTTTGTGTGCGTTATCCAGTATCTGTGCGAGGAGCTTGTTTTGAATTGGCTGCGCGCGGCTCTTTGCGTTTGTTCTATCGCAGTTTTTGATTTAAAGATAGTCTCTCGCGTGCTGTTCTAATTTATAATGATTGTTGTGGTTTTCTCGAGTGTCGGGAATGTCGCGTGTGGTTATTATCAATTCATGTGCGCACTTGCAGCAGCCGACGTAATCGACATGAAGAGAGATGAAGAGTTAGAATTTCAAAACATTTTCAAAAAATCTAGCTGGTATTAATTAAAAAAAAAAATTTATAGATGCACCCAGGAACGGAAGTTTATAACACGGTGAGGTACGCAGGCTGGAGCAGTCTGGAGCCCATGTGGAGGCAAGTCGAGGAGATAGGCCAGGACATATTAGCCATAGGTGCCGCCTTTCCCGAGGGCATAAATCTTCTCGGCTACAGTCAGGGAGGACTGCTCGCCAGGGCTATACTGCAGAGGTTTCCAGAGCACAATGTCAAGAATTTCATCTCGCTGAGTTCCCCACAAGCCGGTCAATACGGAAGTACGACAATATCATTCAATAATACTCGATCGCACGTTATACGTACATTTGATAAAATCGCTTGACGTACGTATCATATCATACTAATTTCGACATCTGTTATCTAGCAAAGTTTCTGCATTTAATATTTCCTGATCTGGTCTGCGAAACTGCCTACGAATTGTTTTACTCGAAGGTCGGACAGCACACGAGCGTTGGAAACTATTGGAATGACCCGCATCATCAGGTGTGGATGAATCATTTTTTTATAATTGGTCTTTGACAGTTGCAATTTGGAATTCTAAAGAAAAACTCTCTGCGTAGACTTAAAAAACTTGTTCGCTGCTATAAGAAAGATTCGTGTTATTTTGAAACCGCACTTGTATACACTCGATACATGTTTATCGCATTTATCGCTTATTGTGGAGCTGTAGTTATTTTCAATCAAACTCAGCTCGTATGCCAGTTTATAAGGATTTCAAATAAGCGATTCATCAATTTCGTTAAATATAAATAAATTATTTATTCCAGGAACTGTACTACAAATACAGCAGATTTTTACCATTCGTTAACAACGAGAAGATCACAACAAATACCACAACGTTCAAGGAAGGCTTGAAGAAGCTCAATAAGATGGTGCTCATAGGAGGTCCCGACGACGGTGTGATCACCCCCTGGCAGAGCAGTCAATTTGGTTTCTACGACAAAAACGAAACGGTCGTTGAGCTACGCGACAGGGACGAGTACAAGAACGACTTGATCGGCTTGAAAACCCTGGATAAACAAAAGAAGCTTGTGATGCACACAGTGTCGGGTATCCCGCATTTCATGTGGCACAAAAACGTGTCAATAGTAGATCAATTTATTTTACCCCACTTAGATTAAGCGCACGAGAAGATTCTAGCTGCAACCTTCGCATTGTGATCTGAAGAACAGTGATATGCACAAAAATGACATTAATCTCATAAGGTGATATATCTCTATACAAGAAAAAGACTGTCGCGCCCGTTTTGGCGCGTAATCGAACGACGTATCGATCGACAGATTTGATTTTAAGTAGCTAATTTGCGTATAATATAATATTTTTATTGAATTTGTCGACTGCGACCATGAGTTGCGTACATTTACAAATTTATTTTTTGATCAATGTATTGTAAACATTTGAGTTTTACTATAATTCAATATGCTAAATGATTAATCAAAATTTACTAAAATAAAACTTGTGGATCCCAAAATTTGTAACTTGGACTTCAGTGCTTATTTGATACATAAGTAAATATAAGTGATAAGGCTTTTCAAGCCATTTAGAGAATTTAATTAAAGTTTTCCTTTTTTAGAATTCAAGTACAGAAAAGAACTTCTGTTGGTAATGGTTTAGCATCCACAAATTTTTCATATTTAATTTATTCTCGAACGAATAAATTTATAAGTAGAAGTAGCAGCGTAAAATTTTTCATTTATAGTATTACTGTGTAATGTTCTCTGAATATCGAACTCCTGTTTCGTTCTTTTCATTTTCAAACCCATAGGCTGTTTAAACAACAACAGCTTATGCTTATGCAGGTAGTATAGAGTAGATATTATTAAAATTCTTGTATAGCGAGTAGGTATTGTTTTCATTTCATAAAGATATACTATTCGAAACATTGTCACCCACATAGCTTGTGATTAGTAATATGTGGGCTGTATAGAAAGACAAACAAGACATTTCGTCAGTGTACGTAATATAATTAGTCGTCGAATTCATGCATTCAAGCACATCGCTGAATGATACACACGATAACATATGCATTAAAAACTGGTCAAGCATGATACGCTCGTTTTATTTTTACAATGAATGTTTATGGGTGAATCGTTTTATCAAATCATAAGCCCATTTCGGCTGATCGTCGGGAACCATATGTCCAGCGTTTCTAACCAGAACTTCCAAAAGGTTCCCGTAAGTCTTCGAATAACCAGCCAGCTCGAATCCAACTCTCCACTGTTTTCTCTCCGATTTCACAAACTCATCAACACCAGTCCAATCCAAATGTCTAATCAACTCTTGAGTTCCCGGGTAGGGAATAATGACGTCCATCTGTCCATGATACAGTAGTACCTTATAATGCTGTAACAGTTCGGCGACAATCGGTGTTATGGATTGCGTGATATCTGCTTTCAGATCAGCCGTAACATTAGAGTTGTATCTCACAAACTCTCGATCGCCGACGTGCAGAGCTTCGCGAATAACTTGCTTTTTCAAAAATCTTATGTAATAATGTGGTTGATCCTTCTGGTTTACCAAGAGATTTTGGTAGTTTATGTATCCCGTTAGACTCTCAAACACTGAAGGGGATTGAGTAAACATATTCAACAGTATTTGGTCGCTTTCCATGACAGCTTCAACGTATTTCTTTTGCTCAAGAAGAGCTTGCGTTCGAGCTTCGATTTGTTTCAACTGATCTCGGCCATTTGAATCGACGAGACCGATGTTGTACAAGAAGTCACCGTACTTGAACTGGTAATACGCATCCATTAGACCGTTGCCGATGGCGAGGCCCTTTAAATTTACTTTGAAAGGAACGTCTGCTCTTGCGTTGTAATTCTTAATTGCGTACGCAGCACTTGGAACGTATTTTCCAGCGTAAGATTCACCCGTGAGATAGAATTCATTTTCTTGAAGTTCGGGAAACAGCTTGAAGAACTGCACGATAGCTTCCAGTAAGTCGCGTCCAATGTCCGTCTGATTACAAGCATAGCCCGCGTTGTCATCGGTAAAGCTAAATCCGACTCCAACGGGGTTGTCTATGTAAATAACATGGTGATCCTTGTGCCAGGAATACTCGCGTAGTGAGATGGTTTCATTGTCAGTCAGTAGAAATGGCCCATTTACCTCGAAAAGACCAATTAGCGATGACCCGCCTGGACCTCCATTAAGCCACAATAGGACTGGAGCATTTTCCGGATGTTCCTGCGTTGAAAATACAGAATTTTATTTTTATAATAAAATAATCGTCAACGTGCAGTAGAATCAACTTGATTAAAGCGATGCAAAAAAACAATTAAAAAACAAAAATAATAAATGATGATTACCTGAGATGGAAAATACCAGAAAAACGTGTTGGAATTGTACTGCTTATTGATAGTGAAATAACCAGCGTAGCTTTCGATATTCAGAAAGTGCTGGGATTTAACTAATGCTCTTTGTCTTGCTTCATTGAAGTTTCCACTCTCAATTAGTTTTGTCAAGTACAGCGGCTGATTTTTTTCACTATGGCTACTTTTAACTGAGATCGCCGAGTTTGCAGAGAAACACGCGAAAGTGAGAGCGATAGAAATAATTCGTCTCATGATTTTACTGAATTCCCGAAACCACACTTGTAAAGAGACACATGCAATTGGTTTGAGGCCACTTTTACTTGTGATTTTATACGTATTACTAACATGAAATGAGCGTTTACTTATTTACTAAAATTTTTCAACCTGATAAGCTCGTTTAACATAATAGTTCATGCGGGTGATAAGAAAAAAGTAATCTCGTAATGCACACACACACATCGGAAAATTCTTTAGACAGCTATCAAATATTCACTTTAATATACGGGATTTTGGCGCTGTTCATTCTCTCATATCTATATAAACCATGTATCAGAGAATTCAAATTTTAGACTTAAAGGAACTGTCTTGAACACTACTATATAGTTTCCGTCTCGTGCCGAACACCTCACCCTTATTATAGAATAGCTCATTTAGTTTCTTTATTGCGATATGCACTGTCTCTTTCGCTGTTAAATTTTGCTATCAAAACGTACTTTCCTGTTTTTCACGAAGATGTTTTATCCAGTTTATTACCGAATGTAAGCAAATGTTTTTTCTGCTTACCCATGTGAGGGTGTCTCAATTAAATGAAATATTCGAACAGCAGTCCAAAAAAATAAAATATAATCATCATACTTTTGAGGATTATTAAATGCTGTTCTACTCGAAAAGTTAAATAATTAACTGAAAATAGTTTTATAATCTTTTAAAATGAAATGTATAAAAACTGTGTAAAATTCTATGAGTAAAAACGCTATTCATATTAAAGTAATACAAAGTAGTACATTCAGTAAAATCGATCTCGGTGTTTTGTGGTATGAATAATAAAAAGGTTTTCTTGTTTGTTTTAATTTTCAAACATTAGTTTTGTTCAAATATAATATCACTTATACGGGCGATAAGAAAAAAATGACCTTGAATCGCGATATAAATTTGCGTATGTTTTGTTTATTTCATTACAACACATTACTTTCAAAAAATTTTCACTCGCACAGTGTATGTGCGAAAAATATACGTCATACAATCATAAACAAAATAATCAGTCATAAAAAGAACAGTAAAATAAGCACTAAAAATTTGACAAGCAATACAAGTTGTTTAATTCGTTTTTACAGAGGTTGGTTATGAGTAAACCGTTTGATTAAATCATAGGCCCACTCCGGTCGGTCATCACGGACCAAGTGTCCAGAATTTCTAACAAGAACTTCTGAAGTTGTTTAATTCGTTTTTACAGAGGTTGGTTATGAGTAAACCGTTTGATTAAATCATAGGCCCACTCCGGTCGGTCATCACGGACCAAGTGTCCAGAATTTCTAACAAGAACTTCTGAAAGATTCCCATAAGTCTTCGAATAACCAGCCAATTCTTTCCCCACCCACCACTGTTTTCTCTCCGATTTCACAAATTCATCAACACCAGTCCAATCCAAATGTCTAATCATATCTTATTGAGTTCCCGGGTATGGGATAATGACGTCCAACTGGCCGTGATACAGCAATACTCTGTAATGCTGCAACAGTTCAGCAAGAATCGGTGCCATAGACTGCGTCATATCGGCTTTGAAATCGTTCGCGATACTACCGTTGCGTCTGAAGAACTCTCGGTCTCCGGCGTGCAAAGCTTCGCGAATATCTTGTCGGTTTAAGGATTCGACATAATATAGTGGTTTATTCTTCTGGTTTACAAATAGATTTTGGTAGTTTTTGTATCCCGTCAGACTCTCAAACACTGAAGGGGATTGAGTGAACATGTTCAAAAATACTTAGTCATTTTCGATTACAGCTTCTAGGTATTTTTTCTGCTCAAGGAGAGCTTGCGTTCGAGCTTCCATTTGTTGCAACTGATCTCGACCGTTAGAATCGACGAGACCGATGTTGTACAAAAGGTCACAGTATCTGAACTGGTAATACGCATCCACAAGACCGTTGCCGATGGCGAGACCCTTTAAATTTACTTTGAAAGGAACGTCTGCTCTTGCGTTGTAATTCTTAATTGCGTACGCAGCACTTGGAACGTATTTTCCAGCGTAAGATTCACCCGTGAGATAGAATTTGTTTTCTTGAAGCTCGGGAAACAGCTTGAAGAACTGCACGATAGCTTCCAGTAAGTCACGTCCAATATCCGTCTGATTACGAGCATAACCCGCATTGTCGTCGGTAAAGCTAAATCCTACACCAACGGTGTTGTCTATGAAAATTATATGGTGATCTTTGTGTCAGGAATATTCACGCAGTGCAATTGTTTCATTGTCAGTCAGTAGAAACGGTCCATTTTCTTCAAAAAGGCCAACCATGGAAGTCGCACCGGGACCTACTTTAAGCCACAACAAGACTGGAGCGTTTTTTGAACGTTCCTGCATTGAAAATATTGTGTACGTTGTAAAAAAATAATTTAACAACCTAATAAAAAAACGATTATCACCTACGATGGGAAATACCAAAAGAAGGTGTGTTGGAATTGTACTCCTTATTAATCGTGAGGTAACCAGCGTAACTTTCGACATTCTGAAAGTAGTGTGTTTTAACCGATGCTTGTTGTCTAGCTTCATCGAGATTCCCACTTTCGATTGCTGGTGGCAAATACAGCCGCTGAAGCTTTCCACTGTCACTATTTTTAATTTAAGCGGCTGAGTTCTCAAAGAAATACGCGATAATGAAAGCAATAACAATCATTTGTTTCATGATTTTACGCGTTGCAAAGAGAATACACTGTTCGTCTCGTATTACTATATATAAGGCTTTGTCATATACGGGAAACAGTGTTGCGACGAAAAGCACTTTGTGAAGTGTTTCCGGGCGTTTTAAAGTCTTCGTGCAGCGTGCTTGGTGCCGATGCGAGCAGTTGCGAGATTTTCACATACGGGGGCAGCTATAGCGTCCAATTAACATCAAAGCTGATTTTTTTGAATTTTTAGCGCTTGGTCATTCGCTGTTCATGGTATTTAAATTATATATCATTGACGATAATTATTATTGTACATATATTACACGTAACCTGGCACATTATAAAACGATAACTATGGATAAGAGACACAATACAATAGGATTGAGTCATTTTTTTTGAGAGAATTTATATCTACTTGCTACAAATGTGAAATAAATGTTTCTTTATCCAAGTTTTTCCAACTGTTAAGCGCTCCGAGCATGAAGTTCATGAGGATGATAAGAAAAAAAATTATTTATCTTAGCTAAATTAATAAACGTCAAGACGTTTTTTTTTATTTTATGATAAATATAATCTACAGATTTTCATGATGAGTATTCATAGTTTTTTTTAATCACAGCATCTACGTCACGGATTTGCAAAAGAAAAGATAGAATAATTCATAAAAACATTTTTACAAATGCTTGCGATGAGTAAAGTGTGTGATCATAACCCAAGCCCACATTGGCTGATCTCCAGGCACCATATGTCCAGCATTCCTCACAAGTACTTCAGTCAAATTGTCCACCGACTTCGTGTATCCAGCCAGTTCGTTTCCAACCCACCAGTGCTTTCTCTCCGCCGTTTTATATTTCTCGGCTCCTGGCCAATCCAAATTTCTCAAGTAGTTCACGGTCATGGGATATGCGCAAATTATATCCAACTGACCGTTGTAAATCAGTATTCTGTAATTTTTTATCAAATCTTCAACTATGTATGCTGCGGATTTTGTAGTGTCCGCTCTGAGATACTTCTCAACTTTATTCGTCTCCGTATTAAAGGGACGATTGCCGACGTGTAGAGCTTTCCTGATGTCAGGACGTTGCACGAACTGAGCAAACAGATCCGAATCGTTAGAATCTTTTATGTGCAGGTAATTGAAGTAAAAGTTGTAGCCAGTAAGATTCTGAAACAACGACTTGGAACCGAAGTCGCCGTCGATGAGATTGTCAAGAACCTCGCCAGCTTCCAAGTATTTTCCTTGCTTGATTAAGTCTTTAGCTTTGCTCTCCATCACCGTGAACTGCTCTCGGGCGTTGAAATCGATGAGTCCAATCTGATACAGATAATCCCCATAATTAATCTGATTAATAGGGTCGGTCCAGCCGTCTCCAATTGCAAGGCCTTGTAAATTGATCTTGATTTTGGCCTTGACGTTGTAGTCTTTGATCGCGTGTGACACCGCAGGCACGTATTTCCCGGCGTAGGATTCCCCGGTTACGTAAAACTCGTTCTCCCGAAGCTCCGGGAAAATACTGAAGAATTGAACCAGAGCCTCGTGCATATCGCGTCCGACATCGGTTTCATTGGTGGCGTAGCCTGCCTCGTTCTCCGTGAAACTGTAGCCGGTACCCACGGGATTGTCGATGTAGATAACGTTGTGATTGATGTTCCAGGAGTATTTGCGGAACTTCAGCGTCTGTTTTTCCGTGACAATGAAGGGCCCGTTTTCGGTGAAGAGACCGTACAGAGACGTTGCACCTGGACCGCCTTGCAACCACAGCACCACCGGGGCATTTTCGGGATTGATCTGAAGATAAATTGTAGACGATATTTTTTAATGGCGATCGTGAAGCTGGTGTTGTGATTATAATTAAATTTAAGAATTAATTATAGAAAAATATTTTCGAAATTTTAAACCAAATAAATATTTCTAGAAATAATGAAGCAAAGAGGAAGAGATGCTTTGTTTATTCTGATAATTTTGTTTTGCCAAACGGAAAAAAGTTGATAGCTGACAAAATTCTGAATGAAATCGTTTTATCATTTTTATGCTCGCGATAGTGGATTGATAGGAAAATCCAGAGTATGTAATTCAATAAAATCGTGCGTTTAAAAAAGTCAGGATATAGTTGGCGAAATTTTTTCAGCAATTGCAATAATTTTATAGTGGGACGAATAAATTAATTTTCAAACGCCAAATCTGGGAAAATAAGAGTATCTTTATTTGTTAGCATTTTTGTATTACTTAAATACAACTGGAGTAATAAAAATTGATATAACGGAAATACTTTATATTATACGAAGTAAACGTTCTTTTCTAATTTTTTTTTTACATCTTTCATAATTACTATTGTTAAAATAATTTTAAAAAATGAGATTGCAAATTACTTCTATATCTATGTACAAAGGATTAAAAATCGTTTTCTTATTAAAGTTATCAAATTACTCTTGTCATGAAAATATCTCACACATTTGCATCATATTGCTTAAGTAGTTGACAAAGTTTAAACGCATTGTACTAATGAGTTCAAGTATTGCAAAAGTATTAAAATTTTGTCTTAAGTTCTAAAATTCTCATCAATTGTTTATATTAAATAACTGTGAAATCGTGTACAAACACCTTATTCTATAATCACAAACCATTTTTCTATCGTATTAACTTACAAGGTATTTAAACAGCCTCTTAAATCTTTGTCATTCTCTTAAATGTGATGGTTAACAGAATTAGTTTATACGAAAATAATTAAAAAGATTTGTGATGAGTAAAACGAGTAATTAAGTCCCAGGCCCACATTGGCTGATCCGCAGGCACCATGTGTCCAGCATTCCTTACAAGCACTTCAGTCAAGTTTCCAACAGTTTTGGAGTAACCAGCCAATTCTTTTCCTACCCACCATTGTTTTCTTACAGCTTTTTTATATTCTTTGGCCCCAGGCCAATCTAGATTCTGAAGATAATTTTCTGTCAATGGGTAGGCTACAATTATATCTAATTGTCCATTGTAAATCAGAACTTTGAAGTGCTGCAGTAGATCAGCAACAAAGAATGTTGCTGATTGGGTAATATCTGATCTGAGATGTTCTTCAACTTTTTGAGCTTGAGTATTGAATGAACAGTTGCCAACATGTATAGCTTTGCGAACATCTGACCTCTGTACCCATTCAGCAAACCAATTGGAGCTGTTGGAATCCTTTGTGTGTAGATAATTAAAGTAGAAATCGAAACCAGTCAAGTTTTTGAATAATGATGGCTCATTAGTTAAATCGTTATCAATCAGTCTGTCGAATATTACAAAGGCATCCATATACTTCTGCTGTCTAATCAAATCTCTCGCTTGGCTTTCCAGTTGTTTAAATTGATCACGTCCATTAAAATCAAGGAGTCCAATCTGATATAAATAATCGCTGTAATAAAGCTGATTCAAGGGATCTGTCAAGCCATTTCCAATGGCAAGACCTTTGAGGTTTATCTTGATTTTAGCTTTGATATTATAATCTTTGATGGCATGAGATGCAGCAGGCACATACTTTCCAGCATAAGACTCTCCAGTAACATAAAATTCATTACTCTGAAGTTCAGGAAAAAGATCAAAGAACTGTACCAGTGCTGTATGAATATCACGACCAACATCAGTTTCATTGTTAGCGTATCCTAAATCATGTTCTGTAAAACTGTAACCAGTTCCAACTGGGTTGTCGATGTAAATTAAATTGTGATTGATGTTCCAAGAATATTTTCTTGCCTTCAATGTCTTATTTTTTGTAACACTGAAAGGTCCATTTTCAGTGAAAAGACCAAACAAAGATGTTGATCCTGGACCACCTTGCAGCCACAGGACAACTGGAGCATCTTTTGGATTTATCTGTGTCAACAACAGACGATAATTATTCAATAATCGAATCGTGGTTTATATTTGGGTTTTAATTTATGCTTGATAGAATGGCGCTAATGAGTTAAAGATAATGCTAATCAAAATCATATTGAAATAAAAAAAAATCAGCAAAAACATTTTTAATAAGTTTTATCTTCAAGTTATTGGTAACTCAAACATTTCCTGAGTTACCTTGACTTTTCCAAGATTTACCTAAGACTTTTCTGTTTCATAATTTATATTTTCTACAGTTTTTACACTCAAACATTGAAAACTCAACAAATATAAGTTATGAAAAATGAAAGTCTCACTAATAAATAAAGGAGTCATGTAGCCCTACATGTAAACTTCCTGTTCAGAACATGATAACAAGGTGGTATGTGGCTTGTATTACATGCTAATCATATCTATAACTGTTTAATCTTTATGTAGGTTCCCAACAAGGCTATTTTAAGTGGTTATTTTTCTGCAATTTCCACAAATGTTCTACTTGGAAAATAATATGTTCTTTGCAAAACATGAAAATCATTGTTTCTTAAGGAAACAAATTTCAAATACCTTTAAATATAGTTATGTAAGATGCAGCAATGACACAGTACAATACTAACTTTAACTTAAAATCCATGAATGAAAGTCATTCTTCACAAAATATGATTCCATATAAGTAAATGATCTAGAAACTGGTGCGTAATAAAAATAATACACGGATAAATGAAGATCGTCAAAATGAACTCGGAAAATATTAGCAAATAAAAAAATCATCAATAAATATAAATAAAACAGTCACCTTAGCAGGGAAGAACCAGAAGAACAAATTCGAGTTGTACTGCTTGTTGACGGTGAAGTATCCGGCGTAGCTATCGACATCTGCCATCTCCTTGTGTTGCACCGAGGCCTTTTGTCTCGCCTCGTCGATCTTTCCACTTTCGATCAGCGGTGTCAGGAACAAAGGATCTCCGACATCCTCCCCTTCGCGTACAGGGTAGCTCTTCAACTTCGGATAGACGTTGGTGAAAGCCGAGCCATAGTCGCAAAAGGCGATGGCCAAAAGCGTTAGAATTAAACTCCTCATGTTCGAACGTTGACGATTCTGCGTTGTCCCAGAAGCAAGTGAGGCGCAGCTGGAGTCGGTGGGCGGACTTTGCTTTTTTTCAACTGCGCGTTATTTTGTTTCCACTTTTCCCGAGAGACTCAACCGTAGTAGACGGCGGCCGACGAACGGGGAGTGATATAGCCGCCGAGTGTGGTGGGAAACAAACGTGAAGTGAGCTGTTGATTTATCGAGAAGTTAGTCGTTCTTTTACATGGAAGGGCCAACTTTTGAGTTTGAATTCAAACGCTATGACGACTATGAACAGTAGAGTTTTGCAAATTAATTAGCTTTTTTTATAATTTGTACGCTATTTGTCCTTCATTTAGTTTCTAATTCTAATACGTGTAAATGTCGATTGTGAATATAATAATAAGCGATAAAAGATTTTGTGTACACAAGTTTTCAGGTTGGCTATACCGAGTTAAACAACCAGTGAGAGCACTGACAGCTGATCGGGAATCCACAGGTCGAAAAGTTAAATTTTGTCATCTCCACGGTTATAGACAGGCGAACTATTGTTATTGTGCGCCACAGGAAACTGTATTGTCATTACGACAGTGTTTATGTTTGTCAATTGAAAGAGACGCTTGTACGCCGCGGTGCCGGTATTACAGAAGCGTTTGTAGGTGCGGGTAGAGAGACGCCAATAAGAAACGCACGAGCGATCACTCGTAACGGAAAAAATTTTAATGAAACTGCGTCGGTCATTAACAGACGAATCTGCAAAGAGTTTCTCTATGTGATTGAAGACGCTGTTGTTTAGTATAATACGCGTATGCAGTACGAGTTCCTTGTAACAGGTAGGAATTGTTTGTGTTTGGTTTATTGGTTAGTTTGTTGTTTTAAGAGAAAGTTGCCCTACTAAAGAATGTTATTTGTTCAGGTACTGTAGATATAGAGGCAAAATGAATGACTCATTTTTGGAAGACTTGGATTTAATTCCTAAGGATACAAATGCACCTAAGAATCCTCAGTTGAATAATCGATACATAACCACACGTTCAATCCCTTCGAATGTTCGCACCAAAAATGAATTTGACAATCCAGAGGTGAAGCAAGAAAAGATCATTTCTTCATCAAGTGTACCCAAAACTAAAACTACTCGGCGCAGTGGGAGTCAGGACCCCAGTAAACTGACTGTAACAGAGAAGAAGCCACTCAGCTCAACTCCAAAATCAGAGAGAAAGAGTCAAGGAGAGGAGAACTTAATAAAGCCTGTTGAAAATCAAATAAAAATGGACAATCTTAAAGTAAAGCCACACGATGTAAAAGCAGTAACTAAATTGCAGGAAAATAAATCTGTGAAAGACCGAAGAAGATCAGGCAGCTCAACTGGTTCTAGTAGGTTTCTAGATGTATCTGGTAAGGAAAACACTCGACCACTGACTGACTCCTCTTCCTCAAGAGAAAGCGGCTCTCAAGCTGAATTGAAAAAGGATTTCAGTCGGCGTGCATCGGATGGTGTGAGCAGAAAATCAAGTGACATATTGGAGAAAACAGATCCTGTGATGTTTTTAAATGCTATTAAAGATCTTGTAAGTAGGTACACTGAACAAGAAACTGTAAAGGTTTTAAGAGCAATGCAAAATTTGCACATCAACTCTCAAGCAAATCTCATAAAACATCTTATGTTGCAAACAAGTGAATTAGTCAGAGAACTAGATCTTCACAAAAATTCTGGAAATGTGAAATCTCTCATTGAAGAGAACGAGAGGATGAGAGAAGATATATTTATACTGAGAGCAAGAAATGAAGTATTGCAGAAGAAAGTTGATGAAATGGCTTTAATAAAAGAGGAGAACATTTCTTTGAAGTTAAAATTGAAAGAACTGCAGCAGTGAGTCTTCAGACGTGAGTGCTGGTTTGCTTACTTGATTAAGACTTATTGTTAAACCTAATACATTATTTAAGTTTTTTATACGATCTGATTATCCATTACTCCTTACTGGATGTAAACCTTTTTTATACTCCGTTAGTGTATTTTTTTACATATTCATTATTAAAAAAAGTTGTTTATAGTTGTGCTTGTAACTTATTATTAAAAGATTCATGAGTGCCTTGAGGGGATGAATAAAAATTTTATACATAAGAATATTATTTATTATTAAGACAATATCAATAATATTTATATGCTACACTTAGTTAAATTATAAATCTCAGAATATGTACATTTTCTTTGATGAATTTACAAAAGGCTTTGCTAAATAAACATTCATGTGTAAATAAGAAAAAAAAGAAGCTACAACATGATTCCGCACAAATCTCATGAAAATGACATGCATGTATGCAATAGTTGTGTAATAAAAAAATAAAAAAAGATGCGTTTCATAATTGTAAAGTAATGAAGCATGTTTATGACGCACGATGTATAAATGACTTTCACGAGTGTATAAAATTGCTACACTTTTGTAGAAAACGTCTAATAAGTTTTTAAACTTTCTATAACGAATTGATTTTTAGATACGTCTCGATAACTGGTCCATCATCGATTCTGCAATGATTTTTTCCGTACACCACACATAATATCGTTATACTCAGCGTTATGTGCGCTGTAAGCATTCGTTCAGTAACACTCTTAAAAACTATGATATTTCTATGCTTAGACCATAGGAACGTACTCTCCTTTTTCGCGTTATCAACTATACTCAGAGATTCTTCGAACATTAGCGCATCGAAAATTTTGATAAAAGCCCGTAAACGAGATACTCTTTACAAATTGATTGAAATATAAAGAGAAATACGTTTTAAATTAAAATTAATATCTGGCAGCTCATTCGCTACGCTCTTCGTCGTGCAGTCTCCTTCGCAATTGACTTTCCTCGCCGTCGTCTACTTCGTCTCCACCGTTTTCGTCGATCTCGTTGTAGTTCTGATCGTCGTCGTCGCCGTCCGTTCGTTCGCCGGGTTCTGGTGGCCTCGTCCACCTATGCGAACAGAACAAAAGGGTTTATTTGCGCTCAGGAGTTTCCTTCAAAAGGCACATTATTGCAGTTGTTCAATTTTACCTGATCAACGTCTCCGGCGATCTATAGAGGAAAACGAGTTTCGCGAACAGATCCTCCTCGAGACACAGATCTCCGCTTTCTCGCACCAGGTAGATGTCCAGACAGAGTCTGAGTATCCGATCGACATAGGGTAGGTCCTCGAACATGATCTTTGGTGCCATATCACTGACCATCTTCTTAATGAAGCTGCTCACCAAAATGACCGCTGTGGTGTACAGTCCAAATATTCTGAAAATTCAATGGATTATTAAACAACTGTTTATAATTCTACTGAAAGAAATAGTAACTTGTGTCTACCCCAATCCACTGATGAAACTGAGACCTTCCGGGAAAACCTTGTCGTTGAACAAGAACATCATGATGTACGAGCAGTCGTTCAACGGGATCTCGTTCAGAGTTGTGTTGTAGATCGAGTCATTGCAAGCTTCATGAACGGCGAACCATTGTTGATTGATCGAGTTGTTAGTCACGACCAGCGTTACGTCTCTATACAGGTAGCTCATCGATTCTTCGTCCTCGGCGTCAAAGTTGATCTTGTCTGTTTAAAAGACATATTTACCGTTATTAATGAATCAATTCTAAATATAACTACAATATTATTCGAAACAAGGTATATGCACTCACTTTTATTGAACTGAACCAGTGGCTTCATCAGTTGTGGTACGACCGAAGTGGTCCTACTGGTGACCTTCAGGAACATCGGCAGTACGTTTTGCAGTAACACGCTCTTGCTCTTAATGTCGGATTGATTTCCGGCCCCATTACCCGATATCACCACGTCTGTAGCATTGTTTCCAGCCATAGGTTCCATGCTATCTCCGATACCGTTCAACGCGTCCAATAGATCTTTCCTCACCGGATTGATCACGCCGTTAACGAACGGTTCCAGCTTTATATCCCTGGTGTTTGACGTGACCCCAGAAGTGTCTTTCGATGCCGGTTTCTTCGACACAGTCCACTCCACGTGAATCGTCACGATATTGTCTGACATCAGCTCAGCTTTCAACCGATTTTTATCCGGTGGTGAGATGTTCCATAGTCTACCAGACTCTGTACTGAGTTTCACCGCTGCCACGTCCGTATTGATGTAGTTCTCGAGGAAAGTCACGGCGGATCGGTCACGATGCGTTACCTCATACAGCTCTCTTAGGTCATTGAAGTTCTTCTCGCTGTACTGGAAGATGGAACTGTTCTGTGCGGAGATCGTGTAGATCGGTTCGTATGATCCAATCTTCATATTTAGGGTGACTTCGTAGGGAAGGTTGGAGATGCCGACGGTGCTACCCAAGGCGAAGAGAAGTAGTGGGAACCAGATCATGCCGATCATGAGGAAGAGCGCACCACCACCTACGAGGTATTTGCTCATCTGGGCCTTCTTTATGCCGCGCTCTTGAGGGTAATCAGTTTCTAAGCCGCGCATACACTGAAAAAGGTAGTGATTTGTTAATCATTAATCTCCGCGGATACCAATATTTTCAATTGCTTTTACGTGGCTTACCTTTATTTGGTATATGTTGGCAAAGATATCTTCCATCTTGAACCAGTCCATCACCGTCATTGACGTGTCGGTCCAGATCCAATCCATGACAGCCCTCATTTCGAACAGGAATGGAACGACCATAAATCTATTTTAATTTCAACATTGATTAGTAAAAGTTTGATAAAAATTGTAAGATAATGATCCAATATCATTGCTAAGACTTACCCTTTGAATAGAGTATAATTAACAATGGTATACTTTTTGCACAAAAAGTTGCCTAGTATACGAGTGGGATAGCCAAGACGTAATTGGTAAGCTGCGAGAAGTAGATAGAAACACTTCACCATGTACCATATTTGGGGTATGACTTTCGTATTGAATTGCCTGCGAAAATTGATTCAAATATGAGTTATCTATTGAAATACACCATGGCATTTAATAAATTACAGAATCGCATATTTACCTCTCTGTAGCGCTTGGCAGGATAATGAACATCCAAATATGAACACCGACTACCAGGCAGTACTGGAATATCAGCTTTCCAGCGATAGATTTTTTCAAAAATAACGCCCTATCAATGACTATCAATGCGAATTGTAGCAACAACATAAGCAGGAATGGCATTGGCACTCGATTCTCTGCGAAGTACGTCGCGACGCCTCCATCGCCTTGCTGTGCCTGTGAAAAGAAAAAAAATAATTTTAATTGTTAAATGTTCAGCAGTGAATCCAAAATGTGTGGTAAATCAGGTTTACCCCAAAGGACGAAAATCCGAAGATCAAAAGAATGAAGTTAAAGAAGTCACAAAGGAACATGTAAGCGTAGACGTTTGTCTTCTCTTTGCCCGATTGGTCGAGGATATTTGCAAAGAACCTTCTCATGGGCTCCAAGTATTTAGAAAGCCTGAGAAAATAATCGAATTTATTATTGCAATTAGACAGGAAAATCACTATCATAAATTTTAGATAACTAACGTTAAACGCATTGCTTTCTGGAAATCTTCTTCTACCAGACTTCGTTCCGACGCCTGAATAACGACGAGCTTTTCGTTGTCACCGGTTGGTGGAGAATTGTTTTCAGTATCCCCAGGTACCTCCAACTGCAAGCTCAATGTTCTTCCTTGCGGTGTCGTGATTTCATTATTTACGTTACTCCTGAAAAGTATGATACATCGTATTAATAACTAGTAGAACAAAAACAAATCTGAATTTATAATTAGAAATAAACACGTACGTTGTGCCCCCTGCTTCCTCTTCTTGTGTAGGCTGCTGCGCGACCACCGCTTTATTTTCATCCTTATCTGCACTCGGTTGTCTTACAGCGGCGACTGTGAGACCTGATGGAATAATTTTTCGAGTCTTCAAGGATGGCGTCGTCCACTGTCCTAAGGACTTCAGCATGAACCTTCATGGCAAATAACAAAACCTTCTTAATCGATAAGGTCCATAAAGGGGTTTTGAAATGATTCAGACGTCGTTACTTACCGATGGAAAAATACAACTAGAAGAAGTAGCAAATCCCATAGGGCATAATTTGGTTTTCGTTCGACTCCTAAGATCCTCGGGATTTCGAAGGGGTAGGACGACATTTCCTTTTTGTTCCAGTAGAGGAACGCAGGTTGGCAGATACATTTTATTATAACTATGACCTACGCTTAATTATAACAACATTAAAAACAATTCTATACTTATCAGTTTTTCGACAAATATTTTCATTTACTGACCTCGATGTAAGCAATGAGTGTGATCCAGAAAGTCTTGGACGGTCTCGGGATGGTCAGCGATCCCCACAGGAACACCATCAAAGGTAGTGGCGTTGACAGGATCGAGGCGTTCTTGATTTGATGCAAGAAGACCATGAAGTAACACAGGAACGTCGAGTGGGCCAGGATACCGAACCAGACGGAAGCGGCTAATTGTATAATCGGAGGCTGGTCCACCTCGGACAGAACCGCCTCGTCGTCCTCACTGCGTTGTACAACTCCATGAGAGAATAGCGAGCTGTGCGTAGGATAAAAGATCGATTGAGTTTGGTTGTGATTTCCTTCGAAGTTGCTTTATTTACAAGTTTATGCAAATCGATGAGATATTGTACAGCTTGTTTTTACAGCGATAATGAAAATGAAATTTAGAAATATTGACAACACCACATCGAGACTAAAATACTGGCTTACAAGGATACGGACTTTGAAAATATTTTCAATTCTTTTTAGACCACAGAATCGCTAACATATTATTCGACATCGAAAGAAGAAAGCACGCCCAAAGCTCATGTTATGCCGAGTCATTGAGTAAACATTTCTATTTAATTTTTTGTTCACTTATTTTAATGGATCATACTTCCATTGTTATGCACTGCTTTAAAAAAGAAAATAATGGGTATTATAGCCAATTTTTAAACATATTAATTTTAGCCGGGTGACTGAAACAAAAGACATGGATTTTATAACACTTAAATTGCATGCAATTTAAGTTTCTCTGTACCTAGAGGAGGATATGTCCAATCCTCGCTCCAAACTTGGCGCTAAAATTCGGATGTGTGGCACTGACAGCGAACTTTCCTTCCTACTACAGACAATATGACACTATTCTACGAGCCACACACTTTTTGCCACATCAAAATCGGTATAAAATATTTATATTTTACATGGAATTAAATTTCAAAATTATCACTCTTATACTGGTATAAGAAAATCATTTGTCTTTAAATATATTCTTTAAAATTTTAACTTCTTTCGTCAGAAATAATAAACGTGTAACACAAACATAGACATGTGCCTACCTCTTTCTACTCCGGTCATCTCTGGTACTTGGTCCTTCGCCGGGGTCATCGACAATGTCGTCTGGATTCCCATTAACGGGTGATCTATTGAGGCAAGCGTTTCACTACTACTAACTAGTAATTTACAACTTATGATGTAAGAATATCGCGCAAGCCATTATATCTAATAGTGACAAATATCTTTTCAACAGCTGTGATTGTGAATATTCAAATCTGTTACGCAAAAAATTCTTCATTTTAAACGTAAATTTATAAATATACAGATTGTTATATTGATTAAAAATTTGATATTGCATCGTATTTTCGATTTCTAAGGTTACTACTGTTGTTATTAACTACATAAGCGTCTACTTGATTTAATGAGAAGCGATACGGTTAGTAACTAGACAATATAGGTATTAGCCAATTGCCTTTTGCGAAAGCTATTGCTTTTATGTACCTTTGTTTGACTATCGGCAACGGCTGCCATATCTGACTTATTCCCAGACGTGTGCCCATTCGGAAATCTGGTTTGGCCTGTGGGTAATCAAAAACATAATTAAAATAGAGCTTTTCAATTTCACGGTTCGTATCCAAATTAGCATATAATTTCACACGTTCGACCCACCTTTAATAGCTTCTTTTCCTTAGCCAACACCTTTCTGACGTATCGGTAATCGTTGGAGTAGCGATTTAAGTACCTGGTCATGGACACCATGGTGCTGTTGATAAATGCCCAAATGAATCTGAAGTACGTTAGGAAAGAGACCTTGGGCTCATCCGTTTCTTCTTTGGATTTGGAGGCGTCGACGTCGTCAATCTCCGAAATCTTGTCTAGATCCTCGTCTAGATCGTCGCCTTCGATGGCTGAACTGAGGCTCGCTTGTTCGGGCAGCTGCGTGAAGAATCAACCGAAGGAAAGATTAATTTTTGATATGACACGCGTAGCTCAGCTCCATCCGTGTTTTAGAAGACAAACTACAGTGCACAATATACCACTGAACATTTTTGTTGCACAATTATATTTTATGTATTAGCTGCAAGCTCGAAGTGTATGCAAATTCAACTTTTTACGTTGTTGTGAAATCTGCATATGGGCTGAAGTTCAAAATTAATTTTAAAGTTAGTTAGCATTCGTTTTATAATTTTATACAGGAGCATTTTGCAGTCTTGAAGAAAATGAAACTAATTTTAAACTTCAATCCATTATCCGACTTAAAAAGCTGGCTGTTTTTACATATTAGGCAAAGCCTTAGCCAACAGAATGATAGTAATTCCTGTGGAAGACGTTAAGTGTTGGTAATATAACGTCGCAGTTATTGGCGATCTACTGTACGTGAAAAATCAGAGTTAAACGCATTATATAGTGCCTCAATCGTCGCAGGATACGAAACTTTGTCTGCGTTTGTGTTGCACGTATAAGGTTGTGTTAAGAGGCAGAATGTAAAATAAGGACGAAGCGAAAATTCGGGAAAATAAAGAAGAAATTGATAGTTTCTTTAAATTTCAAACTGTTCTCTATAGTCGGGCATGCATTATTAATTTATTAAAGTTATGCTAAAAGCTTAATTAGTGACTCAAGCGTATATATATATATATATATATATATATATATATATATAGTATAGTGTTTGAAAGCTCTAATCGAACATAAAAAGCATCGACGGTCAAAGTATAAATAACGTTACACAAATCGTTGAAATAAGGCGCATATTATCCAGACCGACAAGTTCCCGTATTCCCATAAACACTTGTTACACAGTTTCACGAAGAGGTGAGAAAAAAAAACAGTAAAAAGACGCATTGAACGAACAAAATAAGAGAGGAAAAATGAAAGTTAAGAGAGTATAGCCATGACAGGATAGGTATAGGATTTACAAAAACGAAAAAAAGGATAAGTGCGCAGGATAGCTGAAAGAAAAAGATTGAGAAAGAGAGAGAAAGAAGAGAAGTGTAGGCATGCAGGACTTTTGGAGGACAATCTCACATCGGTAGCCGCGGCAGTGTCGGTATCGGAACGAGCGCTCAGATAGGACATGGATGATTTCTTGCGGGTCAGCGGCACACTCCTACGTCGGATTTTCATGGCGTCCTTTTGCGTTCCTCCGTACAGCGCGACATGCGTCGCTATTTCAATGTCTGTTTTAATCAGCGTGTTCATCAGCTGCAAAATCGCAACCACTCAAAACCCGTCAGTTTAGCCGTTCTCTGGTCGGTGACCGCTGCGCGAGCAGCTTTTATTTTTTGTTAATATTCATATTATAGGATCATATGTGTGTCTTTAGTGTCGCTTCTGTGAGTGATATTGAGATATATACTTGGAAATTCGGGCGAAAACCAGTTATGCGTGACAGAATGAGTGAATTCATAAATAAAATCGATCGTTTCTCGAGAATACAAAGTAAATACCCCAAAAAAACGTATGGTAAGCTTCGTACGGTTGTAACAAACAAAGGGATGAACAACAAGAAGTTAATGCAAAAGGGATCAAAGGGGGGAAAACCCGTAAAATTGAAAATCAAAAGCAAATATTTGGTTGGCGAAAATTTCTGGCGAGATAGCAATCGCAACATGTTTATAAGATAACTCTGACTAGCTGTATGTATTTGATTGCGCTTGCTAGATCTGATTTGGTAAGCTTTTATTTGTTTTCAATAAAAAACACACATTACTATGTTCTAGGGCTTGTTACTTTCGGTGTGGGAGTAGGCTTGTTATTGTGTAATCATGCTTCGTTTGAACAAATTTATTTGCAGTTAACATTTTGCCAACAATTAATTACTAGCAAATAAATTCTTCTTTATAGTGTGTATTTTTGTTTTACTGTGTTTTCGGAAAACATAATAATCGATGATAAATATCGAGAGAGTAATATGTGTAAAATAATTAAAAATTTGCTTATACAATGTGTAAACCTAGGCAAGTAATATTATATCTATATTTGATTTTTTTTTCAAATCATTGCACAATAATATTGTGTAAGGAATTTTCATGAATGGAAAATAAAAAAAACTCACCTCAGATATGGTCATTCGGCGAGTTCTCTGTTCACGCTCGCGACGCTGATTTTCCTCTTCCAATATGTCCTTCTCGGGTTGTAAATCGGTCAAGTCGTCGTCGTCCATGTCGTCGAACATGTAGTAATCTCCCGATCGGATGGCTGCAGAGGAAATACGAGATTAGCAATTTTTTGTAAAACCAGAAAAGCGACGAAAAGCAACGGATATTTCGTTCTACGAAAGCAAGTTTATAAAAAAAGCTTACGTAAATAATTCGTACCTTACGTACGTATTACATATACATGCTAGTAAGAATGTTACATTCTACTTTAATTGAAAATGAACCAATGCATTTAATACTATACAACGAAAAATATCAAGAATAATTTACAAATTATTTACAAAACTGGATAGGAGATAAGTAAATGTTATTATATTGCTCTGGATTCTGTGGAATCAGGGAATTTGTCGGGGCTGCAAAGAAATTGATTTTTAACAATTACCCTGTACGTGTGTCTTTGGACTATTATGCATGTACAACGGCCGTTCAAGCTGCCTATACAAAGTATCTGTGGAGTAGAAAAAAACAAAAAGAAAAATAATGATGTTTATTTACATAAAAATAATTTATAGCACAGTGTGGCTAAAATCCGCTGTTAAGCCTCGCCTATCTGTGACTAAAGTAGTCCTTTTTTGCACTGTGTTGATCACACTCGCTACGCTCGTGCGCTAACCTCACGGTGCAAATAAGGACTACTTTAGTCACGAATAGGCGAGACTTGCGGATTTTAGCAGTCTGTGCTATAAAATTTTATACAATACTCTTGACTTAAATGGTTCTTTTTTACACGGCGCTTAGCGCCCCCGCTATGCTCGAGTGCTAACTGCGCCATGTAAAAAAGAACCATTTAAGTCACATGTATCGTAATCTACTATTAGTAGTAGTAATTATATGTACATATTTTTTATGATTAATAGAAATATGATTGCCACCCTAATATAGAGACACAAACATCACAAACATTTATACAAAGGATTTATTGGACGATTTATGGATTTGCGGGAAAGTTTCCAAGGAGATAACAGGTTCTGAAATTAAAAGATTGTCGTATTTTTTATACGGTATCAATTGGTGCGATTTCTATAGATTGCGTGTATTTATAAGACGTATTCTGAGAATAGATATAGAGATGAAAGATGTTGCGTTCATTTTTTAAGAAAACTTGTCATCAGTAGAATCAGCCGACATGGATTAGACGTTCTTGTTGGTTCTATCCATTCTCCACGTATTCATACCCAATATAATACAATGTATTCTCTTCGAACGCTCGCATCTTCTACCGAAAGCTCATATGTACAAGAAAAAAGTCCACCACTAGAGGTTCACAGTATAAACAGCAACAACAACGAAGACGACGACGACGTAGACAACAGAGCTTCAGCATCATCTACTATCTCATTACACGTATGATGCGATCTGGGCGATCTCGAGGCCGTGGAGATGATTGACCTTCTGGGTGTCCTTGGTGCGTTAGTCCAGGAACTTTCAGCGTAGCTGGACTGTCTTCTGTGCGACCTTCTCTCAATGTTGCTCAACTTTCCGATAACGCTGTCCTCCTCCTGTTGTGGTCGCCTACCGTAAGGCGGAGGTGAGAACACCGGGAAGGTCTCGTCAGGCGATGGACCTCTGGGGTTCAGTTCACTACTCGGTGGTGAGCCAAAGGAAATGCGTGTAGGCTCGAGGTAGCCTTCTAGGCTCACCGTCATTATGGCTGAGTTAGGGGACGGTGGTTGCAATAGAGAAGCTGCGCGAGGTGTTAGTGGTGGAGGTTCTTCCTCGTCTTCGTCTTCGTCGATTGGTGTTTGGTAGCCCTGAGGTGGCGTATGCGACGACGAGATGCAGGATGACATGCTGGATGTGCGAGCCAATGGAGCTTCGCCTTTTGTGGGAGTTAGCAATGTTTTTTTTTTAATGAGAAGAAATGTGAGGGTTCCCTTTTTTTAACGTTTATATTTTGATAGTTGCAAAAGTTCTTGTTTATCGATTTTTATGGTAGGATATGATTAGTTGTAAAAAGATATTAGTAGTGGATACAAATGGATATGTGAGTCAATAAGATTACTCTCATTCGCAGCCGTTCAAATCAGTTCTATATTTATGAAAAACTTATCACCTATGAATCACTTTAGTTTTATCATCGCTTGCACTTGCGTCATCGTGAGTAATGAACTATTTTCAATAGATTATGATTATTGTTGCGTCGCAACACGGCTCACGAGGTGGTGGCAGCACCTGCCGGGCGCTTCGTTCTTGCGCGCGCATTCGCGCCACGTTTTTTGCCATCTTCCCGCGCGGGTGCATGCCGGTCAGTCAGTCGACAGCCATTCCAACGAGCGGAAGTCTTCCTCGTTGTTGACTTTGCTTTACGCGATTACGATTATAAAGTTCAAACTAATATCGCGAGTTTAATATTCAATTAAATCGCATTTTATTCATAACCGACCCACGAGCGGTTTGCCTTTGTTGTGGCCTAGCGACGTATATACGGGACCCCACGAGTCGCGTGTTGCGTTCATCAACCGACCCACGTTCGGTTTTCTTTTCTTTTGTCAAACTGTGACAGCAACAATAAAATTGAACAGTCGTGTGTGCATGTGAATGTGTGATTTGCGTGTACCGCGTGTTACGTGCGCGCTCAACGGCGTTTTTCTTTGTGTCGACTTCACTCGCAGTTTTGTATTCTTAATCAACGTTTGTTTTTCTTGTGTTCTTCTTAATAAATTGGGTTTTTTATGTCTGCGGACTTTTTCCCATAAAAAGTGTTATTTTATTTAATTTCCTTCAAAAATATTAAAATCAGTGAAAATCTTAAAATCAGTAATAATTAAATCATTCGAATCTCAATATAGCTAAAAACTTAATTCGGTCTTGTCTGCTCTCAAGGCAAACAAAGACTTCGCGAAATAACTTCTTTTTTTTTGATGTTGAATTTATTTTGCAATTTCTTCATGGTGCCTCCTGTGAGGTCTTTCCTCACTATCGTTCGCGAGTGACGTCACACAAACAAGTGCCGACCCGTTGTGCGCGTGGCAACCGGTGTATCGGTGGCGATTCTGCGAAAAACTCTCGCGTCATAAAGGGCCGAAAGTTTCGTCGAACGTGACGTCATCCAACTCTATCAACATCATCATTGTCTTGCCGCCGTCACTCCACGACCAGGTCACCTCTCCACCCAGCTGGCCATCTCGTCGTGAAGGATGTCCAGGATTGTGATTAAGATAAGTTTTTGTTTCAATTCTCTCGCCTCTATTAATCATATACTTGCATTCGTTTGAGTTTTCCGCAAGCGTTTTTTCGAATAGTTATCCGATTATTATATTTTGATTTCCGGAATCGTTTTCTCCACGGTTTCGGAAATTTATTAGGACGTTGCGTTGCTTCGTTATTCGAAAATAACGATTCGCAATTAGTTATCTTTTCTTGGTCAATTTAATTGAATTTTATAAAGTTTTTTTTTTTTTTATTTTTTATTGCCTTGTATCATCCTTTCACTTCGTTATAATTTAAATTTTTTATAATAATTAATCAAGTTCTTGAATTTATTCCTTTGCTTGGACTAGAGTAACTTCAGTAAATTAAAATCATTTTGTGTAATCTAAAGGCCAAGCAATTTTTTCGTATAACTAGCTTTTTACGTTATTTAAAAGTTTATTTTCCCTTTTTGGTTACATTCATATTTTTCAACAATGTCTCTCACTGCTGACCAAAGCAAGCGTGTTGCATACATTCAACAAAAATATAAGTCACTCGAATCTCAAATAACGAGAGTCGAAACTTATGTCAAGGGTGCCAACCCAGAGGCAACCAATGCGAAGTTAAGGTTGGATATTTTGTCTTCATTACACAAGGAGTACATGAAGTACAATGATGAACTTTCCCAGTTAGATCCCGACAATCCTTCGATAGGTTCGTTTCCCGATCTCTCTGATCGTTATTTTGAGGTTGGCGCTGCTGTTGAGAAACTTCAACGGAGTGTTGATCCGCCAATCCCAATTGCGAATTCCACTCTGAATGCGAGTACAATCGTTCTCGCGGAGCATCAGGCTCTTCCCAAAATTCCTCAGGTATCACTGCCTATGTTTGACGGTAATCGTGAAACTTGGTCCCATTTCAAGAGCAAATTCACCACGCTCGTTCATACTCGTACGGACATATCGGATGCCGTGAAGGCCGGTCAGTTGTTTTCTCTGCTCACAGGAGCGGCTTTAGCAAAGGTGTCCCATTACGATCCGTGTGAAGCCGATTATCAGAAGGCTTGGACCAGTCTTCTCAGTTTTTACGATCAAAAGCGTATCGTCGCAAATCAACATTTAGATGCTCTGTTAGATCTTCCTCGCTTGCAGAAGGCGTGCGATGAGGATTTGTCATCTTTGGTGGACAACGTTCGCCAACGTCTCAATATTCTTGAGCGCTTGGGAAGAGCGCCTAGCGAAGATTTAGTTGTTAGGATAATAGAGAGGTGTCTACCTCCTGCAGTTTCTAGTAGATGGCAAGATAGACTAGAACCCAATGCTTTCCCTAAGTTGGACGATCTTCTCAAGTTTATTGACAATACAGTGTTCAAACTGCAATCTCTGCATGGCACTTTTTCGACTGCTCCCAATAGCAGAAAACGTTCTGGGGAAGCCGTTCCGCAATCGCATTCTAAGAACCCGAAACAGAACGCTCGTTCTCTGGTCACTTCTGGAGTGTCTTCAACTTCTCAAGCTTCTCAAATCACTTGTCCAAAATGCAAGGGCGAACACAATTTATTCAGATGTGTTGATTTTGAGAAGCTGTCCGTTTCAGAACGATGGAAATTCGTAAACAGCAATAAGGTGTGCCGCAATTGTCTCGGAAAACATCCTTTTCCATGCAAGAGTGAACACCGTTGCAAGAAGTGTTCGAAGGCTCATCACACAAAACTCCACAATGATAAGGGTTCTGGATCGCAGTCGTCGAAGGCGCCAGAGGCGTCAAAGACTTCTGAATCTTCAACTAAAGAGGTTCCTAATTCTTCGAATCCTCAATCATGACTCCATGGATACACATATACTTCTGTTGCTTTTCCCATGGACTCTCAATTGATGACAACTGCTGTTGTCAAGATTCAAGATTTTCGAGGAAATTTTATCGTGGCACGTGCTCTGCTTGATACCTGTTCCAACGTAAATCTAGTTTCAGAAAAATTTGCTAAAAAATTAAATTTAATAGAACATTCTTGCCTCGTTAACATAGGAGCAGTTGACCAACTGTGCACTGTTTCAAAGAGTCAAATTTCAACTACTTTGCAATCGAGTTATAACAAATTTCAAGCTAATTTACACCTTTTGCTAGTTCCGAATATCGCAGAAGCCGTGCCTAACGAAGCTTTTCCTCGCGATCGTTTTGACATCCCGAAACATATTCAACTCGCCGATCCTCAGTTTCATTTGCCTAAACCCATCGATCTGCTCCTTGCTTCTAAAACTACTTTGTCCACCTTTGCGGTAGGACAGATTAAATTGCGTAACGAGGAAACTCGATCGGAGATCATCCTACAAAAAACTAGGTTAGGATGGTTAGTAGCTGGAGGTGTAGACCCGCTTACTTCTTCAAAACAAGCTTCATGTAACATCGTTAAAGTGGACAAACTTCTCGAACGTTTTTGGCAAATCGAAGAATTTCCTAATGAACCCGTAAGATCTCGGGAAGAAATAGCTTGCGAAGAGCATTACGTCGCTCACACCACTCGTGACCCTGTCTCCGGTCGATACACGGTTCGCTTACCCTTTAAGGACAACAAGTTTGAGTTAGGTAGTTCTCGATCACAGGCCCTTCGTCGTTATTATTCTCTTGAACGAAGGTTCGAGAAAGATCCTAAGTTAAAGGCTGACTATTACAAAGTTATGGAAGAATACATCACTTTAGGTCATATGACTCCTAATGACGACACCGAAGACGGCTGTTATCTGCCTCATCACGTTGTGGTCAAGGAGTCCAGCGAAACCACGCAGTATAGGGTTGTTTTCGATGCTTCCTCTAAAACTTCGACAGGCATTTCGCTTAATGATATTCTCCTTGTGGGTCCCACTATTCAAAACACCATCTTCGAGCAAGTTTTACGTTTTCGTAGCCATCTATTCGTTGTAACAGCGGACATCGAAAAGATGTACCGTCAAATTCTTGTCCATCCAGAAGATCGAAAATTCCAAAAGGTACTTTGGCCTGATCCAAAAACAGGAAAATTGAGAACTTGGGCATTAAATACCGTCACTTTTGGCATGGCTGCTGCCCCTTTCTTAGCAATACGCACAATTCATCAACTCGCTCACGATGAAGCGAAGGATTTTCCTCGAGCTAGCAAATTGCTTATTCGCGACTTTTACGTCGACGACTTTGTATCCGGAGCGGATTCGTTCGAGGAGATTTTAGCCATTCGTGACGAAATGATTGCGTTGCTGCGTCGAGGCGGTTTTCTGATTCGAAAATGGGCATCGAACCATCGATCTATTTTGGACAAAATAGATTCAGGAGTTTTCGAGTTGGATCACATGGTCAAAGAGACTCCAATCCAGAAAACGCTGGGAATCATTTGGGATTCCGAGAATGACCAATTAAAATATACAGTTGTAAAAATGGATAACGAGACTACTGTGACCAAGCGAAGGCTCCTATCAGAGATATCCAAGATCTTTGATCCTCTTGGATTGTTAGGACCAATTATCTTGTATGCTAAGGTGTTGATGCAAGACTGTTGGAAATCTAAGGTAAATTGGGATGAATCTCTTTCTCAGGATGTCTATACCAAATGGCATTCGTTTTCTATTCAGTTGCCTCTTCTTACGGAATTCTCAATTCCTCGCACGATTTTGATTGCGAATCCCATTAGGAGCGAGCTTCATGGATTTTGCGATGCTTGTATTTCTGGATACGGAGCATGTCTATTTGTCAAATCATCTGACGCTCTTGGACATGTCTCTATTCGATTGCTTTGCAGTAAATCTAGAGTGGCTTCTCTGAAGGGACTTACCATTCCTAAGCTAGAACTCAGCGCGGCTGTAGTTCTTCGAAAGCTCCTTTCTGAGTCTAAATCTCAACTCCATTTTTCCATTGATCAGATCTACCTTTGGTCCGATTCAACCATCGTTCTCTTTTGGTTAAAGAAATCTCCTCACGTATTGCAAACTTTCGAGGCTAATCGGGTATCGTACATCCAATCGTTACCAGACATCGTGCATTGGCGACATGTTAAGTCTGAAGACAATCCAGCTGACTCACTTTCCAGAGGCCAATTACCATCTGAATTTCTAGCTAATTCTTTGTGGAATTCTGGTCCTGATTGGTTACGTCTTCCCGAAGGAGAATGGCCTGAATCATCCACTCCTTGCTCATCGGTAACTCTAGGTCTCAAAAGGGCTGGTTGTTTTCTTACCAAGCCTGCATACAGCGAAATCTATTTGCGTTTCTCGAGTTTTGAACGATTTGTGAGGGTTGTTGCTTTTATTCTGCGTTGGAAACGAATCAGATCTCAAAAGAAACCAGAACGGTTGTTCCCAGAGATCTCCGAATCGAAGGATAGGATTTCCAAGATTCTCCAGTTGATCCGACCATTGGAGGTCTCTGAATTATTAAATTCAGAAGATCAAATCATATTCATGGTTCAATCCGAAAATTTTTCAATTGAAATTCGTCAATTGAAAAAATTTCCCAATCTCAAAACTTGGTTAGGCAGTTTACATCCTTTTATCAAAGACGACAAGTTACTTCGGGTAGGGGGTCGTTTGAAATTGTCGGATCTTCCATACAATCAAAAACATCCAGTTTTACTTCCTAGTAAACATCCGGTTACAGATATGATTATCCGCCAGGTTCATCGTGTCAATCTCCACGCTGGAATTCAATCCACTCTTTCTTCCATCAGATCGAAGTATTGGATTCTCAATGGAAAAAACCAAGTGCGGAATGTTGTTAGACATTGTGTGGAGTGTATTCGTCAACGGCCAACAATCGTTCATGCTCAAATGGCTGATCTACCCAAGACTCGAATAAATGAATCGCCAGCTTTCTCTCATGTAGGAGTAGATTTCTTTGGTCCAATCTTAATCAAAGAAAAAAAGGATCGAAATAGGTCGTTCATCAAAACCTATGGCTGCGTTTTTGTGTGTCTAGCTTGTAAGGCCGTACATATCGAACTGGCGACCGATCTTTCCTCTGAAGGTTTCATGGCTGCCTTTGATCGGTTCATCAGCCGCAGAGGAGTCCCCGAACATGTTTATTCGGACAATGGCACTAATTTCGTTGGGGCTAGTAACGAACTTCGTGAAGTTTATGATCTTTTTGAAACTCCAGAATTTCGAAAGACAATAGGCACTTATGCCATTGCCAAACGGATAGAGTGGCATTTCAATCCACCTCTGTCTCCTCATTTCGGAGGTATTTGGGAAGCAGCTGTCAAAAGCTTCAAACACCATCTTAAGCGTGTTCTCAAGGATCAGAAACTCACTTACGAACAGATTAACACTCTTCTCATCCAAATTGAGGCAATCCTCAATTCTCGTCCTCTCTGTTCGCTTTCTACTGACCCCAACGATCCTGTGTCCATTACTCCTGCTCATCTATTAGTAGGACGTCCATTCAATGTCTTACCAGAAAAATCTGTCTTTTCAGTTCCAGGAAATCGACTCTCGACGTACAAATTCCTTACCAAAATGCGCCAGGACTTCTGGAATAAATGGCATAAGGAGTACCTGCATGAATTGCAAACCCGCCAAAAATGGCATGACTCTACTGCGGAACTCATCGTTGGATCGGTGGTGATTCTAATGGACGATATCACCTATTGTTCAAGATGGCCACTGGGTGTGATCGTCGAGGTACATCCTGGGAGTGACGGCATCGCTCGAGTAGCTTCTGTCAAGACTTCAACCGGCATCTACAAGCGTAACATCACCCGTTTGTGTATTCTTCCCACGACTTAGATTAACAAATTGTTATGACCGTTAGCGACCGCATCGGAACCTCACCATTAGCGTCGTTTTGTAATGCCGATTTTTGCCACAGATGTGCGCGATTTGGCTTGCCATAAATGAGTTGAGCCACGTCGTATTCTGTGTAGCACCTTATATACCTGGCCCGCGAGAAGTAGATCCGGAATTTCTACTGCCAGAAGCTCAGGAGTCAAGCGCGAAGCTTGGCTTTTGCGACGCGATGCTTAATACGGAAAATTCGGGTATTAGGTTTCAAGATGGTTGAGGTTCCCTCTAGTTATTAAGTAGTATTTTATCTTCATAGGTTTAAGCTATCTCTTGTAAATATTGTTCATTAGGATAATCATCTGTGATCAACAGATCAGTCACTCCAAAGGAAACTGATCTTTTACTTGTCTAGTCTGTTCCTTGTCAAGTAAAATCAAGATTAGCGTTAAAATGTAAGTTTAACGTTTGTAAATATGTTATTGTTCGTCGATATAATTAGTTATAAACTTCATGTTGCGATTAATTAAGCGTTGCTTGTATCTTTTTTGAACTCTATTTGCGTCATCTCGTAAAATTATAACTCCGATTCTGCAATCTTCCCCGGGAGTATGTTGCGTCGCAACACGGCTCACGAGGTGGTGGCAGCACCTGCCGGGCGCTTCGTTCTTGCGCGCGCATTCGCGCCACGTTTTTTGCCATCTTCCCGCGCGGGTGCATGCCGGTCAGTCAGTCGACAGCCATTCCAACGAGCGGAAGTCTTCCTCGTTGTTGACTTTGCTTTACGCGATTACGATTATAAAGTTCAAACTAATATCGCGAGTTTAATATTCAATTAAATCGCATTTTATTCATAACCGACCCACGAGCGGTTTGCCTTTGTTGTGGCCTAGCGACGTATATACGGGACCCCACGAGTCGCGTGTTGCGTTCATCAACCGACCCACGTTCGGTTTTCTTTTCTTTTGTCAAACTGTGACAGCAACAATAAAATTGAACAGTCGTGTGTGCATGTGAATGTGTGATTTGCGTGTACCGCGTGTTACGTGCGCGCTCAACGGCGTTTTTCTTTGTGTCGACTTCACTCGCAGTTTTGTATTCTTAATCAACGTTTGTTTTTCTTGTGTTCTTCTTAATAAATTGGGTTTTTTATGTCTGCGGACTTTTTCCCATAAAAAGTGTTATTTTATTTAATTTCCTTCAAAAATATTAAAATCAGTGAAAATCTTAAAATCAGTAATAATTAAATCATTCGAATCTCAATATAGCTAAAAACTTAATTCGGTCTTGTCTGCTCTCAAGGCAAACAAAGACTTCGCGAAATAACTTCTTTTTTTTTGATGTTGAATTTATTTTGCAATTTCTTCAATTATTATATAATAAATTTCAAAATTCTTGTACTTACCGATTTTGTGAGTTCTAGGCTCCTTGTAACTCGGACCTTGAATCTTTCTCTGATTGGCCTTGATCTTGTCCATTTTGAATTTAATTTTTTGCAATACCGCCTTCTCTTGATCCTCTTGGTCTTGAATTCGTTTCTGATGAAGTTCTTCCAATAACTCAGCCCCTCTTGAGGCTAGAATACTCATTGCTTTGGTCTCGTCTACTATGTGGAAGAAGTAGTAACTGCGGAACAGGCGTTTTTGAAGCAGTAGAAAGCCGAAGCACAGTCCGTCCCAAACCATGCCGATGTCTTCCCGGTCCACATCACAGGTAGAGCTGGATTTAAATTGTTCGTCGGAAATTTCGAACTTTTTTAAACAAGCTATGCCCAGCAATTGGATACACCAACAAGCATATGCTTCAAGCTGAAATAGTTTTTAAAACGTTTAGTTGGTTTACCGATTTTGTAATTATCTGATGTTCATTTTAAAAAGTTTAACCTACATTTTGGATGAATACACATCCGATGCCTTGGAATATTGTTTTGCAGAAAATAACAAAAATATTGTAACCGATCAGTATGTTCCACCACTTCAGAATAGTCTTGAGGGGTCTAAGGTAAAAGTCACTGCCTTGCCATAAGAATACAAAAGCTCCAATCAAATATCCCAGTGAGAACAAGTTTGTCCTCTTAGTACCAGCCAGGAACATGATGGACAACGTGATCCACATCAAACTCATCATACTTCCACGCTTGAAGACATCCAGCCAGTTGTGTATATGCGAGACGTAGTCTCTTACTGGATTGACGAAACTTGGCTTCTCCATATCTTTGTAGACTGAGTAGTTGTGGCCCGCCACAAACTCTTGTCCACTCGATGCACTGCGCTGTTCTATTCGGAAGACCAGACTTTGACGAACTATCATCAGCAGTAAGATGAAGTCGCCTGAAAATGAAACATTCCTTATTTTAGCTTTTTTAATCGATAATACCTAAAATATTTTAGAGAGTAGAAGAGTTATAGCTTACACATTAGTTTTTTCGGGTTTGGTCGAGAATCTGGATCCGGCAAAAACATCCATTCCTGTAAGCCCCTCAAAATGTCCGAATCTCGCCATGGATAATCTAAAGAAATGAAATTTTTGAATGAAAGATCTCTCAACATTAAAAATCAAATAAAAGATTCAGATACCGATGCATAGCCACGTGGGTGGTGCAACGACAAGCGCATACTGCAGCGGCAACGATACCACAGCGAAAAACTTCAAGAACGGCCAGACTCTCAACGTAGTCTGCCTATTCATAGAGAATAAAATCATCAACCAAATGCTGTACAGAACCGAGTAAAAATCTAGTCTGCTTCCAATAAGGGCAACGATGCCCATCAGACAGAATTCCAGGCCAAACTTGTAAAAACCGTAGTTGAACAGGAACTTGATACAGGGCACTATTCCTTTATCTGCGTCTGCTCTTTTGATCTTTGGGAACATGACCATTGGTGTCTCAAGCGATTCATTGTTTTCTTGGCGATAGAACCACTGGCGGACGGCAATTATCGCTCGAAAAGTTGTTACCGTTATTATACCGATGTAACCCTCTAGAAGCTTCGGAAGTTTCATAGTGTCGGTGACTTTTTTCATTCCGATCCACTCGGCCATGTTGTAGGTCTTAATTATATCAGTTGCATTTGTCGTAGAGTTGCCTTGGATATGCTCCTGGAATATGTAATGCGACGTTAATTTTTGGTCACAACAGATTTTAATACAATAGACATTGTAAGACATTGTACAATAGATATTTTACTTACGGTGCAATTACGATTCCACTCATCGTGTTTAATGTAGTCGATTTGATAAAGCATTTTGATGACCATCAAAACTGCGACTGCTGTAGCCATAACGTTGATTACCATTATTTGAGCAGTACGTCTGAAGTTTATCGAAATAGCTATTGTCAGAATGAAGAAGAAATTGATGGCACAAACCTAAAAGGAAGGAAACATTTTTATTGTTCGATGAAATGATTTTCAATGTACGTTAATATTCAGGAAATAAATCTTACGTCGTCGATGCACAAAAGTACAAAGGAGATAAAAATGATTTTCTGCATATGAATCTCTAGGAAGAGCCAAATGTGATTGTAAAAATTGTACAGATGGTTCGATATCTTTCGCATTAGCGCGAGTCTCTCCAATTTCGACATTTCTAGAAAAAAGTAGTAATTTTTGTATCCTAGCCTTTTAACTCAAAGCCACGGCAAAGTCATTTACATACGTTTCAGCTCCTTCAGAGTAAATACATGCCGTTGATCGTCATGATCGGACGCAAAAACTTCAGTGGGGGATACTATCGGTACTGTACTTGGCGAATGACCAAGGCTATCTTTTCTCGCAGCCTCAGCACTGTAATGAGAGTCATGTTATATACGCACGCTCTTCCGCAATGTGACATTCGTGATTTATTTTCAATGCTTACACTCTTTTGATGTTCGTAACTTCGAGGAAATCATGGTGGAAATAATGAATTTGCAAAACTGTGATGATCACGAAGAATGTGGGAGTGAGGAGCCTTACAAACAAGTCTTTGGTATCGTAAGTGATTAAGCCGATATCTTCTTGTCTGAAAAAAACATTAGGATTGAAAATTTAGGAATCGTTTCAAACATCGACCTAAATTCTTAGCTTAATAGCAGTAACTAATAGGTTTTTCGAGTATCAAGCCTTACAAATTCTGTGATATATGAAGATATTTTTCCCAATATTCGGGAAAATCCGGAAATTGATATGTATACACCAGAATCAGCATGATGACCGAGTATCCGATAACGGTTATCCAAAATCCATACATCATTTTCCTCCATAGCGTCCATGATATCTGCAATAAAGAGTGACTATTAAAAATCATTCTATCCACGCATTCGAATTTTTTAAATAATAATTCTCACCTGGAAGGTAATGATAAAGAACAAAAACAGAGTCATGTAAACGATGCGGAAGACGGTCATGCGTTCGCCGGTGATGCCACTGGTGAATAGCATCACAGCGACGACGGCTATCCAAAACTTGGTCATGAACCTCTTGACGACGACGCCTACGTCCTTCATGAATTTGCTCTTGATTTCGGGCTCGGCTTGATTGTTCATCGCTGTCGTCGCGGTCGATACTGACACGTGCAGAGGAGCTACCATGTCTCGCAGTGTTGACGATCTGCGCTGCCTCATTTTCTCCGCCGTGTATTGTCTCATTGTGATCCAGAACATCGTCATGAATAGACACTAAAATTGAACAGTAGGGGTCAGTATCGATACTAATTGATCGTTATTGTTTTTTCTGTGTTTCTATGTCAGCGTGCTTATACGTGTATTATACCTTGACCACGAGATGCCAGCAACTCAATTCGGACGGCTTCTTGAAACCGATGTCTGCCATTTTTATGCCGTGAATAATCGTGGGCAATTCCGCCTCGGTCAGGTCCATGCTATATACATATTGAACCAGGAGAAGAAGCGTCGAGTAAAAAACGATGAAAGGTGAACACTTCATCATCGATGCTCTTTTATTAGGGACCATCCACAGAACAAGGGCCCATAATAACAGGGCGAAAGTTGTCCAACTATGGTACATGATGCTCCAAGTCTAAAAAGGAAAACAGATCGACGTGTTTATCCTTCCGGAAAATAGTTTTTCATAGCATAGAAGCGATAACTGCGTCTCGAGAACATAGCTAATAATAAACGCAATTATCACAATAATGACTTTTCGTTTACCATCATAATGATATTGGTGGCTAAGTAAGACGAATTGACGATAAGTTGAAAGACAGAAAAAACTGCCATGATGACGTGCTCGAGAACTCCAGGCTTCTCCTCTGAAACACCTATGAAGATTGTTCGCTTTATGCATATTTTCCGCGCATATTCAATAACGCATAAACAAAGCCGGATCGTCTAATAACGAAGCGCGTGCTAACCTTCGCTGAGCGACTGCAGCTGAATGCTGTCGTCCTGCTGTCCGTCTTGTACAATGACACTCCCAGTTGAATCTTGAAGCAGTCCAGTGCGTCCGGATCCGAACCGCATCAGCTGTGCAGTAATTGATCAATGTATAAGGAACGGATTCGATTCACCGTGTAAGCACGTGGATTTAGAATAATTATATACATCGAGTGAACTAATTAAAATTTTACTTTTAAAATAATAAGAATTATGAGCGAGCAAAAACAAATGTTAATAAATAGATAAAGCTATAAAAGGATAAAAAACTCAAAGCTCTTGACGAAGATAAAATATGACGAATACAAGCAGAAAAAGGAATAAAAATAGTATTTGAAATCTGAAAAGAGAAATCTGCGATGTTTGCTCTAAACTTCGCTATATACCTTCACCAATATAGAATAAATTGAAGTATAAAGGAATAAACCTCAACGCAGTGCAAAGTTCAAAGATAATAATGATAACACGAACACAAAAGTAGTTGCATAATCAAAATATTGTGGTGTTAGAACACGTATAAATTCTCTTCAAAGTGCAATTACATAAAAAGTGCAATCATATATTACGCTGCAACGATTACAATGATAAAAATGCTATTTGCTCGAAGTGTATATGCATTCTTCGCTCTACTATCTATAAGTATTCATATGTTATACTTATACGAATTCTTTATAATTCTGTGTATAGTTTTGCATTCGTGTGGGAAAGAAAAAGAAAAAAAGCGGTACTTCAAATACGTACAGGCGTCCTCTCATTGGGTTGCGAGGGCTCAGGCTCGGCGATCGGCTTCTAAAATATATGGCAAAACTAATACATAGCGGCAACCAAACCAAGAATATTCTCTATATAGGTGCATTTCGCATAGTCTTACACGTAGACAGTCAAAACGCACAAACAATGTTCTGTGTCATCTTCTGGCTGTAAACTCACATACACTCACACGCAAACTTGTCGCTGTATCGTTGTATAATGTACGTATTTTCTGTAAAAGAGTTCGCGCTGTTTGGCAAAGAAGCGT
Source organism: Nasonia vitripennis (assembly GCF_009193385.2). Classification (NCBI taxonomy): domain Eukaryota; kingdom Metazoa; phylum Arthropoda; class Insecta; order Hymenoptera; family Pteromalidae; genus Nasonia; species Nasonia vitripennis. The sequence continues at coordinate 17,329,624 of NC_045761.1, read as the reverse complement.
TTTTATTTATAGCAGAATATTACTCACGTGCATTAAACGAATAATATGATTTATTTACAAAATAAGGTAAACTCTGTTATGTACGATGAAATATATACTGAAAAATTACAAGCGATATTTGTACGATATTAAAAATTAGTTACTTCTATAAAATGACAAAAATATAAATGCAAAATTTAAAAATCGGCTCATGCAGGATGCTGAAATCCTTACTCGAGCCTTTCGTCGCGCAGATTGCCAGCGTTGCGAGGGTGTTCTTTTGCGTATGGACACGTGCCGCGACAGTGGCGTGTCCAGCGTTTCCAGTTTGCCGCTTAGGCGCGTTCTTTGCTTAGCCTGCAATGCCTCGTTAGTAAAAGCGCAGCTCCGTTTGTTTTTTATGTAGGGTTTGCATTTTATATCATATACTCTGTTTGAAATACTTTTGATGTGTTTTTAAACATTTAAATATAAGTACGTGGCGGATTTTATATTGCTCAATTGAATTTTCCGTTATTAGCGCTGACGTAGGATTGAATTTGAAATTTAAGTTCGTCATCGAACCCGATTAGTAGAAACAGTTGCTCAATTCATTTTTATATTGTGATCGTTATTAATTTATTCACGATTGTTGGTGAGTATTTCTTTTTAATTGTTAATCGCCAGAACACTGCAATAAAAGTCAAAGTTGGAGACAGAGAAGGAGGAAGAGTTCCGTTTGTTAGTAAGGATATTTTGTTGAAGAAAAAGTTTCAGTTCGGTTATTAATACGCATATAAAATGTCTTTGTCCTTAAAAAAGTCATTATTATAAAAGACATTATGATTTTTGCTTTAAAGATTATACGAAAAAGTATGTCTGGGCAACATCTTGTTCATTTCATACATTGTTTTCAAATTAAAGCAAAAACCATCTTTATATGATTAATCTGGTGTGTATAGTTCACAAACATTTAAATGTAAAAAATTACATGAATAATTCAAAGAATAGTCTTCCAATTATAACATCATCATCTCCACCTCGCAAGCCCCCTCCAACTGAAAAAATGTTTGTAAACTATCTCCACTCCTCCCGTCAATCAAAGCCTAACTCAAAGCGAGCACTTACCGGTTTCTTAAACAGGAACTTGGACTGCAGCGCCAGCACAAAGTACAGCAGAAACAGCCTCAACGAGTAAGCGTACGTGGACCAGTCTGCATCGTCAATGTACTCCACGTCCCTCGGATCCGTGCAGTTGGTCTCGTAGACGGCCTGGAGCGCGAAGTACCTGGCCCAGGTGCTGTTCATCGGCAAGTACTCCTGGGGCCACTGGTTCTGGTAGGACAGCAGCACCACGATGTGCACCGCCACGACTGCCATGACTACGCGGCAGACGAAAGCGAAGCCTCGACGAAGCTCCCGGTGGAAGGCCCACCAGGTCGCCGAGCCGATGAACACCAGGAAGTAGAAGCCGCCCTCCACCGAGGGCTTCAGAGAAGCTGCGCAGCATAGCGTGGCTAGGACGACGTACGTGCCGATGCTGCCCAGGAAGTTGATTATCTGGAGATTCATCGATTTTTTAAGTTAGACAGTTTACGGCATTTTACTAATAAATATTTGAGGGTAGAAAAGAAACCTTGGCCGATCGCTCCTTGGACTTCTTCTCCTGAATCTGCAGCGAAGAGTTATCGTCCTCCTGTCTGGGCGGTGGGGTGATCAGTCGTCGACACGTCAAATAAACGACTATGCTCGACGGAAAGACTACGATCTCCGGCGTGAGCCAGAAGAACACCTCCCACGCAGACGCGCTATCTAACCTGACTAGACCTATGTGTCTCAGCAGCGTCTCTACGAACTCGCCTGTTCCGTGAAAAATCAAACGGTCAATCATCCAAACTCGTTGAACCTATACTCGGCTCATAGATAAAGTAAAACAAAAATCCATACAGTTTTGGAGAAAGTGACCGTAGGGTGGAAGCGCTAGAAGAACTATGTGAAAGGTGAGCTGTACGAGGCTGACGATGAGACTGAGCCCGATACTGGCCTTGAGGTAGCGGCCAGTGTGGCCGTTCATGGAGCTGTACGTCGGTACCGGCACGATCGGCGAGACGAGCGCCAGCGCCAGGTACACCAGTGAAAGCCCGACAGGTCTCCATATCGTACCTGTACGAACAATTTCTTGTAATTAAAATTCACAATAATACGCTTCGAGAGTCGAATGTGGTACACCGTGAGCTTTTAAATTCTATATTGTAAACACTCACGCGCATAATTAATCGAGCGTCGAGCGACGCTCTTAACCGCGTGTACTTCATTAATCCTCGTCGCACGCAAGGTAATGAACTTAATACTTCACCGCGATACAATAATAGCCCGGAACGAGTAGTCGCTCGGAATTAAAATAAAATGCATTCTATATATCTAGCGCAATCATCAATTTTACGAGATAGAGACACACCTCTCATCGCCGTGAAATCTCGTATACGCACATCAAACTCCCCGTCATTTTTCATTCGAGAAGCGCGAAGAACGAGGGCTTGGAAATTAATAAAGAAAAAATAAGGCGCGCGCGCGGGGTGTTATAAATTCCTCGATGCGAGCGAACGCCTGTAACCTAGTTCTGGTATCAAGAGAGAGAGAGAGAGAGAGAGAGAAAGAGAGAGAGAGAGAGAGAGAGAGACAAAAGGTCGCCCTCGCGACGACGCTTTTAGGGCATGAAAAAGAAGACGGCGCACGAATGGTGGAATTACACGCATACTGTACACGATCCACCTTTTCCTCCCCTTGTGTATAAAACCAAGCGGTCTCGGCGCCACTTTTTTCCTCTTCTCTACACGTACGAAAATTACTTTATGGGAAGAGGTGTATTGGATGACGGATCTCGGGGGACGCTTTAACCCGGAGTTTTTTAAATATCGAGCCGACGTTCCCGTTGCGGCCGATGGCTCTGTTTATGGTACGATTCGAGGTCGGAATAATTTGAATTTAAGTTTCCCAGGGATGCTTTTTTTGGTGCTGGTCGAGGCAGGGTTTATGTCTATTTGTTCTAGTAAACTTTTTTTGTAATATTAATGTTGCGCAACAATTGCATAATTAAGAGATTCGTCGTGGAAGTGGCCGAGTGCGTTTGAGTGGTGTCAAGAAACTCGCGCGGAGAGGCGACACGCTGCTTTTTGTCTGCAGCCTGCCGCGAGTTTAATTTTAGAGAATCTGTAGTTCGCCTCCGCCTTTCATTCTAGATCGGCTTTCGAGTGCAAAGTACTGGAATTCGTGTATTTCGGTACGTTTGTGTATGCGGGACTAAAAATATTTTTTTTTCCTCATTCTTCACTAAGTCTCTGTTCAACCGCAATTGGGTCGGCCTATTTTTCGAATTTTTTTCTCATTGAAAAAATTTGTACTTACATCCTATGAGGATCGTAGGAAAAAGAATCCTGACAAGGGCCACGTTCAGCCAATACTTTGTCATGTTTTCGGACAGCCTTCTTGCCTATCCTGAAAGAAGAAAAAAAAAACAAATAATTAAACATTCGTCCCTAATTTATTTATTTTTTTCTTTAGTAAAACTATAACTCTCAGTGAAACCCACGAAAAATCACAATCCTCGGCTACACTGATAACGATTATTCCGCCGTCATTTTTCTCAACGATAAGAACATCACGTCGTTAAAACGCATTAGCGCCAACGACTGCGGTGACGACGACGCAGCAGAGAGTCGAAGTGGGCTGCGGCAATATATATATATATATATATATATATATATATATATATATATATATATATATCGTGAGGTAATAAAAGTTCCTCTCTTTCTCGGCTCTTTTCGTGTGTATAGCGTACAACACGAGCCAGAGAGCCAACCTGTCTTGTGTATGGGGGAATTTCGGACAATCGACGTGTCCTAGTTTCTACTAACTGACAATGATGCGACCAATCCCATCCGACTTGCTCGAACGAAAAAAATAATCTATTTCCTCCGATATGGCCGCTCAGGAAAAGCTGCGCCTTTCGGATCGCCGCATCTGATTTAAATAGTCGTTTCTCGCGTTTTCCGATACCTGGCCTATTGATGCCTCGAAAATTCATCGCTTCTGCGCCTCGCTGACCCACGAAAACTCTCCCGAATTTTAAAACGTCATATTTTATGCAAAACGAATCTACCCAAAAGCCAACATTCCCGGCTATTTGGAAGGTCGACTTTTTTTTATCCCGAGAGATGAGATCATCAGCCTCTATATCGTCGCGTGTATGATGGAATTAATTCACGCATAAAATTTAAGCATGATATCACTTGCATAAATTGACGAAAGCGTCGCAGCACACACGCGCCGAAAGAAGATTGTTGCACAACTGAAGTTTACGCGCGCACAGGGACATGCGATCCTGCCATCCATACTCGAGTAGTTTATTTCTCACGACACGAGGCCGTTATGTAGATCAGCGGCACAACTGTGTACATACGTGTATGCGAAAGACAATACTCGCGCGTAATTAAAAGGCTGTAAGAAAAGTCTCGGCATCCTGTCCGACGGCATTACGACTGATTACGCGATGGCATTTTTTTTCATTGGAGATAGATAGCGAGAAATAACTTCCAACCGTAACGAATCGAATTTTTTCGGAGAAGACGAATATAACGCCGAGGTTGGCGGTCTATAAGTAACGCGATGCCTCACGCTGTTATACCGAGGAAAAAAGAAAGAGTATAGTAGCCGATGTATTTTATCGACTCGACGAAGTGATGAGCGTCTGCAGGGAAAAGTTGTATCAATTTCTGCGCTCTATTCTCGTCGCGGTCGTTATACAGGCCCACTTCCTCCCATACTGTTGCGTTATGCTCTCAATGAGCCGTGGGCTTTTCGACGTGCATCTCTGATTCGCGAAAAAAAGAGAGCAGAAATGCTTACGAGAGATTTTAATCGGAGCGTTAAAACGGAGCTTTATAACATCCGATGGCTATTCCGCTCGCGAGTCGAGACAACGGAAACGAAGTCGACAGGTGACAAACGATACTTTGCGCAGCGCGGCGGTTAACGACCGAAATCCGCCCCTACTGAAACTCGCCCCTCTAATTAAAATCCCGCGGTCTCAATTTACATAATTCCCCGCGCTATTTAGAACCTATGCGCGGGCTTCGCGAAGTAAATACATATCCACTCATGAATAATGCAGCTACGACTGCGCGGCGCGGTTTCATTTGAAAAATTAGCGGCGAGACTAATGCACCGCGACACGCTTTCGACGGCCGGCGGCCCACCGCGTAATTGTCGCGTGATTAAAATGTGCTGAGGTGGTGTGCGAGTGTACCTGTATAAAGAGCGAGCTTTTGATGAGATAGGCAAAGGAGAGAGAGAGAGAAAGATCGACACGCTGATAGGGAAAACGGGTAGAAGTGTATCTGATGGATGCTAGAGTCAGATATATACTAATGGGGTGTGGATATTTTCTATTTTTATTGGTGCGCGAATGCATTTTTTTGCGGTTCGCGGAGAAATAAGAGATCAAGTTTATTTATTATTGAAGACGATTAATCATTCGAGAGGGAAGAAAGAGAGAGAGAGATTAATCACCTGTTGTATTGTAGGTGAAGTTGGGGAGAAGGTAAACCGAACCAACCCCATAAAAAGTCAACCCTTCGTCAAACATAATCTTTCGCTCGTAAACTCGACCTTTATATTCTTATCTCGTGCAACTATCGCCTAATTGCTTCCATAATAATTTTGCTGTCAATCATTGTTAAGGTGGATTGCTCGATTCTTTTGGCTTGGGTTTCTATGTACTTTATTTATTAAAAATTCATTCAAACATCTTATAACATATCTATGTCTAGTTTTCCCAAAAAGAAAAAAGTAATATAAAATTATTCTAGTGCCCTAGCAGAAAATTGATCCTATTTCTGGGCAGAATGTATTTCCAGTAATTTTTAGATAAAACTCATTTTAACACGCGTCGAGCAGAAATCTTGTCCAGAAATTGGGTCAATTTTCTACTAGAGCAAACAAATCTGAATCCATCCATATACATTCTTACTTGAAGAAAAATATGTTCACCTTCGTTTATACAACTAAAACCGAATGACTGCCGCTATTCCTCCTACCCTTTTCCAAGTAAACCCCATTCAATTTCCTACCCACCTGCAAGCAGCCGCCACACTCGCGCACCAAACCGCACACGCCCATCTCCGTGAGAAAGAGCTCCGAAAAGCCGCAACGAATTTTCCGAGGCCCCCCGCGCACACAAAAGCCACTCAACGCGGCTCTAATTGAGAAGGATCGTCTCAGTCGGTCTCCATACACCCGCGCGCGCGCTCTGATTCCTCGCGCAGCCCACGCCGTGTGTGCACAGTGTCACACCCCTCCGGCGCGCGGAATTCATTACCCTGAGTCCATATAATAGATACCGTGCGTCGTCGGCCTTTTTTCTCTCTTAACTATACCGTACTGTACTACGCACGGCTCGTGCGTGATGCACGCAAAGGGAATGCCGCGCGGTGTACGAAAGTAAAAAGGGTTAATTAAGGAGCTGCTGCTGCTGCCGCAGCTATCGCACGCGCGATTTGCCTATTATTCTCTCTCTTTGTTGTTGCTGTTAACGCGCGTGTGTTGTACACAGTAAAAGGGGTTTGTTCGGATGATTTATTAATCGGGCTGATGGTGGATGGAGATTGTTTTCGTGCAAACCCGATGGATTTTACTGCAAGCGGTGTTTATAGAAGCTTTCTTTTATTCATGTAGAGACACTGATAATTCGCGAGAGGTGGAAATGGGTGAGAGAGCAACAGTGCGGTGTGTCGTGTCAAACGTGTACGCTTTATCTGTACGAGCGATAAGACCTAATTAGGTACTTCCCTTGGAAAGGAGACTCATGATTGCGACGTGCTCTTGTTTTTATTGCTGAGGAGAAATGGATCGCGGTACGCTTTTCACTATGCACACGAGAGCATTTCGACATCTCGTGAGTAAGCGTGTGCACTTTGGGTCGATCCGCTTCGATGTTATCTTGGATATCAAACAAACATTGCATCAACGAAAACTAACGATTACGTTCGACTAAAGTTAGATTTGCAGACAACCAGCTTTACTGTCTTATTCTAGCTTCAAGCTTAAGAGGCTTTGTAAAACCTTGGCAAAAATGTATATCACGACGGGCCGTTTATCTCGTCAATAAATACTTTCATTCGACTTATCGCGAAAACAGGTTTTTACAGACGGGGAGAGGAATAGCTATTCCCAAGCAAGAGCTGCCGAGACTGAGAGTACGGGCCAGTACTGGCTTTTTACTTGTAGACGATTTATTACAAAACAAAAACACTTCCATAATCTGCCTAACCTCTTTCTGGTATAAATAAACGTATAGCATTGCAAGAAAGATGCCTAAGTTACCTTACACGTATGTGAAAAAAACAAGAGCTCTTAAAAGAGCAAGAATTTCTTCAGGATCTGCGAACAAACACAGTTCGCATTCTCTAGTGTGCTCTGAAACTGATAGTGATGCAAAAGTTATTAAAACGACTAGTTTTCGAGACTCCAAAATAAACGCTGAACGTGTATATAAAAATGAACATTACGATGAAAATGACACAGAATCTATTACTATGGACAGGTAAAGCTGATACAATTTTTCATTGAAAAAACATTTTTTTTCTAAATCTTATTTATACAGAGAAAAAAACACTGGTGTTGATGAATCTTTTTCTATGAAAAGCCTTGAACGTATCAATGTGACGGTCTTGATTTTGCCAAATCGACTGATAGTTGTGCAAGTGAAAGTTTCGATCAGGTAGTTAGTGAACAAAATCAAAATTCACAGGTATTTATAAAACCAACATTAGCTTGTGCCTTTACGTATACTTAACCTTAACTCTTACATTTTGATTTATAATAGGTGCAAGAAATCGAGTCAAAAGATGATCTATCTTTAAAACAGAGGCTTCAAATGTGGTGCATAAATAATATTTTCATGTTACGGAATACAACAATAACTGAATTACTAAAAATTATTCAGACTGAAGTACAAGAAGATCTTCCAAAAACAGCAGAAACCTTATTAAAAACCAAGCATTTTTCAAACGAGACAAAAATAATTCAAACCTCGAAAGGTAATAATGGTATGATGTTGTATTTAGGCCTACAAAAAGCTCTGGAACGAATGATTGAAGCTGGTGACTATGAAGAAGACTATATAGAGATCCTAGTGAACATCCATGGTCTTTGTAAATATTTACAAAAATTCAAACCGACAATATTGGTCGATTTTAGTAAAAATATTTCATCCCGACTACACCTGTGATCCAGCTGTTGTGGCTCTTTATTGTGGAGACTCCAAACCACATAGTGCTGAAGACTTCATGGGTCAATTTATTGACGAAATCGTTAACCTAACTTTACATGGATCAAAAATTCGTGATAAGCTGTATGATTTTCGAGTAGCAGGGTTTGTTTGTGATACGCCAGCACGTACGAGTTGTAAATGTACAAAAGGACACGGGGGATTCTATGCATGCGAGCGATGCGAGGTTAAGGGTCGTACAGTCAACAAAAGACGCATATATGACCAAATGGATAGTGCTTTGCGTACTAAGCAATCATTCCTTGAAAAAAGTCAAATTGAACATCACCAACCAAATATGACTTCACCCGTGGCTCGAATACCAAACTTTGATCCGGTCAATCAATTTTTTTTGGACTCAATACATTTGTTCCACTTGGGTATAATCAATTTTTGAAAAAGATGCTGAAAAAGTAGTAAAAATAAATTAGGTTTAAAACAAAAATTTTGAAAGATATGAGTCCGCATATTACTATGGAATTTCAAAGAAAATCATTTAATTTACAAGAATAGAGTCATTGGAAAGCCACACAGTATAGATTTATTTTATTGTACATACTTCCTTTTTTATATACAAAATTCAACAACAAATAACAACTTCTCTGTCATCTTTCTCAGCATTTCCATTTGAAACTGTCTCGGTCAAATCCGACGACTAGAAAAATCATTCGAGCTGGGAGATATTTCGAGCTCAGATATGGACGAACACATTGGCAATGGTATTGATGCTCCGCAACGTGTGCTTGAAAGTGCTGAAGCTGAATTCGAGCTTGATGAATTGCCGCCTACATCTGTGCTTGAAAAACCCGCCCCGACAAATTCCAGAAAAAGAGCCAATGAAGTTGAGGTTATCGAGACTGAAGAGCCAGTAAATAAAAAAAGTAAGTCAACAACTAGCCTAAAATAGTATATTATGACACTGTTGTGGGAGATGGTTTTGTTATCTAAAAAATATCAATTAAACATTGCTAGCAACAAAATTTGTTGTTAGCAGTATTTCATTTATATTTTTTAGCAATGTCTCTCGATCCGTCCGAAGGGGCATGTTTAAGGTACATTTTAAGCCCGGATAGAGTAAAGAAGACGGTCCGGATCTTTCAAAAAGCCGTGGCAAGTGACTAAAAACACTTATTTATATAGTGAAATGTCATGAATTTTGGTCAATGATTTTACAAGGTATATACATGTTTTTTTTCGATAAAAATGGTGTATATTTTATATATTTTCAATAGAATGTTTTTTTTTTCAAATTACATCAAATCAAAAATTTTTTGGTAAGAAGAATATCTTTTTGTTTTTTTGCAGGATTTAACCCAGGCTTGACCCCTTAAACCATATATGTAAACATGATTCAATAAATCCAAATCTTACTATCAAATATGTTTTTCATGTATTTATTACCTAAAATATTTTGAAGTTCCATAGTTTTATTCGGGCGAATTTTCTGGATCCTGGTATAATGAGATTTTGCGAGAGTGCAGATAGTACTGGTTGAAAACTATGGGCCAATATACATTTTACACCCCTGGGCCGTTCTTATCATTTCAGTAAAGGAGTCAGCACTGGGGCAATTATTGACAACCAGTACTGCAGTACTAACTGCCATTACTGTTTCATTATTGGGCCGTAGGTTGCCTCTTTCATGGGAATATTGTTTCATCTTTCCAACTCTATACCTCGTTTTCTCACGAGTACTTAGCGGAGTCATACAAAGACAATCAAGTCACGCCTCCGCATAATTATTATAACAACGCTAAATAACTCGAGTCGACGAAATCGCGTCCACTCATCAGCTCTAATAATATCCCGTGTCGCATGGCATCGGCAGTGGAAAAAAGGCCAACATAAACAAAAGAATCTCGAGCGCCGATAATGACTAATCCTCGCGTCCCTGCTAATGAGAATTCCGCGCTTTTACGACGCCGGGCTCGTCCACGCGCGCGAATTTAGTGCCGCGTTTTATCGCCGCGGCATGAGTCGATGCGTCGAAGGCTGTACGGAACGAACCTGTGGACTCGCTTTGAAGTGCCAGGAGAAAATATTGCTTATGTTATTCGGATTCTAAGTGCTGTTTTGTTCTGCTGCTGCTGCACCTGTGGTTCGAGAGGTTCTGCGAGGGCTTTGAAGTGGAGGAGAAGTGGCTTTGGGATTGAGTGAGATGTATAGTTTCGTCGACTGGATTTTGGAATATTTTTAGTACGATTGTTTGAAGTATATAGATTACAATGTTTTGGCTGGACGAGGAGAGCTTTGCCAGCCGCTCGTAATCCCTCTGTTGACATTCGCGGAGCTTCGAGATGCTCGAGTTGATAAATCGATATAATTCAATCGTGTGATGCAATAAAGACAATGCGCTGAATTCAAGGTAGGACGTTCTGGAAAGATATCGACTTTTTGGAATATGTATACCCGAATTTCATTTATCAAGCTTGAAAGTTTCGGGATAAAATGGAAGAAGTACGTGCTCTGAAACTACGAAAACTTCTGGGTCGGAATAAATTCGGTTTAAATTTATCGCCAGTATGCGTCAAAATTCGTGAAATACCCCAATATTACATTTCAGAATGAAATCATATCTACTTTCGTCACAGTCGTCAATTATCGATTACACTCATACTACGTGGGATACAAAAAAATCTCCCCATTTTGCAAAGCTGAGCCAAACGCTTGAATGGGAGCGAGTAACGTCCTGAAAAATCGTTCCCCGACACGCGAGAAAAGCTGAAAATATGTACCAGCTGTTTATTTACGTTGCAACGCCCGCAGAATCGAAACCGAGCCATACACTGTAAAAAAAGAGGAGATCGATATAGGCTCGGAACGTTTGTCTAGATGGATTTTGTTCGTGAAATGCTAAAAATTCCAGGAAAAACACAGCAGTTTACCCTTTCACCGGTCCGATGCGTACAACGGACAGTGTTTACAGTCGCGGAAACAAAGTGTGCCTTGAAGCTCTTAATTACCGAACAGTAAGCCAGAGTAAACGTGGCAACGAATATCCATTATTTTAAATCTACAAATCTCTGTTCAAAGCGAAATTTCACGTATAATTTTAAAATGAATGCAATACCACGCCAACTCGTTACTATCGGCAAAGCTATAGTTTCAACGTTTTCCAATGCAATATTAATTGCACAACGTCGTCGTCATGAATAGTTGATGCAAGTAACCTCCATCTCCCGCTATAAAGCTTCATTCGCATCCAGAGAAGCAATAATAAAACTCCAATTTCATTGATCGAGTGAATCACGCTCGTCTAGCCGCATCGTAGGTGCACGTCGCGGGTAACCCAATTTCGAGGTCGATCAGCTGATTACGATACGACACACGATAGCCTGCACCGGCCGTGTTGTCAAAGCATTGAAAAAAGAAAACAGTCACTGCAGCGTTACAGACTCGTGTAAAAACCGGCTCGCTCAAAAAAAGAGGCTTACGAGCTTACTCAAGCGTTGAACGCTTATCTCGTCTAACCTCAGGTAAACAGCTAATCTTGACACTGAAGCGCCTTATATGTACTCAATGCAAAATTCACCTGCAGTGTCGCCTTCCCGCTATCTCAGCGCATCCCGGGAGCTGCTCTTCGCCCGAGTCGTGGCTTCCTCCCGGCCGGAACAACATGCGCTCGAGTAGAGCCACCCACTGTCTCACTTGGCGCTGTTAAGGACAAGTCTGCACCTTTGCTGCATCGATCTGGAAGTACAGCAGCTGCAGTAGCAGCGTGTCATAACCTTACGGACGACGCTCACTTTTTTCCCCGGACGCGCACTTCGCGCCGATAATCCGTCGATATGATAATGCGAGGGGAATAGAACGAACACAAACGTGCGCGACGCGAACGTCAGCTGCTCGTGGACTGAGCGCTGGATTGGAGAGAGACAAGGCTCGAACCGGCTTTTTCGTCGAGAGCTGTCTGCGCCGATGCGAGCGAGTGTTATTGTGATGATCCGCTCTAGCGGCATATTTCGGTAACACTGGCGCGAGCGCGTGATTCGAATATTGTTCAATCAACTTTTAATGATGAATGATAAATAAATGCGTACCTAGATAAGAGACTCTCGTTTAAAAACGGCACCTTTGTCTTTGAGTTTACCCAAGCTCAAGACCGGCAACGGCCGCATTAAAAGTGTAGGAATGGAAAATTTTACTAAAATAATCTCGCGATCAAAATACAGATGTTTGTTAACGAGCCCAAACTCGGAATGAGTCTGTTTAAGCTCTCCAGTCTCCTCCGACGCACTTTCCTTCCTTATAGCAAAAGAACTTGAAGAACCGTTGAATCCTATAGAGTCTCGAAATCTTGTAAAACAACGGTTCATTCTTTTCGTAATAAGCGTGCCGACTATATACTTTTTCTAAAAAGTGATTTCAAAACTCTATATTCTACATCTGAACGTGAATTATTTAAGATCAAAATGTTTAATTTTTCTTGATATCGGCGATTATGGTAAAAATGTGAAATGAGCCAATTAAAGTAATACTGCAATAAATACTATTTTAACGTATTCATCTGCTTTCGGCATTTCCAAAAGAGTATAAATCAATCATTTTTTATTTACAGTTCAACAGCTGAAAATTAAAATTCTCCAAAATTATAAACCACAATAGATAATGCTTTCAATGATTCGTTTAAGTTTTTTTAAAATAGTTTTTGAATTGTTGATAAAAAATTATTGATATATTTACGATAACCCGTACGACATTCGTATTTACAGCAAGGTTTGTGTAACTTAGTGAAAAACTCTACTACTTACAAAAAGGTTGCACAAATGTTCTTGCAAGAAAAAGTGCCGCTTTTTTTGTAAGATTTGAGAGCTGTTTGTAGACGAGTGGAATATGGCTTGTACTGCCTCCTGGCTACGAAAAATGAAAGTGTAAAGAAGGCAAAGAAGAGACTAAAGTTAACTAGAGAGTAACGTCGAGAAAGTGCCGGTAAGGTAGATATTTTTCGTTACTGTAGTCCGTTAGATGGTGCGTACCGTAATATTGCCGTACGGAGCGATTGCGGTGATAAGCGCCTGATTTGAACAGAGGCCTTCTATCTATGTAATGTGTGAGATTGCATAGCGCTTCACAGCAAAATTGTACCATATGGTAATGGCGGTTTCTTGGATACAAAGGTGCGAATGAAGGGACACATGCTTATCTTACATATATACTAAAGTAGTAAGATAGAAAAAATTCGACTTTTTCATTAACATCATCCAGTATAGAGATGGCATACCACACGATTCCTGCTATAGCTCGCTTAAATTCTGTGAAGCTTCTCCTTTTAAATGATCGTACCGTGATTGTGTCTTGTACAACAGAGGGAGGTGTGCGAATTGGTTTGTACTCGGTGATGGGCATCGAGGATCGTAGGTAATCGGCGTAAGACCGCATAATTCAAATGACTCGCCTAGAATAAGATGAGATGCCAAAGAAGTCCGCCAATTAATATTAAAATCACTTAGCAAAATGAAATTATCGTAATACGAATTATAATTAAGAATTATATCTTCTATATCCCTGATCAGAAGCCAGTTTTTGACGGCTTATAACACAAGGAGCTTCATACTTAACCCCTATATCAACGTTTTTTGCAAGCGTTGCCAAAAAAATGAAAATCATTTGAATTGTGGCTCTTGAATACATACCGTACCTGCAGGTATTGCCATGTGTATAACAATTCTTTTGATTTTCAGCAAACTTAGATATACATTTAGATTTGCAGTAAAATTTAATGGTTGACATCGCTCTTTTCGTTCAAGTGAATTTACTTTATGTTGGTCCAAAAAATTGAATTCAATACGAGACAATAATAGTTTTCGTAATAATTAACAATCTTAGCGATTTGATCAAATAATTTTTTTATTTCTTATTCATTTTATCATTCATTTATCAAACAATAATTATCTTTCTGATTCTAAAAATCATTTTGATATGTGCACTGTAATAGAATACTTCTGATGATCATATACATAAGTTACATTTATGGCGATACATAGGAAAAGAGAGAAGTTTTGTTGGGAATAATGTATGCATGTATATCTTAAAAATATTCCACGCTAGATTAGACAATACGATGTTTCAAACGGCTTGAGCAATTTTTGTCCTCATCCGTCGCCTCGGCGTTGCTTATCACCAACCTGTGTAAATTTAGAGCGTCAATGATTACAAAACTACACGATGGATCTATAGATTGACACTGATTTACTTATCGGATAAGTTGTGCGCGTAATGTGTGAAATTGCGTTTTATTGTAAATGAATGCAAATGAGTTTTTTATATAATTATAGAAACAAAAGCAGATTATCTGCGGTTACAGCATTAATGGATGTAAACTGCTGTAATGTCCTTAATCGATATAAACATGTAGAGACAACTTTTATCTGTTATCTTTATTGGTATAATATTTATATGAATGTGGATAATCGTATGTAGTTTTTCTAAATTGCGCAATGTTATCCTGAATTGATTCATCTTGAGCAGACGATGGCTATTCCTTAAAAAAAGGCTATATTTAATCTGCACAATAATATCAATTGTAAAAATCAAGCAGTGCAACGGTCATTTACTGGGAAACACCAGTACGAGATACTTATCTTTGAGTGTGCTTTTGATTAAAAAGAAAGTAGAATTTGATTAAATAATTCTACACGTGTACATTCCAGCATACTTATCTGTCTCAAAGCTCGTGTATAAAAAAATTAAATTTAGAATCATGCTTCAATATCGCTTCTGATGCTATATTTGTTTCCAATTCATGTGTTTATATGTTTTATAATTAAATAAAAATTATTATCTAACAATGCAGATTTTATACTCAGTTCATTGATAATAATACCAACTACTATAGTATAATGTCACAAAGCACGAAAAATCGACTGCGCTCATATCTGCTACAGACGAAAGACTGAAGAATAACCGCATTTCGTTTAAATCGAATAAAATGCGGTTAAGTACTTCTATACCTCTGTGATAACAAAGTCTAGGCACACCGTATGTTTGGAGCCGCAATTATAGGCGTGCTGCATTCTTTAATCTTTAATCAGTCACCTGAATATTTTTCATCTATTTCTATTGACAAATAACTCCTAGATTCTCTATCTTGTGGACATTTCTATGCACATAAGATTGATCCCAAAAGATATATAAGGTGGTCGCGAGGCGATATTTTTTCTACATTCGACGATGGCTTTCAAACTAATCGTCCTCAGCTGCCTGCTGGCACTTGCCCATTCCGGTGAGTTTAAATTCTATCCCATTCAGTGCAAAGATATGATTCAACGTTAAAATATTAAGAATTGATAAGTAATTTTCTACACACAGCCCACCTCGGGGTGAGGACGCCCTTTTTCGGCAGTCGTATCGTAGGTGGTGAGGACGCAAACGTCGGTCAGTTTCCGCATCAAGTGTCCTTACAATGGGGAGTTCCACCGATGCTTGCTCTAAGTCACTTCTGTGGTGGTTCCATTATCGCCGAAGACTGGATTCTCACAGCTGGACACTGCGTGAAAGCTGTCTCCAACTACGGAACTTTTGCTATTAAGGCTGGAAAACACAACATCAACAAGAAGGAGGCTAATGAGCAGATGTCTGAGGTTGAAAAAAGTTTCATTCACGAAAAGTACCTAGGGTGAGTTGTGTTGTATACTCGTGAGAATAAGTGCAAGCATCAATGGCATTACAATGAAAAAGACATTCATTTATAAAACCATCCCTATATGTTTAAACGTATGTTAAATTGTTCTTAGACTTAAGTAAGCGCAAGATTTAGAAGATAAGTTATTAATACATTAGCAATTAGTTTTTATTGAACAGTTTATGTGTTTTTTTAAAAATATGCAGAAGCGTAGGACCATTCGATATTGCCCTTCTGAAACTCAAGACGCCTTTGAAGTTCAATGAAATTGTGCAACCGATCGCTCTAATAAAGGCTGGATCTGACACCACTGGTAATGTAGTACTATCTGGCTGGGGTTCAATCTCTCCGACCAATAGACCCAAGTACCCAAGCATCTTGCAGACAGTCCAGCTGCCCACAATCGACCTGAAGACGTGCAATGCCTCGATCGAAGAGTTCGCCAAACCTTCACCCCTACACGAGACGAACCTCTGTACTGGTCCACTTTCCGGTGGATATTCCGCTTGCAGTGTAAGTTTTACATTTTTATTTTCGATAAAAAAATGGAATGAATCGCTGTTTTACGAAATATTTTATTGCTATTTCAGGGTGACTCTGGTGGTCCTCTGATCAGCGACAACAATGGACACAGGGAACTCGTAGGTGTAGTTTCCTGGGGAATGATTCCGTGCGGTACTCGAGGTGCACCATCGGTTTTCGTCAAGGTTTCATCGTTCATTGACTGGATAAGAGATATCACCGGTGATCTACCATTCAAAGAACTACGCTACGTTGAGCGCGTCTAATTTAAATGATAAAATGCCTGTGATTAGATAGATAATTCCGCTGTGAATGGATATCCACGAATTTAGTACTTATATCATCATATCCATAGCGAAGTGTATGCTTCATAGATTTTTTGTTTCATATTGTAAATAGGAATTGACCGGGTTAAATTATGAATATGATTTTTATAAATTGTTTTTTGATTCTTCATTGCTATTTAATCATTTTCTTTTACTTTAGTAATAAGTAAGAAAATATAAATACATGTACCGTCTTATACTGTTTATGCAAATACATTTAAAAAATTTAATCTGACATTATTGGACATTATTAGATTCGAAGTGGATTTATTTACTTACAAAGACTTAAAATCTACAATTGACATGTAATTTTGTTACTATTATTTTGACAGACTAACGCTTGATCACTGACTTTGAAAGAATGGTTAATTAATTTTTTTAAATTACTTTTAAAAATATTGAGTTAATAACTGTTGCGGTTTAGGTTCTAAAAACTCCTTTAAAGTACTATATTTGCTACTGTAATATTAAAAGTAACGTAAAAATTAAAAAATATATTTTTCATGTAATAAAAATATTGAGAGAGTAGCTCTATTAATCACAATATATTTTGATTTCAGACAAAAATAATAATATTGATTTGCTTTCTTAAGCGTTGGATACAAACGCGAACACAGATAGGTATTCAAAAATATTACCTGCTAATCCCAGCAAAGTGATAACAGACGATAGTCAATCAAAGAACACCACATTAAGCCTCTAGTTCCTGCATTCTTTATTTGATGATTAAACCTAACGTTGTAGCGCAATCTTTATCATTATTAAAGTAAAATAAAGTTTATCAGCATAATCGGTGTTCTTGATTAAAACGATTTTCACGAAATGCCATTGGCAAATATTATATTTTTATCAGTAGATTTGTAATCTCAGTGTAATAATGAACTTGACGCGAGGTATAAATTGGCGTCGATACGAAACTAGCCTCACTTGTGAAGATGGCTTTCAAATTTGTCCTCCTCAGCTGCCTTTTGGCTCTCGCCAACGCTGGTAAGTGTGCAAGTTGTGCTGGTACAGAACCAACATATTTCACGTCGATATCAATAGTATACCCAAGAAACAGTAAAATTGATTATCTCGTGATGTTATTTTTCAACGCTTTTTATTTAAAAATTTTAACGTTAAATTTTCAGGTCTCTTCCTCTCGGTAAGGACCCCAGCCCTCACCCCAAGACTGGGCCATGGCCTCGCTCCACTGGAGGCCCGTATCGTCGGTGGCGACGAGGCTGAGGCCGGCGAATTCCCTCACCAGGTCTCGCTCCAATTTGGCGCCTCGCTCCAAAGCGTCGCTCACTTCTGCGGAGGCACCATCATCCACCCACAGTTCATCCTGACCGCTGGACACTGTGTCGATGCTGTCCCCAACTACGGCACATTCGCTGTCAAAGCTGGCAAGCATAACCTCAAGAAGATCGAGGATAGCGAACAGACCGTCGAGGTCAAGAGCACCTACGTCCACGAACTCTACCCTGGGTAAGTTTCCATACATAAAGGCTCTTTATATAGTACAATTTCGCCATTAAACTTATACGCCATAACTTCGTTCGAAAAAACATGTTTTAAGTTCGTGTATTGTTTCTTAGTGTGTTTTATGCAATAAAAACAAGTATGTTCTCTCCGTGTAGATTTCCTCGTTGCTATAGTTTTGAAAGCGCGGCATATAATCTTGTGTACATATGTACCTATATTTAACTTACAAAATTGTTAATCTTTACAGTGAGGTCGCCCCCTACGACATAGCCCTTCTCAAGCTGAAAGCTCCCCTGAAGTTCACCAAGCGCGTCCAGCCAATCGCTCTCCCTAAAGCCGGAGTTGAACCAACCGGTGAAGTTACACTTTCCGGATGGGGCTCTATCTCCACTACCATCTGGGACATCAAGCCTGACAAACTCCAGAAGATTGATCTTCCACTTGTTGACCGCAAGACCTGCAACGCCTCCATCATCGAGCTTTACAAGGGAGAGCCATCTGCTCTCCACCCCACCAACATTTGCACTGGACCTCTCAACGGTGGACAGGGCGCTTGCCGAGTAAGTATTATTTAATTATTTAATTGCTAAATTTAAATGAATATCTAAATTATTAGAATAGAATTGTTTACGAGAAAACGTTATTTATTTTTTTATTTTCCTTATAAAATGTACTTTGTCTATTTCTTTGATATTTCAAGAAGAAAAATTTAACCAAAGTTTGTTCTTATGATTCTAATTAAATAATTTATCTTCTCAGGGTGACTCTGGCGGCCCATTGATCTCCAAGTACGGAAATGTCAAGGAAGTCGTCGGTGTCGTTTCTTGGGGATTCGTCCCATGCGGTGCTGTCAACGCTCCCTCAGTCTACGTCAAGGTCGCTGACTTCGTCGACTGGATTCAGGAGACCATTTCTGCCAATTCCTTTTAAATTGAATTTAGCTCAATTCTGTTAATAGTGTAAAATTCCTTTGTACAAAAATTTGTAACTTATGACGCGCTACTTTATTGTAGAAAGATGACTATTATCCTATCCACTCTCAACATCACTTAACGTATGCACCAATCTCGCATCGATGTTGTTTTGTATATAATAAATTTGATTATTCATTATTTAACACTTGTGATTATTGAACTTTTACGTCCATTTTGTAAAAGTTTATACATTTGACCTCCAGCAGAAATAACTGTCTGCTTGACCGTGCACGTGTCTATTTGAGTATATCCTTTGATTTTGTCACATCATGGTGTTTAATATTTATCGATTAACAGTCAGCGATTTTCTTCACACTTGTCGAGTTTTACAGTAGTTAGATTCAGGAAAAATATCAAACTCTATTTATGTTAAAATCGATAGAGTGAATTACAATGCATCAGTAATAATTTATAATTAAAAATCAATTTTCAAAAAAATGTTCCTGCTGTACTTTAGAAGAGTTAAAATGAGAATCGCTTTTTCAATAGAAATTTGAAATTATTGAACATTGTAAAGGAGGTTCTGGTACTTGTAAAAATTAAAGTAGTGGAAGGTTTTGTATGCAGAAGAGAAGATGCATAAGGAGAAGTAAAGGCGAATAGAAATGTCATATACACATAGTTCTTGCATATTTCTTCTTATATCCCAAATACAGGAGATGATGCAGCTTTCTTTCACACTGCACTACAATCCACATCTTTTTCCAGAAACCGAAAACCTTTATAGCAGCAAAGTCTTTTCGGTAACAATTTTTTTTTTAAATACCTATTTATATAATAGATATTATTTCTTTTTTTTCAGCCCGAAATATGTGAAAGCTGTTTCTCTGCAAAAGAAGAATTAACTGTATTAATTGGAGAGTGGGATGAAATGGAATTTAAGAACTTCAGATGAAATTTACAGATGAACCTCATTGGTTTAATTGGAATACAAAACGACGATTTATTATATTATTTGGCAAAACCAAAATTTTACAAACTGTATCCTTTGTCTACGAATTTTGTTCCATATGCTCCAAAAAAGTTTATTATATCTGGTTTAAACTTAACATTACTAAGACTAGCTATTTATGAGCTTAGAGAATCCATATGGTGGAATTTAGATGGAAAATATTTCATTGAAGACATTACGAAAGCTGGCAGTTGCAGCGCAGCAGAACACATTTAGAAGTTGTTTGGGAATTCGATATCAACTTTGCTATTTTTATTTGTCTGGAGCACGACGGTTCACTAAATGTCTACACTTTTAATCCTTATACGGAATATGCCCCTGGTATTTGGTGAACGTCTGCAGTACATAAACAAGAGAATGGCCATCCTTTCTTTGTTTTCACGTTACAAAATACGTCGAGTGGTAAGTCTGCTTTCATTCATTTTCGGTATCAATTTTGAATTTTTTTTTTGTAAACAAATGCTATCGTTTTTCTACTTATCATGAAAAGGATCGTCACTGAATCGGAATGACTGCTTTTCCATAAGACTAGAAACATGGGATGTTATCCGATAAAAATTATAGGAACAAACAGCAGCATGACCCCCTTCGATCGTAAAGAAAAATCTGCGTTCAAACTGCGTGGCACGCCCGGTGAAATGGCTGAGATTGTGTTAAGAAAACTTAACGTTTCGTTAAATCCAACGATAAACAAAATGAGGTCCCAAAACAATGCTATTGACATAATTGGAATACCCGGCGGAATATTTCGAGAGGTTCTTAGCGGTAAATATGATTTACAGCTAGAGTATAAATTTATGCGAGATATTTAGCAAAATTAAATTATTACGAATATCGAAGCTCATGTTTGTTACATTTCGCCAAAAACTAGGTTATCTTTATAGTCTCAGATTCTAAAAATTTTACCAATAAAAGTAATATTATGATTCGTGATTACTTTAGCCTAAATAAAGAAATTTCACATTTATATCGCAAACTGTATGAGAGTGGAATAACAGATTTTCGGATGGATTCAGAATACAACACGCATAAACAAAAAAATCACCAATTTACAGAAGCTCCTAAAATTTCGCTAGATAATTTAAACTTTGCTTTCTTGTTTTTGATGTATGATTTGTTTTATCATGCGTTTTATTTGTTTTTTGAGTTCGTGTTTAAATTTTGTAGATACGAAAATGTAAGCTGTTAGGAATGTAGTTGTAATGAATGTGTAATGGCTCGATTTTTAGACTGCTTTCATTAGTACAAGGTATTTTCACAACTCAGGCATAAAATGGACCTGTTTCCATGCCAGAAAGTAGCGTATAAAATTGAGCGTTCATTCCGAGCGAAAAATGGCCATTTTGTCCCGCTCGAGTTCGAACTTTTTTACACACGCTTGGAATGGACGATTTTCTATGCTACTTACTGACATAAAAAGAGGTCTATTTCATGCCTGAGTTGTGAAAAATTCGGCGTGTACCATGGGAACATAGGCTATTTCAGACTTGGGTGAGGTGTTTTCAGCATGAACACCTCACCCGCGCTTGAAATAGCCTATTTTCTCCCCTTGATGCACAATGTACAATTATGAGCTTTAGGATTAAAAAATCGAATCGATTTCTACCAAGCAAGTTATATTTTGAAAAATAGTATGGACACGTGCATATTTTGAAGTCGCAATACTTCCATATAGGCTCGCCGGGTACACAGTTTACCGGAAAGTGAATCGGCGAGCGGCGACCCGTCACAGCGTCGCGACAGAATAACCTTTTTTGATGATCAGAACCTGTGAAGATTTGGTAAGGTTTAATTATACACGCTATGAGTACCAAGCGTACAATAACTTTTTTCAAAATTTACGCTAATACAGAATTTAGCATACATGCGTGATTGTCATTTAACCAGAAATGCTTTTTCCAAAAAAAAACAATATACATATTTTTGTAGATAATAATTATAAACATTTTTACGTAATATTGACTCGCGACTTCTTTAGCCTAAGTGAATAAATTTCGGATATTTATTTTCAACTGTTTGAAAGTGGAATTATTAATTTTTATTTGAATATGCAGTATAGAGCTCGTGAGCACGTGGAAAGTGGTCTTATCACTGCAGTCACCAGTATTTCATTAAGCAATTTATGTTTCGCCTTCTTTATATTTGCATTTAGCATTTATTTTGAAAAATTAAACTTAAAGTATTTACAATATGATAATTTTAATTTATGAAGGCCAAGTTTACTAGTAAAATAATTATTATATTTATCATGATCGTTGACATACAATGTTGAAATTAAAAATGTGTGAAATTGTATGACACTAAAGCTTACAAACTGCAACTGTTTGAAAATATTTCTGACTTACTGACAAAATACAGAAGCAGATATTATACACCTAGAACTTACATTCATTTTAAAGATGACTCTTTTCTTAATCGCACGTTGTCAGCTCGTTTGTATTGTTAAATTCATTGTGTATTTAACAACTGTGTTATCAGGTTTTACACTATTTTTATCAATCATTTATCTCCTGATATCATTCTAGAGTAATCACAAGAATTTTTAGTGTTGCAGAAACCTAAAGTAGCTTATGTATATATTTTCAATGAGAGGAAATGTTCGCAGAAGAAACGATGAAAATCCCTTTTTGTGATAAAAAAAAACTTAACTTTTTATGTTAAAAATATATGTATATGATTTGACTTGTATATCTTATAATCATACACCGTCAATACAAGTAGACGTAAATACAACTTTCGAAGCTAGCAACAATATATTCTAAATTAAAAAAGCAAATTGGGCAAACGTGCTGAAGATTTGCACCTTAATTGCGCAAAAATAATTTTTTTAAAATGAGAGTAACAACATAACAAAACTTATTAAAAAAAAGTATGTACATACAATTCAAAGCACATGCTCTATACAAAAAGTATTAACGTATATATGACGAAAATACAAATTCAAAATAATGATCTGGGTTTGTTATTTACAATCACCATTCTATTTATTCAATGTAAGGCTCTGATCGATCACTGTGTACTATAAGACTGTAAAACAAAAATCTTGAACAGTGCAAGTTATGCCGAATTGTTTATCACTATTTATAAGTTTTGCGAGTTTTTCTCTAGTTCCCAAGGAGAGAGTTGCACGTCACGATTTCACGCATACATTCTCGTGAAGATTTTTCGGGAATTGGCCAGGGTTGACTTGTTCATGGAAGATTCGCATGTGTGTTCGTCAATAAGTTGTAATTATAGAATTGATCCAATCGATGAATGCCGAGACTCTAACGAATACTGCAGGAGCTCCGACACCACCACAAGGTACGATACCCCACGAAACAATGCCGACAATTTCTGTTGTTCCGTTTTCGTTCCTTGAAATCAGAGGACCACCAGAATCGCCCTGCGAATAATTAAAAAATTAGCTTTAACTAAAATCACGTGAAAAATACTATTTTTCTAAAAGAATGTCTTACGCTGCATGCAGTTAAACCACCGGTCAAAGGTCCAGTGCAAATATTAGTTTCGTGTACTTCTCCACGTTCCCCGAGCATTCTCAAAGCTCTTCTGCACTTGCCAATATCGATGAGAGGTAGCGTAACTTTTTGTAGTACGTTTGGTAATATTGCCTGTCTAGTTTTCGATATGGAACCCCAGCCAGATAAAATGACTTTACCTTGCGGTACAACATTCGGTTGTGGCAGATCGATTGCACTGACGTAGTCGTTGAATACTAAAGGAGTTGCTAGTTTGATTAGAGCGATATCGAAAGGTGAAACCTCACTGCGAAAAGAAAGGTATTATCATGAAATTGGAATTCAAAGTTTCAAATAGAAATGCAAAGACGTCAGCATAATTTTTAACCAGCGTTGCTCACCCACGATAATTTTTATGAATGAAAACTTCTGTGGTCAGCGAAATTTGTTCGGTGGCTTCGTTGCTCTTGATGAAGTGCTTGCCTGCTCTGACTACGAATTCCCCAGACCTTGGCAAAGTGTTCACGCAGTGGGCAGCAGTCAAGATCCAGCTCTCATCGATGATGGAACCACCGCACAAGTGACTATAGGCAACAAAGGGGGGATAGCCCCATTGCAGACTGACCTGATGCGGAAATTCACCTTTTAGGGCATCTTGACCGCCTATAATGCGATTGAACTTGAGGAAATCCGCAAGAGATTTGGCCTGGCCAAAAAATGGTCGGTCTGAAAAAAAAAACAAGTTGCGTTTAATGATATTTATCGTTTGTTTTTATGAACTAAATTGAATAGGATAAGTATAAAGATGGTCACGTACAGGCGGCACAGGCAAGTCCCGCCAGGCAGCTAAGAACGATGAGTTTCAAAGACAGCATGATGATATCTGAGGATGCTGCCTGGGCAGTGTCTTCGTATTATATACAGTGGCGATGAGTAAACCGTGCATAATATGAGTTATTTTAATCAAAATTATGACGAGGTGCTAAGGAATTCAACGTCAATATTGTTCCCGCGAATTTGATAGAAGGTGCACATAGTTGCAAAGGTTGTTGGCATGGAATGTTGACAAAATAATAAATCTAAAATCATTGCTTATTCTGTACAAGCATTTTTCTGACTAATGAATAGTCATTAATCATTAAATTTTACGAAATCAATATGAGTACTCAATTATTTATCAATAAGTATGTCAAGTTCTTAAAAGAAAAAAAAGATGTCAGAATAATTAGTGATATTATTAAATTATTATCAGAAAAATTAAAAAGAGACTTTTTTCACCACGTTTTCCACCTACCAGATCGCCACAGATAATTGAGGCGCTGACGATAGGGCCAGTCCAAAACTGTTTGAACAGCCAATCGATTAACAAATAGAATGTTGTCCTATGCCTTTTTTAGTCTAAAAATGTTCGTATTTCATAAATTCTATTAAAAAATTACATGATATATACGAAAAAATAGCAACTGATCAGGACATTACAGAATTTGTAACTCAATTCAAATATTTGATTTTATAATTCCCACCGCTACGAAATACCCTCTTTAAGGGAGCAAAACTCAAAGTTTTCACTTTTAAATTTCTTACGCTGTGCATGGTATGAGTATCATAATAAGTACTTTCGTAATCTATAAAATAACACAGGTATATATATATGAACTTTTTTTCATTACTCCTGTGAATTTGCAAACTAATTTATCGTGTAAATAAAAATCATTTCGTGTTGCAAAAAAAAAAAATTAACAAATTTTGTTATCTTCCATAAACCGAACAATTTAATTAGGTTCATTTAACACCAATATAACACAGCTAACGTGGATTGCAATGGTAGCGCCTGATTTCTTGCAACCATGTGTACACTATGTATTCAATCACTTCAAGTATGATTAAATTCAATAAAAAATAAATACAATCCAAAATTGGCATTTACTTCATTTTTAATCAACATTCCAATGACATTGCTTTGTATTGGTTGCTATATAATTCACCAGAAATTCGATTATTCTAAATCAGTTTGTATCAGTCAACTTTCTTAAGAAAAATATTGACACTAAATTCTTTTAGCCACACTGTCATACATTTGATAAGTAATGACATTTTTTCGAATTATGCCTCTACTATATAATGAAAGCATATTGCCCAGAAGATCCACAGTTATTATTATTATTGAGCAACCATGGCTTCGCTTATTATTCTCAGTTGCATCTTGGCTCTCACCAATGCCAGTAAGTTAAATCAAAATTGATAAAAAAAAACATTAAATCATGCTATTTATTATTTTCATTACAATTATTTCAACCACGTTTAGACCTTCCAAATTTCGTGCAAAGTCAACCATTGGCGGATCTATTTAAAATAAATCGAGTCATCGGAGGAAAGAATTGCGCGAAAGGCGAATTTCCTCATCAAGTAAGTTTGCAGTTCGGCTATCCACCTCTTGTTTCTTTTACCCACATATGCGGTGGATCCATCATTGGCGAAAGATGGGTTTTAACTGCGGGACACTGCGTACACGATCTGCCTTCTTCCGGTCAATTAATTATCAAGGCTGGGAAAAACTCTATTAAATCCAAAGAAGCAACAGAGCAAACTGCCTATGCTGCAAGAATGTACATGCATCCGCAATATCAAGGGTGAGTAAAAATTTAGTTGATATTAAAATCAAAATTCAAATCAAGTATTATACAACTCACGTTGTAACAACATGTTTTGCAGAGGTGCTACACCGTACGATATAGCGCTCATAAAATTGCTGACACCTTTCAAGTTTAATAAGTACGTGGCCCCGATCAATTTACCACAGCCTAACAGTTTGCCTCAAGGAAACGCTGTCTTAAGCGGATGGGGTTCGATCTCCAAGTCCAGCAGAGCTATTTTACCAGATGTATTGCAAAAGGTGACGTTACCTATCATTGACCTCGCTACATGCAGACAAGCGTTCCGTGCTCTGGGCGAAATGTGGGAAAACGTGCACGACACGAATGTCTGCACTGGACCACTTACTGGAGGATTTTCTGCGTGTCAGGTACAAACTGGGAGTGTCATCTTTTAAGCTTCTCTGTAACATATCATTGATTAGCATATTTACGATTCATTTATTTCTCAGGGCGATTCTGGTGGACCACTTATCGGACAGACTGACAATGGCACGATCGAAATTATTGGTGTAGTCTCTTGGGGCCTCATACCGTGTGGAGCTTACGGTGCGCCGGCTGTGTTCGTCAGAGTTTCTGCATTCGTCGACTGGATAAATTATGTTATGAGATACTATTATTACGTATAAATAGATTTGTGAAATACTAAGGTTCGATAAAATGCATTGTGGTCGTATTGAATCTGTTATATTTCAAATTAGTATTCAATCATTCATATCTGTATTTATATATTCCGATTTCGATGCAATCTCTACTGTCACGATTATTTAAATAAATAACTGTTTTAATTTTGTACAAATGCATGGCTGATGCGATTCCACGCCAATGAGTATAACTTCCTAATCAGAGCGCCGATCAAACTTTCCCGGAATAGCGCGACACCGATAATAATACGATCTCTAAATTGAAGGTTATACCTACTCGAGATAATTGTGCGATGGACGACAGCCAAATGGAAAGTTATACCTGCTCGTATACAGTATTGATAATTCTAATCTATCCACATTTAAAAACCTATATCTTAATCAGTGCTCGGTATAAAACAACGATCCGGTGCACCTGTCGCCATATTTCACCATGTTGTCGAAGCTCATCCTGCTCACCTGCCTTTTGGCTGTTGCCCGCGCAAGTAAGTTCTAATTATTTTCCTCGAGACCATTGATCATTGAGTTTTCTGAAATAAATCATTGCACATCATCAGCTCGGCCACAGCTCGGCCTGCGTATGCCGGACTTCAATGACGCGATCGCCAGTCGTATCGTCGGAGGCAACCCTGCCAATCGAGGTGAGTTCCCGCACCAGGACTCGCTTCAGTCGGACCTGCCACCCACTGTCCCTCTGAAGTATCCTCAACGAACGCTGGATCCTGACCGCAGCTCACTGTCCCACTTCTTTACCATACGGCGATCTCACTGTCAAAGCCGGTAAGCTCCTGATCAACTATTGGGAGACCAGCGAGCAGACGTCCAGTGTGCAACGGGCTTTCATTCACAATCAGTTCCCAGGGTAAGTTGGATTCATTCGTAGTTGAGGTCTCATCTTCACTTTCAATCCTTTTTCTATTTCGAATGAATCATTTTCTAGAAATGTCGCTCCCAACGACATAGCTTTGCTCAAGCTGGCGACTCCTCTTTGTTCAACAACTACGTCCAACCGATCGGTCTGTCCAAAGCCAAGAGCATCCCCGAAGGTTATTCGACCCTCTCCGGTTGGGATTCGATCCCATCATGCTGAGTAGCCTCCAGAAGATAAATCTCCCGCTTATCGATCTGAACACCTGCAGGTGGGCGATCGAGAAGCTCGACGGTCCCTCTTCACTGCGACAGACCAACATCTGTACTGGCCCACTGACTGGTGGATACTCTACCTGCAGCGGTGACTCAGGTGGCCCATTGATTCAGAAAAACGCCCAGGGTAACCGGGAAGTCATTGGAATAGTTTCATGGGGCATCGTTCCGTGCGGAACGGCTGGAGCACCTCGGCGTATATTGATTGGATCAAATTGGTCATTGCTGAAAATTCGTAGACAGAAGGCGAAGAAACAGTCTCGATGTAAATTTCGTCGATTTTCCTAAAAATATATGAAATTTCGTTACTATGCATAAAAACGTCTGTTTTTTGATCGATGGAGGTTGTATAATGGAAGCGAGAAAACTACTGCGAAAGCCCGCGTAAGAGGTATGACGCGCCAGTGTGGATTTGAAAAGTAGACGACTGCAAAGCTAGACAAGTCAGCGGAAAAGTCAGAAAGGAAGAGCGAGTCGACTTTGTTACATCAAAATTCCAGCACAATCGTAAATAAAGTGCAACCTATGCGCGCGGAAACTCAGTCAGAGCGCGATTCCCCGAAATGAATTAATTAAGCCAGCATTCGAGTAGTTGAACAATCGGCTCGCGATGACTGTTAGAGCGATTTTCTTCATTTGTCCTAGTCGCTGACGAAACAAGAGCGAATAACGAGCGTAAGATCGGTATACAGTTGCTAATGGCAGTAAGCGACGACGACAACAACAGGTGAGCGAGAGCGCGGGAGATTTGTACATAAGTCGGCGCGCTGAGGGTAATAAAAAAGCAGAAAAAGGCGTTTCTGTCAATAGCCTTTTACGTCGAATTACTTCCGCTGTTCGCAGGCTCCCGAGCAAAAAGGAATACAGCTGGTCTTGCTTAACGATTCAGTCTATCGTCGATCGCCGAACCGACGAGTCCACCTGCCGTTCTGTCATAGTAGTATTGAGCAGCCAGCAGTGCGTATATCTGATCAGGAACCATTTCGCGAGAGATCGCATCCCTTTTTCCGCGTCCGCGTAACGCGCTAAGGAGATTGCCGACAGCTGAAAAAGTTCGCGCGGCATTCGCGCGCTCGGTGCGAGAGCACTACTTCGTTTGCGCTGTACCTTGGAAGATCAGAGATTCGGAAGAATGTTAAAGATACTGTGCTTGGTGCTTTGTGCTCTTGTGATCGAATTTCCACGGAACGATGGTGAGTTTTGAGTTGATTTTTGGCAATCGATGTGAGTATCGATTTCTAGGCTGCATTTGTAGTGCTTTCTAATGCCATAGCGCGAGTGAAATCCAATCCGCGGTATTCGAGGAAAGGCAATCGAATCGATGGTATGCCGCAAGTTTAATCGAAGCAAATTTAGAAAGTAGGGTTTTGTAATACTTGAATCAGAATATATCACAAAAAACGCAACGCATCGATTTTGCTTGGCTAATCGACGGCGTAAAAACAGCCAAATTTTCGCAATCCTTTGTCTGTCGTTTTACTCGTAGTCTGATTTCATTTATAGATGTGATTCTCAACACAAACTGATAACGAGCACCACTGATATGTTTAATTAAGTTAAAACGAAGATTGCGTTTATTGCCCGGAATTCATTGCCACGGTCGCGCTTCTTAGCAAAAGATAAGCCTTGAATCGATTCCTTGCATTATGCTCGAGTTCTCTCTGAAAAATCAAACAAAATACACTGCTTTGCGAACGTCAACATTTCGAAAGCTAGAATAAACACGCTTGATAAAATGGGTAAATATGACTGAGCAATAAACATAAATCGCAATATATCGCAGGTGCGGTCGCGGAGCTGGCCTTGCTCGCCGAGCGACCGACTCGCATCGTCGGCGGCGAGGACGCGGAGAAGGGCCGTCACCCTTGGCAGGTCTCGCTTCACTGGTTCAACAAGAAACGCGGCATAAAGCCGCGACACGTGTGCGGAGGTACCCTGCTGACAGCCGGCTGGGTTCTCACCGCTGGACACTGTAAGACCCTGTCGCCCAAGAGACCAGGCGGCCAGTACCTCATTTACGCGGGAAAACATCAGCTGGGCACCGAAGAGGACACCGAGCAGAAGAGGCTGGTCGAGGAAACCTTCGTCTATCCGGAGTACAAGGGGTGAGTTGCCGGAAATTCAATCGACTCGTCATACTTTTTGGAAAATCGTTTATTCTAAAATATCACGAAATTCTTTCGGTCAGATCCGTCGGTCCCTACGACATAGCCCTCATGAAGCTGGAGGAGCCCTTCGAACTCAACGAGTACGTCTCGACCGCGTCTCTGCCATATCCCGAGGAGAGCCACCACGGAAACGCGATGTTGACAGGCTGGGGAAGCATCAGTCGAACGCGAAGACCCGAGGCTCCGGAGGTCCTGCAAGCGGCGACTCTGCCTCTGCTCGACTTCCACGAGTGCAAGGAAGCGCTGGACAACCGTCTGAAGAAGGAGGGACGAAACCCACTGCACCCCACCAACATCTGCACGGGGCCACTCGATGGCTCGCAGTCGGCGTGCAAGGTACGTAGTGGATCTTAAAAAATTGACTCTTCGATTTCAAAAATTTCCAAGCTAATGAAAGCACCTCTCTCAGGGCGACTCCGGAGGACCTCTGGTGATAACGAATTCCTTCGACATGGTCGAGGTGATCGGTGTCGTGTCCTGGGGTCTCTTCCCCTGTGGCGGTAGAAACGCTCCGTCCGTCTACACAAGGGTCTCCGCCTTCGTCGAGTGGATCCACATGATCATGCTGAACCACTGATCCATGCCGTGATCGGCTGATATACTTATTATTATTACGATAGGAAAAGTGTTGTGCGATTTTGTGATAAAATGCGAAAGCGCCCGTGTACATAGCATACTTAAAATAACGAAATAAAGATTAAACCTTATTATTTGTTACAAAAATACAAGCAGAGCAAGCCGCATTAACCGCAGCCGAGTGAATTATATCCATTGAGTAATGCCGCGCGCAGCGCAGGAATGAAGTAATTGTCCCGCGGACAAATCACTTTCTCAATCACGCCTCCCATAGTAAATACTACGGCATAATTGAAAGCAGCGGCGCAGTAAAATCGCCGTAAGTATACACGCCTCCTGCAGCAGTCTACGTAAATCCGTAAGACGCGAAAGTAAATGCGTCCACTCTCCGAGTTTATAACGGATGGGTAGTTGACCCCGGCGCTGAGAAAACCGTCCCCCCCCCCCCCTGGATTTCGTTCGCGATCCTCATCTTCGCTCCTCGTGGAGAATCGATCGGCGGAGAACGATAGTAGCGGGATCCGGTGAAACTGGTTCTCCACGTAAGTGTATACACACGCGGGTTCACTGTACGGAATTACCACATCGCGCTGCGTTTGACTAACGAGGAACGAGGAAGTTTTTCGTCTCGCGATGAGCTGTAATTTTCGAAGTAGGGTATAACGATTTTTTTTTTATTTAACTGACCGAGGAGAAAATGAAGAATCATTTTGAAATCGCGCTCGCGTAAGAGAAAAATTCAGTTATGTAAGCGTTTTACTATGCCCAACCGCAGACTTTTTGCTGAACGCGTATGTATAACGCTAAATTTATCTAGGTCACCGTGCTCGAAACGTACAGTCGCGCTATATCTGTGTCAATAATCGGGTGGTTAAATCTGGATGATCGAATAAAGAGTCTAGAATGTAAATTAAATAACAATACACGAATCACGCTTTATTTAAATAATATATCACTTAACTATAGAAACGTATAAATAATGCATCACAATAATCCGCACGACTTGGTCGTCGCTCGCAAGCTTACAAAATAAGTACGTCGATCGAAAGATCGATAACCATTACAACACCCGCCCTCACGCCGTCTTGATGGCCTGAGTGACGACCTTGACAGCGGCGAGAGCCTCTTCAGCCGTGGGCTTGATGTACCTGGCGGGCAGTACGAAGCCGTTCTGGCCCTTGTCGCGAAGCTCGACGGTGTAGGTGTACTTGATCTTGAGGTGAGCCTTGGCCCAGTCATCGGCGCCACCGGAAGCGGCGTAGAGCGTCGTCGCGCTGTTGCCAACGGTGTAGGCGCTGTTAGCACCACCGGCTGCTCGCATAGCCGCGGCCATCTGTTTGCCCACGTTGTCCAGGTCCTTGTAGTCTGGTGGTACACGACGGTCGTAGCCCCACGGGTAGAGGATGTATTGGCCGTAGCTGTGGAACGTCAGGTAGGCCTGTGGGGAGAGCGATTCGATCGATTAGATTCGTGATCGGGAAGCATAACTAATAAACGAGGAAATGCGCGCGCGATCGTAGATAATCGGTAACTTTCAATTTCGATCTCGTTTCAGCTGTACTTATCGAACATAATACAATCGGAGTTTCCACGTAACGAACCTTGAAGTTGGCGGCGCTGGCTTCGAAGAAGTTCTTGATGGCTCTGGTCTCGGGCTCGGAGAAAGCTCCGGTACCGGCGTAGGTCTCGCGACAGGGCTGCTTGCTGGTACCCTGTCCGCCCCACCTGTATCCGAAGTTACGGTTCAGGTCGATACCGATGCAGCTGCCTCCCTTCTGCGGGTTGCCGCGGTTCTTACGCCAGAGCCTGTCGCCTCGGAAGGTATACTCGTAGCTGCGAGGAAGAATCAATCAATCAAATGTAAAACAAAACCAGAACGTTCCGGAGCAGCTCGCTCGTATCAATCGAGAAAAAAGTAGGCTGCTGGTAAATTACCCGTCGGGATTGACCACTGGCAGAATGTAATAGTCGGCCTCGAGCTGGTCGCTGTGCTCGACCAGATAGTCGATGATGTAGGTGACCGAAGCCGGTGAAATCCACTCGCGGGCGTGAATACCGCCGTCGATCCAAAGCGCCGGAGCGTTCGCCGTTCCCTTGCTGATGCGGAGCACCTGTTGAGGATTCACCGCAAAGGTTACGTCAAAGCTTTTCGCAGTGGTATTTTTCTCTACGTACCTTAAGCTCGCGACCCTCGACGGATCGGCCGATCGTCATCACGGAGCAGAGCTGCGGGTAGGTGTTGGCCAAGTAGTCGAGGTAGCCGTGGATGTCCTCGAGACGATGGTAGCTCGTCCACTCCATCCGGTGGCCTGAAATTCAGTGCTACCGGCTTAACCAAAAGAGAGAGAGCCTTCGTTCCGGCTCCAGCTTTCGCTCGAGTTGCGCTTCGCACATTCAGTTGCTAGTTTGTGCGTGCACTCGATAGCTCGAAAAGCTTCGATTCGGCATGAGAATATAAGTAGAACCAGCTGAACCTGCGAAGCGAAAAGCTTGGGACAGTGAAGCTCACCCTTCCATCGCCAGGGCCGCTCGGCACCTCCACCCTCTATCGAATTAGCATTGGGATAGCGCAGAGGACGAGGATAGTATCGCGAAGAATAGCTTTTCGCAGAGCCACTTTTTACGGCTCTCTTCCACCAAGCGTAGCGAGCTAGAACACCACTTGAGCTGTCGATACATTATTCCTGTTTACCTTCGCAAAGCATTGCCGAGAATTTTGCGCTTGAAGAATCATAACGTTGCATTGAACGACAAGAAAAATGTTCTGTAAATCTAGATTAATTCAATTTCCCTCGTAGCGCTATATCGAAAGTAATTGATTATTATTTTATTGAAATAAGCTGATCGAAGGTATAAGTGGGTTATTTGACTGTGCGCGCGAGTTAGCTGGCTCCGCGACTTCGAAGCATATCAAGTGGACGCTTCATTGACATGCGCGCCGGCGAGTCTGTGTATTGTTTTTATGCGTTCGCTAGATTACAAAAGGCTTTCACCGACTCTTGTCGCTGATGCTACATCATTTTCTCGGTCAATCGTCGCGCCTCTCGTGAATATCAATGCGAGGCGAAAGTCTTTCAATTTCGCTTCGATCTGAACTTTTTCTTTTCTGTCATACATTCCTCTTATCGTTCTCAGCTTAAAATTAGCTTAGACTATACTACTATACTTAGCAATAGCGTTAGTTTGAGTACAGACTACAAGCAAAAAAAGCACATAGCATAAAGGAGACGTAAGAGAGTCGGACACTCACCATGACGACCCTCGAGTTCCTCGATCTCGGCTGGCGTCTTAATCGGATTCTCGTGATTAATGGCCTGCTGGAGATCAGGTATGACCACGTCGTACTCGACGTGTCGCTGGTGCAGGAAACGCGAGACCCGCGGAATAACGTCAGGAAGTACTAAAACGTCTATCGTTGTGTCGTTGCCTGTCCACAGCGATAAATCTGCAATCGCCGAAAGAGAGAGAGAGAAATGTGTCAGCAGGCTAGAATTAGATCACAGGCGCCGCGTTTGTACTGCAGCGAGTTTGTTTCTTTTTTTGTCTCTTTTATCTCTTGGGATGCATCTGGCGAACTGCCAGCGCGATTATGACGGAGGACAAAGCGTTTCCTACTGTACTAGTTTATCTGGATTTGATTTTACAAAATTAAAAAATTATTTCAAAAATAAGCGTTCCATCTCTCACCCCCTCTATCCTGCAGATAGGTCAAGTACTCGGCGTAATCGTCCGCCCCCTGAACCCTCCAGACCTGGGCTCCCTCGTAGGTGACCCGAGCTTCGGGAATCTCGACATCCTTAAAGCTCGGATATACGTAATCGTCGTCGTGTCCAGCCCTCGAGCGCTGCAGGACGGAGGCTTGGACGACGCCGACCACCAGCAGCAACAGCAGCAGCAAGTCGAACCCGCGGGAGGAATCCATGTGAGACGACTGACCTCGCGTCGGGTTTAACGCTCGGCTTTTATAATATTCGAGGAGTAACGGGACCAGCCGATCGGGTGTGAGCGTATGGCTGGTAGTTAAGGATTCAAGAAAGTGTGCGAGCGCGATTGAGAGAGAAATGGACGGGGCAGATGTCGTTGCGTACGTGGTTGTTTTGTCCGAGTGTGTGATTTTTTTTTCATAGCGGAGAAAAGTGCGAGTTCCGGAGCCGAGAAATTTTGGTAAACACGCTGACGCGTGATTTCTATTTCGTTTAGCGTGGTTTTGCGAGTCAGGGGAAAATTCCAGTTTGTTTTGCAGGGCTGATGGTACGGCGTTACAAAATTGGTTCGTGCGCGTGAGTAAATTTAAGTGCTCGATCTCGCTGGCGATTTTCCAGCTGAACATTTCCCAAACTGCCTTTTTTCAAGAATCGACAGGTACGTGCTTTGACTGTTCAAAAAGAAGCATCCTCGAAGTTCAACGATACCAAAACACACGAGCCTCGGCATTTCTGCGGTTTCGGTCAAAACATAAATACGGCCGTTTCATTGCGAACGACGCAAAGTATACCGCCGCGGTGACGTCACGCGCTTGATGAGCTCTCCGCGAACCATTAAAGTTTATAAGGATCTAAATCGTCAATTCTGGTTTCCGAGCTGTTTGCTGCTTTTCGAGTATAAAACTGCAGCATAACTGTACCGTATCGTTCGGACGATTCGAGCGTCGCCCGCGCGTCATATTTTTACCGATATACTCTCTCTCCCGACAGACGATTTTTCACGCTGCACAAGTCTTTCGTGCGTAATACGACTCCGCTTGATCTTCTTTCGCTGATTAATGACTTTTTATTCACCCGCTCGCACGAGCTTCATAAATCACATACTCAGCGGTTCGTTCACCTCGGCTGCAGCAGCAGCAGCAGCAGCAGCAGCAACGTGAAAAATCCTCCTCAATAATATAAGCAACACTAAAAATAATCTCATCGCCCGGCGCAATCTATATCCATCGTTACATAAATACAACAAAAATCGGCGCGTTCCCTGACACGAATTAAGCTATACTTGCGTAGATAAGCGTGCCCCACGAGAGTGGGTGTATTCCGGATGCGTCCAGTCCGACGAGAAGACTACGCGGTTGCTTCTCGGCTCCCGGCCGTGCCGCGGCGCGGCAAAAAAGCTCGCGCCCGCGCATTGCGACGACGACGACGACACGTCGACGCACAGCTCGAGCAGCTCCTCCGCCAGTTTATCGCGACCAGGCATTCGATCTACTTCTCAGCGCGTCGTACGGTTGGATTTTTGTTTGTTCCGTTTTATTTTTCCGCGAGAGCAAGAATCGCGTGAATCATGAGGTGCCTGCTCGCAGCTGCACTGCTAATTGCCGCCACGGCTGACTACGCTCAGGTGAGTTTGCATACGTGTGCGTTGTTTTTCTCGCGAGCGACGCACGTGCGGGCCGATTGATCGGTTTAGCTGGAATCGGCTTGACGCGAGCTTTCCGCGCAAAAATCGCCGAGAGGAGTGTCACGCCGATTCTTCGCAGTATTTTTCGATTTCGCTATCTCTTTTGGAACACGTAAACGCGTGAAATTGTCCCCGCGATGACTTTTACATCTATTCACGACGCTCGTTTTCTAATTCACAATAAGCTGACGGTTTAAAAAATGCCACTTACGTAAGGTTATTTATTACACAACGAATACTCGTGCAATATTCGTGTGGAGAGATGAAAGCGCGCAAAGTATAATAGTATAAGCGGAAAATAAAAGCAGCGAGGCTGTAGAGCGGAGAATCAGCCTAATAGGACAGAGCCGCGCAGCTGCGTTCCTATATACACCGTCCTATAAGGCTTCAGCTCTGACTTTGTGCGGCGGGTGCACACGAGTCTCGCGTATGCTTTTACTAACCCATATGTACAAAAACAACTTTATACGCGTTTGGGGGAGACGTTCTACGCCGTCGCCTTTACGGGAATGCTTTCTTTCTTGATGATGGATTCTGTTACACCCTATATTGTTTTATTTATACGACTGGATTCCGTGGTACGATGAGATATTCGAAATCACTGATAAAATATACATTTTTCAATTTTTAATATTTACTGAGTAATAATAATTAATAGCTCGTAATCGCGATTTTCCGAAACAATAAAGCGTTCAAACAAACTTATACACCTTGAAAAATCAATGACAGCGTCGCTCTTATAGGCTACCACGTTCACGATAACGGATCAAGTCTATTTCGACATCATGATCGGCGACAATCCCGCGGGTCGCATAGTCCTGGGTCTCTTCGGCGAAGACGCCCCCAAGACCGTCGAGAACTTCCTGAAACTGGCCACCGAGGGAATCAAGGGCCGGAC
Organism: Nasonia vitripennis; assembly: GCF_009193385.2. Classification (NCBI taxonomy): domain Eukaryota; kingdom Metazoa; phylum Arthropoda; class Insecta; order Hymenoptera; family Pteromalidae; genus Nasonia; species Nasonia vitripennis. The sequence continues at coordinate 17,292,549 of NC_045761.1, read as the reverse complement.
CTACGCTGGCTCCAAGTTCCACCGAGTCATTAAGAAGTTCATGATTCAAGGTTCGTTTTATATTGTTTTATTTAAAATTACTATTACAACAGAAATTTACATTGAAAATAAAATTTCAGGCGGAGACATCGAGAAGGGAGACGGCACAGGCTCGATCAGCATCTGGGGCAAGTACTTCGACGACGAGAACTTCAAGATCAACCATTCGGGCCCGGGCTTTCTGAGCATGGCCAACGCCGGTAAGAATACCAACGGCTGCCAGTTCTTCATCACGACCATCGCTACTCCTTGGCTCGACGGCGCCCACACCGTCTTCGGAAAGGTGATTATTCTTTCTCATCCTGTACATTCTTACAACACGTGCGTTTTGCTCTTAACCAGTTTAGGCTGGTTACTGGTCGGCCGACCGACTCCCGCGTGGCTCTAATGGATATTTAAATATTCAAAGGGAGGTGCGTTAGAGAGAAAATTGACCTCTCGCTACACTGTAAATAGTATCACCTTGAACGCTTTGTGGATCTCTCGCTCTCTATACAATCTCGGTTCACACGATTTCGACATTTGCTTGTTATGAATTATCCGATTTAGCTCACGAACTGTGAACTAAGCTGATAACGCTTCTCGGTACACGCACAGCTGATAAGAAGAGTCTGGTCCACGACAGATTGGAGAGACGAATAACAATTTTTTCATTGCGCACACGTATAGTATATAATTTTAACAAGGATCGCTTCATCTGTTCGATTAGGTGATCGAGGGTCTGGACGTGGTCTTCAAGATCGAGCAGACGAAGACGGACGTGGACGACAAGCCGATTACGCCGGTCTACATCCTCGAGTCCGGCTCGATCCCGACGCCCAAGGCCTTCACCGTCTCCGACAACCCCTACGAGTAAAAGTCTCTCTCTTTCTCTAATTTCTACTCCTCCCTCTTGCCACAAAATGTCTTTCCTCTAGCCTATTATCGTAAATCGCATGCATATCCCTATCCGTCTGTATGTCGTCTCCCGATTGTTTGTACACGTGCGCAGTAGCCGCTGCTCGTAAGGATTACATTATACATTGCTCTGTGTCTGTGTATCGCAGGAGCGAATGAATGTCAAGGACTTGGGACGTATGCGCGTGGCTCTGCCGCTTTAACTTCGCTAAACTATTATTTGACCTACATGACACGCACACAGTCACACATACACCGGGCCCCTCTCGTACGCGGAGTTATCCGCTCGCACTGAGCTGATTACGCAGATATAGGTGCATCTACGTAGGTACGAGTGTACCTCGTCACCTATGGCAATTGGCTAAGTGCTCGCGTACGCTATGTTTTCTTAATGAATTGTCGAAATTGTTAGGTGTATAGGTATACGTATCGCATTAGTCATCGACGTGCGTAGTAACGTAGAAATGATGATGTTCCTTTGCACAACTCTTTTTGCTTGTATATTGTTGGGTAGTAATAACGGACCTTTTTCTCGTGATCGATGCTGATGTTGACTATATTGTAGAAGCTAGAGTTTTTAGTCGGCGTTGTAATATTTTGCAATTTTGTCAGTATTATGACAGTATTGCATTTCATTACAAAGCAAAGAAAAAGTTAAGACGATGTACGATTACAAGCTGTAGCATCATGTTAATCCAAAAATATATTGAACCAAACGAAAAACCAGTGTTACTACCTATTCGATAAGTTGAAAGTTTATCGAAGAATGTATACTTGAATATTATATAAAACAATAAGACTGATGTTATTTTGATTTTCAACCATTGATTGTATCGAGTGATTAGGCGGATTGTAATTATGTAGAAAAAAAACAAAGTAATAATATAAACTGCTATTGTAGAGGCTAAAGTGAGTAATAACCGCAGCTGAAAATTCCACGGTAATATGTGCATTTCGAGCTAGTTGAGTAAGTTGTGTTATCTTATTAGGACTTGCACTTATGTGTTATTGCTGAAAACTATTTTCTAATAAAATTACAATTTTCATTCTCATGAATAAATGTCACGCATGTTCGATATTCGCAGTTTATGGGCATGGCTGAAAGCAACTGCGATCCCTTTAAGTTTTAGCTTCTCCGTACTCGGATTTTTTCACTGGATGATGAAGCAATTGGACGTCTGAATGATGATAATGTGTGTAATTTTTCAAGGCTGTAAGTGTAAATTTAAGTTTGATTGTGAATTAACAAAATGCACACAAATTGTATACAGAATCTTCATATACTGCAAAATATTAATAAATAAATTTCGTATAAAACTACGCCTCTTATAAATTATTCATTCAATTAATTCTTGCCTTGATTCAATTTAAAAAAAAACTCAATACTGTAGTTATTTGCTGGCAATATAGCAAATAAACTCGGGATTAGTACAACATACGAGTCTTGATTCGGTAAAACAGATCAGTCACACTTTTGAACGATTCCACCAGATGTCACTTAATGACAACATTTTCAACCTAAACTAAAACCCAAGTTTATCATACCGCCAATGTAATCCAGTATCGCCTGTTGGTATAGTTGTTGTCTACTAAATATTTGAAATTCTCAAAAATTTAAAAATATTTGGACATTGTATTACATGAGATTACATTTTTGTGCGTCATTAATAGTGATATGATACATGCAGTATCGTTGATTTATGATCAAAGTTTAAATACAATTAATAATTTTAAAAAATACCAGCACAACAGTCATACCGTACCAAAAATATTTATTTTTTCAAAATAACGTTTCCTAATCACCTGATCCAAACACTCAACATTTAAATTTTCATGCAGCACCAAACATATGTAAATTTACCAAACACTCGGCACAGCCGCTTCTCATTTTTAAGAAAAGCATAAGAAATCCGCCTCCTCTGGAGAACCGGTCGTTCCGCCTCATAACCCACGAGATACCTCGCCCCTATTCGTGCCTCTTGGGCTATCTCAAAATACACCGAATAGACTCTTGGAGCAGTATAGGAGCTACGCATTTTTCGACTGTTGTATCATGCTATGCCCGAAAACGTTGTGTAGCGTAATGTGTTTGGTAGGTACACACACTGCATAGCGGATGGTTCGACGATAGAAGTCGTCGTAAAAACGAATTTCATTTGTTTCGTTGATTTATGCGCTCTTAAAATAAATCATTTAATGAGCTTGTCTCAAGGGATTGTTGTAATAATAAATATACAAAAGAACGAAATACTCTAAAAGTCACCGGTAAATTATATCAAAGCGCTAAAAATTGCCTAAAAGCACATTACATTCTCAGGATCAGTAAAACTAAATATCAGAAAAAATAAAATGAAACAGCACGTAAGACTATTCTTATACACTCATCTATATTATTTAATAAATATGTAGGTATACTACACTTGGGAACACAAATCATTACACAAAAATAAATATACAAATGATGATAATAAATACAATGTCTTTATACATACACTCGAAGCTCTGGGTGAGCATCACAAATACAATCAACATTATAAATACTTTGATCGCAGGTAACCTGAGTACGTTCGATCTATTGGATCGATCCGCTTTCGCCCCTGTAATAATAGAGAATTCATTTGTACACATCGTGCACACTTATTACGATAGCGACGTCCCAAATTTACACAGATCGGTATGGTAGGCGTTTTCATCATAATTGAGCCACACGAGTCAATATTGATGAAGAGTCTGATTCGGATTGACTTTTCATTTTTCGGCCTCAGGTGTTGGTAGCAGCCATGCGGGCAATCACCCGGACACCAGCCCACGTTTCTCTAGCCGTTGGGACGATCTGTGAAGCAGGCAGCAAGAAACCATAGAATCCCCGGTCTCGCAACTCGAGAGTGAAAGAGTTCTTGATGCCCGCTATCGCCTTCGCCCAGTCATCCGACGAACCTGCGTGTACGGATGGTTGTGGTTAGTGCGGGGGCCTTACGTATAGACTTTTTTTTTAAGAAACATTCATATGGACTCGTAAAAATCGTCATCAAAAAAAGATCAATCACCTGTAGTAGGGTACAAAAGCTCGGCAGCAGGTCCGACCTTGTAATCGGTCCCGTGAACCTTGGCCATGGCCTTCTTAGCCTTGGTAGCGATATTCATAAGATCCTGGAAGTCAGCCGGCCTGGTGCGCGTGAACCCCCAGGGCACCAGTAGCATTTGCGAGTACGAGTGCAGCGTCAAGTAAGTTCTGCGCAAGTAAAACAAGGACACGTACAGTTAGTCGTAAGTGGTACGCGCATAGTTCAATTAACCTATGTGAAAACTGTTGTGGCGCCGCTGAATATCGATGCGAAACAATCCTCTGTATTATGCTGATTCACCACGGACTTTTACTACTGCGTGAGAACGCGTTTCGAGCGAGATCTTTTATGACTTATTTTTGGGTAGAACTTTTAACGGTTTGTGGTTCCCTTGATGATAAACAGGATAAATCACTCACCTGATGGTTTTTTTATTGTTCATGATGTAATTGGACATGGCTCTGGTCTCGGGCTCGGAGAAGGGACTGGGTCCGCCGTATGTCTCATGGCACGGATCCTTACTGGCGCCGGCTATCTTACTCTCGCCCCAGTGGATGTTGAAATTCCTGTTGGGGTCCACACCTTCACAGGTGCCAAACAACCACTTCGTATACTGCGACAGCGCGTTGAAGATACCTGGGGCTTGTCTTTACGAGAAAAAAAAGTTATGATTTTACAGTTCCCGCATAAAATCGGTTGATTGATTTAACAAACAAGCATTTCTCACCTGAATGACTCATCAGAGTCAGAATCATGAATACTGCGAGTTTTCCGCCAAAGTCGGTCATCGGTGTGGGTGAACTCGTAGCCGTCGGGATTGGCGATCGGCATTATGATCCAATCGGTGAGGTCGAGAAGTCGAGTGTAGTTCTCATTCCTCTCGACTAATTGGTTTAATATGTAGGTTGCCACAGCGGTGCTGATCCATTCCCGCGCGTGCATTCCTAGAATCAGCGAAATCCAAAGAGTCGTGACAGTTTAAACAGCGTATTTGCGCGAGAGCATCAAGACTGATAGAAGCGGTAATTGATATAAACATACGTATCGAAGTTTCTTTCTGATTATAACGGTTTGCATCAAATGGGGCTTAATTTTATTACTTAATTTCGAAATTGCGACTTATGCAGATACTATACGTCGCGATTACCATTTGGAACACTGTATAAGTGGAAAGAAACATTTAAACATGCAAATCTCGTGCGTCCTATTCACTAAATCTGGGAAAACGGTTCTTCGCGTGGATGCGCGCATACGAATACGCCGATTTCAGACTCGAAAACTGTACTCGCGCGACCTGTATGAACCATCTTAGAAATGAATGGAATCTCAGCTCTGACGTGAACGAGTTTTTCAAGTATCTGGGCTGAACCACAGTAGGACATAAACGTGTAATTAACGTCGGGAATATAATTGTATTAGACTATACTGAGTGTAACTGTACAGCGTGAAAACTGTATGCGACGCATGACGTGATTAATTTCGTTGACTAACGATCGCTTACCGGCATCAATCCAGATTGATGACTTCGGCTCGCCGTTTCTTTTGGCGCCGGTCGACACCTTTATGACTTTCAGAGCACGGCCCTCGAAGCTTTTGCCTATCGAGAACACCTCCACGAGCTGGGGATACTTGGAGGCCAGGTAGTCTAGGTAACCCATGATATCTACGACAATGTAATCATTTTATTAACTTTTGTTTTACTTTTTACTATTTTTCGACGGTGGTTACTGGTTTACACTCACCCTTGTAACGATGGTATCTCTTCCACGTCATAGAGTGCCCCTGAAGGGAGTACAAATCCTGCCGACGCTCCTTCGGCATCCTCGGATTTTGCGATTTGATGAGTTTCTGAAAAAACAAAAATTGTTTTCATAACTAGCTCGGCATACAACAGCTCTGAATTACTATGATTACAGAGTACATACCTGAAGATCGTTTACTAGAATGGTGTATTCAATCTTCTTCTCTTGCAGGAATTCCTTTACGTCTTTCAGAATTACCGGGGAAACCACAAGGTCCGTGGCTCTAGAAAGTTTTAAAACAATACCATTATTTCACAGAAACATGAGAGAATCCAAAATTACATAGCACGAAAAAAAATGTTTTCGAAGCATTCGAGCGAACACAATTACTATCGTCGAAACGCACTGATAAAATCGATTGCTCTCGATATCTCGTCGTAGACATCCGCTCGATCATGCTCGTTGTATCCACGAGTGTCTGTAAGAGGAATCTCGATAAGAATCTACTCACTTGTCCTTAGCCGGAACTGTCCAGAACTTGACATCGTCGGGCTCGTTGTCCTTCAGTTCCTGCAGGTGTCTCACTTGTCTCTGACTCTTCGGCGTGATCCTGAGCATCTGATAATCCTTGTAGCTAACGGCGTTGCTCTGCGCGTCAGCTTCATCGTCGTCGTCCCCGATGAAATTGCCGAGGAACTTGGTAACCGAGCTGAAAGCCGACTCGATCGCACCGAAGAGCGAAAATCCACGAGCTCGGGATCTCGAGGTGCTGAGCTGTTGCCACCATGACTTTGGCCGCTTCTGCCAGCTCGGCTCGTCTTCGATGTTGCTGTCGTCGTCGGCTTTTTCCTCGTAATCGAAAGAGACGACGGTCGTCTGCGGCAATCCACTTTCGTCTTTTTCTTCCTCCGTTTCGCTCCAGCTTTCTTCCTCGTTTCCGCGCGAATCGCTTTCGAGTTGCTGGTCGACGAGATTCTTCGCGGCGCTGCGCATCAGAGAGAGATTTGTTTTTAGAGATACTTGAGTTTTGTCGCTGCCGCGTAAGGCGTATAGTTGATTCTTTTTTTCATTGGGCTGTGGATGTGTGTTTAGCGGTTCGTGAAGGAATAATTGACAGGTTCGGCTAGAGCGTGTGCCGAGCTTGATGAGCGGTGAGTGATTTATTCAAGCGAGGATATGACGGGTTGTGTTTTTTAATGGTCTTTGACTGAATTATGGTTGAAGGAGTAATGTTCGTTGACTGATTGGGGGTATTTAGAGCGAGGATCGTGTTGATATTTTGTGGCTTTCGATCGACGGAGCTTGAAATCGTTATGAATACTACTTCTGGAGAATCATCTTATTGCTTTAGAAATTTATTGGGATGTTACCGATAGGTGACACCGATCACATTTTCCAACGTTAATTAGGACAGCCTGTATCTGTGTCAAAAGTTTTCAGGCATCTTAATTCGCTCGCGAGATAATTAGCGGAAGCGTAAATTTTGAAATTTCCTGCAAGTGGCGATAAATTATTTTTCTTCCGAACATTCCTTTACAAAATACTGATTACGATTTACGCGTATCGTTTACGTAAAAATGTGTGTGTACATACAAGCTATACCTGACACTCATAAATTGTACTTCTGACAGAGACTATCTAACGATCATCCGGTAGAAACGTGCATCATTCATAACGATCCTTTTTTCGAAACTCGTATACACACACGCCAAAAAAGCGCAACGAGGATTACTCGCTGTAGCTGATGGATAATTAGAGTACATGTACAGACGAAGAGAAAGTCGCGAGAACGACATACTCGATCGATCTGACGGATCGCGAGAAGCTGCAGGTACGATAAGATATGCAGATAAATTAATTGGAGAGCGAGCACAGCGCGAGAATAGTACATTACGATACGTGTGACTTAAACGGTTCTTTTTTACACAGCGCAGTTAGCACCCGAGCGTAGCGAGGGCGCTAAGCGCCGTGTAAAACTGAACCATTTAAGTCAAGAGTATCGTATAAAATTTTATAGCACAGCCTGCTAAAATCCGCTAAAAAGGACTGTTTACGTCACTGATAGGCGTGACTTAAACGCGCAGTGCTATAATACTCGCTACGCTCGTGCGCTAACCTCACGGTGCAAAAAAGGACTACTTTAGTCACAGATAGGCGTGATTTAACAGCGGATTTTAGCCACACTGTGCTATAAATGCCTTTGAAGTTTCACACGCCGGCAAAAGTGGAACTCGGCGCGCGATTATCGGCAAAAGAGCTGCTGCAGAATGTGTCAACTTTCCTTAGCACCTTATATTGTCAAACCCGTATTTTTTTTTCAAAGGTCTTTGTTTTAGAAAGTCGACGCGGCGATTATGATGTTGACATTTCCCGTGTAGAAAAGATGACATTGAAAGATGTGGTTAAATATAGGTTTTCATGACGGGAGCTTCGAGCAATAAATTTCGTCGGTTGAAATGCTTTAAAAATAACTTTCGGTTCATAACTGTTCTCGAAAGCATCGACACTCTCGAAAAGAATGTTCTGTTATCCATGACTCATAGTTGGATCGAAAAAGTGGAGCGTATAGGATTTAAAAGTGCCTCGGTCATCCAAAAACCTTCTATTCACGCCCAGAAAACTCGTTTCCTCTCCGCACCGCTCCCATGAACTCTTCCCAACTTTTATCAATTTTTCAAACAAAAATAGAACTGACCTCTCATTCACAAAAACAGGCTGCAGGTAAAACTGTCCACCGCGATTGACCAGGAACCCGCTGACGTTCTTCGGCAGCGCAGCGCTCATGGGCCTCAAGTCCTCGGCAGCCCACACCACCCCCGCAAGGCTCAACAACAAAACCACAGCCGCCCTCATTGTCTCCCACGCACTATTGTCGATCACGTCTCACATATAAACGCGCACACGTGGCCCAGTGAGAGCCTCAAATCGACGCGTGTATAATCGAGCGCGCACGACTCGGAGCTTCCTCGTCGACTGAAAGAGAGAGAGAGAGCAAGCGAGCCCCAAGGACAAGGATCGCGGGGCCCGCTTCCTCCTACTCCGCATCACGCGTGAGAGGAGGTTCAACAGATTCACTGCCGCCGCTGTGACCCGCACGGGATTTTCGACTTTCGCGTTGGGTAAATACCGGTTTCTTCAGCTTGGTGTACATATAGTCTGGAATTTTCGACGATAATTTTTTTTTTTAACCTTCGTACTGGAGTGACAAAAGGTTGATGCAGCTGAGGTATGATAATTAGTGCAAGTGACCTTGACCTTTTCTCTCAGGAAGATGCGGTTAAAGCCGCGATGAAATGGTGCACAAATAACGTGCAAGGCTGGTTATAAATCCAACGAACGATTATGTATATAAATCAATGAGATTTAGTCTTTCATAAAACGTATAATTGAGCCCGCTCGATTACAAATAACAAGCATTCAAAGTGGCGATAATAAGCTTGGCTTATGCGAAAGATTTTAAACGAGGGGTCTGCCCAGCGCTCGTTGCTTAAAATTTAAAGCTTGAATTACGCGTAATGAGTTGGTGTACGCACATTCGAGTGTAATATCGTTAGATAACTTTTGAGGTAATAACTTGGCGTGTTTATTAAATACATAAACTTAAAAAATAGTTTACCACTGCTAAATATGCGAGATATTCAATTATATGCATAGCTTGTATTTATGTAGTTTCTGCACAGTAGTCGTGTAAAGTTTTATTAACATCCGACGAAGTGTTTGCTTGGCTTATCCATAACGGATATGTCTGATCGATCCATCTATTACTAGTGAAAACTATATGCCATCATTTATTTGAAACGAGCACTTGATCCAATTTTCTATACCGAGTTCCTCGAAAAGTCCGCGCCGATTATTCCAAAACGGAAACCTCGATCTCTCGCCAGCCCACGATCTAGAAATTTAGAGAACAACAGGAAACGTCCAAAAAAAACGAGACCTGCGCCGCTCCTGTATGGAAAAAAGTGAAAGAAGTCGAGAGAAAAAAAACGTAAATACTCGTCGGCAAGCACACACGTCTCGGGCTGACACACAATTCACAAGTTGGCCGGTAAATAGCCGACTCTGCCGGTGTCAGGTCGAGGTCCGCGCACCGGCGCCGCAGTAGGTCAGTGAATTTGCCGTTAGTCCGGGGACTCACTTCTCTCCCTACTGACGACGTCATCCCACGATTCGACTATGTTGTGTGACATCTCAACGCTACGGCGTTTGGGGCGTTATGCTCCGATTGCCCCCGCTAAATACTTCACTGTCTCTCGTTGACACTCTTCTATATATACCCGAGATGATGATGCGCCGCAGAGTGCCTCGATTATCGCTGGCTTTGCGGGCTATTAGGTAAGCTCTGAGAGGTTATTAAGCCGAGAGATTACTTTCCCGCGAGGACTTTCTAATTTACGCGCGGTTTCTCGTCGGGGAGCATTTTTGCGAATTAGCGCATTTTGTTTATCGCGAGACGCTTTTCCTTTGAAAAACGGCGCCGTTTAGCGCTCGGTGCAGTGATGGATCGAGGGCATTAGTATCAACCGCTACTTTAAAAATGCTGTTATATGTTGAAAAGCTGATGGGTTTAATGAGCAGCGCAACACTGCGTTTTATAGTCGATCGTATACTTTTTTTGTCGGGTAAGGTAGTTGATTCTGTGCGGCATTATAATAAGTGAATGACAAAGTGAACAGCCTGTAATTTTGCTTTCAAGACCGTATGAATCGTAATTAGCCATTTCGACGACTGGTGTGAGTATATTATACTCCTGTGCTAACGGAACAGTGTCAAACACCTTTCTAGTTCAAAACGCGTGGGTATTACAGTCGTGACTTTTATTTGTCTTTTTTTTGTACAGTTAACCAGCCTTGACACGTTTTGCTCAGAAAAAAATGAATGAGTTTTCGATAGAAAGTATAACAAAAACTTGGCTTTTCGTTAAACCGGGATTTGATTGAGACAACAAAAAAAATTATCTGAGTTTATGTAAGGGCTATGTATACATATAGGGTTCAGTGAAAGAAGAAAACAAATACTAGTTTGATGTATTGTGCACTGAATATACTTTATTGTTATACATGGAATTATGTAGTACTTATACTCGTGTACGACAATAAACTCGTGGCACAAACATATATCGTAAAAGCGTACATAATTAATAATTACAATAATGACTGAAATTAAATTACACAAAAATACAATCAAATTATGTTAGTAATACATGGACTGGCGAAAAATGTTACAACGATATAAATCTGATCGTGCGAACCGCCATAATTTCTCTCGACAATTTCGTTTTCTTCTTGCGGGATTTATACGCCGTAAAACTATATATTATTTACGTAAAACATCATATGTTACAAGTAAAAACGACCGGACGTTATTATTGCTCGAATTTTGACTAGTACGCACATAGCATGATGAATCATCGGCTGAAAAATAGACGCATATTGCTACAAAAAACATTGATGATGGCAACGATGATTTGTCAAAGCATTAAAAAAATAAATGACCAAGCGCTTGTGTTGCGAAAGGTAAAACGTGTCAAAAGTATTGTCGTACCTATATTTACTCGTTATAATTGACTGCTGATAATCATTTTTTTTATAAGAGTTACATTTTTGAGATTCGTCTTTTACTTTTCATATGATGAAAACAAATTTCGTAACTTCTAAGTCGTTTCTAACAGGATTGAGCTCTAACAATGGCAAGAGTCTAGAGGTATCGTCTTTAGATATTTGTGATGCTTCGTCTGTCAGACATATATATGTATAGTATATCCTTTTCTCTTTAGGTCTTGGAAAATTACTCCGATAGCATTCACATCGTAAACTTGCAACTGGCTCTTTTATATCAACGCAACGGTATCGTCTTTTTTCTTCTCTCCATTGTTTCAAGAAAAAAGACCGTTAATAAAAATTATCTTATAAGTAATAAGAGATGTAATTCAAACCTTTTAATTATAAAAAAATCTTAATTGATATGACTAAGAATTTGATTTCAAAATTAAAAGTATTATAAATTACTTAAATGGTATACAATCTATTAATTGTAAATATATTATTTTGTAAGGCACAACTTAAATTGTTTATTTTACAGCTTTGTCACGTTACAGACGCTATGTGTATTCTTTAAGTATTTTACAAATTAAGTTAAAAGCAATCGTTTCTCTCGTATTATATTTCACGAAATAATCGTTTTCAGTAAGACCCCCTCGATCTTCTCTCCTTTCATTTCGTTCGCTATATTATTACTCGTATCGTGTAATCGCTTTTTAATTAAACGCTCTCTCCCGACTCTATATTTTTCAGTCGCTTCAATTTTTATCCGATTAACGGATTTAGGCGCAACCTTTCTTACATAAGGCTTGAGTGTTATATACAGTTATAAACATTTCATTATCTTCTCTCGTAGTTTCGACAAAACAAAACGACAAATATAACTACACATTATATATTCATTGCGTTTACATAGTAATGCATATTACGATGACTCTCGGCGCGGCTAATGAAACTCTCGTAAGGTTTACCGTATAGCTTCCACAGTTACAAACCATAGTACACAAACATATATATTACGCAGCTGCTTTTTTTCTCCTGTAAATCATACATCTGCGCGACGCGTAGTCTCACTATACGTACGCGCACAAACAGTTAGTTACAACGACGAATTTATTTCTTTCTTTGCATTATCATTACTTCTGAAGACATAAATAGAACACGTAGGGCATAATTTGTTTCAAGTCTTGTTTCGAATGTAATTTTGGCTCCTCCGTAATGTATATACTTTAACAAAGTTGTAATTGACGATCTAATCGGAACGTTTGTAAAATTTACGAAACAGGTACACTCGACAAAAAAGTGACATTTATACGAAAAAACGTACACTTTGCTTTATGCGTCATAGAACAACGAATATTTTGAGAACCACCATGTTTTTCTTTAGAGTTAGAATCCACAGTCCGCTATGTAATTTCTACTTATTTTTTTTTGTTTACGTGAACATCGTACTATCACCTTTAAAGACTCTGCTTGTTTTTTTCATCTAATCAGATTTTGCTCTGTAGTCCTAAGGTACACGCTTCAGAGTAATTATAATTTTAAAATTCGCCGTTAACGCCATTCTCAGACGATGTTGGCCTTGACGTGCGCGCTTCCCATCATGACCTTGTTGACGAAGTTGACAATAGCCGTGGCCGGCTGCTCGGGTTCCAGCTCCGCGAATATGTGGCACTGGTTGTCAGACTTGTGGGCGGGTTTGCGTGCAACGAATCCGAAGCAGCGACTGCGAAAATCACAACGAAATCTCGTATGACGCATTTTGTACATTGTGACTTTGAGTTATGGATCGAAAAGAGAGAATACTCACTGCTCGCTGAGAGCACGTCCAGTCTCTCCGCTGACAAAGTCCCAGGTGCGTTCTTCGGTATCGAGGCCGCAGTAGCTGATGTTATTCGTGGGGTAGTGTCTGCGGAAGAAGAGCTTGCGAGCGTTGTCCGTCAGTGTGATGCCCTGCGTCGAAACCTTGAAGTGCACTATGGTAGCGCTGGGCCTGGGTTTTTGATCAAACAGCATCGTAATGGTCTTCTTGATGGCTTGAGGTCCAGTCAGCGATTCGGTATCCATCGTGAACAGGTATAGCACGTTGCAGGCTGCGATGAAAAAAGCAAATTTAGTAACCGGAAAATTCTATCAAGTTCTATGTACAAAAGAAGTGTATCGACGATCGCTCACCAGCGCCTTGAGCGAGTAGCTGCTGCGGACTATTGTGAGCCGGCGAGTCGAGGGCCCTGGCGGCGGCTTCGGGTTCGGGGAGCAACAGTTGGCAGGGTAACGCCATGGCCATAAGGCTGTGCTGATAAACCAGAGCCGAGAGCGAGCTGAAGACGGGCTCGTTGGCACAGCCCTTTAGTCTGACTCCCCGTGACGTTGGCTCGATCAGGAAGTGCCTGACCAGCTCGTTCGATGGATCCTTAGGACTACTCGGAGCTCCGGGGGGCGGTTGGGCGACTTTCAGGGCCAGACCGAAAGCTCCTGGGAAGGAGTTGCTGTCGCGCACGACGAACGTGCCCGGCGCAGCGTCGCGCAGCATTGCGATTGCTGGAAAACAAATTTTTAATCAATTACATACATACAACTTTTAGTAGGCTGAAATATTCTGTGACGCATACCTTGTTCGCGCGAAATGTTGGGTTTGTACCAGATCTTGCTGGTATCGCGAACGAACTTGACGTTGGCGTCGGCCACCTCGTGCGGTTCGGTGTTGGAGTGGATGCTCGATCGCCGGGAGCCGTAATACTGAATGTGCGATGAGTGACCGCCGGCGCTGTTGATCGATGTGTAGGAAACTGCGCTCTGTAAATTGTAATGCACGCATGCCATTAGTACGATGAGATCGATATTCAACACACGCACACGGGGTAACATGTATCGATGAGTTACATTAGTTGTAAGATAATCAATGCTTTCAAGAAAGATGTATTTCAAACAAATGCAGTGTGTATACAGTTCGATTGTTAATTCGATACACAGTTTATTTCGTACTCATTATTTGACATAGTGGCACACGAGGATACAACACAATATATATTTTTATTTTAAAATGATTATTCGATTGGAGCTCAATATACGACATTTAGAGTGTACACTATACACTTATCAACACGAAAACTTTTTTACCATAGCGACTATACTTGTAAAAGCTTTTTTTCTTTCAGACTAGAAGAGATAAAAATTAATGTGTCAATGATGGCTTATCTCTACTATATAATATATTATAAACTGATGTTTTTTAAGCGCTTTTAATTACCTTTGGACTGTGCCCATAATCAACGTGGGTAGGAGTGCCAGGACCTCGGCCATACGAGTTGTGACTTATCAGTTCGTCCAGCGGAGAGACAGGCCGGTCCTTGCTGTAACGAATAAGCGGAATTTATTACTTGTGGTCGAATCTCGAATTTTCACACGTAGGAAATCCAGATCGTGCTTGACAGTAGAGTGCGGAGAATTTTCTCGTATAGTTTTTTGTGGATATCGAGAGAATTTGGAAACTTTGATAAATTACGATTGAAAAATTTTTAAAGAGTGAAGTCTCAGAAATTTTGGTGGTGAATTAGTAGTCACAAGCTCAAGATCTCTTGCAGAGGTTATCGAGTTAGTTATAGAGATAACGCATTCCACACAACAGGTATTATACTAAATCACAATAGACAGTTCTATTTTGATTATCGTAGGTATATTTCTACGAGAGTATAGATTGTCGCCAAGTTGCGGAAACTAGTAGACATTAGGGTTAACAAGATCACAACATAGAACATCCATAAGGTGCACATAATAAGCTTTAATTCTGACTGTCTCGTCTTCGTTACCTATAGTCGAACGACGCCGACTGCTTAGTGAGTGGCCATCGCTTGTTACGCGGTTCATTTAAAGTGCCACTATCCGGAAAACTCAAGCGTCTAAAATCACCAATGGCAGAAAGAAAAAAACTTTGTTGGAATAATCGCCCAATTGTTAATGCAAAAACCCCAAAACACCAGCCAAAATATAAGTATAAACCCACAACCAGAATAAATAACAGCTCTGATAATTCTGACTCACCGCTGCGTTGTCGGACTCTTGGGTGGCAAACCCGTCTCTCTGATCTCTCTGCGCTCTTCGATGAAGATCGCCCTGTCAGCCGAGTAGCTCGCATTATTGTTGTTCGCCTCGACGTTGTTGCTGACGTTGTTGTTGTTGACGTAGCCAACGACCGAGTGGTTCATGTTGTTCGAGGCTGCGAGCTGCTGATGATGCTGATGCTGGGTCGGGCGATCCGAGGCAAAGGTGACGGTGGGCGATGAGTTGTTGACGTAGGGGGTGCGCGGGTGAACCGGGAACGCCGGGGTTTGGGGTCGGGACGCGCTACCCCCGCTCATGCCTTGTACGCTTCCTGGACTGACGCTCCTCTCGGTCCACGATGACGGTGAGTCATTGTGCGACTGTAATGGTTCGAGTGCGCTGTTAGAATTGCTCGTCTTTTTTTTATAGACTGGTAGAGCCAGTTCACAGTTCCCTTATCCGTAAAAGATTTCGTTTCGTAGAATATCCACTCTGAGAAAATGCTACGGTAACAATTTGCGGAATTTTGGTAAAAGACTATTTTATACTTGTATTATTTACTCAATTTTATTTTACTAGGATGTGTACCAACAAATTTTCGGGTGATCTCTTGAATTGAGTATGAAATTTTGTTTAAATTTACCCGATAAATTTGCATCTCTTTCTCAGTGTAGCAGAATAACAATAATGTAAACCGAATATTCACCCACTTTATATTTCACGATGATGATCAAAGTGTCATAAACATGTATACAAAAAATACACACGGAAGCAGCTTTGAAACGCACACGAAGCAATGCTAATGAATGATAATTATGTCCTTCACATGCACAAAGCGCGAAAGCAACGCATAGCGAAAAAAAATTGATAAAAATACAAGCAACGCTGCAAAGCCGATCATGATGAATGGATGAACGAACAAAGTTCGGTCGAACGAACCTGTGTATTGCTACTCTGCCATGCTTTTGGCGACTGGTTAGGGGTGTTGGTAAACGTGTTAATGGCACTGCTGCCGACTGTTATGAGGGTGGCCTGCTGTTGCTGCTGTTGCGCGTGAAGTAGAAGCGAAGGTTCGGGCTTGGCCATGCCGTTGTTAGTAGTGGTATTGTCGTTACTGGCTGCGACCGAGCCCGAAAGCGGTCTGATCTCGGCCAGCGACTGAATGAGGCTCACGAGAGGGTCAGCCGGGTTATTCTGTTGCTGCTGCTGCTGCTGGTTCTGCTGGTCCACCATGGCTAGGAGACCTCCGTTCGTGGTACCGGTCTCCGGCTCCTTTTTGTCGAAGCCGTTGCTGAGACCGAAGTACTGGTTGCGCGACTCGGGCCTCGAGGGGTAGCGCGACGAGACGCTGCCCTCCTTGTCCAGGTCGAAGGCCACGTGGTTGACGACGCCGTTGCTGTGGTTGCTCAGACTGCTGCTTAGTAGTCGGCTGTGCTCGCGCAGGAACGACTCGGTGCGGGCAAAGCTATCGCTGCGGGACTCGGGCCGAGGAGGCGTGTTGCTGTTCGCGGTGCCGTTGCTGGTGCCGTTGTACTTTTGATGCAGCAGCGTTGCGGTTCCCGACAGCGGTGGGCTCTAGAAAACGCAAGCGAAGCTCTCGCTCTTTCAGCCAACATGCTCTCGAGCTTCAACGACGGGGACGACGCGCGGGTGGAGGTTCTTCGAGTTCTGTTTCAGGTGATGTGCTACTTAACTGTTCATCTACGCTAATCGCTATCGCGTGTGTACAGAACTCGCAAGAGAGAATCATGCAGATGCATTTTGTTTCCAAAATGGAAAATCTGCGTGTGGGCATGCAGCTAACTCGAACTATCGTAAGAGATATCCATGAGTCGCTTAGATACGTGTATTATAAAAATTAGTGCAACAAGACACGCTAATAATGAAAAAATGAGTAAACTCGTGTGAATGCACTGCCGATTAATAGTAATTAATAAGAAATGAGAGAACACGAAAATCATGTACAAGTTTCGGCGCTTCGATCATTAGTATCGAACGTTGCGGTATTATTATTAAAAATATTAATATGCGGAAAATCACTTCTAAAACACTACCTGTAAACTCGATCAAAAAAAATCTAAGTCTAGTGCTATGAAACGTGTTATCTATAATTCAGTGAGTAAAAGATTGGGTGTGTGATAAAAAAAAGCGTAAAGCTCGAGTATAAGCGGCACTTACGTGGCTGTCGTTGTACTTGCGGATCTCGTAGGCGCGTTTGACGGCGACGAAGGGTCGTTCGTTGACGCTCTCGGCCCTGGGCCGGCTCTGGTGCTGGTTGAAGCTCGCACTGCTGTTGACGAGGCTGCCGTTTAATTTCCGGCTAGCTGAGCGCTGTGGAAGCAAAGGACTCGCAGGGGCCGATGTGTTCATGGATGGTCGGCCATTTGACTGGGGATGAGAAAAGAGGCGCGAATAAGCATTTTTGTATGGCAATAAAGACGTTCTTTTCCTAAGTGAAAAGTTGTAAACTTGTTCGGTGTTATAATAAATGCTTTGAGTTATGCAAAAAACCTTTGCAGAAATTTATTGGATCGATTTGCATCGAGTGGAACTTGGATAGATGATCCTTCCTGTGATTTCACTTTTCGAACAATTTTTTTGTTTCTCGTGGAAAATTATCTTGAATGTCTATTTTTGTCAAGCATGCTCCCGAAAAAAACACATGCGAAGAAAAACAATCTGGTTCTATAGTAGCCATAAAACAAAACAATTTTGGACTGGCTAGCTTTCTATCGCCGCTCGAACTTTTCGGCTCTCTAGTTCTAACTAGCGGAGGTAGGTGACGCATGAGTACTAGTCTCTCTCGTTTGAATTCAGGTGCTAAATTGTACATATATAGCGGCGTGTTGCCTATGTTGGAATAGCCTCGTTGAGTTTGCTCATGCTATAACTGCCCAAATCGTATCAGTGGGATTGTTTTACAGTGTGGCAGTAAAAATTCACTCGTTATTCGAATTTTAAAAAAAGTGTACCCAACTTTTATTACTTTTTTATTTTTTGCTTCATTTCCTGACTAAAACTATAAGTCGTCAAAAACTTTGAAAATTTTAAAAAATGTATAAATTTTTGGAAAATTTCCATATGAATATCACATATTGTACACACTGTAGTGAACGACTGTAGTGTAAAAAATATGGTGAACAACAAGGGACAAATGTGCTTAGGATAAATACGAATATCTTGACATACCTGTCCATGCATAGGATTGACCGTCCACACATCGTCGTCGTCGTCGAGCACAGCAGAGTCACTGGCGTAGCCGTCGTGTCGCAGTCTCGACCTCTGCACGTTCCTCAGCTCGCCGATCATGCGGTTGCCGGTCTCCTGGCGCCAAAGTTTCGCCGGACTGCGCTCGTCTCGTCTCGCGGCCAATTTCAACTGCTGCTGCTTCAGCCACGACATCCTGAAAGCCGGAACACGAGTCGTGAATACGTTTGTCTCGCGCTCACGCAAGAGATGCAGATCTCTCTCTCTCTCTCTCTCTCTCTCTCTCTCTCTCTCTCTCTCTCTCTCTCTCTCTCTCTCTCTCTCTCTCGGATCGAAGGACGCAGTAGGTGCGGTTTAGGCGAGCGACCCAGAATTTATGGATGAATAAGCGTAATTACAGATCGAGAGCTACCGGCGTACCTTGATGCGCAAGCTTTGATACGGAGAACCGCGATTACGCAAGCGCTTCTCTATACGTGCATCTCGCAATTTGCCTCTTATTATATCGCTTATATCACTTAACGCGAGCTTAAAAACCGACCGCATGATTTTCGAAAAGCGCAGACTAACGAAACTACCCGGTAGTACAACTATAAACGCGTCATCGGCGTACGACAAAGCTCACAAGCGTGTATAAATCCACGTAACGGCCGCTGCTCGAGCCAAGTAATCGCGCGTAACGAGAATGTTTATTAAGCGGCGGCGGCATCAACTCGAGCAGAACGTAAAAGTCATCCGCGCGCAAATTATAACAGATACGCCGGGACACGTCACTCTGCGCATCGGCCGATAGTCATCACGGGCGTAACTCGCGCGGGTATACAGTTGCTGGCAAAAGTATCGCGGAAGCGAAGCTTCTTGGCCAAGTCCCTCGCAGTCGGTATAGCAAACTTGCCGCTGCGTATTTTTAAACCGATCCTCTCAGTGGGATGTAAACACTGACGAAGCCACGATGCATATTACGGCCGAAGCGAATTGAGATGTAGATAAGGTATGGAAGGAGGATCGACAGCTAGTAAAATATTTCTGACGGCTAGTGTATGCCGCGTGTGCCGCGAGTCTGATGGGCGTAAATAAATGCGAACGCGACTATATGCGTCGCTCGCAATCTTCGATCTTCGCGCCGCGAGAAGAGCAGCTTGTCATTATCGAAGCTTTTTCGATCGATCCCAGAATCGCAGGAAAAACTCGCCGCTCCACGATGCCCTCAAGCGTCGTATTCTCAATTAACAAGAACAACAAGTCCTTATCCCATTGTTATCTCTGCGGCCGCGACACAACAAACCAGTTTGATTTTAAAGAAATCGAAACGCGCGCGCCTCGCCTAACGACTTCCGCGTGGTCGGCTTTTGTTTTTCCTCCTAGCTCGAATTTCCGGTTAAATGTGGGAAGAGGGCACACGCACAGGGAGAAAGAGAGACGGTGAAAGTGGGCGCTGCCGAGGCGACGGTGGAGAGCAAAAAAGCACCAGCCGGCTACACCATGGCCGATTTAGCGTGTCTCGACTGCTGCGAGCTGCGCTATATTTATATAATTATGTCAGAGGGCGAGTCAAAAGCTCGAAATAGAAAAGCCGGCTGCGCGCGCGCGCCTCTTTTTTCTACCCGCGATTCTTGCCTCGTGTTTTTGTTATGTTTCGCGTTTTTTTATTCGCTTCGCTTCGTCGCTGTTTCGTAAACGCGATGGATACGCTTTTGGCGCGCAGAGATGGAGAGAGAGCGTTCGATGAAATTGTCGGAGTGGCTGGTCAAATAAATCGGTATACTAAATCGGGGAGAGATGAGACCCAAGGTGAGCTATAAATCAGATTCGCGATGATAATATTTGGACGACTTCTTCTTACTCCGAATACGCGATGGATCATTTCGCACTTCAAAGATAGCCCTTTTCGGGAGAAACGTTTGTTTTCGCGCAAGCTCCGTAAGTATAACGAGTCGTTAAATCTGTGTATTTCTCTTGGTTCCGTTAAGATTTCGCAGACGCGCTCTCTGTCTCGCGGCAGAAGAAGGAGGTGTTATAAGAACATCGATCCGTTTAACTGAATAAACGCGCTTGCTCTCAAGGTCCCGAGCCGCACGCGTGTACGGCTTTGTAATCGCGGGTGCGCCGCGCCATCGTTAATTCCGATAAATCATCGTAGACACCCGCGACCGATCGCTACGACGCGCGTGTTTTCTTCAGCCTGATTTTTTGCAAGCGGGCAATTTTCAAGCGCACTGTGTTATTAGCTTTTTTCTCCCCCTTCGAGAGCGAATTTGCCAGAGTCGGCTTCCGCGTACGGAAGCTACTGGGAATCCCATTTGTTAGCGAGGAAAATACCGTCGTCGAGTAATTTAATTACTGTTTTTACGCTTGGATCGATTGTAGCTTGGAAAACGTTGCGCTACTGAAGTCGCTCGACTTGAGCGGTTGCAACGACTTGACAAAGGATAATAGCACTTACCCGTCGGTTCCCTGATCGTTATTCGGCGATTTGGTGCTAGGTCCATTTGCGAATTCCGGCGGAGGATCCGGCGTGTTGGTGCCTAGCGGGCTGATGGGTCTGGCGTTTCTGTTGTTAGTACCGTTGCTCTCCCCGAGGATCTCGTCGAGATCGACTACCGGAGCAGTGCCTCGGACGGAGGCCTTCCTGACGAGCGACGGCGACGAGAGCTTCTGATGCTTGATCATCTCGTTAGTGGCTCCGTATGAGAAAGGCTGACTCGTTTGTCTCGCGTGGTAGGGTATGTCCTCGTCGATGAAGTCGATGTTACCCGGGGGAGAGAACGAGGAGTCGCTGTGCTGCTGCTTCCTGTCGGGTGAGCTTCTCTGGTAGTCCACGTGGTCGTATGACGGCCTGGAGTTGTGCTTGAGCGTGCTGTAGTTGCTGCTGGAGTTGTAGGGCGGGCTGGACTCTTTGGCGGTGCTGCTGTTGAAGCTGCGGTAGGAATCCTTGAGGGTCGAGTAGGTCGAGGAGTTGCTCGGTTGACTGGTGTAGCCGCGAGGCTGACTTTCCTGAATGTACATCTTGCTCGGGCCGTTGCGCAGAGATCGGCTGTAGTCGTCGTTCGGAGGATCTGGCATAGACTGCGGACAGAGAATTTTATGGACGTTCTATTAGAGATTCCGATATGCGGAGGCGAGTTTGAAGGTTGGATTCGTTACGTAAGTTGCGCGATGCAAGTGCGGTGTGCCAACGGAGGCATGCGGTTGTTTGAATCAATTCTTCAATTTGTCAATTTTACACCAATCTGGGCACTTGCTTTCAATAAAATGATTTGAACGTGAAGCTGGAAGCTAATCTTGATTTTGAGAAGAGAGTTGCTCGAGCTTTCGGAATAAGGACAAGAACGGCTAAAAATGCGGTCAGCGTTACGGCTTTACGAGTTAAAAACTTCCAAAGAGGAAAACGTGTCTCTGGTTGTGCATTTTAAGTATTCGCGGTTTACTTTAAGAAGCAGCATTTTATTTAGAAATTCTCGTCAGTACATCGTCGATTAATGCATCCCATAAGAATAAAAATTTATGCACGTGTTTGACCTCACGCCACTTATAACAAGCGTTATTTCAAGATATCAATCATACCTCACTTCCGCCATCATCAACGCGTTTAGATAAAATCTAAATAAACCTGTCCATTCTAATCACCAGGAAGAGCGTCATCAATCACCATATCGACTCCATATTACAAAAACAACAATAGCTTACCTCAACAGTGAGCATCATATCCTGCAGCAGCTTGTCGAGGTCGCCGTGCGCTTGTGCGTCGGCGTCGTGGATCTCGGGCGGACTGGGTCTCTGGGGTGGTGCGCTACTGATGCCGCTGTCCATGGACACGGTCAGTGGCGAGCCGCGGGCGGCAACGCTACCGGCTCCGCCGCCGGTCTGCTGGACCACCGCGTAAAGCGAGCCATCGATCGGACCGCAGGTGTAGCCCAGACCTCGCGGTGACGTCTGCAGGGACGAGTTTGAGGCTGGCGGTGGCGACAACGGGGTCTCGCGGCCTTCTGCAATTCAAATGTCCCTCGTTTAAATACATTTTTCTTTTGTACCTACTCGGATGAAACATGCGCGTTTGTTTTGTTTATTGCAGCCGAGAGAGAAGAAGCGAGCAATTTTTCGAGCAGCGCAGCGCTATTATAATTTTCGAATTTATATTCCGCCGCACGCGCTTTCTCGGATGACGGAATTCAATTTCGGCCTAGCTTGCGCGCGCGGGGGTTTATAAATAAGTTCATCCGTTATACTGTCGGGCGCAAACGCCTCGGAAATAGTTGCGGAAAAGATGACGGACGGCCGCGCAGGAAACGAAGAAATTAGAGTCCAAGGTATAGCGCAGTTTTATTCTGCGCACACATGCATGCGGAACAATAACGCCGAAATCCCTCGGGCAAACGGCGCAGTCGGCCAATAACGACGTCTGCGCATCCTCTCAGCGAAATCGCCGAGTAGTGCAGCGGAGATAGATCCCCGAGCTATATAGTCTATAATACGCGCGCTAGACACGGTAGTCCAGCGACGGATTTACGACGACAAATGAATGCATTATTCTTCCGAGGGACGAAGCAATTAGCGTTATCGCTCGGGTCAGCCGTCGCGCTTACGTAATTTGTCGCTTCCAGCGGGGTAATAATACGCGGGCAACTAGAGAGAGTTAATTTTAGTGCGACGATCCGAACCGGCGCAAGGTGTTTATTTCGCAGAGCGAGATATTCCCTGGTTATCCGCTCTCCCGACCTCTGCCGCGAGATGTACGCGAATTTCGAGTGCGTAAATAAAAAAATATTCCTATTCGGATCTGCAGCGAAGAAAATAACATTTCTCCCGGCGATACCGCGCGGCGTTGTATAGCGAAGCTTGATTTATAACTCGCCGAGACCGCGGCAGCGGCGGTTCTAAAAATCCCCGAGAAAACAATATATACGACTGCAGCGAGCTCCGCCACCGCAAAAGGACGAATAAACGCGATATGAGAGAAGGAAAGGGCGTATAGGTATACGTAGCCGAGAGAGAGAGAGAGAGAGAGAGAGAGAGAGAGAGAGAGAGAGAGAGGGAGAGAGAGAGAGAACGAGTCGAGAAAGGGGAGGAGTTCGAGAGGGGTTCAAAGTGCTCTCTCTCTCTCTCTCTCTCTCTCTCTCTCTTGCGAGCTGCGGCAAGTGGTTGTAAAATGCGTTATTCCCAGCGGCTGCACGCGCGCCATTAGACTATCCTGCGCTGCATCCACTCGTCTTTTGCCCGCGGAGCTGCGGGAAGATGAATTTACCACGAGCCCGGGAGAAGAGCAGTGAGATGTTGTGTACGTGCGGTTCCCGCGCGTCCGGGTGAGATCGAGACTTCGGTTTTTGAGCCGATGCAGCCAGTGTTTTGCTATAGAAATCAATTCTGGAGTCCTTCACTTGCCCCGCGATCCATAAATCAGGAGAGATATATCACGAAGATTCATTAAGGACCTATTGGACTATTCTGGGCAAACAAATAAAAAGGCTGTAACCCGCCGCGTTTAAGGCACGGCGTCTTCACATAATGCGGCGATAAAATATACGACGAAGGAGAGGAGGCGTATGTTGGTCTAAGGCGCCCCGGACACGCCCCTAAGCTCGATTCGAATCACCAGCCGAATTCGATAATCGATTGCCATTCATCGCCGTGATTTCTCTTTTTCCTTCGTTCCGTTCTCGTTATAACGATCGACTCACACAATGCGTCGCGTCAGTAAACAGATGTATTCTCGATTGTGTGGTTGTCATGAATTTTCAAAGCAGATCAATAACATGAATGGATAAAAGTGAACGGCCTCGCTGCGATAAGAGTCGATTTTTCCCGAGACTCTCTGCTCGCGACTAAATTAAAAATAATGGCCGACTTAAGTGCTCGTAATGAAGAGCGAACGCGCGGCGTGATTCCCTCCTCGGCGCTTTTAAATGAGCGTCTTCGGCCGATTGTAAATTGATGTCCAGAGGAGTGTGCAGCTGCGGAGCTTCGGTCGTAATTATTCGAATTCGAAGGTGTCGAGAGGGGCGGGCCAATGCGATTGGGTTATGGTTGTATCGCGAAACTGCGCGATTACGAGATAAAGGGTTTTTTGTATTTTATCGATTAATTTTCAAACCGTTTCGAGACACATCGTTCAGACCTGTTCTTATTAAAGATCAATTAATTCGGATCGGATAAATTCGGAGTTAAGCGACAGCTGGACGCGGATAGACTTCTCTCATTAAGATAAAAATACGCTCTCATTATGACACCGCAAGAGTCCTTTCGATGCTAATGAGCGCGTTTACATCATCCGGCCAATTACTTAACGCAAACGTTCACTGTACACATGAGCGTAAAATCCCGATCCTTAACGCTCGGTAAATCCAAATCCGAAGCCCCGGGAAATTGATCACGCCGATAAATTTCAAAAAATTCAGCCACTCTCGCGCGCGATCCTTCATAAAAGCGCCGACGCGAAAAGAATTAATTCGAATCTTTCGTTTTTAACGAGTCAAAGCCGCTACTCCATAAATTCTCCGGACCGTACACCTCGCGTAATTTCGGCGATACTTTTTCTTCTCCTCTCGTTCGCCGCCGCTGCGGCGTAAGGTCACACATGTGCATACGAGAAATCGAGAGGCGGCGACGAGAAACACGCAGTCGTAAAACACACGGACTCGCAAGTATATGGGTACGTGCAGCACGTGTTTAATGTCGTACCGAGAAAGTTTTCTCTATGGTTAATTTTAGAATTCGAGCGTCGTCGCATTAAACAGTCGTTCGAACAACCATACAGCTACTTTTATTAGACGCTAAATTTTCAGCAGGGAGCATTTCGCGCGCGTAGTGTATTGCGAAACAAAAGTACACTCGCACACAGAGACATTCTTGCGGTCAGTCCCGTCTTCAATTATTTTTTCTTCTCACCGCGGCGTGCGATGTTGTCGGAATCGCGCGCGCGATGGCATCTCAAGAAAGAAGTCGCCCAAGTGCCCCTTTTGCGTGCTTGTCGCGTCATAAGCAATTACGCTCGAGCGCGTGCGGCTTTATGAATAGTTATAAAATTGAAGCCGAGCGCACGATAACCGAGGGTGAAATAAATAGCGGACGTTTCTGCGTACGCGCGAATTTGCATGCAATTGAAGGACTGCGGGAAAAGGCGTCACGATTGTTTCCTGGAATGTGGGTTACGAGAGAGCTGCGGCAAGGATTTTCGATGTGTGCGTAGGAGCCCTCGTGTCGCCGCTAAAAACAACATGATGCAAGCGCGCTGGCCTTTTAATACTGTTAATTTAGTGTGTATAAAAGTGAACTTCACGCTCGATCACTACTGTTTGTTTTCGAGGGGATTTCGAAATTGAAAAGCTTCATCCTCTCTGTTTTCACGTTCCCAAACCAAACACTCGACCGAAAATCCAAACGGTCTCATACCGCTCTTCGAGATCCTCGAGACCACCCAGACACGTGGTGTTTCCATACACGCGCGCGCGAGTCACGCGTAATCGAATCGCGTACGCTCAAAATGCGCGAGTAGGCTGCGATGTTTACGCCTGGGAGCTGCGCACACGCCAATGAAGGATTCGACCTAACGGAAGATCGGACATGCCGAGCGCGGTATGCATTTTGTTCGATCTCGGTATGGTACACACGCTGCACCGGGAAATTGATGGGGAATTTCATTTGGCTTGTATATCGAGTGGTTTTTATTAATTAAGCTCTCTCTCTCTCTCTCTCTCTCTCTCTCTCTCGCGCGCCTTCTTTGAATATTTCCATACGCGCACGCACGCGTTCGATTAAAGCATCAGCCTTTGATTAATAGCATCCGAAAATCAATCGGCGAATCTCCTTTCTCTCTCTCTCTCTCTTTCTCTCTCTCTCTCTCTCTCTCTCTATCTCTCTTTCGGTCCCATTGTTTTGACGCGGCTCTGCGCATTGCCATTAAAGAAGGGATCGATCATCATCGGATTTATGGCGGACGCAGTGATAAATGAGTCTGCACAGCCGAGCGGACAAATCGATGCATAATAAATCGAGAGCCGCGCACGGAAAAGCTCTCTCGCCTGCGCGCCTGTGATATACGTCCATTCCAGCTGATAATTTAAGACGCGCGGCGAAATAACGAGAGTGCGCTGCACCGAGAGCCAATTTAAATCGAGCCTCGTGACGATGTGTCGCACGCAGTAGTCCCTTGCGAATATGACGCGCGCACGTCTGCCGGTGAAATAAACCAGGAAAAATCATCGCTGCTGGTGCATTATTCAGCGGGGCTTATCTATCGTCTCTATTACAGCGATGTAATACCCATCAGCGAGATTAATCCCGCGCCAGAGATACTGCGAAAAATCAGCCGACCCAGATAAACATACTCTCCCGAGCGACTTTTCATCTCGATCCAAGCCACCCGCGCACTCGTTATACGAGAGTACGAGAAGAGTCTCTCTCCCGATCGCTTATCGGCGTAAAAGCAGCTTATCTATCCGCTGGAAATGCACGGCTATATGCTAATTAGATTTCCGTGTCGAACTGTCATCGGAGGCGCGGCTGCGCTGGCTTTTATTACGGCTACGCGCGCGCTGCACTTACACAGAGTCTACGCAAACACGGTATGCGTGTTCCGTACACGATGTAAGCGGTAGCGAGAGAACGCTTGTATACGTCCGAGGGTTCGATTTTACTTTTTGACTCGCGGAGATGCAGGTACACGCTCGCACTCGCGCCGTCTGACAGGCAGGGGCTGATTGATTTATACGCGCCGTTTCGCGGAAAGGCTTATTCCGAGCGTTATTAAAGAGCCACACGCACTGCAAACGTTTTTTACAATAATTAATATTCGGTAAATAATAATTAAAAAATAAAGCAAAGAGCGTCGGCTTCATTAGCGGTGCGTGCACCTCGACACACATACACATAGCGCCAAAAGGACGAGCTTCGAGCGAGCGAGAGAGAGAGAGAGAGAGAAAGGTCTCGGTATACGGGGCCGTCGGTGCCGAAAAAGGCCAGAGCTCGCGCGCGGTGATGAAAAAAAGTGAGCAGCAGCATACGCGCGCGCTCGCGCGTTTAGGAGCGCCCGAATTACCAGTTTGACGGCCTTATAGGCTACCGACCGGACTTTTTACAGCCGAGCCCGCTGCTGCCGTGCGTGCGAGGATGCGTATGCCTGCAGTCTCGTGTGTACACACACCGAGTTTTTCAGTTAAAATTATAATCCCGTCTAGCTTTTCGCACGCACACACAAGCACAAATCACTTATTCACCGGAGAAACTCACACACTGAATCACAGAAAGTCCGCTGCGCCTCTCGTCGTTTCCATATACGCTCTCTCTCTCTCTCTCTCTCTCTCTCTCTCTCTCTCTCTCTCTCTCTCTCTCTCTCTCTCTCTCTCTCTCTCTCTCTACGGTGACAAATAAAAGGCCGTATGCAGCCGAGGCTTTTCCTCAGCGCGCGAGCTCCGTTCGCCGAGAGCCGAGAATCGCCACTGACTCGTTATATCTTTGCGGCTCCAGCGCTACTTACAGCGTCCCACGCAACAAGTTGGCACGCGGCGAGACTTTTCTTTCTCTTTCCGAGACGGATCACACAGACTCGCGCGCGCGGAGCCAGTTGCGATGGTCAGTTATACTGAGGAGGAGGTTGCATTGCGCAACGCGAGCGACTCCGAAAAGTCGCGTGAATGTACGATATGTGCAGGAAGGGTTTCGCGGGGGCGGACCGGTTGGGGACCTTGCGTTTTCTCTCGCGCTCTCTCTTTGAGGTCGCCGTATTTGAATTTCGCCGTGACGAGTTCATTCGGGGAGTTTATTAATATAGCTCTGTGTTTCGTAAGAATGTATAATTTTTCGCGCCTGAATAAAACATTTTTGAACACGCGCGCACGTTACAAATGACCGTAGATGGCTCGGCGACGTATTACGCGCGCATTATTCTATGCTAACAAGCGTCCGCATAAAAAAGAAACAATGCAAAAGCCGAGTTATCTCGATAGGCTGCGCTGAAGCCACTCGCGAGAGATACCATCTCGGCTCCTATGTGCGCTCATTCATACGTCCGTTGGCTGTCCGGGCGATTTTTCCCGCCGAGATAGCGAGATAAATTCGACATTTTTCACACGCTCGACGGATTTCGAGATCGTTTTGAAAATCGAGCTCGCCGAAGAAGAAGACGCGCCGTTTCATTCATGCGCGCTTCTCTCTCTGCGGTATTATAACCCGGCCCCTCTCCTGCACAGTCCGCGGCTAGTCTCGAGCCAGGCCTTGTACGGCAGCTCTCGGATCTCGTTCTCTCTCTCTCTCTCTCTCTCTCTCTCTCTCTCTCTCTCTCTCTCTCTCTCTCTCTGCGCGCGGACGTCGTGGCCATAAATTCACGGGGGCTTCTCTAGGATCTCGCTGATTTTTCCTATATTGTTTTGCCCCCTCTCTGTGTGCTTATCTGCGAAATATCGGCTACGTTCGCATAAAGTGAAAAAATCGTATTGCCGATAAAGAGGGACATACATCGCTCGAGCGTAGAGGAGATCGTGCATCGCATCGGAGAGCCGGGCGATTAATTGTGACCGAACGCCGGTTCGCGCACGCGATATCGCGCGATACTCTCATGACTCTCTCTCGTGATATTCTGCATCATGCTGTATACACCGGAGCAGCAGCAGCAACAGCAGCTTCATAACGGCGGGACGAGCGCACTTACACGACATATTGCGCGCGACACGATCCCGCGCGGATATTCGATACCGATCGTGACCGAGCTACTTCCGCCCTGAGATTTTTCACTTGGCTCTTTTTTCGAGTGTATACAGTGTATACTATCTGAAGTGGGTGTCCGATTTTCCCAGGTAGAGATCAGGCGAGGGGTGAGTTGCAGAGCCGTTATTTATCGGGCTTGTGTTTTCCGTAAATAACGCTGCGAGGATTTATGCTTGACGGATAAGAGTTGTGCAGCGTATTTCGTGAGGGAGACTTTATTGTTTCGCGAGGATTATTCCGCCAGACATTTTAATATAACGGCTAGCGTGAGTGTTCTTGAAATTAATCGACGCGATCAGCATCGAAATTAATGCTCTCGAATTAGTCGGAATCAACGGGGGGTGCAGCCATTTTTCACATCAACTTTCGCACCCATTAACCGGCTCGTAACTCAAAACTCGCGCGGCCGTAATCGAGGGTAGTAGCACCTCATCATCTCGCCTCTTTGCACTCAAACTCGAAGCGAGACATCAGACGGACAGCCGAGAGAGCTTGGGAGAACGACGTGTACACACACCGCCAGAGATCTGGAACAAGGACGCGTCTGTATGCGAGAGAGCCGGTGCAACGTTTCGTGTGTGCTCTCTGCGGGTGTATATACCTATAAGTATAGGTATGCAGACACGAGAGCCGCGACGTGTCGAACCGGCGTCGTGATGCCGATGTCGCTTTCATTACCATCGACTTGCAGGCTGGGAAGGGGAGAAAGTCTTTTTCTCGGCGGTGCCATCTGAAATTCTATATCTGCGGCCGATCCCGCGGTCTTGAATTTCTTATTATTTTCGCTGTTTGCCGCGGGCTTGAAGTATACGACCGTCGTTCTTGCTGTACAGGAACGAATTAAGTAAAAAACGTAACGCGTCGAGATTGTTTCGATCCGCGGCCAAATGACGTACTTGACCTCTTCGAGAAAACTCATTCCGATCTCCGATCGAGTCTCTGTATACACGGTCCGGAGAAGAATAAACTGCAGCATTCAAACGTCGAACAAACTGCAGCGTCACACACGAGACGCTGGCTATATGTTGTGCGAGTGTACGTGTGGCGTGGGTGGCAGAAAGCGACGGAAAAAGATTTTTCGGGCGGTGGCGTTATATAGGCGCCCCGACGACCTCTTTTCGCTTCGTACGTGCGCGTCCGCAGAAGTGTGGATACGCTTGGAGCTGCGGATGTCGCACGATTTGGCAGAGCTGACGTCTGTTTTTTTTCCGAATTCCTGCGCTATTGTTCGGGCTGAGCGACCGGTCGATTTTTCGTTGGAAATATAACGCGTTATTTATGACAAATTAAACGATCAACAAAAATTGTATAATTTTCTCGCTTGTAATAAGTTGGCACGCGCAGCGAATCGTCGCCGAATTCCCCACCCATTCCGAACATTAACGCGGAACAATGACCGGCAAAGTCTGGCTGTGCGCACAAAAGCCGCACTCGCGTCGACGAGTATTTCTCTTTTACGTTCCGCAACTGCCATTATTTTCGGCCGCTTTTTCTTCTAGCTATACACACAGCGGGGAGAGCGTCGTTTTTAATACGCGCATAGAGCGCATCGCTCGTCGCAATCACTGAGAAATCTTTCGGCCAATAAAAGAGAACAAAAGCCTTCGCAGACTATATACGTAGATGTGCGTATACGTGAGTTGTTGGGCGAAAAAGTGGTGCTAGGATTCTTGCGTTTAAAAATCGATTGAAAACGGCGCTAAATTCATTAGGCTTTTGTTTGTAAGTGCGATGGAAAAAGTTTGCAACCAAACTTTCCCCCGAAAAAAGCGCACCGAGAGCACGTTCTCGCATTGTCTTGTCGCTCGCGTTACGTCAGCATTGTTTATACACACACCCCCTCTCTCCCTAATCCTTTTATTTCGTCACTCGCCTCCTCGTCGCGGGCTACATCCTTCCATTGTGCTTTCGCCGGCGGCGGTGGCGCGGCAGCTCGCTCTTCCTATATAATTAATCGACGCCATTGTGCGCTCGCGCTGCGCATATCGATGTCGGCGGGGCATTTAAGTCGATATCCTCGAGGAGGAGCTGCAGCAGCTTAATGGCGGGATATCGATGGGTCCGCGGGAAAGCGGCTGGCGGAGATCGATGCTCTCGGTTAAACGCGGCTCTTAGCGCTCTCGCGAGCAGTCCGGACTCTTTTGTGCCACGAGGAGGAGGAGACGCTGGGAGGGTATTTTATTTTCCATACATATACGCTTTAAATTAGTGACGTTCGCTATTGAAAAGTCGCCGGGAGTGTGATTATGAATCGGTGCGGCCGTAGTCGATTCTTTAGAAAACATCGAGCGGAGAATTTCTGATGCCATTGTCGAGTGACAGGCTGTAGCGGAATACTTCAAATACACTCGATAAATCGATCGGGCGCCGGTAAGAGATTCTTAATGCCCACTCGAGACTTCTTATATACTGGGCTATTATAGAAAAGATCGCGACGTTCGTCCGCCTCACATAGCGATGCTCACCCCTTTGTTCCACTCCAGAAGCGCGCATTCATCACCTAACGAGACAACCGACGGTATTATTTCAAACGAAAAAAATTAGCATGACCGCGGTTTCTGTGTAATTTCTAAGAACACGCCGGCACACGATAAGCAAACTACATCGCGCGTGTGTATTTTCGACGAAAAAAAAAATCAGCCAGTCAGCAATACTGCAGAGCGCGAGTTGGGGGTATTCCCGCTATCGCCAAACGTTCCCACGTGCCGCAGTGCTATACAAATATTATTCATCTTCTTTTTTTTCAATCTACTCCGTACCCCCACCTACGTCCCAAAGGATGCGGACTTTCCGGTTGCCGGGACGAGATCAGCATTTTTTACGACGCGGTTGCTGGCGAATAAAGACGCACCACCAACCCGAGCGGCCAGTTTGCGTTGGACTGCGAAGTCGAGACTACGCGAGCAAAGTGTGGTTGTGAAGAGGAGATTTTTCCTTTTAGTGAAGCCCGAAACGTTTCGGAGCAGCTGCGTTTGGGGAAAGCCTTATCTGTGGTAGAGAATCGATCTCGGCTTATCTCGCTTGGAAAATCAGCCGGGGAGTCTGTGCAGCGTGTACACTGTGGAGCTTCAGCTGCAGAGGAGAATTTTTCGGGGATTCAGTGCGTCCCGGCCGGCCGTTGGGTGAAGTTCGAGCGAGCGGCTGTGATAGTTTTGTGAAATCAGGCTTATTTTTAGTTAGTTTTTTGTCGACTCTTTTCGGAATATACCAAGATGAAAGTGTGCATCGCGCTCGCCATCTGTGCCATGCTGATCATCAGCGTCACTGCGTGTAAGTTGCTATCGATATAATTGAAACGTTATTCCTCAATATGTGCAAAGTTGCTCGATCAAAAATCAAATCCAATAAGCCCCTGTATAAACTCCGCACTTTATTGCTTCCGAGCGAAATTGGCCAAGTTCAAACTAACGCAAACACGCCGACGAATTGCAGCTCCTCTGGGCAATCACTGGTACCCCTCGGATCCCCGCTGCTCCGGCTCGGCAGCTTCGGCTTACCGCCTGAAGCGCTCGGCAGGCAGTAACCGGAGCCCCGGTCAGACCGGAAACTACTGGACCTACAATGGAAATTTGGGCTCCTGCGAGAGCCACTACGGCACTCGCGATAGCACGGGCTTCGACTCCAAGGACGAGTGCGACCGAGCGTGCCTCAACAGTCAGTATTATTATATCTATGTTAGTGTGTGTGGATTTTTTGCGTTATTTATTACGCTTATCGCGTTTGTTTGCCGCTGATGATAGGCTATCTTTATGGTAGCGCGTTACTTTTTTTCGACGGAAGCTGTGTTCCAGGAATACCGCGAGTTTTTAACGATCAAGGTTATGATACTCAATATGATCCGGAGAACTTAAAAGGCTTGGATGTAAATTTCGGATGTTACAAGACAGTTTTTACTAAAATCGTATCTTCTCCTCTGTTACAGTCTACCACTTCGGATGAAGCATCTGAAAACCGACGCATCAAAACCCGCACCGCCTCCTATCAGCCCATCATCGCTGCACCATGACTCATTACGCCCATCGCTCGCGAGTTCATACAGAACAATCGTGTACGAAAAAAATGGAGAGATACTTCTCGGAAGAAAGTGAAGCGGAAAAAATCCCAACACCAGCAGCAGCAGCAGCGAGTGGAGAGCACTTCCTACGTACAGCTTATCAGTGCCAGCGCGCAGCTTCGTTAGAACGTCTCGAGTGATAAGAATCGAGCGAACACGTAGCCGCGCTCTGCAACGGCAGCGATCGGTTGTCACTGCATAAAATACAAGAGCCAAGCGCGGGTCGTTACACTCGGGGCAAATCGCACCGAGTTTACGATCTCACTCTCGAGAAACTGGAAATTCGCTGCTGATTTTTCTCCCGAAGGGGATATACTGTTCTTCGCGAGTGTGGATTACGAGACAGTGGGAATTTGTCGGGACAAGTCTCCGGTGGGCGGAGGAGAACGGACGACGGGTTTTTCCTGCGTGTAGTCTAAGACACTGGCATTTTTACTTATAGACGCGCGCGTCTGGCTATTTTCACGCGACTTTATGTCTTGTAACTGTACGATGTACTGCGATTTTGTAACGAGCACAATAAACACCCCGTTTCCACAGCTTGGTCCACATCAATCATCCTCTACGCAGCATCACAGACACGCGCACGGATCTCGAATTTCAGCTAAGCTCGCTCGGCGCGCTTATTTTAAAACTCTCTCCCGAAAAAAGCTGCACGGCGGCGAAACTCTCCCAGCCTAATCTCCGAGAGAGAGCGAGCACACGGACAAACCTTTGCAAAGTCAGCCGACAGGGAAGATATCGCCGTCGGGGGATCGCGACGAGCACAGGAATCCCTCTCCCTCTCTCTCTTTCTCTCTCTCTCTCTCGATCTTCTACACAGGCGACCACCGGGGACAACAAGGCCGTAGATCGTGATCGTGTCGCGGTCCCGTTTCTCTCCTCTTCTTCTTCTTCTCTCCTCTCTGCAGAACCACGTCTCTCTCTCTCTCCCTCTCTCTCTCTCTCCCTCTCTCTCTTTCTCTGTGTTCCACACAACGACGTATGTGAGATACTCTGCACTCGCGGAAAAATGTTCTCGCGACGGCGGACGAGCGGCGACTACTAGAGCACTCGGACACGCGTGCGGAGAACGGCACGAACCGAATCTTTCTCGCGGTCTGCACTGCGCTATCCGCCGAGAGAGCAGAGCGCAAGGTGACGAGAATAAACTCGAGAGCCGATGTCCCCCTCTTCGACGACGACTTAGTTGGCGCGGCGGCTCTGCCCCCGTCTCTCTCTCTCTCTCTCTCTCTCTCTCTCTCTCTCTCTCACTGGGTACGTGTGTTTGTGCGAGAGAGATTCTGGATTCGAAAGAGACTGCTCCGCCTTTCCGACCGTTTTCCTGGAATATCAGTAAACGCACGAGAGCTGGAGTTTGCGCGATAATGCAAAAGTCGGGGATTACTTTTTACAGCTGGAGGCAATTACGAGTCTTGAGAGCGTCGCTGTAAACTGCGCTGATGGGATGCTGCTTCTTTTGTGTGTACACGGTACACGCACCAGCGAGTCAGATGATTCATTACACGAGTCTAATTAAAAGTCGAATTTAGCCGGTGGAAAATCATCTAATAATATCAAGATGCGCAGACGGTTCACGGCAACGCCGGTATTTATGCTGGTTATATTTGTATCCCTCGGGAGAGCAACACTGAGAAAGAGAGACGGCTGCAAACCAGGAAAATATCGCGCTGTAAAAACTGCATCGCTCCCCGAAGCGCAAGCTCGACAATAGCCGTACAGACACGGCGAAGCAGACGATATCCGGCAATTTTTACCCTCGAAAACTCGAGCTTTTCTCTCCAGATACCCGTGCGCGTCACGCCGGTAATTCACGTAATCCTCGCGGCAAATATTTAAGGAACAACTGTGTAGACACTGCAGCGAGGAAAATCCTCGCTCTCGACTTTTTTATCGCCCCGCACCGCGCGATATTTACAAAACACGCGACGAGAAGCTCCATACACGCCGTCTCGAGAAACAATACGCGCTCGCGAGAGAGCAAAAATTAATAAGCACCGACGACCGAAGAAGAAGCCGGCCGCCGCGCTAAAAAGGAAAGCAACAAAGCGGCGGCGGCGGCGGCGTAATTGCGCGGGAGAAAGGACGCGTGGAAAGCTGCAGCGCAGGCGGAGATGAGAGAGAGAGAGAGAGAGAGAGAGAAAAGAGAGCTTTATAATAAGCGTTAGCGAGGCGCTCTTAATTTTAGATTCTCGCGGCATTCTATAGCGACGCCGTAAGTATTTTATACCCGCGGATTTCCCGGAGTCAAGCTTCGGCTCTGCCTCTACGCATCGACGCGTTAAACGAAGGATATTATTGTAAGTTGTGCGGCATACAGTGTATTATAATAGCTGCAGCGTTGGGAGAGATTTTCCGAGATAATCAAAACGAACTAATAGTGTTTATCGTATAAATCCCCGCCGCGAGTTAGGAGCGAATTACCGCTGACATACATTCCGTACACGAGTGCAAATAACCCGAATACGGCGTCTACGTGCCCCCCGCTCTGCAGGCGACGGCGACATCTTGTAACTCTCAGCTTGCGCGCGCAATTTGAAATTCGCGCCGCGGTCGCACAAGCTCATTTGTGTGTCGAGCGCGCGGCCGCGAGAGAAACTCGTTACCAGACGAGCGAGTAAAACTCGGCGAACTTTGCTTCTAATAAACGCGGCTTTGTCGGACTCGCCGCCGAATAACTTGTTCGACTTGCGCAACGACAGCTTTTTCGCCGCGCGGTAATTTATTCGCCGGTGTGAAATAAAAAGGGGAAGCGGAAAAATATACGAGGAAGTGTTCGATAGGCCAGGAAATTTATAGCTGTGCGCGCGAGAGAGCGTTGAATAAATGGAGTGATAACGCGCAGTTTATTTACGATCGGCGAATAATAATTCATAGCGGGAAATGCAAAAAGCCGTAGAGGAGAGAGAGAGAGAGAGAGAGAGAGAGAGAGAGAGGAACGGATAAAAATGCTAAGCGACTGTAGGAAGTATAAATGTTTACCGGAATCACTTGACGCGAAGTGCAACTATTGTTGTAACACACGCTAACGACGATTATACTTCGATATGCTGTAGAGGGGCCGAAAGAGTAATTTCAGCTTACGCACGGAACGAGCTGGATATAATCGAGGAGAACTTTTTAGAAGACGCGCTCGATGGAGTAATTGAGATGGGGAATTGATTTCGCCTCGGTCACGCCCATTGTCCTAAATAGAGAATAGAGAACGCGCACAGCCGCGGCGCAGCGTAAAACTTTCATACGCCTTATTATACCTAGTTCGATTCGGCGAAGGTCGATTAATCCGAAAAAACTCCGTCATTACTACTAAATTCCCAATCTACGCGCGATTATTGTTCTCCTCGATTCGCGATGAGTAAGCGAGGTACCCATCGAATTAGATTTCCGCTTATTAGCAGTGCGTCGACGCGAGGATAAGCTTTTTATCGTCGGCTATTATTGATTCCCTATAAACACGATTTTCTATCGTGATAGAGGCAGATTAGAGGCAGCGAAAAAGGAGAACGCTTTATTGAGATAAAAGCCCCCTACTACTATCGCTCGCGCGATAACGAATCGGCTGTACTCGGGCGGAGCCTTTTAGCGGAACGAACTACGCAAAGGGAACATTCTGCGAAGGCGAATGCGTATACTGTAAGATAGAGGTAATTAGGGAGTATAAATAGATACTGCGGTGCGCGCGCGAGCGGATAACTCGTTCGAGCTTTTATTGCGGCGGCGTGCGTATTCTAATGCGATTAAATATTATTAATACTGCGAGAAGCTCAGTTCGGTGCAGATGTTTCGAAATTTTTATCGCCGTTTTATAGACTGTTTCCTCTCGGCCGTATAATTCAATTACGGTACTTATCGAGCGAAATCGTGTACTCACCGTCATCGCTCATATCGAGGTTCGTGTAGCTGTCCCAGTGGAGTATGGGGTCGTGGTGCGCCGAGGCGTGAGGCACCGCTGGCGTGGGCGCCGGCACGGGGCCGTCGAGGCGCCTCGGGTCGTTCGCGAAGTAGAGGGTGACCACGCTGTCGGGTGGACACCTCGGGTCGTCGCAAGCTGCGTCGAGTTCCGAGCGGGGAAACGAGACGACGTTCTCCGTTATCACGCACGTGTGAAACTGAAACGTGTATAAGTGGACTGTAGAGTGTTTTTCCTTTCTTTTCGGATCAATTATACAGAGCTTATAATAGTGCGCTACGTACCTGTAACGAAAACATGACCTCGCGGCCCTGGTTCGAGTAGATCCTGTGGTAGCACTTGACGAGGATGTCGCCCCTGAGCCTGAGGCCGCCGAGGTTGACCGTGAATTCGCGGGCGTTGGTCACGGAGTAGAGGTCCGAGGTGTAGACCGGCGTCAGTCCCTCGTAGACTTTGAGGAAAGCTCGACAGCCCGTCGGTTCGAACAGCGGCACGCCCAAGACCGTCAGGTGCGTGAGGTACAGGGGTGACGGGCTGATGCGCAGAGAACCCGCTAGCAGACCGCTGAAGTAGTCGATGTACCTGAAAGCGTTTCGGATCGAGGATTGAAAATTTACGACGGGTTGGAAACCCCTGTGGGACACCAGCGACTAACGAAGCTATTAATCACAAATTAGCGAGCGCGAGAAGAAGTATAATGAACAAGCTCTCAATCAAAGCGATTTTTCCGGGGATACTTTTTCCCGCTATAGGTGTGCCGTTTTTGTCAATCAATTCGCAATCGGCTTGCGCACAGGCGCCTAACGACATGCTAATGCGCCAGGCTCGCGGATTTAATAAATAAAGCCTCTCGGCGGCGCTCGCGAGTCCATGCATTATTAATGTCATAGCCGCGCGCGATTTATGCAAATATTTGAAAAACCTCGTGTTTTCGACCATCGAGTAGTGTGCGCGACCGACTTGTGTCTTTCCTGGGGCCGTGAAAAATGCATTTCGAAATTCTAATCTTCCGATTTAGCACGATGTTAGCGCGTGGGAGTAACGGAGTAGTATAGGTATGCCTTAATTGAGTCGCAGTAAAAATGAAACGATGCTCGATACCGGACACAGACGCAAAGGTCAGCTAAGTTCAGCCGAATAATCTCTCTGCCCCGTATACAAGACACTATTTTCCTGCGACGATATAACGGAGGGCGAGTCCGTAAAAGGTTCAAGGACAGCAGCAGCAGCTGGACTCTCTCTCTCTCTCTCTCTCTCTCTCGGCTCTAATAGGGATGACCGTGGGAAGCTGATTATGCTCTATACTCGCTTCGGTAAAACGTAAATCGAACAGCGCCGCTGCTCCCGACGTCGATCGCGAGCTACATGTACACGTAGGGAGCGCAGATAAGGATTGGAGAGCTGCGTGGAACGTGCGGATTGGATGTTGCGCGGCTTGCACACACGAGGATAAGTAAGGTGAGGTATAAGGATCGAGAGATTTTCGGACTTCCGCCTACGATTTCCGCTCTCACCGCGTAAGTA
The DNA here is from genome assembly GCF_009193385.2 of Nasonia vitripennis. Classification (NCBI taxonomy): domain Eukaryota; kingdom Metazoa; phylum Arthropoda; class Insecta; order Hymenoptera; family Pteromalidae; genus Nasonia; species Nasonia vitripennis. The sequence goes on along the minus strand of NC_045761.1, from coordinate 17,253,835 downwards.
TGCAAATCGTTCGGCAAAAAGCCGCGTCGATTGTATATCAACGAAGAAGTTAACGATCTGGAAAAGGCTCGGTCGTGTCAAAAAAAAAAAAAAAAAAAAAAAAAAAACTAGAGAACCGTAATAGACCGAGACGCTCGTCCCACTAATAGTTTAATAAACCCAGAAGTGATCTTGACCAAAAGCCGACGCAGTTAAATCAGTCTGCGCGCTCGGAATGTCCGGCAGTCTAGCATTGATACAATAATGAGCTCGTCGCGCGGGGAATTAACGAATTAACTTATAACGTGCAGCGGGGAGCATAGACGAGAGGGCAGTGTACCTTCTGTGGGAGGGGACGTTAAGTGGGCCGATTTTGTCGTCGAGAAATCGCCTCATGGCGAACCTGTCGAGCGCCTGGTCACGGCCCCCGCAGATGCTGCTGTAGTTCATGTAGGCCGACACGGCTACGCCCAGGCGTTCCTTGCAGCCTCTGTAACAGAAGATAAAACGTGTATGATTCCCGCGGACTCGTTATATAAATCTCCTCGAGTAAAATATTCATTCGCGTCGCAAATTCAACGATATCCCATCGATCTTGCCCGGCTCTGTCGTATGATAAGCCATTAGGGCAGCGATGTGCGCTCGGAAAATCCTCGGTGAGTAATGAAAGTAGGAGAACGTACCTCGCATGAAGAACGACCACGCGATTCGGAGCGGCGTTCAGCCAGGAGTCCAGCTCCTTGCAAAGGGCGCAGAGTCGTTCCAGACTCGGTGCCAATCCCTGGGGCCAACCCGCCTCCCGCGTGTTCGGCTCGCCCGCTCGTCCCGACGACGACGACAGGTTGAAGATCTGTAACCAGAATGCCAGCCTCGGTGAGTTATACGTGCGCCGTCAGCCGAGACCCGCTTTCGTTCCTTGCCCAATCTCGGGGAGTGGTGAGATTGTATTTAGTTATTCTCTTTTTTTCTTGTCGTCCGTACATATGAATGCAACGACATTAGGCTCGTTTCTTTTAAATTGTAAACAATATACTCTTATCTCGATCCATCATCGCAGTAACGACGGACAACGCCTATTTTCAGAGGCAGAAAAGAAACGACAAAGCCTCGTTGCGCGCGCTCTCACAAAATTACGGAAAAACTGAGTCAGCGCATCAAGGCCGCGGCATACATCACGCAGGTGTGGACAGGCGCAGAAGAGAGATTAGAAGAGCAGAGACACACACACGCGCGACTGACCATGTAATTATCGGCGTGTTTCCCGCGAAGCAGGGCCGTCGCGTGTTCCAGGACAGCACGGGCGTCCTCCCTGTAGTAGAGGGCTATTATCCTCTCGGTGACGTAGCAGAGCTCCATGACCTCGCTGACGCGGCCGCTGCTGGTGCCGCTGCTGCTGCTGTTGCTGCTGCTCTTAGAGGAGGCCACCGTTGAGGCGTCGGCTCCGACCCCCGGTGTGCGCTGCTGCGGGACTGGTCGGTAATTCGGCGTCGATGTGTGCATCTGGAATTCGAATCATAGATTTTCTCGGTTAGCGTGATTGTATTTCTTCAAATTTTCAAAGGCTTGCCTTCTTCAGGGTGTAGACCGGTCTATAAGTGATCTTGACGATGTACTTTTGTCGCGCCATTTTTATTCGATTGTTGTACAATCATCTATCACCGAATAAACGAACCGTCAGCTGTCTGTGCCGCCTGACAGCCTCACCGCGCGTAAACATACTCCTCGCGTAAACCTCCGAGGACAGCGCACGTCTCAAACTGGACTCCTCGCTTGGCTCACATTTTTCCAAGTCGCTATGCGCTTCCGCACGCGAAAAAGAGGGAGAGGACGCGAGCGCGATAATACGCGCTTCGTTATGTAAAGGCCGCGGAGCGCAGATTTTCGCGGCGTTTTCGCATACACGTAAACCGCGAGCATGCTGGCGATGGCAGTTGCGTAATCGAATCGCTATTGTTATACATATGGAAATGGAATATCGCGTGCGTGGGTTTGTGGTCTCGAATTTTCCAAGGCTTCACGACGTCGATTGTCGACGGCGACGAGTGCTGTATGCGTTTAAAATTATCAGGTATACATCAAAACGACATCTGAAACGAACAGCTCTGTATACGATGTACTCTGCAGGAAGAGCGCCGCGTGGCCACGATTATCCGTGGGAGAATCGTGGCGATTGTTCAGCCCGAGAGAAGGATCGCGTCGAAAATTAACGAGGAATCTCAGTCAAGGTCGTCATGAAAAACCGGCGACATTGAATCAACAGCGCGGCTCATCGCGTCCGCAGATATAATCGCGACGGTATCCTTACGAGGGCTATTAGGTCGTTGCGATGGAGGGAATTTATTAAACGCGGATACTTACGGTTCGGGAGATAAGCACGAACTATGCACGCGCTAATTTGTATTTCCCGCGCGGAGAGCTTTTTAATTCTGAGCTACGCACGCGCTCGAGTAATCCTCCCGCTCAATAAACTCGGCTTTGAGAGGCAGCCCTAAGCCTAATGTGCATCTCTCTACCGATGGGCTGTGTACAGTAAAGCCAGATGATCGGGACGTTTACGCTCTCTCGGAATAAATTTCGCGGCGCAAATAGCCGAACAAAACAATTTCCATTCAGCCGTCTCACATAAAGCTTTGCTGAGGCTGATGCTTACGGGATGAATTACGGGGCGCGACCTAACCCCGGATTCCTCGGCTCCATCCTTCACAGGGGCTTCCCCAATAATCGAAAGCCGAACGTCTTCGTTAAAATACCCTCGCGCGCTGCTATATACCCGCAGCGTGTAACACAGTGTAAGGCAATTTACGTTCCCCGACCGCGAGCTTTACGACGATCATCCGACGGACTGATTGCATTCGGACGCGCGGTTCGGTTCTCCCTCTCACTCTCTCTCGCGAACGCGTCGTAACTCAAGCGAGCTCCCGACCATACCGATATTCCGCGAACGACACCCTGAAATCTGCGTGCTGTATGAATAAATGCCTCGTCGAGGCTTTACAAGGGGTGGAGTATAACGCGAGAGGAGTAAATGGGGATTTACGAGTGGAGAGCTATTTTCGAAGAGCTTTTTTGTCGTTAAATTTTCAATTTGCAGCCTACGACGTATACGCGCGCGCGCGAGAGAGCTCGCGAGTAATCGCCTATGACGAATAAAGTCGATGCGAGTTGTCGAGCGCGAGAGAGGGAAGTAGGAGAGGAAATTGAAATTTCGCGCGCGCTCCAGCTACCGACTGCAGTGCGCGCATTATTGTTCGCCGAGATGTGGGTTATATATATGTATATAGGTGTACGGGGAGAAATTCCGCGGAGTTAAGGTTGTTTCGCAAGTCGAGCCGCGAGCTTTCATGTTCCGTGAGTGCTCTTTATTTGATTCGGATTATATAGACGCATGACCGCGCTAAGGTCTATGTTTGAATAGACGTGATAAAACTGCTTTTTTTCTCGCCTCAGGCAGATTAGCAGTTATAGGACGAACGGCCCAAGCAAGCCAAACATGATATAAGGCAGATATGGAATACGTAACACACGCCGCTATATATGCACTGGACTCGCAGAAATCAATGAGGGAAATAGGAAAGCGACTACGCGCCACCTATCGTCGCTAGTCAAAGACTTAGGAGAGTTTAAGCGGTGGGGTGAGAGTCCGGTAAAAAAGTGCTTTATTCTGATGTATCGCGGTGATTTTGATTTTAAGAGACCAGGAATCTTGAGACGATAATAAATGCTTTACTATTTGTAGAGATCGAGCGTGAATCTGGACCATCTATCGTAATACAAATTCAGTTTTTGAAATAAGAATTAGAAATCACTCAGTAAAGGTTTCTCTTGAAAGTTCTTCTTGGTGCAATAAAGAATCAGTTCTATACCATCAAGCATAAAACAAAAATAGAGCAGGTAAAAGGCAACAAATCCGGCTGTACAAGTCTCTGCGCTGCACCTGCCCTCAAAAATAACATCCAAACGCACCGCATCCGGCAGTCTCGCGTCGGAAAACAATGAAAGCGAATCAAGTGTATCCACTCTCGCTTTCGCTCTCCAGCAGCGTATACGTACGTCGAATATACCCACACATATACGTATGGCCTCACCGTCGAGCAAATTCGTCACACCGATCAAACGCGCGGCTCTAGGCGCAGTTGCTTTCACGGCTGCGAAAATAATAATCCGCGCTGCTGATGTCAATGACCGCTAATCGTCGGTAATTGCGCGCGGCTAATTTCTCATTGGGATCGGAACACACGACGAGCCACTGTCCGAGTTCATTGATTTACGAGAAAGCTGCGGCAGAAGAGCAGAGCACCGAATGAGAGGAAGCAAAGGGCACCGGCTTGTAAAAAAGACGTAAACATTCGGCGCAGAGAGAGAGAGCTTTCTTTCTTCTCTCCACGAGGGTGCAGTACGACGTCGTAAATTGCGCGCGCTGGCGTTTCAATTGTTAATATCGTACGTGCGCGCTCGGTTTTCTCTCCAGCCCGCGCGCATTGCTGGCATTGTTGCGAGCACGCGGTATTTTTGATGCACTCCGAGCGCGAGCTTTTCAGAAATGCCGCGCCACGATGGCGATTTTAATTTGGTTTTTACGGCTTGAATTTTTTTTCCCTTTTGATCTGCACTCTGCGCTGCGAAACGGGGTACGCCGACGAGGACGATAATTTCAATTTGCGGCTCTTTGGCGAAAAATGCTGCGTAGCTCTCGTCGACCGTGACCCTTTTGATGTAATCGTGACTTTCAGTTATCGTCGAGTCGACGTCGAGTATACACTGTAATTCAGATTCATCTGATGCTACACAACGCGAGGGCTTTTTTAATTTACTCAATGAACATTTCAAGATAAAGTCGAGCAAAAGAAGGAAGTTATTACCGACCTAAGTCGAGCAGCACTGGCAAGTGCCGTTATGCTCGAGTTCGAGGATCATCAAAATACATCGTCGCTGACGTCATTACCGGCAGGAGAAGAAAAATAAAGTGTGTACGAGAACGGCATCGTGTCGCAAGCCGCGCGCAAAGAAATAAACCCGGCGTGTCATATTTTATTGTATCGTAAAATTCACCTGCTGCTGTTTGTTCCTCGCAAGCGTATTGGTGTTCTTTGGCTGTGGCTCGTAGCTGCCATTGTGCTGCAACAAAAACGAGAAAGCTCCATTTATTAAAAGTGCCTCAGCCGTCCACACACATACGCATAATAACAAGGCGAAGAACGAAAAAAACAAGAAAATCCCGAGATAAAACAGAGGAATATTCAATGCTACGAGCGGCGAAGAATCGATAAAAGCGGGTTATGGAATCAGCGCCGCTTTTTCCTATCGCGCAACATAACGCCAGAAAGAGAGAGAGGATAAAAGGAAGAATGAAAAAAGGCGTGTGCGAAGCTATTGATTCCGCGCGCTCGCACACCTCGATGTGCAGCGCCGTGTGCCAGACGGTAAAGGCGATCCTGTGCAGCAGCGTCTCCGTGTCCTCCTGTATGGATATGCCGGCGTTATTCGAGCCAACGACGTTTCCATTCTCAAAGTCGCCGAGGACGTCCCGACGTATGTCACCGGGATGGTAGCGATAAGGCCGAGCGTTGATGTTCGTCATCTCCGTCTTTTTCCTCCTCCCTAATACCGGCTCGCCTACTCCATCCTTCTTTCCGCCGATTTTTATCCTTTGTGCGACGGGAAGCTCGCTCTCTGTGGAACGATCACGTCGGTTTTTGCGGGAGGAGCATCAGGTACTCGTGTCAAAGTGGCTCGAGAGAAAAAAAAACGCCCGAGTGGACCCCTAAAGCGCCGGGATTCACGAAGCTTTTCACCGAGTTAAGGCGCTCGAGTGCCCACTCAAGATCTCTTTTTCGCTCGTCGAGAGGAGATGAGCGTGTGTGGGTGTACACACATCGGGAGATCAACGGCTCGAGTGGCGTATTTGTACAGCATTACGTTTTCGAATCGAGGTAAAATCCTCGGAAATTTATTATTCGCACCGGAGCGGCGCGTGAGCAGCGAACGATATTTCACTGCACGCGCGGAATTTCATCAATATTCAACAAAGCTTTTACAACCGAAAAATCAATCTCCCGCGCGCACACACGCTTGTACGTCATCAATCTCGTCGCGCTTAAATTCATCCGGGCCCTGGATAAATCAGCGATTGATCCTTGATGCATAGCGTCGGCACACGTGTACACTGTATGCAGTCGACGCTCTGGGTACACATCAGTGACGTGCGCGCGAGCGGCACTTTCGCCGGCACGTAGTCGAGCATTTATTTACAAGAGCTGCGGAGCGATCTCTGCGCCACTCGACGCTATGCGCAAAAAATAGCTGCCTATACGTATGTGTATTCTCGCTCTGGAAACGCGGCTTAGCGTGCGCGAGATTTGCTGGATTTTTCTGGCTCGAGCGGATTTTTTTGTGTCGACTGGATTGCGTAAAAGCTTGCGAGAAACGCGTGTACTTTTAAATTTAAATTCAAGTTTTCCAGTTTATCCGTATTCGAGCTTAGGGAAACGCTATTATTAAACGTACACGACTCCCGTCTCGTGGTACACATCTGTTTCTACTTAAAGCGCAAATCCGCTCTAGCAAAACCCGCAGTCTCCGCAGAACCGTCATCATCATGATCATCCGGCACACACAGTAGCCACTTTTCCTCCCATTTTCCAGCCCGGAGCGTCGAACTTCGAGGTTAATCCGGGCTTTCCCGACATATCCGCAAGCCTCCGTTCCGGAAAAACCGAGACTCGGCGCACACGTGCCCAGAGCTCACCCTAACCCCTCCCGCGAGTAATCCGCAAAAACCGCATAGCGGCGGCGCACGTCTAATGCCTCCCGCGCAGTCGCCTCTCGTCATTTGCTCCAACACAAAAAGCACAAACACACTCGCGCGGCGAATAAACGACGATACATACGAGATAGAGAGAATGTTTGCCGGAGAGCGCGCGACCCGGGACAATTGGGCCAAAGGACTGCGGGAGCCGCCCTGACGCTAGAAGCCGATATATAACGTACATATCTATACACGCCGACGCAGGATGCTGTGCGCCGTCGCGGCGCGAGTCTTTTGCTCTTTGCCCTCTCTCGCGCGGCTCTGCCAAGCGCTGAGAGATTGGCTTCGGGGTTTTTGGCCTTTTTTGCGAGCAGCCTCTAACGCTTGGCTCCGAGTGCGAATTTCTGCAAGGAGAAACTTTTTTTAATCATCCGGTGAGATTTAAAAAATTTAAAACAAAGAGAAAAAATTTATAAACTATGCACGCTCTCTCGGATATATTAAATTCTACGGAGGAAAGTTTTGCGCGCGGTTGCCAGGAGGGAGAAGCGGGCGGTTATGTTACGTACATGATACGACGGGATTGCAAATTAACCAAATAGCTCCGCGAAGACCGGGGGAAGTGAATTTTTCAGAAGAGTTTTACGGGCTGAGAACGACTACTGCGGGGGTGGGTGTATTTTTTTAAGGGGAGTTGGGATAATTTCGTTAGCTCTCTCGAGAGCGGGAGTCGAGTTTATTGAATTTCTAAACTGCGAAAACTGCAGTCCAATCAGGCGAAACTCGGTTAAGCGCGTCGTCGCGCTCGCTGCGCTGCGCCGAGTTAATAAAGCGGGGGCGGCATTTAAATTCATTATGGGAGTTGATAATGTTATTGTACCGCGCGAGACCCGCGCACCAATCGATACGCGGAGTTGGTTGACGGAGTTGTTGCAAATTGTCGGTAAAATGTGCGTGTGAATATTAATTACGTGTTTGTTATTTTATTCACGACAACGTAAAGTTTATCTTTGGTACTTATACTACGATCAATCGTCGACTGACTAAATTAATCTATCAGAGCTGGTAATAAAATTATACATCAAATTATATATTCTGTATAAGATGCAGTTATAGTATAGGCGGCTCAAGTGACTGGACCAACAAGAGGACCGTTATAGGTACGGTTTGCGCGTAGATATAGTGATAATGAGAACGAGAAAGTGCCAGTGCGCCACCTAGCGGTCCAAAACTGTTTTATTTACTGCCACCATATGGCTTATCGCTACCAACATAACTAATTCCTCGGTGCTTTCCCATACTGCAGTGTGTTCGGATACTTACAACGCACGGATATTTCCAGCAAAACAGAAACCCTAAACGAGCACAATACAACCCGATTGAGAAGAAAGGTTGACGTCACCTGAAGTGATTCTTCAAACATATCCCGAGCCATTACGTAATCTTTTCAGTCCTCGCATAGAGGACATGTTCAGAACGACGGCGAAGAGTCTCTCCTTATAGTTCCAGAAGGAGCGCCAAAAAAGTCCGTAATTTGCAAGAAAACAAACCCCTCCCACGCGACATACCCAGAAGCGCGTATTTTCACGTAAAAATCCTCGCTCCTTTGTGCAACGTGATACACGTCAGTGCAGTAACCAAGCCGCCTTAATGGTCCTCCCGCTTCGTATGCGCGCGTCGTAGCGGTGGCTTTTAAAAGCGAAAATCCCAAGATAAGAGGGAATCTTTCTCCGCCTCTATGCTAATTGAGAATGCTCGGGACTTTATTGCTCATTTTTATTGTTCGCCTCCGTAAAACAGTTAATAAATTATCCTCTCGGATGTATACAGTCCTTAATCCTGTTCTCCTCAGCGCCGCTCCTTTTTTCTTCGCGTAAAAGTATAACAGCCGGTCGTTAAGCGCCGATCGTTGGGCCGAATGAAAAGTACACACGCCGCGCGAGTTCGATTATCGTTACGACAAGGTCTTTATCCGCGTCCGGGATTGGCTCGTAAAACCGGGCGAATTTTCGGACTGGGGTTTTATCGCCCGAGATTCCGTATTAAAAATGGAGAGCCCGCGTCGTTACGTGCGACAAGGAGACTGCACGCGATTTGATATAGAGAAGAGTAGAGAAGAACGAGGGAAAAAATAGGAATGAATGCCGTCGTGTGTAACGATTATTAAACGGAAATGACGCGATTGCATTCAGCAGCAGCGGGATAATAAAGCGTAGTGGTATATGCCACGCATACAGCTTTTATGTGCGTGTGTGTGAGAAAGAGAGGCTCTATTCTTCGCAAGGGTCGCGGCCTTGACTCGGACTCGCTGCAGTGTGTGCTTAGGAGAGTCGAGCGTGTGTTGGCGAAGGTACTTAGCGAGAGATTTAGTCCGCTTCGCACGCTTGTTTTACATAACGAGCTCTATGCGACAGGGTCGAGCGGCTGTGTAATTTTAGACTTACTCCATCGGAGTCATCGAAAAGAAAAAAAAAACGGTACTTCTCTCCGGATCACCAAACCGAAAGGGAATCGAATCTCGAAAAAAGAATCGTTCCAAAGCAGCTCACGCGCGCGAATATACGCTGCCCACGAAAATTCCTACAGCATACCCACACGCGACATCTCGATTCGCAGCGCGAGAGAGTAGAGCCTAAAAAAGAAACTCATCAGTTGTCCGAACGCAGGCGCGAGAAAGCGCACTCTCCGCACATACAAATCGAACGAGTTGTGTGTATAGAGCTCCGCAGCTCGATTCCCTAAAAATGAACGCGTGCGCCCGCAATTCCGCGCACGTCCACTTAGCATCGCGAGACTTTCCCGCCGCCGCGTCGACACGTCAATTTCGAGCCGCGAAAGCTGAGAGCCCGAGGCATCTCTCGGTCATATCGATTGGAAGATTATAGATCCGCGAGAGCGTGTGGGAAAGAGGCTCTTTTCACGCGCGTGCGCTCGCAAAGGGGTTGTTAAAGGCCTGTCCGAAAGGGTTAACCGGGAAGTGGGTTTGACAGTCGCGCGCCACGCGATGATTTGTAATCGTGGAATAATACGCGCTGTGTGTTCGAATTACCCGCGATTACAAGAGCTCGTACTATAATACGGGATGATTTTGAAGAATTCGCCTTCTCGGAATTTCGTTTGAATGCGCTGATCGTGAGTCAGACGCTTCGCGCTAAGTCCTTCTAAGCGGGAACCTAAGAAGCAAAGCGTCTTTTTTTCACTCCGGTACACGTACACCATCGGGCAGATGAAATTCTTAACAAGGTATACTCAAAGGTGTGTTACGCAAAGTGCCCCTGCGGGCGCTGATTATCAATTTAATAAAATCACGTCGCTTTTCTCTCTTTCTCGCGCGCACGTAAGTGTATCGAATTACCCGCTTATACGTACTCCTGGACGTGTAAATCGCGATACGCCACGTGCGCGACATTCCCATCGCCACCTCGCTGCAAGTCGTCGAGGAAAAATCTTGGCATCGCTCAATCCGCTCGTCCGACAGCAGAGGTGCAAGACACGCGGATAATTAGCCGCGCGCGCACACATCGCGTGTCTCGAGTTTCGCAGCGTCAATTAGCCGTTAGCCGTGAATTTCGAGAGAAATCGCTGACGACCAGACGGAAAGGCGAAGGTCGTCGGTCTCTCTACGCTCTGTTCCGCGGTGTGTGTAACGGTACGCGATTATGACCGAGTCGACTAATCCGATACCCAGCTCTAGAACAAAAAAAGAACCAATCTCGTACATCAGCCGTAAATTCACGACTACTCTCTCGATCCCTTTTTTTTCGCGCCGAATCTTCGAAAACTAGCGCACAGAGCGTGTGTCCGGGCCGCCACAGCTGATTGCAATCGATGCGCGGAATCCGGCGCTCTCGTTCACCGTGTTTCCGCACTCTCTGCGGCCGATGCCAACGGGAGAGTTTCAGAGGCGATAGATAAAGCCCGCGAGACAGGCGAAAAAAGGAGCCGCTGCGCGGATTGCAACCGCCGACTGAGTTGAGAGGGCGAATCTATGGGCTCTAGTTCGCTAGCTCTGACGGCTTTAGTATTGCCGGGGAATTGACACTCGTTTGTTTGCCTTTATTGTGCCCGTGTTGACGTCGCTGAATTATGCGGACTTCCACTCCATCTGTCCTGGTTGTTTACACAGTGCGATTAAAAATTGTTTTGAAATAATTTTACAGCTGCAGTGGAGAAAAAACGAGAGATTAAAAAATATAAAAACTGGGACGAGAGGATTATAAAAGTTTTATAGGCATAGCGCACTCGAAATTCGCGCGCGGGATATACGAACGACGGGATGAGAGCTCGAAATTTATATAACGTACGCCCTTGCGTGATCCATCCGGGTGCTACACACGGTTGCGTCTTACTCTTCCTCGCAGACTTTAATTTATATCGGCCGGGCAACTGCTGCAGTAAAGTTTCGTCGAGCCGACGAAACTCATAAATCAAGTACACACCGCGTAAATATGAGAGGCTCGATCGATATCTCTCGCGCCTCCCAAGGGAGCGACAACCTTTTTAAAGAGCCGCGACGACACGCGATTATAAGAGCCGAGAATATATAATATAATGCGAACGGGAGCAGCGTGTGACGCGAAGTGTCGCTACAACGCGCCGATACAAGCTTCCTGCATACACTATCCTGCTACGCTTATTCCAACGTCACGTTACGTTAACTCGTTAAATCGCGCCGTAGGTTATTGTCTCTGCTGCAGCGTCTTGTGTGTACACGAGAGGAGGATTGTTTTCACGGTAGGATGGACCGCGTGCACGACACGGGAGAAAGTCAAGGGGGCGTGTTGGCTTTGCAAAATTGAGGTTTATAATTGAAAGCGCGATGTTATCTTAATTTTGATCTCGATGGGGTACAAGCCCGGCCCGGGCAATTTTGGCCTCTGGACTATCTCGCTCGCTGTATCTGTGGAATATTCTAATCGAGATTGTTAATTCCGGCGAATATTCAGCGGCTAGGCTAATTAGAGATCCCAGCCGAGAGATCTAGGATTTTACTTTATTTTTCTTCACCAGAAAAACAAACAAAAACAAAAAAAAAAAAAAAATGGATCAGCGAAGCGCCAGCTACATCGTTACGCACTTTGACATAACTCGTTTCGCCCGATAAGCACGCGCCTATACGCACGCAGAAAAACAGGGTTGGGTGCTCCAGATGGCTCGTCGGCCTATATTTATATGCGCGCGCGCGTGTGTGGGTATCGAGTGTCCATTTTCTAATCGGTCGAAAAGAAAAAGTGCGCGCGGTATCTCCGCAGGAGTGGGGGAGTTGTTAATTACCTCGGTATGAAATTATGCCTTCCGGTTTCTCTCCCTCTTTTTTGTCCCTCGCGGAGAGAGAGGATTCTGAGAAACGAGTTCCCGAGCCGCGTACGCGCGCCGAATACAGTAGCGGGGATCGTTGGCTTGTTGTGCGCGTGTATTTTTGCGAGGGAGCTAGTATGCCCCCGAAATTCCGGGGGATCGATGCGCGAGTTTCTCTTTTTTTCCTTTTCAGAGTATAGGCGACGGTGTGGGATAGCGCGCATTAGTCCCTATTAATAGCTTGTTTTCGCCGGGGGAACATCAAGAGCGTTGCGCATAAAAATTCGCGGCAATAAAACTCCGAACTTTCAGGAAAGCCGATAAATCAGCCGCCGTACGTGCGGGGAGAAGAAAAAAAAGAGCGCCCGCAGCACGCGGATCGGCACCTCTCGACGACTAGATGCCTCGTCGTAAAAAAAACGAGGGACCACTTATCTATTCCATTTGCATACATTTGCACGTTTTCGCGAAAAAGTCTCGGGAAGTTCCCCAAGACAGCGGCTGGTGCTACTGTATACACACGATACATCGAGTGTCTTTGTCCTTTCATAGAGAGTGCGTCTCTCTAGGCGGTCGTAGCTTCCGCTCTCGGCGAGTTTTTTTGCGCGACTACGGCGGAAAGCTCGCGAGAACGAACGGTTTGCTCGAGCTTTGTGTGCGGTATATAGGCAGGAGAGAAAGAGACTACTGTTGTTGTTGGTCAGTTTCTTCTCCCGCTGAGACTTCTCTCTCTCTGCAGAACTCGCGGAGACCATACAACGGAGGTTTTCACGAGGCTCGAAGATGCTTAAGGTGATTGTTGAAATGCTCGGATGAAAAAATGATTATTTATCGGCTATAATCCAGGCTGCTGATGATTCCCGAAATGAATCGCGGGGATTCATATGCTAATCGAAGCGTGTCTCCTTTTGAAAAACGTATAATCTCGGCGGCTTCCGAGAATATCGATTCCATAACACTTGTTCGAGCCGCTTTTACGCCGAGTGATGCAAGTGGCGTAAATGCTTTTTTCCCCAAAATCTAATAAGATACTGCGAACATCCCTCTAATCTATTAAAATGTTTCCTTCTCGCCAACATCGATTAATCAAACCACTCGCCTGGACAAACAACAACAAAAAATACATCTCAATTAAGAAAATCGTTATCCCCGTTCGCACAAAGCCCGCGTCCTCGGCTCCGAAAAATCCCATTCCTCACATCGGAGCTGCCGCCGAGAGAAGGAAAGAGCAAAAAAGCGAGAGGAAGAAGAAGTCTGCCGCAACAACAAAACGACGACACAAGCTGCGCGACACCCGAAAAAAGGAGCATCGGAGCTGAGCCTTTGCAGCAGTCATCTTTGTCGTGCTGTGCGCCGATAAAAATGCAAACGAGAATAGCCAGTGACGCAAGGCGGCGGCCGGCTCTGGTATTCGCTCTCTCGGCTGGGCATATACACACGCGATATATAGCGCAAGTTCGATGCCTATGAGTTGAGAGTGCGTGTACGTACAACTGCGCGCGCGCTACGGAAATAACGCGCTTGTTTGGATTCGCGAGGGAAAAGCCGAGCGTGTGCCGTGGAATTCGCGGGGGGATTATTTTCGCGTCCTTTCGCGAGATAATTATTCCATCGCTCGGAGCTGCAATCGAATCAACGGCTTCCCGATTATTACATATTCAAATTCAAACTAGGCCGCTATGCGCATTTCAAAATCTCGAATCAACAGCAATTTCTCGGTATATACCGCGCGCGCTTATGGTTATTTCGAGTTTATAAACGCGAGTGTGCTCGCTCGTAGAGGCGGGAAAATTACGCAGCGCGCCTCGTTTTCCAGTCATTGAGCCCGATTGACGCCACGATGGCAGCGGCAACACACCTCGCGAGCTGATAACGATAGCGCGCGCGTTTATTATTGTACAGCGGAGGGCTATTAGCAGTGTCGCTTTTCCGAGACTTTGTTTCGTATACTTATACACACGCGTGCGGTATTCCATGAATATTTATCGTCATCCGGAGCCGATTGTTTGAAGTTTCGAATCGATCAAATTTTTCCAATGCACAACTTCGCGGCTGGTATTTTCGAAATCGCGCACGTCTCTTGATGTTTTTTTCTCAGCACGTCGACGCGCGAAATGTCGCGAATCCATAAAATGCAAATATCAATTCATACGCGTTCGCGACTCTTTCTTCTCTCTCGGAATCAATTTGTATGCTCGCTGTATCCTTGGAAGTGCCCGCCGAAATTAGTTAGGATTCAGGTTCGACGAGTCGAGCTTTTAGCTTTATAAATATTGTTTTTCGGCGAGAGACTCTCTCTCTCTCTCTCTCTCGGTGTAATATACGCCGCGTTTATTTTTAGCGGCGTAAACTCGCTTTGACTTTGATATTCCAATAAAATTTCAGCGCCGACGCGTCCGCTGCATATTGCACGCCACGAAACCACAATCTCTCCCAATTAATCTACGGTTCCTCTTTGAAATTTTTTATAAAATTAATTCATCATCGCCCCGGCGAAATCTTTCAATTTCATCGATCCCTTCTGGGAACCAGCAACGCAACGCAACGCAACACACTCACCGAGTTGTAGATCGCGTAGTAGTCGTGGTTCCCGCCGTTCTGGTACCCGTTCGCCACCGTCTGCAACATCCTGCCCCTGCGATGTCCTCCCTCGACACCTGGCCAATGGTCGGCGTACATAAAACCCCACTTCCAGAAGCACAATAACAAAGATAACTACAACAATTGCAGTGTCACACACTCGCGCGGCGGTGACCCCCGGGGGTTACCGGGCTAATGCTTGGCATCTTGCGTCAAAGCCACGAGCGAAAGAAAGAGCGAGAGAGAGTGAGAACCAAACGCAGCAGCGGCCGACGGACAACTCTCGCGCGGCACGCGAGGATGTGCAGCACGTAGCGGAGCGCGCGAGAGAATATCCAGGGGTCCGCGCATGCGCTCGCGACGACCCGCGCGCGTTCTCGTCCTCTCCTTTCGATGCTCCTTTTTTTGCCGTTTTAACGCGCTCAAGCGCGAGGAGAAAGACAGAGAGAGCGAGAACGTCTTCACTCGCGCGCGGCCTGACACACTGCGGCTAATCTTCCGCGCGATTATTATGAAAAGCCGCCGGATCTTTTTGTTACGTGTACGGATACACAGTGGAAATAGCGCGCGGAGAGGAGTGGCTACTTTTTGCGTGCTGCTGGATTTTTATCTGGGTTAAACGCCGCAATTGATAGATAAGGCTCTTTTTTTAAAGAGAGATGGACGCGTGGGGGATCGAATTATTGTGTTTCCAGCGGACGACGGCTACCGCTGAAAACACGGAGGCATCGTCGACGGCACGAGCAGTTTTTCATTACGTGTAATGTAACGGCGAGGGTGTATCCGAACTCGATCGCGGAAAAGTGTGCGGCCTTGATCCTCGATCGGCGCTAGAGCGACTTGATTGGCCGCGATTGGCTAATTTGCAAAACGACGCTTCTCTCTCTTCCTATATAAATGCTCGTGACTATTTTTTCCCTCTGCATTTATCTTTCAGAGCTGTCTCGGACGATCCTTGATTCGCTCGTTCGATGCGATGGGAATGTATTTGTAGGTGTGAAATAATGTGAAGCGATGCGAATTCTTAGGAATATGGAATGGCGGAGAATCTAATTAGCACAGCCGCTGATGAGCGAACGAATCGCGAGTAAACGTTGAATTCGCGATATTTACACGCCGCGAAGCAGTGAAGTAAATTACGTCGTGGGTTTGGACAAATAAGCTCGAGCTATAGTCCGGAAGCGAACTGCTCTATCACAAAGGAAAAACAATGGCGACTCGATCTCGTTCCAAATCATTTCGCCCCGCGCGGAGTGACAGCCCGCGCACTTAATGGCGATCGATCGCCTCCGATAATTATAATCGATCACGCTCTAAGTGTGCTGTTTAATGCCTCTTACCAACGCGTCGTCCCTCGCGCACATCCGGTTACGGCGCCGCGCGCGTTTTCTCCACGAAACAAACTACGCACGCTTAATCAACTTGTAAGCGATTCGCCCGAACAAGCGTGTCTAGAAGAAAATTCAAACAAACAAGCTTCTCTCAACGCGGGAATCAATCATCTGCTCACAAACGGGCCGAAAATGCACTCGCGACTCCCCCCTCGAGTGCATTAACAAGAGCGCGGACTGACGCCCGCTTCTCCCCGGATTCTAATCTCCAGCAGGCGATAAGCGCGAGCGCGAGTCTGTGTACCGGTGCGTGCCTCGGGGATTTAAATTTAGACGGAAAATGCAGACGCGCCTCCGATTTTTACCCCCTTCTTCCGGCGGCTCTTTCCTCGGCGAGCGGGGAGGACAGAAATAGAGACACGCGTCTGGCGGGGCACGCGCCGGCAGCGCTATAAAATTCCATGTGCGGTGTACATAGCTGTGTGTGTGTGGGGGAGACGGTCTTTTGACGCCGCTCGTGTTTTTTGAGGACGAGCTGGGGGAGGTGCTCGCGGTGCTAATTGTTTTCGGATCGCAGGTTTTTCCGAGTGGGGCTTACGACGGATGAATAAATTTTAAAGGGTATTCTGCGTGACGCGGTGAATATCTAAAAACGACGCCGGAAAATTTCTAAAAAGATCGTCAAACACTCGGACTGTACAGTAAAATTTAACGAGTTCCTTCGAGCGTTCCGAAAGTGCTTTGATTGTTGCCGCGGACGAACGAGACAGTTTTTTTAGAACGTGTCAAAAGCTCTGTTGACAGTCGGGAGATGTTAATGAAATCAGGCGCCAAAAGCTCTGGGCTATTCCGAAAAGTCAAACAAAAACCTTTTTGCAATCCACCTCGAGAGAGAGAGAGAGAGAGAGAGAGAGAGAGAGAGAGAGAGAGAGAGAGAGAAAATCGAGCGTGGGAAAGCATAAGGCGTCGCGTGCCCGACGTCAGCAGCCAACAGATCCCCTCTCCCCTACTCCTACTCTCGGACACACACACAGCTACTCCGCGGCATCATTGCGACGGGCGGTATCTGTCTGGGGCACGCGCCCGGCTTCGGCCCTCGTGGGCGTCCGTTACGAGACACACGTGTATCCAGTTAGCGGCTCTTTTAATTTTTCACGGGATTGTTAAAAAGACAGGAATACTCGCGTACGAACAATAGATTCGCCGCTGATGGATTCCCATTGAATCCGCGCACCGACGAGAGACGCTACGCCCGAGTAAACACACACCGCGAGTAAATAACTCCGGGCTGTGTACACACACACACATAGGACTCGCGGTGGCAGTGTTGCGAAACGATTCGCGATCGTTTGGCTTTCGCTGCACAAATGCACGCCCGACGGAGCACGCGAGCCAGTCATGGATGGAGAAGCGCGTATACTATTTTGCGCGTCTCGTTCAACCGAAATGGATTCCAATATGCGGCGATAAAAACGTGTTGCGCGATTTTTCGAATTCGCTCGTGCAAATCCGCGAGCTGACGCCATCAGGCGTATCGTTTTTACTGAGATATCGAATTACGCGTCCACGTCTTCCGTGCCCGGCGCGCGCAAATCAAACGCAGCGCGCCGATTCATCGGAATACGAGATGCGACGGGAAATTTTCACGAGCTCATCCAATTCAAATGCGCCTCGGCCAGCAGAAATCCTCCCCGCTGACCGAGCGTGCGCGCGGTCATGCTCCGAAAGTCACTTTCACGCCAGCTGCCACGGTTATTTAGATTTACCGCCGCTGATTTTCGGCTTAAAGTAAGCGCGAAATGGGCTGATTTGGAAGGCAGATCTCTAGTCGTCTCTGCGCGCAAAAGCGCGGGAAAAGAGATAAGCGACGAGTACTTATAACGCGCTCGATCGAAAAACAACGCGTCGCACCCTTTAAAATTCGGTGGCGCGCATAGCCTGACGCCCGGCGGAATCGTGCGCACCTTAAAGGGGAGAGAGCAAACCCCCTGACCTAGATCCAAGGTCTTGAGCTCGCGCGGGGGTGCAGTGTTGCATCACGTCACTGATGCTGCTGCAGACTTTACGGCGGACGCTCCAATCCCGTTCCACGTTCCAATTTCTCAATCCTCTCGTTCTTTTGCAGACGACCGGAGGGTGTACACATAAGAGAAAACAAAGGTTCGCGCGGGCCGGCTATCGTTAAACTCTCGTTAAATTGAAAATACCGGCGGAGCTCGGTGGATTTACAGCGGGACGTTGGTCCTTTTCCGGGGGTCGTCGATTCCAGCTTTCTGAATTTAACGCCTGGGGATTTCGCCCCGCGCTGATACCCCTTGATTTGCGAGCATTCGTAGTGGTACGTATTCGTTACAATGCGGACGGGTATCTGCAGCGTTTCAATGAAGTGTATCAATTATATGCAGAATAGCCAGTCGAGCGTGGCGGCTTCATTAAAATTCATAAGCGTCGAACGGAATTGAGCGAATAGATCTAAAAAGCTCCGCGGAACAATACGACCATGCAGACAGAGAGAGATAACACAGCTCTCGCATAAGAGATACTCACCGTGACACTCTGACTATTGGTCGGGCTCGGGCTGGGGCTCGGCGTCGAGTTCGGCGAGCAGGAAGCGGCGTCACCTGTCATCGAGGCCGTCTGCTGTTGCTGCAGCGTCTGTTGCTGTTGCTGCTGCTGTTGTTGTTGTTGTTGGCCGGCGACGACGGTCGTGGCGACCGTCGGAAAGGCTCTGGCCGGGTCCGCCTGCCATTGTTTGTGGATCTGCTGCGAAGTGTCACGAAACCTCGCGCCCTGCAAGCACGCGATTGTCTCACTATCCATTCATGCATAGAATTCCGCCGTCTTATTGTTGTACGAATATATTACAATAAGTGCTATGAGCCTCGCGTATATATCGCTGCCGAGTCTTTCGAAAGCACAGTCGGGCGCCACTTATATTCAAAACGCATAGGCTCTATAAATAGCCCTCAATCTTCCTAAACCGTAGTCGCTTTCAGCGATGAATTCACTTCTCGCATGACGAGCGCGAATATCAGCCGTATACTAAGTAAAAGCCCCGCTTTTCCCAGGCTCGTCTCGAGCGAGCGCTAAAGGGTAAATATTAGGAGACGTCATTACGCGCCGCACGCTGCATCAGCGTCCCATTATAAAGACGTAGAGTCTCGCGTGTGTACGACTCTGCAATCTCGCTGCACTACTACCGCACCGACTTGGCTCTCTCTCTCTCTCTCTCTCTCTCTCTCTCTCTCTCGGGTAATTGATGCGCTTACGCAACGCCGTAATAACAATTAGCGCTGGCACGAGAGCTACCATACTGTCAAACGCTGCGTGTATAGAGTCTTATCCTCTTTCTCTTTCGGGCACCTCGTAATTTCGCTGCGATTTGCTCAAATTGTGGCGGCTAAGTGCCGGCGGAGAGATGAATAGAGAGAGGCCGGTTATATATTATACGCGCGATTATTAATCGTTTTTTCTGTTAATTGTTGCACTGAATTATACTGTAGCTGCGAACACAAAAGCGAGCGCAGTCGTATGAATTGTTCTTTTTTTTCTGGTCACGTTGGCGAGAGCTAATTTGCAATCTAATGCCGCGAGCGTCGTGTACACGCGAGCAATATTTATAGAAACCGCGCAACGTTCGTATATGTTAATGCGATTTTTAACTGTGCCAGGTTAAACTAAATGTCGAACACACGCGCGGTTCTGCCGCGGGCGCGCTCACTGATTTTATACTCTGTTTTAAAATATGTGGATACTATCGTTTGTATACGTTTTTAATTTTTCGTAACTGGCAGCAATGCATCTCAGTTGTCCGCGGCAACTGTTACTACTGATTTATCGCGAAGGCCATATTGCTGATTTTCCGAACTTTCGTCCCAGAAGCGCATAAATTACCATTCGATTCACCTATATACTAATTATCCCCTCGCTAATTAAAAGAAAAACGCACCTCGCCTCTCTTTACACGACAGACTGTACAAACAAAGCCGATATTTTCACTCGTACAGCTCGGAAAAGACGGCGCATAGCTTATCTCCTCACCTCGAAGTTTCTTACGAACACACATGCGCGCGGTATACGTGTCACAGCGGCGGCACACGGCAATAAAATTTATACCTACAACGTTTGCGCGCTCTATGTGACTCTGGCATAAAAAAGCTCAGCTCCTAGACACAGCAAGCCCGCGTGTGATTCACGGCATACACGGGAAGAAACGAGAAATTAAAACGGTGTATATATATATATATATATATATATATATATATATATATATATATATATATATATATATATATAGGAGCCACACGCCGTATGAGATCCCGATCATCGATGCTCGATTTTAATGTCGCGAACCGCGATTCACGACTTGCCGCACACGAGACATCAATTTCCTTTCACACGAGCCCGCCGCCGCCGCCGCCGCGGATATTATATTCGCGCGCGGGTATATGTATGTGTGTAGCACATGGGAATGTCGTGCCGTGCAGTTTTGTCGGCTTGTATTGCGGGAGAGAAGGAGGTTTCTTTTTGCCAGAGGTCGCGCGGATTAGTCGCGGTGTGTTTTCGAGGATATATTTGTTATTGTTTCTCTATTATGCAAAAACTGCGATCTAGTTGCTGCGGGGACGCTGATGAATAATGCAATTAATTCTGTGATCTGGATTAATACGTAATGCGCGTGAGTGAGGAAATCTATTATTAATGCGATGTGATCTATAAGTGCGTAACAGAGAAAGAGAGAGAGAGACGTAATTATACACGCAGGTAAAACATCGTGATCGCATTCTTTAACTAATTTTTATGCGCGTTGGCCATAAAGCGAGTTAATGTTCTGTGGAAATATTTCACAGTACATCGGCGATTTATTTAAATGAAGGAAAATTGCTTTTAGACTCTTTGCTTTGCATGACTTTATGTGTATACATTCGGATCGCGCTGTAACGCGATCCTTTCACGGGACGCTTTTTATACCGTTAAACATAATCAATAAATCGAGCGAACGGTTGCGAAACTTCGAGTTTCACGAATAAGGGGAAGCATGCCTAAGAGAAACAATTATTTGCTAATCCGAGAACCCCCGCGTATTTATTCAGCTCACACGTCGGACGAAAGCCCGTGAAAAAGGCCATTCCGCAGACCAAACACCCGCACATCCTCCCGCGCGCTCGAGTCAAACAATCAAACATTGCGGCTCCGCGCGCAGTACCGCATCGAGTCGGAAGAGAAAAAAAAGCGTCGAGGAGAAAGAGTACACATCGCGCGCAGCTCGGCCTACCTCGTCAAAAAGGTCATCCAGTTCTCTCTTCGGGATCTTCGTCCTCATCCCAGCGACATGCCTCTCCCGAAAGCGATCCTCTCTCTTATATTCAGAGCTAAAAGAGCAAACCCTCCGTGACTCGCGAGCGTCACGCGCCGTATTCCCTTTTGTCTTTCTCTGCCTCTGTGTCTGTGTCTCTCTCTCTCTCTCTCTCTCGAAACTCGTTTCGCGCTATCGCTGCGCGTCTCTTCTGCTCCTCCTCCTTCTCTTCGTCTTCTTACTAATCGCTTTTTTTTCGTAGTCGTTGTCGCGCAGGCGTATAAATAGTCGATGACGCCGGGAGGAGCTGAAGGTCACCGCGAGTAGACGCTCGCGCTAATGCCGAGTGTCACTTATTGCAAGCGAGAGAGAGAGATTAGCACACTTGGTTCACACGTTCGTCGAGCGATGCAGTTGTTCGTTGTCGTCGTCGTCGTCGCCGAGAGAGTTATGCACTAGAGAGAAACAGAGGCGAATCGTGAATTTCGACGCGGATCGGGCTGTTTTTTGGCAGTTTTTCGAGCTTGCGCAACGACGTTTGCATCGAGCTGGCTGTGCTAATTCTGTGTGTATCAGGCATTTTCCCTATACGCTTGTAATTCACGCGTCTTCATCTGAATTTCAGATGAGCACGTCCGTAAATCATCCGCGCGAAAACATCCGTCAGCAAAAAACAAGGAAGCTATAACCCGAAAAAGATTTCCGCGTGTCGTGTGCACACACACGTATAATACTATACAGACAGCGCAGCAAAACGCTCACTTATCTGCGCCACCTTTTCGGGTCAGATTGCGAAACGTCGACGGGCGTTCTACCTCCTAAGAAGATTAACTCAATTAGCCTTATCTGCCCTGTATACACACTACTCTCGCGAAGATGAGGTCGGCTACGCGCGTACGATATGTGTAATTCATCTCAACCGTGGACGTGTGTTGTGTGTATTGCACGAGACGGAAAAAAGCAGCTGTGAGTTTTTGGGGAATTATTAATTGCCTTCTTCTCCGCGATGGCTTCGGTGAGGCAAGAGCGAACGCGCGCATTGACGCGTCGTTGAGACGCGAGAATTCACGCGACGCTGAATTTTTGGTAGCGATTCTTACTAATCACAGCGGCATAATTCACGAAGCAAATCCGTTCCAACAATGCACGACCCGAGCGTTTCATGCGCGCAGATATCTACGATGCTTATCATGTCCCCCCTAGAGCGAGAGTCGTAACGGTAGGGAGCATAACGAAATCATCCTCTCCGCGCACCGATACACTTTACATAATTCTCGGCTGCTGCCGCTGCACCGGTTCCTCATTCCTCCGAGCGCTGCGCGGAGCCCGCAGATTAATACACGCGCTACCGACGTGCTCAACTGGTTCCGAATATATCGTCGTCATCATCGCATAGCGGCTATGCAGAAGCTTGAATTTCGCGGGCGCCACACATACATACGCCTGTGTATAATACACATCCGCTCTCGCTTGTGTATACCGAGAAAAAAACGGAGGCGCTATCAGTTCTATGAATAACTACATTCGCGCTTAGCCGCTTACGTAATCGCGCAGCCAAGCGAGACTGTGTGTGTGTGTGCGTGTGTATCGCGCGTGACTTTTCGCGTATGTGTCGGGATATACACGTGTTTCCAATGCTGTTCTGTGTCGACCGTCGAGGGCGGAGCAGCTCCGCTGGCACGGTTTATTAAGATAAACGCGCTACGCTGCTGCGCAGATCGGTATATAGTGCACGTATGTAGCTTGCGTTTCGTATCGAGCGCTTCTTCTATTAATCCTCCGCGAGCATACTGTGGATTAAACAGCGTTTTTCTCGATCTCTCTCCATTGTTACGCGTGTACTCTGTTATTGACTCGAATCAGATCGTCGTTATCGTTTTTATTACGACTGATGTCGATAAATAAAAGATTATTATTCCCCACTCGAGATCGGCGCACGTGTCGAGAAGTCTCTTTATCGCTCCTCGAGTTAAAGACCCATCGCCGGTTTTTTTTAAATTCCGACTCGTGCCTTTTTTGCAAATCATGCGTAATAAGTTCCCAAACGCGAAGGCGACACTTTTACAATATTTCTGCGAAAGAATTCCGGAGCGTTCGCACGCCTGACCCGGGGCGTAGATTAATTAAACGAGGGAGAGAGAGAGGAGAAAGGAGAGACCGAGAGAGAGAAAGAGAGAGAGAGAGAGAGAGAGAGAAGCCGGCGAAGGGAGCAGAAAAGCACTGCCGGGCGCATAATAATTTCGCCTCGTAAAACGCCGCCGCCGCCGCCGCGTGAGATCTCGAGGCGGCGATCTTTCGAAGAGGGAGCAAGAGAGAGAGAGAGAGAGAGAGATGCTGGCTGGAAAATAAGGAAGAGAGGAGAGGAAATTCGCGATTGGAATCGATATACACCCTGTACCGCCGCTCGCTCTCGGTCAATGACGATCGGCCGATTTTTTTTTCGTTTCGCTTTACGATCACCGCGCGGCGCTCGGCGGCGAAGAGCGAGCACAGTTGTGAGAGATTGCAGCGCTCTGAAATTTTTTCGCGAACGGTTTTTTCAAAATTGTTGCTCCGAGTTTTGTTTCGAGCGATACAGGCGCGGAGTTCTTTTTTTATTGCAACCGCTCGATGATTATCTATTTCTGATTTATTAGCTCCTTATTTATATGTCGCTGCTCGGGGAGATATCTCGAGATAATAAATTAATCGCGGTGTCGTTATAAAGACCGATACAAAAGACAAGCGGTTCTTTCTGCCGACTTTTGGGACGGGTAAATATTTTAGCGAGTTTTCGAATCCGAAATTTTCTGCCAAAGACAGCTCTCCGGAATCCAGCGCGAAATTCACGATGGCCTCATGTTTACGTTGAGAAATTTGCACAACGACGACGAAGAAAACGTCGCTGAAATGAAAAGACGAATGTCAAAGCGATACCGCGTTGCATAAGACGATACGTCGCGACACACAATTATGCACTGTTAATATTAGCGCAAATGTCGTTTTGATAACACACTTGGAAAGAAAAATTGAAAACTCTATATATATCCTTCCGCACACACAGAGCGCAGATTGGCCGAAAAATCGGTAATTCGTATAATCACAGAGCGTTTTTTGAGCCAGCTAGCGCTCGATGAAAACAACAATGCAGCGAAGCCAAGCACGAGGAAAACAATAACACAACACTTGCAGTCGTTCTCCTCTCTCTGGCGGGCTCGTCGTCGGTATACTCGCGGGTACACGTACGTATCGCGACTGCGGCTCGCTCGGCCGGTCGCGTACACACACCGGCTTTGTGCGCGGCGTCTCTCTCTCTCTCTCTCTCTCTCTCTCTCTCTCTCCCTCTCCTATACGCTCTCTCCTCCCGCTTATATACTCTTTCTCTCTGTATATACACACATTTTTACTCTCTTCCTCCTCTGCACATGGCTCTTCCGGAGGCTGTGAGTACATGTGCACGCGCGCACGCCTGTATGTGTGTGTGTGTAGGTTCCGATCTCGATCGGATCGAATGAGATCGCGCACTCGAGTGTGTCTGCAGTGCGCCGCTAGAGGTTAGAGATGCTGTGCGGGCTTCTCTCTCTCTCTCTCTCTCTCTCTCTCTGTCCGCGTGCCGCCGAGGTGGGGGCGGAAGATATGTTGTCGAGAGAGAGAGAGAGCCTGCACGTCCGTTCTTTCTCTCTCTGTTTATCCCGGCTTCCTTTTTGTCGTCTTTCGAGTGTGTCTGCAGTCGAGAGGGGTATTCTATGCACGTGGTGGGGATGAGATTATCGTGCGCTGTGGCCGAGATTAAGGATGCGATGTGTCTTTGAGGCCGATGCGGCCGGGAGAGAGAGACAGAGAGATTCGAGAGGGTGACTCGCGGAGAGAGAGAGAGAGAGAGAGAGAGGAGGGTTTAATGCGTTTGATAGCCGAGGCGGACGACTCTCCGTCGTGTGCCATGCTCTTTAGATTAAGTTCTTTATTCAAAGTAAAAATTAACTACATCTCGCCGCGCGTTTCCGGAAGTTTAAACGCTCGTCCATTAAGTAGAAAACGCCGTGTCTGGCCAGACGAAATTGCGCCCTATCTTCACATTTGTAATTTTGATTCCTCTACTTTCTGTATACACAGGAACGGACGATATGTACACTCTCCGCGATCCTCCATGGATGGGACACTTCTCCGGAGCAGACAATGCGCATCTAGAGGCCAATCACGCGCATCGTGGATTTTTATTCCCGCTTACAATATCGATCGCGCGGAAGTAAAAATCCACTAAAGTGGACTCTGCACCGCGACGACGCGCGGACTCGCTGAGCAACTTCTCTCGTAATCGCTGCGACGATCGTCGAGATTGTCCGCGTGTGTACGTGCGTTTGTGTGCTTTTTATTGGATACAATCGATAATGTTGTAATAAATATGTGCCCAGCAAGATAATAACAGTAAAATAATAATAACGATTTCATTTAGCCGAGGCTCTTGCTGCTATATAATGTAACGAGTGTATCGAGCAGACCGTTTTCCCTCGCGTGCTTGTGTATAATAAAATGAGAGTTGCACATACACACACACGCACGAGCTATTAATAAGAGGTTCGACGCGAGAGAACCGGTAGCTAAAAGTGAACCTCGAAATTCGAATAAAACTGCGAACTCGTAAACGCACACGAGTATACAGATGGAAGATGGAAATAGCGTTGGTCTATTCGAGAAACAAACAACAGATCCCCTGACATCATCGTCGACATCTTGCGAAGAGAGATAGACATTCCAGGCCAATATATATGCACTCCGCCGAGCAATTATCCCACAGTTCTGCGGTACACGCGATATCGTAACACGAATCGTCGTATGCACATCAGAGATAATCCCTCGTCTATCCCAACAAGCGTTGTATGTCTGTGTAGGAGCATGACCTCTTCTACGAAAAAAATCGATTGGCAGACAAAGAGAGGAGAGAAGTCAATAATCGGCGATAAGGAAGCGCAGATCGCTTGCGTAACGAATCGAGGCGGCGAATACGTGCGCGTGTGGGTTGTTTGGTGTATCCACGCTTCGACGCGCGCTCACGCATAATCGGGCGCAACCCTTCATTATATACCCGCTTGGTTATGGTCATTGTTTTACGCAGCCGACAGAGTCGTAAGGGAATTCATAATGAGGAAGCGACTCTCGGCACGGAATAAATTTTCCTAGCCTCGCGATTACGCAAGATCTATTATATTTCCTCGAAAAATAAAAGACGCCGCGTGCGTATAAGACACCGCAGACATCGGACGCGTCAACTCACACGCGCGGCTGCACTGGTGCGGGTAAAAATGCCGAGACCACAAGACGCACAAGCACACGCAGCTTCGTTCTGCCAAGTGTACCGATCTCGGGGGCATTGATCATCGACTCTCGTTCGCGAGAAAGAGAAACGATGCGCCTCGCGCTCCGCGATGATTGATCATCCCGTGGGCTAGCTCCCCTCGTTCTCGCGCGTGTACTGATCGATGACTCGATCGACTTTGAATTTCACCAGCAGTGCAGAGTACTCGCGGAAAAATGAATTATTCATACGCGACACACAGAGCCCGAGATGATCGGAAGAAAGAGAGTATAATTCGCGCTATTAGGAGATCGGCAATGCTTATCGCTCATTTCAATACTCGCTCTCGGCTCTCGGCTCCCGCGCTGTGTTTAATGCGCTCGAGGAGAAAGCATAATGCTTCTCCTGCTCCGTACGGCTCGCTCTGCGAATGACAATTTCAGAATGAAATTTTCATCCGGTCGAATGTAGGCTGACATGCATGTGTAGAGAAATCTGTGTGTCTGTTCGCGTACAAAAATATAATGGATCTAGCTGGGTACATCGTGAACTCGCGGCCGGCGATAAAGCATTATCTCTAATGGTGATATACGGTAAGGTGATGTGGAAAGGGATATGGAATCTAGATGTGTATAACCGTGCCGGAATAATATCGGCAATAACATGTTATTATTATATATTTCGTAAATGGGCTTTTCGTGTCTCGGTCGTCAAATGCCTATACGTGAGCAATAATCGAAACGAACGATCTCTCTTCTTTAATATTCGTCGAACACGTCTGCGTTGTATTGTATATGTATTCCATTATACCGTTCGAACGTTAAACTCTGTCTGCCATGGGTCGTATAAGCTGTGAGCAGCGCAATTTTTCTGACGAATTTGCATTTCCAGCCCTTCAAGGGTAATAGACTCCGGGTCTTTATGTCTCGGGGTAGAGGATAAATCACTCGACGACTATAGTTCCCAGGGGAGCACCTATGCTTTTAATTTCGGCCCATCGGGACGCTAGTGTGCTTCCTCGTGTACGAAAAGTCGATGAATGTGGACTATCCGTTTTAGTGTTCATGTTTAGATGGACTTTTTTATTGTATAATAAAAAAGTATTATTTGAGGCCAGATTTTCGCGTTTCCGATTGTCTAGAAGTGAAACAAGATTAATCGGTTCCTAATTATAACGATTTCCGAACGAGGATCAGTTGCCAATTCTGTGAATCAGTAAGCAAAACGTGATCTTGTACCGTACCGTTGGTCAAACAAATAATTGACCATCTTTAAATTCAGCAGTTGAGTAACTTCAATCGGTAACAATATATCAGAAATTATTATTACGGCAATGGGAGCGACATTTTTAGTATTTACGAGCAATAATCTATCAATAATGCATGTTATAGCATGAGCAGTGAAAGTAGTAGGGCCAAACAAGGCAGTTTTAGCATTGGTGGTACACCACTATATCTAGACTCGGCGCGCACATTGTCATGCGAGAAATGAAAAGTGCCTATGCGCTACCTACATTCACCTGCTAGAGACACTGAGAATTTAGGCGGCGATGAAAAGATCAGTCCAAAACTGCTTTCGCTCTAGCGATCCACACGTACGTATGTACGTTAAAATTAAATGTTAATTATCCCGGGGTAATTAATCTAGTTTTTTACGGGTTCATTAGCACAAAGACGTTCGCCCCGATAAAACAAAGCCGCAGATTCCAAGCACTGCAGCGACGCTTTTCTCAGACAAAAGCCCACATAGTCCAAGCATGCAAATTTCCAATTCTCAAGCCCGCCGCGCTCGCGCATAATAGAGCAGCAGCAGCAGCAGCAGCAATTCTAGCAATATACAACAGAGACTCGAGGTTAAAGACCCCCTAGTCCAAGACTCGAAGCCACAAGTTCGCGCAACAACATATCGCGCCGCGGCGCTGCAGCAACAGAGACATACGCTCTCGCGTGCGCGTCGCGGAAACGCGCGTCTCCCGGTATAATATCTCGGAGAAAGTTGCCCACACGTGTGTGTGTGTGTAGCTGTAAGCGTAGCACACGTCGCGAAACGCGCGTCGAAGCGCAAAAAAGGCTAAAAAGACACGGCGAAAGAAGAAGAGGAAGAAGAAGGAATATACACGCGTCCCACGCCCCGCGACGACGGCCCCTTTCTATATCCACCGCCGCCGACATGCAAACACACACACACACACACACAAAAGAGATTCGCGGCAGAGAGAGGGGTTCTGTCGGGCCGCTTTGTCCCCGGCGAGAAACGCTTTGCGGCTACGGAGATTAGCCGACTGAGAGAGAGAGAGAGAGAGAGAGAGAGAGAGAGAGAGAGAGAGAGAGCGGGTTTGTTCGTGCGCTGCTGGACTCGCGCGCTCCGAGGTTTTTTCGGCCACGGTGTGGGAGGATCGGACCGCGCTACCGGGCGGCGGCCATCCTTTTTCTCGAGAGATGAGTGCGGTTTCTGTGGGCGCTTTTGATGTGCGGGAAGGATTTTTAAATGCGTATTTTTCTTTTTCTCTACTCTTTCAGCTCTTTAAGCGGCGCAGTTATGCAGGCAGTGATATTCGCCTCTTGCCCCGGCATATTTGAGGAAAATCGCGCTCTCGCGGGCAATAAAATTCGAGTAAATCTAGTCCACAACGAGATAAAGTTTATCTCTCTCGGCGGCGCGCGTGCGCTGAATGCATAAAAAGCCTTTTTTACGAGTATGTATACGTATACGTGCTGCTAGCGCACACAGAGAGAGAACAGCGAGAGTAAAACGGCTTTATGATTGACAGGCCGTGATAGCTTAGCCGGCAGATTAAGAATAAAGATCTCTCTCTCCGGCGCATTTGAATGTATTGAAAAAAGATTAATCTTTGATTTACGCCACTTTATTATGCTTGTCGCCTTCGCGATGTTACGCAACAGCTCCATTATTAATATAAGAGTTTATAAAATACATCCATCACTTCCTGCCTCGATCATATTTGCATGAAAGGGTAGGTCACGATAAACAAAGCCGAGAACATAGCCCCGCGAAAGAAAAAAACTTTAAAATAGAACGCAATCGCATAAATAGCGCCGTGTAAACCGCCAACTCCAGAGAGAGAGAGAGAGAGAGAGAGAGAGAGAGAGAGAGAGAGAGAGAGAGAGAGAGAGAGAGAGAGAGAGAGAGAGAGAGAGAGAGAGAGAGAGAGAGCCGTATAACTGCAAGAACGCGGCGCGAAAAAGCAAAATCTCGCGATGCGCGTGGAAAGTCGGTCATACCCCCGACGAAGCCATTATTACACATAAAATTTTGCGGGAGAGCGTTATCGTTAAAACTTGCGTGTGGGCGCGAACCCGCGTTATTACACTTCGACTCGCGACTGGTTCTCTAAGTGCGCGCGCGAAGGAGAGTCGAGAATCGGGGTTTATTGGATACGCGCAGGTATGTTTCCGGTTCTGGCTCGCTGCGGGGAATTATTATTGGATTCGACGACTCTATTCAACGCCTGGGAACGTCTGTATTTTACCGGACGCTGGCATTGAAAAAGGCGAAATATCAACGACGATATCCCGTATCACAAAAGATGATTTACGGCGCGGAATTGAGCCGCGGAAACCCCGACGTTTCCATCGTATCTCTCGCAGCGAATGTAAACAAAGAATCCACACAAGCTCTCTCTTCCTCTCGGGCGGCTAATAGAATTCAGGTAAAAAGCTCTGGGCGCACGGCGCTAGGCTCCTCTCTCCCCGAGTAAATATTAATGGGCACGATTCGTTTATCGAGCGCCGATCGGCCGTTTGAGCAAGTGTGCGGTAGGTATAGTGGAGTCTCTCTAGCGCGAGTCTACGAGAGATTACCATCTCGCGCTGGATGCAGAAAGAGATGCTGCAGCTGCCTCTGCACTTATGAAGGTTTATATGGCCATAAATCCGCGAAAGTCGCGTCGGCTGTACACTACACATACGCGGGAAAGGATGAGGACGAAAATGGCCTATTGTGTAATCCGCGATTTGAATAATAGTAAAAACAAATCGGCCGTATGCACCATTGTTCGTCCTTTTCTTATTCTGGTTTTGTTTCCAATGCGGAGAATCGCTATGCTTTATGCAGCGATACGCGACCATTGTGTTACGGTTGTAACGATAATAACGCTCCTTGTTCGAGAATACGCATTTCGAAGGCATGTATGAGCCGTGTACTTACGGTAGGTACACTGAGTTTTTAATGGACCCACGGATCCTGTACTCACCTGCAACAGAAAGGGAATAGTTCTTAAAATACACACATCGGAAAACATTGGTAATCCCGCGGCCGTTTATGTTTGTTCGGAATAAGGAAAAAGGTCTAACAGAGAATCACTCAGCGCGGCGGCATTCCTCGGTTCATCCTCTCGGCGATATTTGTTCTCGAAGTATGTACACACGCGTGCGCACGTGTGAGAGCGAGTACAATTAGGAAAAACATCTCCGTGAAAATTATTCAAATTTATGCGCGCCCGAGCGCCGAGAGAGAGAGGAATCTTCCCCGGGCTTCGATAGACCTACACACACACACACACATGCGTATATAGCGTCAGGGTCAAAGTCCCTTGGTCAACTAATTAGCGGCGCTTCGATCGACTCGCGCATATAAGAAGAGCCGTGAATGAAATTGCTCGTCGTCTGCGCATATTATCTATATATAGTAGTATAGGTGTGTATATAGCGGGCTATGCGGAGGCGTGGGTGGTGTTGATACGGAGTGGATCGATAAGCTCGTCGAGAGGGCTTTGAATTTCCAGGCTCGATAAGGCGGGAGCGAGACTCAGCACACTGACCCAAATACGCCCGAAGATTATATACCTGTGTGTTGCCGCCACCGCTGCGCTGCTGCATACAGCGCTATTGCTTTCCGTTTATGCTTCGAGTGCAGGGGATATTGCCCAAGACTATATGCTCTGCTCTCGGGTCTCTCTAGAGCACGCACGCGTTCATATAGTCGCGAGCATAACTTTTACGGCCTTGTACTCGTAAATTCTCGACGAGACGCGAGAGATACAGTTATGACTGCAGGTGAGAAGTGCCCGTGATTTTCGGAGGGCTCCGATTTTGTTTAAACAAAATGAAGCTGCGACGACTCAAAGGACGAATTCATCAGCCGAGTCGTACGACGATAAATCGCCGCTATAAAAGCGACTTGATTACAGCAGCCGCGAAATATTAATCAATTTAATACCCTCGCGCGAGCGCAGCTCGGAGTTATGAATAATATCGCTCGAACACAACGCTCTCATCCGTAATAAAGAAGCGAAATTCACACGTATATCATTTCAATTCGACAGACACAATGTTTGCACGACCTGAGCGCTGCGCTGCGCATCAGAACTGGTATTATTATTTATTCGTAATGCGTTCAATTGCAGGTTGGAAAGCGAAGACAGCAGCAGCGCTGGGGGAAATTAATTCAACAAAACGTTAATAACACCGCCGCTGCTGCTCCGAATTATTACAGCAATATCTCCCGAGAAATTCCAGCGCCGCCGCCACTCGGCTCTTTCTCTCAGACCAAGTACAAGAAGCACCAAATGTGCCACCAATTCAAATGCAGCGCATTGTCTTATCCGTCAGACCCAGATATTTTCGCGCTTATTCACACACACACACACACACACACACACACACACAGAGCCACGTAGCGGTCCTCGAATAAATTACACCGGGGGCAATGGCAATCTGCATATAATCTGTTTTTACATGCGCGGCCGCACGCGAAAGTGCAAAGTCAAGCCGTACAGCACGCGAGAGCCGGAGCGGCGCAAAAGAAGAACGAAGAATCCTCGCTCCGCGCGCGAAGGAAGAAGAGAAGAAGAAGAAGAAGAAAGAAAGAGGCTCCGGCGGAGTATACAGCCGCCCGAGGCGGCCTGCTCTCCTCAAGGTCGTCAAGACTCAGCCACGAGGACGAGCGTGCCAGTCAGTCTTCTGCTGCAGCCGAGACGCATTGCAGATTTACGATGGCGGACTCGAGGTTTTTTGCGCGGTTATTAGCCCGCCACCGCCGGAATAATATCTAAGCTGCGCAGAGAGCTTTTTTTTCTCCTTCTCCGTGTGCGTCGGCAGTTTTTGAGAGCTTCGGGAGAGTACACGGTCTTTAGGGGATTTTGCGGGCCTGAAATTTTTCCACATAGGCTCACGTGATGATGATTATGCTGATGATCAATCTCAGCGCGCGCGGTAGAAAACAATTTCATCCGCGCGGAGAGAGAGGAGAGTTGGCTCGGACGTTTACGATGCATTAATTTAGCCTTACGACTGCAATAATTCTCTAACAATATCTTTCCCCGGTCGTCGTTAAAGTAACCGCACGACGCGATACAGAGTTTTGTCGTCTATTACACGCGCGCGCCGTACTTTTGCGCTAATTAACATTCGCCTCTCGGATTCCGCGCAACTTTGCAGCAGCCACGCGCGCGGCAACAAAATTAATTAAACATCGCGCGCGCATACGTATATGTATAGCCCCGAGAGACACAGAGAGAGAGAGAGAGAGAGAGAGAGAGAGAGAGAGAGAGACAGAGAGAGAGAGAGAGAGAGAGAGAGAGAGAGAGAGAGAGATTATATACGAGGAAATTAAAAAATTCCCCCGACAGACTTTCTAAAACTCAGCAGCTTATTAATCTCGCGGAGACAGTAATCCGATCCATTTCCCGTAGCAGCTCCCGATAAAACGAGACCCATGCGCTAGCTCGCCCGCTCGAGTAGCGCAAAAAAAGGAATTCATTCATCGGCTCCGTGCGACCTCCCACGCGGCTTTCGCGCCTCAATCCTACGCGGTATAGATCATCAGCGACGAATCCGTATAATCTCGATCGCGCGACCCGGCAATTATGAGTCACGATTAGCGCCAACGACGACGACGTTGCAATTACGTTATATGTATAGGCTTGTAACGGGAGTGTATTTATGCGGCTGTGCAGCTTGGGAGATAATCGTATGCGTATACGTGTGCCCGAAGGGAGTCTTCGATTTTTAGTCGGAGCGAATCCGAGCAACAAAGCGCTTCGACGAAGATTTACGTTCGTTCGCGCGCCGCTTTACGTAAGGCTAATTGCTCCTTGGCCTTCTTTTGTTGTCGGCGGCGCACGAGAATGTATAACAAATTTGTATACAGACACACATCGAACCTTCGTCGCGTGATAATCGACCTGTATGTACACGCGGACGAGAAGTTTACGATGATAAATTATCCGGCGCTTTTTGTTCGGCTAGACGTGACTCTATAAGGTTCGTAATTTCATAAATTACGCCCCAGCGCTCGTGATTGTTTGCTTTCTTATATGATTTAGCAAGAGTCGCCGCGGAGAACGCAATGATACGCAAATTATGACACTGGAGGGACATGATGGATGTTACGACGCGGCGGACCTTCGACGACGACTTTCACACCTATACTGTATATACTCGCGGCATCAAGATTAGCCCGGCAACGACAGCTGAGCGTATAACTGCGAGTGGCTTAATTAAGTCTCTCTCTCGCACCTGAGCCTATATGCTGTATATTGCTAGTCCCTTATTCGAAGGGAAAAATTCGCCGCCGGTAGCCATGAAAACTCGACTACCTTTATTTTTCCCGACGCCGTGTGTCTGCGCTCGCAGATAAAACTCGGCGAAGATTTACAGTCGTCGCGCGTCGCTGAGAGCTGCCGGAGGCGCAATTCTCTCTCTCTCTCTCTCTCTCTCTCTCTCTCTCTCTCTCTCTCTCTCTCTCTCTCTCTCTTTCTTTCTTCATGTCTAACGAGAAAGTTCGGCGCATTATTATTCCTATACCAGCAATTAGAATTCGCGCTCGATATTGCTTTCTTTTTCCACAGCGAAGGATCGCCCGGTTATACGAGAGTATGGCTCATTGTTTTATTGGTGGATACGATATCTTGGTGGAAAAGTGGCTACCGGCGCGGCTTGAATTTCATTGCTCATTACGGCGTTCGATATTGCGTTTCTTCCCTCGACGGCGAAATTACTTTCTTAGCCTCGCTGCACAGCTCGTCGAGTTTAATAAATGTGCACTTTGGCATGGCGTTCAAATGCCGATAGGACAGATAGAGGCGGTATTGAGAAATCACGATATACGCGTGTGCATAACGAGCAGTGAAGTAACGTCTCTAACAGCGCTAAACATAAACACAAGTGTTACAATTTAAGCGCTCGCGACCTTAGACGCGCGCGCTCATAACGCTGATAGAAAAATGACCTCAATTACGGCCGTCGGCGACGATTGAAGTCTCGCTTCTTTTTTTTCTAATTTTTTCATCGATTCAATAACGCCGCGCAATAATACTTATCACTCCGTATACGGCGGGCTACAATCAAACTCAATCCGCGCGTGTCGCAACGTACGTGTATATATGTAGCGAGAGATAAAACGTCAAGCGGTAATTTTCGTAAGCTTTAATCGCATCAATAGCTCGCGCGTATAACATAACGTAAGAAAGTGTAAATACAGCCGGTCGATCGTAAATCAACATTAACATGCAGAATTTTTCGAAGCCGTAATTCGAGACGCACAGAAAGCATCCCGGCGACGTATTAATTCGAATGCCGGCGCGACGCGTGAGAAGCTTGTCCCTCGCGAGCGCAACAAAACAATTTAATATGATTAGAGAGCCGATCGAGAGGAGCGGCACTGTCCGTTCACTGTCAAATTTTCTCCCCGCGGGCACATAATGGAGAATCGAGCCGAGTAACGATCGAGTCGACTCCTTTTGCTTGCGCTCGATCCGTCGCGCTGGCTGTTATTGTGCAGTCGTGTGTATACGA
The DNA here is from genome assembly GCF_009193385.2 of Nasonia vitripennis. Lineage (NCBI taxonomy): Eukaryota > Metazoa > Arthropoda > Insecta > Hymenoptera > Pteromalidae > Nasonia > Nasonia vitripennis. The sequence continues at coordinate 17,218,578 of NC_045761.1, read as the reverse complement.
GCTGTTAATTCGCGCTTGGGAATTCTTTTGTGCTCCATACCTCGTGTATTCTTTTACGTTGACAAGAACATCGACGATATTTCTTTGTGGACGGGAGTATACTCGGTATCGCGAGGGACGCTCGGGTGAAATAGATCCGAAGATTTGCGTTTGAGGGCAGCGGCGGTACTCGAATTTGTTTCGAAGCAAAAATACCGAAGAAGGATGCATAAAAACAAGATATTGAGGATGTGCGAAATCGTCTCGAGATGATTCTGTTATAGCAAGCCATATATAGGTATAGCAGTTTTAGCACAAGCGGCTCAGGAATTAGGAATTCTCACAAACAATCTCAACCTAGAGGGCGTGTGGATCCTACTCACACATGCAAGAGCGTGTCCGTAAGCATGTATATAGATATACATTTAACACGAGTTTGAGGCTGGGAACCAATACACTCTCTGAGCTGAGCTTGTATGTAAGCATTCCTAAAAGATAGTGTTGGCATGTGTGACATACCCCTATATATACGGTGTCTTCGCAGATTAAGATGGGGGAAAGAAGAAAGTACCTATGCGCCACCTATCTTCGCTGGCCAGAAGCTCAGTGAGTTTCACCGGTGGGAGAAGGGCCATTTTAAAGTTGGACCGCGTAATCGACGCGTACGCGTACAAAGTTGTGATTGGACACATTTCACAAAAAAATGGTAATCATCCAAAAATGTAAAAATGTCATTGGAGCGTTTTAAACTTTAAACATGTGTGCCCACATCTCACAGCATCCTTTTTGTATTTCTGTAGAAAAAGTTATATGTGCATAAGACGAATTATAAAAATCGTCGAACGGTTTACCAACACAAGACAGTCTTCAATTTAATTAACAGCGGAACAATAGTGACGTCGGAATTCGGAAAACAGACTGCTGCGAGAAATCCACGTATACACTGAGAGAAATTTATAGTAAATTTTACTATACTGGATAGGAAATTTTAATAAAAAGTTTGGTAATCCACTCACAGACTGACAGTCTAGTAATTTTTACTAAACTGTATAGTAAATTTTATAAAACTATAAATTTTACTACACTGAGTAGTAATTTTTACCTTGACTAAATTAAATATAAAAATGCACATAGTGGACAAATTATTTTCAATTATTATATGGCTCTAAATTTGTATGGTTATGGAGGGTTACTCTCCTAACGCACTTAATTCAGAGAACATTATCGATTCACTCGCCGCAGTTGATTTTTAGAGACATTAAGCTAACCTAGATACATTTCCTACAACTAAACGCTTAATTATTATACATATTCGCAATTCGCAGTACATATGCTTATACGCTCGCAATTGTTACAACAGGCTTTCTAAACGGACTTATATACTAACTGAGCTAACTTCTTACCGCTTGCGGGTTTTATTTCCCGTGCACCCCCTAGCGGCAGCACACAAAACAGTTTGACTTTATTTGAAACAGCACCGGCTTCAAACTGCTGCTCTGAAGTCGAGTCTTGCCATGATGCTTATTTTCAGGTGCTTCTTCTCGCGGCCGCCATGTTTGCTAAACGCGCATGCGCATAACGCGTAAATACGCATCAGTTCCGATTTTCAGATGAAAAGTACTATACGTTCTATTAAAAATTACTATACTGTCAGGTAAAAATTCATACATTAGCGATTTTCACTATAGTTTCTGTTAATTTTTCCTATTGAGTATGGTAAATTTTATATGGAAGTTTAGTAAAAATTGATATAAATCTAGTAAAAAGGTCAGTTTCGTCAGTCTGTGACAAGATTACCAAACTTTCCAGTAAATTATCATGAACATATAGTAAAATTTACGCACTATTTCTCTCAGTGTAAAAATGCAACGATACACGTAGTGCAGGCAATATTTTTCAAAAAGAACTACCCAGCCGAAAGAGAAAAACGACTTCGCGATTACTCAGGCTGTCGCCGAGTTCCGCATGAATCTCATTTTGAGCTCTCTTGCAACACGTTATTAGCTAAGTAAAAGCAGCTACTTAATTTTCGCGCTTGCTCTCTCTCTCTCTCTCTCTCTCTCTCTCTCTCTCTCTCTCTCTCTCTCTCTCTCTCTCTCTCTCGCGAGAAACTTTGCCTCGAGGAGCGATGCGCAAAAATGCAGAGGCGTTTCGCCGGAGCGAGCATCGAGGTCAGCCGATGTCTCAGGAGAGAGAGAGAGAGAGAGAGAGAGAGAGAGAGAGAGAGAGAGAGAGAGAGAGAGAGAGAAACCGAGTCAACACCCTTCCGCGGAATTGATCTATTGTTTTCTCTTTTCTCCGCTTGATACACGTAATTTTCCTTTTTCGTTTTCCCAGCGAGTCATTTCTTTTGAGTTATGCGCGTCGTTATAACGATGACGGTAAAAACGTCGTCGTTCTGCGCAGCTCGGGTGTAAATTATAAATAGATCGTTGGAATAACGCCTTCAATAAATTGCGACGAGTATCGGAATTCGTCATCAATCACGTACCAAGAAATCCTTTCTTTTTTACGCCAGGAGCTACTTCTCTACCTCTTTAGCTTATGAGAGACACGCGCAGAGCTCTGTAATTTGCATTTTGACGTTCTTTGCTCTTCCATAGCTATACCAATACCGAGAAAACGCGAACTCACTAACTCCGAGAAAAGAAGTGTCCACGAGTCACGACACACATCCTCGCTGAAAGAATACATACCGCATAGTCCCTGGCTTTCATTAAAAATCATCGCACACGATACAGTCCCAGAAAAATCAGCAAAGGGTTAAAGGGCTCCGCACACGTAGCTTTCAGCGGGAGCACTCTCCCGCGATTTAATAATGCTAATGACTTGACCTCGAACGCCGCCGCATTAATATTCATCGGGCATTTCTCTGTTTCTCTCTTTCTACGCGATTCCGACGAATGCATCATTTTTCCGCGCGCGGGAAAGCGCAGCTGCCGCGTGTATAATTCATGACCCCTCGGCGATCGTCTCTCTCTCTCTCTCTCTCTCTCTCTCTCTCTCTCTCTCTCTCTCTCTCTCTCTCTCTTCGTGATATAAATGAAGTCGTAAAAGGCGACATCGATGATCTCTTGCGCCGCGCGCGTGTGCCGCGGCAGCGTTGATTTATATTTCGCCCGATGATTAAGCGCGCCTGTCGCTCGGGGGCTCTCTCGCCCGATACTCTTTATTTTTTCCGCGCAGAGGCTGCACGCGCGCGTCTATACGACATTAGGAATGCCTTTGAGAATTTTTTCGAAACGACTCGACAACTTCATCCCGCGCGCGACGGAGGGGAAAAAAGGCCTGGTCTTACACGCGAGTACGAGTGTCGATTGGAATCGAAAGTGCCGCGCGACAAGACGTCTGAATTAACGAAGAGCTCGTGCGCTAAACGAGCCTCTCGTTCTCGCGTCCGTGAGAATAATCGTGACGTGCGCGCGCGCGGCTGCATGGCGAATCAATTCTATGCAGGTCGTTTACGATCCTCCTTAAGGATCCGCTTCAAGACCCTGCAGCAACTCGCGTCTTCAGCTCCCGGCGCTGCTGCAGTAAACCCGCTGCTGGAAGGTGTTATATAGCTGCTGCAGACTGCGCGCTGGCAAAAAGCGGAAACGGAACGGCTTCCGCCGCGCTCTAGTTCCCCGAAAGTTCCGGGCGTGAGACGGAGGAGGGACCAGAGCTCTGCAGAGATGCACTTGACTCGGGCCGAAGAGAGAGAGAGAGAGAGAGAGAGAGAGAGAGAGAGAGAAGGAGGAGAACTACTGTGGCTGCTGCTGGGTGGAATTCCTTGTGAATAAGTGATGCTATGAGGTAAGAACGAGCGCGCGGGAGAGGTGTGTAATGCCGAGAGACGATGGCCGATGAATTTATACTCGTCGCTTTGTGCGCTGCCGAGGAAGATGTTGTTGGCGGACGCACTCGGAATTCTCGCGATTCATCGTCTCTGTTTTGATCAGGCCGATGAATTACTCCTTCCATTAGCGCGCACTCAGGAAATTTTATTACGATGCGCGTCGAAATTAATAAATTAGAATCGCTCGTAAAACAATTTTTCCCGCAGAACCGCAGCCTGTTTAACGTCGAGCGTAATAAAGCCGAGTGTCGCCCATGAAAATGCCCCGCGTTATGTCACCTCGTATCCTCTCCCGGCAAATGTCAGAAAAAAGTACACATACTCCCCATATAATAAAACCCCTATATACGTACACACGCATAAGTCTCTGCGTTTTCACTTTGTCAAGCGCGACGAGAAAGAAATAAACGAGAAATTATCGCGGGAATAAATTGAAACTGGCCTGACTGCGGCATAAATTTTTAGCGGCGATACGAATAGAGAGCGCTCGCGAAAACCCGCGCGCACGACGGTTTTCTAGCTTGGCTTATCTATCCACGGTGGCGCGACGCTCGTGTCCCGGAGTAAACACTCTTACTTTAGACACACACACTCGTCCGCCTCGAAGGAACAATTGATTTATGGATTTAGAGTAAGCTCGATTTCGAATTCGAGCTGATTGCGAGGAATGCGCAGTGCTGCTGCAGCTACACTTTCTAAAAGGAATCCGCGCGCGGCTATATTTAGTTCTCTATCTATATAAACACAAACACCGTTGACGTCTCGTTTTATCTCCGGCAAACTTTCGGAAAAAAAGAGTGCAATTCGAGCCTCTCTCGGACACGTAACGCACGCGATATCTTTCTCTCTCTCTCTCTCTCTCTCTCTCTCTCTCTCGGGCGAACATCGCGGGCCGGCGACTGCTGCACAAATAAATCAATACACGCGACCGGCTTGTTTTTCATACGTCGCCTCTGCGTTATCTTGTTGCACTTCCGGCCGCCTCGTGCGGTCAGACGTAGAGAGACACTCGACTATTAATGGCCGCTACGTTGGCAGCTTGAAAGTTTCTTTTTTAACGATTCGATGCTAATGCCGAGCAGCTCTCGGAGGATTTACCGTATCGATCGTTGCCGCGGGAGGTAAAACTATCCAACGATCCCCGGGGATTCGGGCCGAACGCGGAGAAATTTAGACGAGGAGCGCCTTGTTATGATTATACGCTAATCTGTCTCGATAATTTCTCCGATACGCGCGTATCGATGCTCGTTTCTCCGTCCGAATCGCAGAAACGTATATACGGAGAAAGTCGCCGCCGAGTTTTATTCTATATTAATCTCGAGCGATTCTATAATTAGCGCCGGCGATTTATTCATGTGTCATAACAACGGAGATTATAAGCGAGAGCGCGTTTCAATAACCGCAGCCGTGCGCGCGTGTATTTATCGTTATCCGACGGGCATAAGGGATGTATACAGTGTAATGCGTTACTGCGCGTGGACGAAAAAATCGGAAAGTTAATTGGACGGGGCAAAGAACGAAATTATAAGGTATAGAGTCTCGCCTGTGGCGGCTTGTACTGCACGGGAGAAACCCACACCCCGAGTAATTCTATAATAGTCAATTGATTGTCGATACGCCGCTGGAGATAGAGAAGCCCAGTCGGAGAAAACAAAGTGAGATCGCGATCGTATCACACACACACATACAGAGCTCTATACGGACAGATAAATCGCGGATACAAGCATCCATAGGGGAGCAGAAAAGTCGCCGCTCTCTCGAGATAAATCGGAAATAAATAGCGAGCGGCCCATAAATCGGTCGATAATTACGCGCTTAATTAATTGACATTCGCAAGCCAGAGAGAGGCAAGGTGAAACAGAGTAATCTCGGCTGTTTTGTACGTCTTCGTTCACCCGTAAGTACGACTGCGGCGGCGCTGATCCCTTTTCAAGTTCGCGCGCTCGTTTGCTCGGCCAGAATCCTATTTGCTCCGCCGCAAATGTGTGCAAAAGGTCCGCGCGTGTACAGCTAGTTTCGCCTCTTTACGCAACGTGTGCGCGTGGGAAGCCGCGCATTTTTCATACGCGAGTACGAGAGAGAGGAAGAGCCCCTTGGAATTAAAGGGGAATTAGCCGCGCGAAATATGCGGCTCGTGGATCGCGATAAGCCGCCCCCGCATCATCTCGAGTATAATAGTGTCCGATCGCTCGTGTAAGTAGCCGGAAGCCGCGCGCACAACACGGATTCTCTCGCAGTGTTGTCTCTCAGGTGCATACCGGTAGCGTCATACACACACATATATATACACACACACACACATACCGCCTCCGCGAATTCATAAGAGGCCTTTCTTCTCTCCAGCTCTCTCTCTCTCTCTCTCCCGCGAGATTTTTCTCCGAACAATGCCGGTGCGGGGGCAGTTTAAAAGGCGCGAACTTTGTCGCGCGCATGCGCAGCGGCTGTTCTTATCTAATCGGCGGTCTTATCTTTTTGATGTTGAAGCCCGAGAGGGCCCTCTTTTCAAATTACGCGGGCTTCCGACACCGAGTTCGCCGTGTGTTGTGCAAAGGGGTATTCGTCACACACGGTATTACAGAGAAGAGGAGGCGAGAAGCCCAGTCGGAGAAAACAAAGTGCGAATCCCAAGCTGCCGTGCGGAATTTTAGGTAGCACGATTTTCTCATTTTTTAACGTTTCCCGAGTGTCGAGGAATTTACAAATTGGATAATAATAATTATGCGACCCTCGAGACTGTTTAGAAAATACGAGCCCGCGTGATTTATGCGAATAACAATACCGGAATAACAGACGTGTATACGAGCTGGGATCGTAACCGCAAACTCATTTTCAAATGAAGCTTTATTCTTTTTGTCCCGCAGCAGCAGCAGCCTCGAGAAATGAACCGGGCGAAATTTTACGAGTGAATTTTTTTTCGTCGAGCTGACGAGAGATTCGTTGATGGAAAGGGAGAAGCGGAGAGAGAAGCGAAGTCGGCAAATTTACAACTCGAGAAATAAAAAGCGCTCGCATACCGATCCGCGCGGCGGCGACCCTCGAAATGAGATATTATTTTCCGCCCGTGACATTCCAAAAATCGTTACGCGTTTTTTCCGCATCGGCAGCCTCATTTCCCGCTAAACGGCTATCCACTCCTATACCGATCGCTGAGTCTGAATAACCGCGCGCGTATAATAAATACGTTCCCGCGCGCTCCGCGCTTGCGAAAAAGAGCTTAAAGCCTGCGCGCAATGCTTCAACGTCCGCCTTTTCCTTCCTCAATCGTAAAAGAGCACTCGCTCGCTCTATACACCGGCGGCTTTTGCAAAAAAGGTGGCACACGGAGAGCGAGCGAGCGAGCGAGAGAAGAAACTCGCCGGGGATCGGTATAATATATAATGTGTACCTCGCTGGAGGAGCGGTGACCGTTCATCTTGCCGTCACCTCCGGTAGTATCCCATTACCGCTCGGCGCGGATCCTCTTCTTCCGCTAACTCGGCGACGGGGACAAGGTCGTCGTCCTACTCTCTTTCTGCTCTGCCGATTTTCACCGGTTGACATCTACCGATCGCTCTCCTTCGCGCTGTATAGTGCACTTCACATTCGAATTCGAACACCAGTTAATTCTCGCTTATTTACGCACATCCGCACGATTTTAATCCCGATGCACTTCACTGCAGGAGAGTCGAGAGAAAAAAAAGATCGGCATTGCGCTCGGTTCGGTTTCGGCGGACACACGTGCTCGCACACACAGCAGCAGAAGCTCTCGGGCGAGCCGAAGCGATGATCAAAGCTATCGGCCGGCTTCGATCGCGCACTAACTGCCGCCACAGCAGCAGCAGCTTCTTCTTCTTCTTCTCGGTTCGTTCGCCTCTGTGCCACTCGCGCCTTATACGCACGACGCAACGCCGCCGCCGGGATAAGGCTGCAAGCGCTTTTTTATTGAGAGTTATCTCTCTCTCTCTCTCTCTCTCTCTCTCTCTCTCTCTCTCTCTCTCTCTCTCTCTCTCTCTCTCTCTCTCTCTCTCTTTCGCTGTCCGCGTGTTTGTTATTAGAGCCGACTGCTGAATGAGACAATGAGCGAACGTCGTCGGCAAACTCTCCGCCGATATAACTCCCCCCGTTTCAATTCACGTGACGCCGCTGCCGCAGTCCACCAAATCCATAATAGAGCAGTTCACCTCGTCACCCCGAGCGCCGGGTCGCACATCACGTTATCCGTCCATTCATCCCCATCTCGGATAGAGAAGCGCCGAAACAAACAAACCCCTCTCTGAAGCGAACCCCGGCACACACACACAACGCACGTCCTCCGGCACGGAGCGCTACTCGCGGACTGAATGTGCCGGCAGCCTACGCTCGCGCGCGCGCCGCGCACACCTATACGGAGTCGCGCCGGCTGAGTGTTGGTAGACCGCAGGTAGAGGCGGTCGAACGACGAATAGCTGCCGCGCCGCTGCCCTAACAGAGAAAGAGAGAGAGAGAGAGAGAGAGAGAGAGAGAGAGACTCTTGTGTCTTTCGTGCGCCCCATTTACGCTGAAGGATTAGAGCGATGCCTCGAGGATATTGTACACGCCAACCGGCTGACTTTTCGCGCTACCCTTTGATTTTCTCGCAAGCGCCGGGAATTGACGTTTCAGGCGTTTGCTGCCCGCTGCACCCCTCGGGGCTGCTTTCGATCTGGTTGGTGGGTCAAAAAACTTTTATCGACGTGTGCTGCTCCTGTTTTTTTTCTAGTCGAGCTTTCATTCGGATGATGAAAGCTCCTAGAATAAAAGCCGTGGACGTGTCGTTGCGAGCGGCTAATTGAAACGGATCGATCCCACACCCCGTTGCTGGCCTTGAACTGGAAAATCAGGATAACCCTTGCTGGAGCTTAATCAGCTTGAAAGCTCTCCCTCTACTGTCCGATCGATGCGACACGGATCGCTGCTATTAATTCGACTCCAGGTCGAAAATCTCGACAGCGTATACGGGGCTGCATCTTCTCAGCTACCCCTCGTTTTACCGTTTCCTCTATCCGCGAAGCCCGTCGATTCTCCGGATTACCGAGAAGGAAGTCATTGGCGCGAGCGACTCTACGTATATAGACTCGGCCGGTTTTTCTCTACGTCTCCGAGCGAAGCTTCTTCTTCTTCTACTTCGCAGTCTCTCCGTATGCTGTATACGTGTGCGCAAGAGGGTCGGATCGTCTTGGAGACGTCCTCCTACTCCATTGTGGGCAGTGTTCGACCCCAGGGGAATCCCGTTACGCAGTGCTATAGCCCTCGCGGTCATCGATTTTCTCGCGCGCGGTTTCGACACGTGCCGAGATGTCTCCGCTGCCGAACGTCAATTTGCGTGCGCGAGAGGAAGACAGTGGGTACGTGACGCCGTCGCTTTTTTCGAGCTCACCAACTGCACGTGGATCACTTTCTTAATTATTAATTAATCGACTGCAGAAAGCCGGCCACTTTCACGGAACAGCTCGAGTACATCCTCGTACAGCGACTAACTCGCTGAAATGACCGGGTAATATTCACTTCAGGCCTCCAATAAACTCTCCTCTCTCTCACTCTTCAGATTAAAAGCATCGCGTTTCAATTTCCCGCGGCGCGTCGCTCTCCGGCTCGTGATACAGTCATCGAGAAAACTCGAAGTGCGCTTATCATTAGCTGCCCGCCTTGGGCTGCAGAAACGTACAAGCCATTATCAGAGACGGCTCATTAGCGAAAGTTTCGCGGGCTCTAATTTGCGGTCATCGTCGTAGGCTTCGGGAGAGAAAATACAGGGATGTGAACGGAGAAAGAAGAGGGGAGCAAGAGTTTAGCTTTTTCTTTGCTTTTTCGGGCGGTGTGTGTGTGCGCACGCGGGCAGCTGATTACACGAGACGCTCCTTTATTTGAACGAAGAGGAAGAGGGAGAGGATGAGTCGAGCTGGCGGTGAGGTCTGACGGACGGACGGACGATCGTGTGCGCGCGTTGTTGTGTTTTTTTCTTTCGCGAGCTGAGGCGACCTTGAGTCTTTCGGAATTTCCGAGAAAGTACGACGCGCTGCCTCTTTCTGAAAAAGAACTCGATGATTGCGAAGCGTAATAACTCGCGTAACGTTCTCGCATCGTACGTTTTTCAATCGTCGCTTAGAGTACGTGACGTCACGAGCCGCATAGAACAATCGATCCCTATCCCACGCGGCGTACTACGAAAACCGCTAGCCTTCGCAAACAATAAGCCCAGCTCGGGGGAAAAATCGGATCGCGCGCGACATCCAGGAAACAATGTCACCTCATCCTCGATAGCCAGCAGCGGCAGCAGGAGCACACGGTAGCTGCATCGCATATCCACGCGGTGCATCGACCGGCAGCAGCAGCAGCAGCAGTACACCTCGTCCTCGCCAAGTACGAAAGTCGCGGTTACCATAGCGGGGGTTCTCTCTCTCTCGCACTTCGGGTTTTGTAAACAGGCCGCAAGAACCGGGGAAACCAGACGCGCAGTCGTCGAGTGTGTGTACCAGGTGCGTCGGTTCGCATTAACCCACGCGCTGCTTTCCTTACGGCCGCGAGAAGGATAGATCGACTCTATGTGTGTATGCGCGCGTATACGACTGTACGTGTAATGGTCTCTCGCTCCATCTCTCTTCCTCTCGAGACTGGAAAAAAGGAGCAGCAAGTTGCATATAACGCGAGGTCACGATGAGGAAGCTTATAGTCGCGCTCTCTCTCTCTCTCTCTCTCTCTCTCTCTCTCTCTCTCTCTCTCTCTCTCTCTCTCTCTCTCTCTCTCTCTCTCTCTCTCGGTACTCGCTCTTGGAACCGGCAAGAATTTGCCCTCGTCTGCAGTCCAAGAGAGAGCAGAGCTAGAGATGGGCACTCGGATGACGACGACGAGACGAGTATCGCTGCGAGATCGCCCCGCTGGATCATGTACGAGCGAAGGTCACACGTGCGCATGCACGATAATAAGGTTGAACTCTCTTCCGTGCTACGTGTGCGGGTGGGTCGCAGTGAGGCTACTGGCCTAATTAGGCGATATCGATTTTAGGTGTCGTTCATCTCTCTTTTACATCGCTCTAGGTGAATTTATTACGCGCTCTACATTTTAAGGTTGCCATTAAATACATCTAATGACATTTTTCGATTGACCGAAATCAACCAATCCAATTTTTTAAAAAGAAATTTTACGGCAATGTACAGGAGTTTCGCGCACGAAGAACTGCGCGATACATCGTATAGCGTATGCAAAGCACCACACAATATCTTTCTAAAAGGCTAGAAAGCAAATAGCGAGCGTAAGCGATATCCTTTGAGAGAGATCCAACAATGCACATCTATAAGCTTTTGCATACGAATGTATTCCGCGACTGTACGAACTTCCTACACACAGCGACGATCTAAAAATAAATATCTATGCACTAAAGGAAGCAAAACGCGTAACAGGGTCGTTTATAATGAACGACACACAGACGTACCCAGACGTAATAATATATGCCAAACTCGCATTAACCCAAATCCGCCACAACGCGATATAAATTCCTGCTTATATTGAAAAACAAGCCCCGGAGCGGAATTACTCACTCCCCCGCGCGTGGAGGTATAATACCGATGAATCCAGCAGTCGATGGCAATATTGTTGAACCAGATCGTTGAAAATTAGCGCATACGCATCTAACGTAAAAATGGCACTTCGCCCGCATCAGGCGTCGAGGAAGAGGCTTCCGATGCCGTATACACGTAGAGGGGACGAGGTGTATAATAGAGAGTCCATCGACTCCTCCCTCTATGGTAGCATCGGCGGCATCCAGCGCACGACCATCTTTGAGAAAACAAGGACGTATACCGGATTTTTCGAGTGCGGTATGCCCCTCGGCTGCAGTTTCTCTCTCTCTCTCTCTCTCTCTCTCTCTCTCTCTCTCTCTCTCTCTCTCTCTCTATACCTGGAACTTGCGGAGGCTGCAGCTACTGCTGTGTATCTTGATAGCGTTGGCACGCCAAGGCGATTCACGCTCTCGCGGAGACGTCGTCGTCGTCGTCGTCGTCGGGGGTTTGTCTCCTTTTGTAAACACGATCGCCGCGGCACGACGCTCGGGAGGAAATTTATGCGCATAATGACGCCGGAGGGAGGAGATGCGCCAGCCGCACTAATGTAGACGTCAGTGTGGCCGCGGAGATAAGGGCGGCTCTCTCTCTCTCTCTCTCTCTCTCTCTCTCTCTCTCTCTCTCTCTCTCTCTCTCTCTCTCTGTCGGTTATTATTATTTTACAGGATGCTTACGTAAGACGCTCGCGCGCGCGCGCGCATCCAGCGCGTGTCTCTCACGTTCCGGCTCGCCCTTATAACGGCGAACGAACGAGTCTCTCTTGTATGGGATATAGGCAGAGAGCGGAGCGCGCGGTTTTTAGCCGCTTTTATCGGGAATCGCCGCGTATGTATAGGCTACCGTTGTCGTGTCCGCGCCTTCCACATACACGTTTATAGCCGCGGACTGGAGAACGAGAATGTGCAGCGCACTGCACCGTGGGTATGACACGAGTAGGCAGAAAAGCCTCCTGTATAGATGCGAGCTTTGCATTCTTGCGACGAGATTTTGATAGATCGCTTTGGGAACGTCGTGCACCTGCAAGAATTTGCTCGAATATCGCGCAGTTGTAGGAAGTGGAATGAAATTATTCTTGCAGGAGACTTGCGCGTTATACATACCGCGTTGCGTCATCCAGATATATAACGTCAGCCATTATCAGCCCTCCGGAGGAGGTACCATGTGCAGTTACGAAGGTACAGAAAGGAAGGTGGGTGTAAGGGAGAATTTTATTGCGATGGCGAGAAACCCGAGACATTTGCAGCTTTTACGCCGGCTCGGGTTTTATCGAGGCTCTAAATTATCGACGCGCTGGAGGGACGAATTTTTTTCCTCTTTTTTATTTAGCAGCTGCACACGACTCCCTGCGTCAAAGCTCGTCGCTATCCGGTATTTTAACTGATGTCCGTACAAGAACAGGCGTATAACTGTCTCGGAGTTCCGCAAGTCAAGCGTAATCTGGAGGAAAGACAATATGCCAGGGGAGTCAAAGTTTTTGGAAGTGAAGCGCGCGACTCGGCGACGTCAAAACTTTTCTAGGCCACTTTCAATTTTTCAATCTCCCGACCAGCCTGTATACCCGGTAGAAAATTAATGTCCGGCCCATTCGCAAAGTTAAATTACTCTGCGACGTGAATTTTCAACTATTGTTTCAGCGTTACACGACTAGCGCGCAGATTTTCTTTTAAAAAGAGAATCTTAATTTATTAGCCCGAAATAATTTAAATTACAAGCCCTCATAAAAATACGAGAATGATGTCTTCCCACAGGAATAACTCTTTCATACTCGATTTCGCGCACGGTCCCGGTCAGAGGTGCAACAACCGACTGGGTACCCAGTCATACATAGCATGCGCCAGGTGTCTAGGTGCTTTGATCCAGTCTTAATAGCAGTTAATTATTAAACAAATGTTAAACACGAATGTCACATGGGAATCGCTTTTTAATCATCAAAATTATCTAGAAACAAAATTTTAATATCAACTGATCCAAAAAAGTATAAGTGTCAACCCTACACTAAAGTGCGTATTTTGGTTGTATTTTAAAAGCAATTTTGACATAATTTTGTACACTTTCATACATTTTTTGGAAAAAGTATAGTTTGCGTTTATTTCGATAGGTGTCAATAGAGTCTGTTACAATGCCGCTACCCTAAGCGGGTCTTGGGCGTTCTCGTCCAGATCGGACGGGTGGGTGCCTATCACCACTACACAGCGCGTCCTTAGGTTGCGGATAGAGGAACAGCCTCTGAGAAAGAGGTTAGCTGCGAATAAATTGAATAAGCAGCCACGGACAGCCGATAGGAACAGGCGTGGGTGTGATGAGCCCACACTGTCGAACGCATTCATCTAGAAACACTACGCAAGCACCACAACAACAAAAACACTTCACATTATCTCTTATCTCTCAATCTATCTCTTTCATCACACATTACAAAAATGGGCAAAAATCCTGCTGCCGAGGAGGATGCGGGAGCGATGACAACTGCCCAGAAAGGGGATGTATAGAATGATTCGTCACCTGGTCTTACGCGGTAACGATGCCAGCGAAGGCGCGGTGCCTTGCAGGGGGGCGTTAGGATGCGAGAATGAAACCGTAGTGTATCTGACGACGAATTGACACTGTCCTCGTCAAAGTCGGAAAGCTCTCATACTTAGTTCTAGAGAGGTATGGGGGTTATCACCTCTAGAACGGTGGACTCACCTGCGATCGGAACAGGATCCGAAGCGCGCGGGTTTAACATAACATCATGGCTCAAAAAAATCAAATCCGAACCAAAAGGGACTTAAGGGTCGGAACTTGGAATGTTCGCAGTCTATACAGAGCAGGTGCGTTTAAAGAACTCTTAAAGGAAGCTGATAGGTACAATCTAGATTTGGTAGCAATACAGGAATCGCGGTGGCCAGATGGCGGAGTACTAGCATCGGGTAACTTCACGTACCTCTATGGGGCCGGGAGTGGGGGATCTCTAGGCACCGGATTTCTCGTAAGCAAAAGCATCGTACATTCGGTTAAAAGTTTCAAATCCGTCAATGATAGGCTCTCGTACATCATTATCGAAGGTGAATAGTATAGATATGTATTTGTTAATGTACACTGTCCTACGGAGGACAAAGAAGAAGAAGCTAAGGATCTCTATTACGAAACTTTAGAGCAGGTAATCGACCAGTTCGCGTCTTACGACACAAGAATAGTATTAGGCGATTTCAATGCTAAAATAGGTAGGGAGGAAATGTTTAGGCCTACTATAGGTAAGGAAAGCCTGCACGAAACCAGCAATGATAACGGTATTAAGGTCATAAATTTCGCGGCGGCAAAAGATCTTATAATCAAAACTACGTGTTTTAAGCACAAGAACATACACAAGGCAACGTGGACATCGCCGGACGGGGCCACACAGAACCAAATTGATCATTTCCTCATTGAAAAAAGACGTCATACTAATGTTCTTGACGTAAGGGCTTACAGAGGGGCAGATAGCGACTCGGACCACTTCCTAGTAGTAGCCAAATTAAAAGCTAGACTAGTAGCGAATCAAAATAGTAAGCGAGCAAACAAGGTAGAAAGCTTCGATATTGAGAAACTACGAGATAGAACAGAGCGAATTAGGTACCAGATAGAAATTAATAACAGGTTTCAGGCACTTGAAGAAGCAAACACATCGCCGGAGGGGAATGACGAACCGAATAGCTTATGGGGGGACATCGAAAAAACGGTAAAAGAGGCCGCAAACAAAGTACTGGGTAAAAAGAAAAAGCCAAAGAGCAAACCATGGTTTGGCGAAGAGTGCGAACTCTGGTTTGAAAGGCGCAAAAAGGCTAAATTATATAGCTTACAAAATAGAAGCGATAGGACCGTAAAAGAGTATTCTAACGTAAGGAAACAGACGAGCGCGATCTACAGAAATAAGAAGCGGGAGTATCAAAAGAATCTTATTAGGAGAATAGAAACTAACAGTAAGGAAAATAACCCCCGCGAAATGTACAGAGGGATTAACGCCATCAGAAAGGGTTTTAGGAGTAGAGCGCAATTGCTGAAGGACGAAAACGGGGACCTCGTAACAAATGAAAACGAATTACTGTCGCTGTGGAAAAATTATTTCGATAAATTATTAAACGTGCACGAAAATAGGGAAGAATTAGGGGACGAAATTCACACTGCTGAACCCTACGTGGAGGAACCGAGCTACCAAGAAGTAGAGGCCGCGATTAAAAAACTAAAAAACAACAAAGCCGCGGGAAATGACTCTATACCAGCTGAGTTACTCAAATATGGGGGCGTCGAGCTCACTTTCAAAATCTATAAACTAGTATGTGCCATCTGGAAAAATGAAACAATACCCGAAAATTGGAAGGAATCTCTCATTATACCGATTTTTAAAAAGGGGGATAAGACAGACTGCAACAACTATAGGGGTATCTCACTTTTAGCAACGTGTTACAAAGTTCTGTCAAACGTAATACAAGCTAAACTCACCCCATTCGCGGAAGATATAGTAGGAGATTATCAGTGCGGATTTCGGCGCAACAGATCGACGAGCGATCAAATGTTTACCATAAGACAGTTGTTAGAGAAAAAGTGGGAATTTTGCGAAACCATACACCAACTATTTATAGATTTTAAAAAAGTGTACGACTCTATTAAGCGAAGCAAAATGTATCAAATTCTAGTACTTCTCGGTGTACCGAAAAAACTTGTGAGATTAATTCAAATATGTCTGAACGGAAGCACGGGAAAGGTCCGAGTAGGCGGTAATGTATCAGAACCCTTCATGATACGCGATGGTTTAAAACAAGGGGATGCGCTCTCTACGGTGCTGTTCAACTTAACGTTAGAGTATGCCGTTAGAAAAATGCAGGTTAGCCAGCTGGGCGCAACGCTTAATGGAACAACGCAGATACTAGGCTACGCAGATGATTTGGATATACTGGGGGATTGTAGGGAAACGGTAGCAAGAAACGTGGAAATCCTCATAAAAGCGGTGGAGTATATAGGGTTAGAAGTGAGTGAATCAAAAACAAAGTACATGATTGTGGATAAGCTAGGCATCTGCAGAGGGGAGGAAGATCTCAGAGTTGGGAATTTTACTTTTGAAAAGGTTAGCGAATTCAGGTATCTGGGTACGACCATAAATGATAGAAACGAGATTAATGTCGAAATAAATAAGAGACTCCATTCGGGTAATGCTTGCTTCTACGCCGTGAGTAATTTACTTAAGTCGAGGCTGTTGTCTAAAAACGTTAAAATAAGAATATACAGGACAATAATACTGCCGGTGGTTCTGTACGGGTGCGAAACGTGGGCTCTCACTAAGCAGGCGGACAACCGTTTTAGGGTATTTGAAAATAAAGTCTTGCGAAAAATATACGGGCCGAAGAAAGATGAGGCAACCGGGGAATGGAGGAGACTACACAATGATGAGTTACACAATCTGTACGCGTCACCAAATATTAACAGAATAATAAAATCGCGCAGATTGGGATGGGCAGGGCACGTAGCGAGAATGGGAGACGACCGTACGGCAGCGCGTGTCATGAAGGGCAGGCCGATTGTAACGCGACCTCTAGGTAGACCTAGACGTAGATGGGAGGACAACGTAAAAGCGGATCTCGTAGAAATAGGACGGGTGGGTGTCGATCGGAGAGGTGCATCTTGGGTGGGGTTGACACAAGATAGGGCAGCGTGGAAGGCTTGCGTAGATGAGGCGATGAACTTTCGAGTTCCAAATGCCATGTAAAAAAAAAAAAGAAAAAAAAAGTCAATAGAGTCAAAATGGGTTTTCAGTTCGCTTGTACGAAAAAAAAACGTCGCTATCTGGCGGACACATTACTAAACCTAGTGTCAATTTTAAGTATATTGAAGTTAGTTGGATCGCTCGTTCAATATTAAAAAATTTTAATTTCCTTACTTATGCACGTCTTGTTTTTCAAATAATTTCGTTGGCAGTCCTGCAGGGTTTTTATAATCTTACAAGACTGCTCAGACAAAATTAATGAATAACACAACTTGATTATTTAAGGGATTTTTAAAACCTTGTTCATATAGGTAGTTTTTTATACAAGAGGTTGTTGAACGTCCTGGCAATATTGGCAGTAGTAAATGGGAAACTATGCAGGCTTGACTTTACAAAAATAAACATCGAATTTCAAAAATTAATAGTGTGCTTTCGTGTTAGTTCAGTTTTTAAAATGTCACCTGCTTTTGCCTGGGTACCCACTGCCAGGTTTAAAGTTGTTACGCCTCTGCTCCCAGTCGACGTACACTCAAGTCCGTGTACGCGTGTGTCCCTGACCCCCCCCCTCTCCTGCAGCTAATTATACTCGAAAATCGCATGAATAATTATTCAAATTAGCGCTGGCGCGCAGGACCAATACGAAAAACACAAGTCTTGCCGGGCGAAGCAAGAAATTGCTCTCTGCTCTCGTTCCTTAGAGAGAGACCAGTACGATAACGCGACGACAAGCGCCGTAAAAAAGCCAGAGACTTGCAATTTTTTTTAATAATTCTCGCATTAACCCCATAGCGGTATCCGTTACTTTAACATTCTCGCGCGAAATTTAAAGCACCTCTTCGAAGCATGGGAGTCGACCTACTGGTATAGCTGCTACTCTTTCATTCATCAAGTCGGAAAAAATGAAGAATATAACACGCAACCACCTTGTCTATCCACCGCGGCTCGTTTTCTCATTTCCAAACGTCGAGTGCGCGACTCGAGACGACGATTGCGCGGTTGTACTCGTGCATACACAAACACGCTGCGAAAAAAGGAAGAGACGAGACGCTGCAGACGGGAGAAGAGGCACGTTCTCTCTCTACCACTCGCCAGTCATCCTCGCTTTCCCGCGAGTGTATGTGTGTGTATGTTTGAGCTGCTCTTGAAAAACGCTCGCGCTGATTTTTCCCGGGTAAACATGCACGTGCTGGCCACACGCGGGTTCATCGGACTACCAAGCCGAGTTGGAATTTTGACCGGAAACTCTGCAGTCGGCAGAATTCAGCAGTAATCTCTATTTCTGAGTATGCTCTAGCGTTGCACTGAAATTGCATTATTAGACCATTGAAATTCTTCAAGCACCCAGTATGCACAGCAAAAAGAAAATACCAGAAATTAGGCGTAGAAAATAAGCATCAAGAGCAGCAAGCAGTACCTTTCATCTCCCAGTTCGGCGAACACGTCAAAGGGTCTTTGCCTCTCGCGTGTGTGTATATGCGGTAATCGAATATCCTCTCCCATATAGCGCGCGTTACGCGAATCGACTGTACACCTATAATACCCTTCTCTCTCAGCTCTTGTTCGAGTATTGCAAGAAACATCACGCGCGAACGATTTTATGTATACTATAAACCGACGAGGGGCTGTACACCTATATATATATGCTGCAGAAGCGCTGCAATAATAGCTCGCGGGCAAGTTTTTGCGTCAATCGCTTTTCGAGCGCTGCGAGCAGTGTGTAACGCGCTCTCGTGTTCCAAGTTTAAACAGAGTTTGATGTGGAAATTAATAGGGCTCCCGTTTCGCCGAGCGCGATGGTTTATATTGTTGCCGCGCGGGAACGGAGTACGTCGTCGTCGCCTGCGTTGCTGTTAGAATTTTGAAATGTAATTTGCAGTTTCGGCTTTGCTCGTTAACTGGAGTTGGATTAGAGGGGAAGTGTGTGATGCGTTTGGAAGCTAAATGTTTGAGACGTTTTAAAATCAAGGTTTTTTTTTAATTGATGAATGGATGGAAGTACTCACCTTATCTTCGCAGGCCTTGTGACAGATGTACTTGCAGACTGAAATGAAAAAGAATCACGGATTCATTTAAATTAAAATTGCAAATTTTAGATTCTTATTGAACGCACTTTAAACTACTGAACATTTTAGGTTATTTAGAAAATCATGGTATGGCAAGTACAAGTGACGTTCACTGCTTCATCGACTCTCGGTTAAAGTCTTCGTGCTTACTACACGCGTTTCTACTTTACCGACTTGCGGAACACGTATAGGTGAAAGCATGGGGGACTTACCTCGACAGCAGGATGCCTGTTTTATCACCGCCTGGTGACACAGCTGACATGGTCGCGGCTTACGTAGTCGTTTGGTACGGAAGACGTGACATTGCGGCTCGAAATCGCTCTGTAAACAGAAGATCAATCGTATATTAATTTTACGAATATAAATTTTCATAATACCTATAAAGATCATTTCCAAAGTAAAAGAAGAATTTCAAACAGACATTACTCTCACGATCAGCAGCCGTACGGAAAATTGAATGAAATTGGCCCGGACGACCCGCCGCGCGCGGAACTAGCAGCCTCCAGTCGCGCGCATCTCGCGAGATAAATCCCCCGCGGACTTGCGCGATTACTCGCACGCGATCTCGCGCTGCGCGCACATTCCGCGCGAGTCTCGAGACACCCTCGTTACTTTTCCTACACGCCTCCTCTCCTCCTCGTTGTTATGCCGCTGCTATCATGGAGCGCGAAAGTAAACCCGTAATTCGTCGAGCAAAAAAAGCAGTACAGAGTGTTTGAATTGCCCGCGGCTCGTAACGCGAGTGATGCAATGGAATAATCACTCGTTGACCTTTAATCTCTTGTCGCAATCGATAAAATCAATCGAGTGACAACTGACGTGTGTGATTGCGCCTTGTTACGCGGCTTTTTTAATCGACCGCGTGTTACGCGAATTTTAAGCCTCTTAAGTAGCTTAACTCGATTTTTGTCGCCGCTTTGCTGCTTGCAAGTCTCGCGAGTGAATGTGTGTATAGATACGCGGGGAGAGAGAGGCTAATTGATGTATGGACTTTTTACATGCGCTCACGCTGGCCCTTTTATGATGCAAATCCACAGGGTTACGTAAATCTCTCGATATTATCGTGATAATGGGTAAAAATACGCGGTATAAGTGCAGTTACAACTGCAATTCCTGCATAGTTTTGGGTCTGACATGCGCGCGTGCGATTGCGATCTCATTAAGAGACTCATGTCTCAGCTGACTCAACCTGTTTTTATCGAATCGCGTGCAGCGCGCGATTGAAAATGCAAATACCCGAGGTCTTATTAATTTCCCAATCGCACTGCACCTTACACACTTCTTTCGGCTCGAAAACAAAATTCACACTCAATTCTTCAAAGTCTGCAAATAAGCCAGATCGATTTTACACACCGCGGATCTTCGCGGTGCCACGTATAAGAAGCTCTGAAAGGAGAGAGAGAGAGAGAGAGGAAAAAGACGTGAGTTAGATATTGCGATGCTTTTTGTGCGCGACACAATCGAACACGATTTTCATCGCTTTGAAACGACTCCGTGTGCGCGCAGGCATGACTACACACTCGACCAGAAGCTAGACAGACGGGTTCAAGGCACTCGCGAGCATTTCGAGTGGAATCAAGTGCGTTTCGTCTGCGCGCGGGACTATATCAAAAGCCACTCGAGCATCCGATGCGTGCACGATGTGTACAGCTCCTCTACTGCGGTTTCTAGTTTATTAAAATAGGACTTCGACGTTTTGCGCTCATCGAGCAGCCGACACCGAGCAGATCACGCGATTTATCATGCGCGATTTACTCCTTTCTTGCGCGCGCGGTGTCCATAGAGTTACTAAGGGGTTACGTCAGGATCGGATCTTTTTTTTGCCCGCGTCGAATTGAATTCCTTTTGATTATAAGCGAATTAAGAGCAATTCTATTCGCGGCCTACGAGCGCGCGCGGTTGTGTGTTGCGAAACAGAATACACCTTTTTTCTGCCGAGCTGCAAATGAATGGGAGATTCAGTCCATTAATGTATCAGGACTCGTGATTCAATCAGACGCTGTGTGACGAATCTCGTTACAGTCGTTTCACAGCCTTGGCTGCGCGCACGGCGCGCGGAGTGAAAAATTAGCGATATTAAGCCTCACCGGGGCTAAAAGTCGAGCGATGATTACTTCCTGTATGATTAGTCGAAAAGTCATCTTATAACCGTGGCTAAGCAGCGTAAAACGTTGCTCTCTTCTTCGGACTCAGGCTCTTTTGTTCGCTTCTCCGATGAAAAATCGCATAAAGCAAACGTCACGGTCCTCCAACGGTAAAACATCTTTTTTTCAAATCAAAGTTTCTTCGCATACTTCTCGCGAATCGGTGGCACACTCGATAATCGAAAAAACTTCTGACAAACTCTCCGCTCGCGCGTCGTCCGTGACGTTTCCTAATCAAGCAGATACCATCGAACGCGACATTCCCCAGCTGCAGACGCGGCAACATTCCAATTTTCATCCCACACTCGACCTCTGCAAAATCGATCCATCACCAATCCACAAGCAGTGAATGCTCGCCGCATAGCGACGAATAATACCCAAGACAATGCTATGCGGCAGCTGGGCTCTCGCTTGCGCGTGCAATATCTAGATCTCCCTCAAAGCTCTGCGAGTGAGATGAAAGCTCGCTTTGACGGAGAAAAAGGGAACACGCGTGTTCATAAGCGGCGGTAATGCACGCGGTAGTGCACTGGCTTTGAGTTTAAGAGATCTCGTTGCCTTCAGTCGTCGGACGTGTTGCGAAACCTTTTTTAAATCATTCGAGTAAATACGGGCTCTTATCCGGTTGATCGACCTAAAATTTCGCCGATTCCGCAAACACCCGGGGGAAAAAGAATCAGGCCAGCCTTTTTCAATAGCATCTTTCAGAGGGGAATAAGACAAGCGAGCGCCTTGTGAAAAACCTATCTCGCGTGTTGTGTGCTTACGGATCCGCGAAACTCAAGTCGTCGGAGCTGCTACACGTATACCCTATACGAAAACACGACGTTCACTCGCGACTAGATCGCCGCCGATCTCGAGGGGATCGCGTTACCGCGAACTGGAGTATGAGTGTGTGCAGAGCTTGATTGCATGCATATGCCGTATGAGAAGCCGAGGGAGAGAGAGAGAGAGAGAGAGAGAGAGAGAGAGAGAGAGAGAGAGAGAGAGAGAGAAAGAGAGAGGAGTAGGCGACTATGGGAAACTGGACGAGAGTTATAAGATGAGAGCGAGTTGTGTCGCCGATTTGTGTTTCACGGCTGGCTTCATTAATTGCCGGGTTTCTCGTGTCTCTCGGCCTGTAAACAGAGCGGATAAACGCAGTGCAATGCGTGCACACATAAGAGTTATTGTTATTGCTGGAGAAAAATTTATTTCGTCGATGCATTATACTTATTATTTGTATTGAAGCTATGCGGTCGTTAAAATTAATCTCTCGCATGGAAAGCGAGCGCTCTTTGCATTAAGGTAAAATCGATGAAACGGCGCTGGAATGAAATCATCATTCGTAAAATAATAATGGCCCCTAAAATTTAACGCTCGCTGATGTAAAGAAAATAAAAAAAAATTGAAACGAAGCAACGCGTAGAATTGATCAGCTTAAAACAAGCGTACAGGCTAAAATCAACTGCGAGACTACACACACACACAGACATACAGAGCGCGCAGGTCATCGAGCAATCGTTCAAAGTCAGTCGAACGTGTTAAGAACCTCTCTCCGCAGCAAAGCCCGCGGGGCGACGCTCTGTCGCACTGAACGCACGAGATAAGTGGCTGATTTTTCGCGTCACGGCTTTGTGCAGCGGAAACTCGTAGCTAGGCGCAGTACTGCTGCTGCTGCCGGACATTTGTTCGCAGCGGCCGGGTCTTTTCTGCAAGTTAAATGTGTACCTACTCGAGAGAGTATAGCGGACCAAGTCTGAATGGAGCCGTTGCTGTGCGGTCTTAACGAGGCGCCTGATAAACGGCCATGCAAATCGCGAGCAGCGCGAATCCGCTTAGGTTCGAGGAGGATATGGAGAGAGGATAAGTTCCAGGAGAGCGTAGGTAGTTGCTCTGCTCGATTAATGTATACGGAAGGTGAGTCTTGCAGCTTTTCTTCGATCGTGAAAAACAATGAGAGGATGCTCGAGTTACTTTATCTCGGGATTGAAATAATTCTTCACACTGACTCATCGGAAAACTCATGCAAACGATCTATTCAACACGTGAATAACAATGCGCTCTCAGATCGCGCTGCAAGTTTACGATCTCAAAAAAAGTGACGAGGACGCGTTATATGGCACCGGAGAAAAAAGTCCTCGCGGAATCTCATTGACGGCGAGTCGGCTTTGTCAAGATGCATCGACGATAGGCAGCAGCAGCAGCGTGAGCTAATGGCCAGCTCTTAATGACCGAAGCTGCAAGCCGAGCGCGAGATTGACGATGACTCTCGAGCGAAGCGAGCGGAAAAAATGGGAGAGGCATGATTGGAGCGGCTTTTCTTTGCTGGATTATTACGGATTGACAATTGGAAGCGCTTTTTTGCCCGCGCGACAGGGCTGCGGAAATGCGCGGCGGACGGTAAATTATAGACGAGCGAGAGAAGTATACAGTTGCCGGATTGTATACCATTAAGCGAGGCGTAATTCGTATCGTCCGCAGATGAAGCTTTTCGAGAAATAATTATTTACCGAGACTAGTGCCGAACGTGCATTCGAGAAACAATTTATATACGTATACATGCCGATTAAATTAACGGTCGACTGCGCGTGCACACGAAATTTGTCACTTCGCACTCCGACACGGCGCCAAAACCGAAGCTCCTCCTCCGACACGAGTAATCTATGTAAACGAGGCCCCGACTTTTAAACACAGTCCCTCCCTCCCGTTGGAATAAATTACCTCCCGATTTATTCGCCTCCGCGCCGCTCCGAAAATGACCGGAATATTGAGACACTCGCGCGTGCTACGCTTGGCAATGCGAAAATGGACCAACGGGATCGTCGTCTTCGGCGATCGTTTCTCGATCGAATATCTAAACTGATTGGAATCGCTAAGTTTACACGCACTCCAGGCATTTGAATTTTTTTTCACTCGGCAGATTGAATAAGCAATTCCTTGCCAAGATCGGATCTCTCTGTTGCGCAAAGCATGATCGAGCGAAAGTCGCGCTGAAATTTTCAATTAGGATTCGTGATTTCTTTTAGGGCTATTTGTTTTCAGCCGACAGTCGCAGAAATTAGTCACACGACTAATTTACGACTGCCGACTGCTCGTGTGTGCGGCTCGAATTATGTATAGCTGCGACATAGAATATTCAAAAAGCCGCGAGATCTATGCTAATGAACTTTCCAGAAGGTCAAAGGCGGCGCATTTGAAGCTCTGTGCAATGCAAACAAACGAATCCACAGGGTATACGCCGCTGACGTCAGTTTATACGGCGTCCGTCCTAAAGTGTCGCACGTGTATACTGCACACACTGTGCGCAACTCTCACAATGAATCTTCTGTGCGTTTACGGCCGACATAAAATATCGATAACCGCCCTTGACTGCATCACGTACACAAAAGGCAAGCCCACGCGATTTTTCGTGCGGCTCTTGCGATGACTCTCGATAAGATATGCGGCTGCGCGGTGATGAATAACCCAGACTTGCGAGCGTTCATTACTCAGCGCCGCGGTGGAATGCGAAAAAAAAACGGAGATTCGTGAAACAAACATGATGTTGACAGACGCCTGTGCGACATTTGATACAAGGGATTTGTAGTCACTTCTTATGAATTGGGAAACAAACTTCATGCATGCAGGAAGGTGTATGTACGCATAGTTGTTATCGTTTATGGTTAACGCGAACAATCCGCAATTGGCATGTAAACAGATTAACTCGGTATTCAATACAGTTGACTCGGTATGCTCAAGATTACTTGCCAATTCATCCATATAACTATAGATTTTTATTCCAACTATAAAATGTGATGGATAAGATTAGTAATTGCACGTAAGTCCATCATCATGGTTATTTTTTAGAGTATTTACTGAAATCATCGCTAGAGGCATCAGAAGTAGAGATCTTGTAGTGACTATAGTTCAATATTCCTCAACTAGATGGCTATCTATTTTTTGATTTTCACTATAGTAAATTAGTAATTTTTGTTCCATATATAGTGTGTAACGGGGCAGTCCGACGGACGATCCGTGCGGCCGTGAAGATGGCACTCGTCGCCTAGAGAAGGTAGTTTACCCGTTCGGCTTTCCCTCGATGACGGCCGGGTGACAGCGGATAACGTCCGTCCGCACCACCCCGCCAAATTTTCACAATTCGTCCGCACATAACCTTAATTATTATCTTACACTATAATTTTTTACAATTTGTTTTACTATTAAACTATAAGAGGTTTAGTTTTCGGCGTGTCTTCTTAGGAGCAAGTGTCTTAGGATGTTCGAGGGCACGCTTTGAGTCCTTTTTTTATCGTAAGCGCTTGGCAAAAAATGTCTAATTCGTTTTATTTCCTCTTTGTCTACCTCTTTTTTAACATTTACTTGTTGATTTGGAGGTGTAGCCGTGTTCGATTTTTTTCATTCGTTAGCAGATTTCGGTGAGTCGCCTTTTGACTATAACTTTCTTGCGATGTTTCTTTGGCGACGTTGTTTTCATATTCAATTTCTTATATTAAAAGTAGTCACCAAATCCGAAATTTGACTGATTAGAATCGATGGGTTGTCAGACTTTGAATTCATTTTGTAAATGTTGCTAATGATGCTTTAAAGAGAACCAAATGATAACTAATTGCAGTTGGGTTTAACTTTGAAGTTTGTTTTGAGAAAGCTTATGGCTGTACTTTATTTATTGTAAGGTGTGCACATGAGAGTAGATGACTACTGCTCAGTTTGATCGTTTCGAAGGAGATATCACTCAAGCTTTATAACATGGAGGAGGAGGGGGTTACTAACAATTCTCATGACTTTCTATATTTTTTTTACTTAGAATTGTCTGCCTTCAAATTTCTTTTTCGGAATAATTAACGGCACTTGAATTTTACAATTCTAAATCCTTTGCGCGATCCGGAGCGTATGACAATTTGCTTAACTTTCTTTTTTCTCTGGTTTTCTCCTTTTCTATGCAGTCATTTTTATTTTCCTGTTTTATAATAAAAAACATTCTTGTTGTTAAAAAGAAGGTGATAATTATGTGCATGAAAAGTATATTGTGGTTTCTTCATCCGACTAAGAGATTTGACACTAGTTCTTCTATAGTTTCGGTGGTTTCAAATATTTTATCTGCATGAATTTTGGATGTTTTTAATGTTTTTAATGTTTTTAAAATTGCTTGCTTCAATGCACTTATTAAAGAAAACAATTTTATAGAAGGCTCGATTAGGAAACCCTTAGATAGCATTTGTATTAATTTATACGCTTCCAAATCACTGTCTTCTTTACATCGGCTAAAAGTTATGCAGTCATTGCAAAGAAATCGTACGTAAGGTCGATTACTGACATTGCGTACAATGGAGTGGTCTAAAAGGATACGGGTTTTCGGAGAGTACACATTTGATCAGCATACCTGCGTAAGGGACGCTAATAGATGAAGGTGGAGTCGTTCGACCGATTGCGTATGGTTACGATCATGTAACAATGGCTTTTCTTATGGAGTACGTAATGATGACTCTACTAGAAAAGTAGCTGCAATTTACAACAATAATTAATAATAAACATTAATAATTGAAGAGTTTATATTTCGAATCGTGTCGCCGCATAATTGTTTTCTTTTATTTTTACAAATAAGAATGGTAAAAACTTTGGAGTATTATCTATATAGATACAAATATCGGGTACATTATTATCTTCGACATTATACGCATGAAAATAAGTCAAAAAATTTTACTCACAATGAACATGCCAAAAAATATATATTATTATTTATTTCTAATATTTTATTTAGTTTTGCGAATTCAGCACCATGGTTTGTATCTACATTTTTTTTTAAATGCTGACGTTTCTGTATTTTTTATTATTTATTTCTAAATACTTAAAACTTCTGGCAGAACTCTTGACATTTGGCAAAAATCTTTTGACTTCAAAATAAACTTGTTCACGCGATAGGCCCCAACATAATATCTTACTCTATACCTTTAAAATTGTATGCAAGCATGTTAGTTTTAACTGACTACGGACAGAAATCGTCCAAAAAAGATTCTTAATTACTTGTGTAAAAAAACAAATAACATTTACAAGCACGTGTAGTACATGCATAACCATCGAAGTATACGTATTATACGTTATATAAGGATATATTACTAATCATTCTTGATGGCTAGGAATGGGATATCGAATCAGTGATACACCTTTGAATAAAATTATAACATATATAATAAGCCACAACTTAGCCGAAGGCTCGGGTGGTAAACACTTGCTATGATGAGCTCACCATTTTACCTCCCGAGGGCAATTATACAATATTTTTTGCAACACCTTAAGTAAAAGTACCACATTCGATTTCTGGTGCTGGGAAAGGATGTGGCACTTTTAGTCAAGGTAAAACAACACTTTTTTATTTAAAGAATATAATATAGGATGCATTGCCCCTGTACCTATTGAAGTCCATTCATGCAGAACAGTCCAAAAAGTGGGATTTACGTTAATATAGATACCATTTTTTTAATTGTTAAGTTTCTAAGATTTTTTTTACTTTTTTACACTGAGCTATGGCTTCTTCGATCTTGCCTCGACTGCAGCCACATGTTCAATCACTACTTCCACCTTGGCGACGTACATTGCAAAGCGCAGCGCCAATTTAAGGATAGTTGGCTGATTCTCCGGCTCTTTTTCGGTGTAAACTCTCTGGTTAACATTGCTTCTACTCTCGAGCAGAAGTTTTATCACCTCTATTCTCTCATCGAAAAAATCCGATCGATCAAGGGCCAATGGCGTTTGACTGATCATGTGAGCCGGCCCTAATAGCACACAGCTAACGGCGTCAAGCCACGCACATCCTTGGCGTTGACGTTGGCGCCGAGAGAGATGAGCTTCCGAATGTTCTTCATCATCGATAGCCTGCTGGTCAAGTATAGCGGTGTTTGGTGAATCAGGCACGTGTGGTTGATCTCGGGCCCACTCTCCAGCACCAGGTCCATCATGCCCTCGTTCTGATTCTGGGCCGCGTAGTGAAGAGCGTTGTGTATGAGGTCTTCTTGATACTCGTCGACGCAGAATTTTATCAGCCTGACGTTGCTGTGCTCGACAATGTAACTGAAGGGCGATCGCCCTAGGTAATTGTCTTCTTCCAAGTTGCTCCCGAACTCCAGGAGCTTTTTGATAATGCCGTCGTGGCTGTTGCGGATATTGAGCACGGAGGCCCAGTGCAGAGCCGTGTCGCCTACTAATGCCTGATCAGCCCTGGCGGTGACGTCCGCTTCGCACTGGAGTGGCGAGCATCGGTTGTAGTCCTCGATATTGACGCTGGCTCCGGCGTTCAGCAGCGTATATACGAGTTGATAGCTCCTATCGTTGTATGCGTCCAGTTCCCTGCCCACAGCGGCAAAATCGAGCGACCTCAGGCCGTAGAACTCCATCCTGGAGTAGAGAATACCGTTGCTGTTCGGTATAATTTCGGCGAGTACGTCGGCATGGCTCCCGTTGACCACGGCCACCTGCAGAGGAGTCTCACCTCTGCCATTCTCGTGGTTGACGTCGGCACCTAGCTGCAGCAGATGAGCAACGTCCTCGATGTCGTTGCGCTTGACGGCCAGGTGCAAGGCCGTCTCCCTCGCGGAATTCGTTGTGTTGATCCTGCCGCCGGCCCGGGCGAGGTACGCCAGTATCGCACGGTACCTTCTGCGTCTCCAGCCTAGATGCTTGGGTATCCTCTTCATCGGCATCCGCGTGCACCTTTTGCGGCTTTCTTTGCTTCGACGATTCCGAGCGTTATCACTCAATATTTCTTCGATGTGCTTTTCATGCTGTGAGGGAAGCTTCTTTTGCTACACGAGATTATTTGTACTTATTTCTTCTGCCGACCTCCTTGTTCGAATTCTAAGACCGTACTGAAGCTGGCATGGACACAGAGCAGAATTCAAAGGCATTACTCCGCCTATGCAATACACCAATGCAAGCCCGTTACATATGTTGGGTTCTGCGGACCCCCTTCCCCCACCCCTCTGCTAATAGCTCTTTTAATGGAAAGTCCGCTAATCAGTCAACATGGTTCTTTCGAGTGGGTACATCTACTATGTATAAGATGATACCGGAGGTAAGTCAAGCAATTTATGAATGCTTGAAAGATACATACCTAGTATTTTCATCTAATGATGATTGTATTCACATTGCCAATCAATTTTTGGATAAGTTCAGTTTTCCAAATTGCTTAGGTGCAGTAGACGAAAACATTTCCGTATCAAATCACCATCTCATTCAAGCTCTTGGTTTTTCAACTCTAAAAAAATGTGGCTGTCTTGAGGATAGCCGATAGAAGTGAATACTGAAATAGGTGTGTAGTAAACTTCATTTTTTTAAATACCTAAAATAATAAAATTATGAATATTCCTTTTTCACGTGAAAATGTCAAAATTTTCGTAAGCATGCTTCTATGGTCCGAACTAATGCATGTCATAATAACATGAGTCCTCGCACGTTGAAGTTAAAATTACTTAACCCACCCGCCACTGTGAGGACGCTAGAGATATAAGTGATGCAGTTTTCAATTATGCAAAGTATACAGGGTGAGAAACAAAAACTTACTGGTATCATAAACAGCCCAAAGAAAGGGATCAAGATGCTATATAATACTAATTAAATCCAAAATTTTAAATTGACTATTGCCTTTTTACTACAGTTATCGTGTCACGTAAAAAAATCAATTCATAGCATACAGGGTGAGAAAAAAAATTTTGAAGCTTAATATCTTGGAAACTAACTGGTTTCGTAAACAACCCAAACATAGGGATCGAAGTGCTATATAATGCTAACTAAATCCAAAATTTGAACTTGATTAATCCTTTTTTACTTCAGTTACCGCGTCACGTAGAAAAACGACTTTTTTCAGTTGTTGACGTTTTTCTCAGGATATGCCCCATGAAATGACTTAAAATTAAAGTGAAGTATAGTCCTAATAACTTTCAATAATCATGATTTTTTTAGAAAAATTCAAAATTTAGTTTTCGAGTTAAAACAATTTCAAATTTTGCGCTTTATCGTGTGTAATAAAAAAAAATGACGAACGATAATATAAATTTTTCGCGGTAAAAAGATAGGTAATTTTATTCTCTTTCAGATACATACCAAGCAATTTACTTTCACCAACTTTTCCAATAACTTTATTAGAAAAAACTGAAATCTCAAATCTAAAAAATTGATATAAAAAAACGGGTCCAGAAAATGTAAAAACGAACTGTTATCCCGCTATGTACTAGTGAAAACAAATAAAATGAGACTTGGTGGATTAAAATCTACTGAGTAGAAGCTGAGCTAGAAGCGATACGAACGAACCCACACACACATCCATACGGACATTTTCTAAAAAGACTATTTTTCCACTTAAAATGCCTCAAAACATATTTCCTACATGTTTTTATACAAACTCCAAGAATTACTATTACAAGGCTGCCTTAGGAAGGAAGCAATATCACAGTTAGTTCGTATAATCTTATAGACATCAAAGTTCGTCAGGTACATAAAGTTAGACAATGACTACTGACTAGTCACGTCAGTCAAGATTTAACAAGTTTTAAGAGCCTTCTTAAAGGCCGCAAGTGACATTAAAAATCTAATGCTAGATGGAAGGAAGTTCCATAGACGCACTCCTTGAGATTTGAACGAGACGGTGATTGCACGCGGGATTTTAAGATCTACAGTGACTGACCTGACTGGGCGATTAGATTCACGCTTTTCAAAGAGTTCAAGTAAATGGAGCACGAAAATTTAAAATTTTGTAAAGTAAAATGGCCAAGAACTGGTGCCGAAACAGCAAGCCTGTGCTGCATCGGCATTTCTCATTCTGCAGACAAGTGCCGGTGTCACTCCAGGCTCACTTTTTTTCCGTGTAAGATTTCCAATGGATGTTACCCCCAGAACAGTAGTTATATACCTCTAGCCAGGGGATGGATCAAGATAGAATAAAACAGACTTTATAGGTACGTGCTATAAAATTCATCGATTATAATTGAGCAGTCTGTGGGATTTTAAAAACCCTATAATCGTCTTGCTTTGATCGATTAGCATCCGTATCCGATGAAAGTAGAAAGAACATTTATCACCGCCTACCGCCAACAGAATATTTTTAGTTCAATTCGACACCGACACATACGCATGAACAGATACCACCTCTGGAATTCTGATTTAAAGTTTTCTTCATTTATAAAGAGCTTCGGGTATACATTTCAACGAGCAAATTCACGTACCAACGGTACAGTAAAGCACTGCACCCACAACTAGTTTCTCCTCGAAAACAATAGCGAAATGTTTCTTTATACGCAGACCTACAGTACATACACGCATGTGGTGCTGAAACTCATACAAACCTCTATCATCACCGCGAAAGAGAAAACGTATCACATGTAGGTGCTCCTAGGACTCCCTTACGTTTTGCGGGCGACTGTTGACATTTTTTCGCCCCCGTCTCTCGCCATTGTCCCCTCCGGACGACGACGCATTTGTAAAGGGGAGTCGAGTCTCTCTCCCTCTCAATTTATGTAATCCACGCGGCTAAGTGGCTCATTGTTCGCGATTCTGCGCCTATATACGTGTGTGTGTGTGTACACGCTCTTGTTTAATGCATTATATGTGCTTCTACGGCTGACGCCCGCTCTGCCGCGGTGCAGCTGATACGAGGCTGATGCCGAGGTACGTAAGGGAAATGTATGTAAGGAGTACCGCGTGCGCGCATGGAAATAGAGGAGGTTAATTGGAAATCGGCGTCGGCCTCTGCCTTTTCGGTATAGTCACGGAGATGCGAAATTTTAGATGATATTGCGTTGGGCCTGTAAAGGAAAACGCGCCCGTTTAATCGGATTTGTACCTTTAATGAACGGCGTCTGCGTGTAGAGGGAGCTATTTTTCCTCACAAAAAATACAATTTGCGCGCACTATCGTTATCGCCGCTATGAAATTAATGTAACCAACTCCGCGAGTCGGGTTTATTATCTAACTCACCCCGCGCGCACGCAACAATCACTTAGCAAAAATTTCGCAACAAGCATCAGCGTTAATATAAATCCGCGTCCCCTTTCGCGATATAAATCAGCGTTCCAGTAAACAAATCTCTCGATAAATTAGACTTTCATCGGTCGGTGATCTCGCGATTTTAATTTACGAGCTTCCGCGTCCACTACAACCCCAGAGCAGCGCTGCACACATAGTCGGCTATATACAGCTGGGAAAGTCCCCGCGCGCACACACTTTTACGCGGGAAACATAATCTCTCGTCGTCTCAGTGCATAAAAACCAGTCAATCGAGTCGGCCACGCGTATTATGTATCGAGTGCAAATGATTTATCGCTAATTAAATCACTTTGATGTGAGCGCGACGTCGAGGCGTCGCCGACCCGGTGGTCGCGCGGCTCTCCACGTCGTCGCGCTGCAGCGCCTTTAGCGTTTATATTACGCTCAAAGGAGATATTATTATGTGCGACGAGTTTCTTCTTTTTGGCCGTCGGTAGAGAGAAATTCGAGAGGCGATCGAGAGTGCGTGAGTTTTATGGCGCTAAGAGCCGGTCTTAATGGCCGCGAGATTGACTTTAATGCGGGCTGATTACTATTTATTAGCATAAAGTTTACTAGATTCGAAGTATCCTACGATGCGTTATTGTACTGTTTTTTGAAATTTCGCGCGCTTTTAATAAAACGTTCGGCCAGAAAAAAAAATACATTCATTCTCACCAAGGTATATAATGTACCCAAGCATCAAAAGTCAAAGTTCTCGCGAAAGGGGCCGCTCGTATAATAACCAGTCATTTATAGCTGTTTCGTTCGAGGAAGGGTGCACTGCTCGCTTTTCCGAGAGCCCCGCGCTGTTATTTTATTTTATTGTATTTATGTATGTATAAGTGTCGGATAATTGCGGGCGATGCTAGCGTGCGGTTCGATTGTTGAAAAAGAAGAAGAGCGGAGAGGACTGAGAGAGAGAGAGAGAGAGAGAGGCGCCGTGAGGCTATTTTGCACTCACGGTACTTTTCAAAGTTTCGCGCGCGCGGGTATATATAGTCTTCTCGTCGGGTTTTCGGGGAAGTTCTCCGGGTATTAAGTGCACGCAGTATCGGTGGGAATGTTAGCGGGGAGCAGTGTTGCGAACAGAAAAATACAAACGTTTCGAATAAGAATATACCGTGTTATAAATTGGATAAATAAATCTTTAAATTAAATCTTTGATTCATCGTGCTTACTAAAAGTTTCTCTATATATGACAACTGAATTACTGAACATTTCATATACGTGTAATTTTTCAAGATATGAACCTAATCCATCCTGATACAGAAATCTTCTTCAATCCAAGCGAGGCCTAACAAATTGTTTATAGCATGCGAAGCGTTCCAGCTGCTGGCTTCGAATAACGAACGAAGCATACCAGTGGACGCATAAACCTACCCATCTAAAAAATGCCCCTAATCACCTATCATTACAGTACACGCCGCTCTCTCTCTCTCTCTCTCTCTCTCTCTCTCTCTCTCTCTCTCCGCTTTAAAGAAGCCCTAAATCAAGACCTCGTTAATTTCCAAGCGCCAGCAATAACGTCGTCTCTTATGCAGAATATCATATACCACAAGATACCGAGGAAAATCCGATCGATGGAAGCGCGCGATAACGCGTGTACTAGCGGCGGCGCGTGGGCGTCAGGTGAGAAAACTCGCGTAGGCGAGCCGCTGCCGCTGCTTCGAAACGAGATCGCGTAATCGCGCCGGAGGATGTTATTACCGAGGGAAGCTTCGCGTCGCTGGGAGCTAGAAAGCAGTATAACAGTGAGGCGATCTACGCGCAACCGCAGATTATTGGATTATTCTTTTACGTAAGTGTACGCGAGAGGCTAATCAACTATTATTCATCGATTAAATCTTGGGCTGTAACGAGCGACGAACTCGACTGCGGCGCAGCGTTGTGCGTTACAGCGCTCGCGGTCCGACGAACAAGTCGAACGAACCTGTTTGCCAGTGTTTTATAGATCGGGAGGGACGCGCAGAGCTGGGAATTTATACATAGATCGGCTCGTAGTCAGCTCGAAAAATATGTGGATCGAGAGCTTAATGGCCGATGGATATTGGGAATTGGAAATATCTCTCTCGACACGGCGGAGTCGAATCTGCATATTGATAGGTAGAAAAGGGCGAACCCAATCAGAGGCAACAATGGCATTGCAAACACACACAGCTTTGACTATAACTAAGATTTTTCGACCGAAAATAATAAGACAGGCCATTAGCTCCAAATACAACTTTCACAATTTGTATTTTGGAGCCGTGTGTGCGCGCGCGCGGGGCGCGCATTCAAGCCCGGCGTTCGCTCGACACAATGCGTCTGATCTCTGAACCATGATATTCATCATTGTTGCGATTGAATAGTCTCTTAGCTAACGTGTACGCGTCCGCAGGTCTATATCTATAGCTCGTGTCGTAGTTGTACTGCGCCGCGCATGCACAAGCGCATTAGCATCACAATGAATCCGGAGAATTTATCGTCGCTTTAATTGCGACATCGACACGGGATCGCGCAGTTGTTGTTATTTATTGCTAATTGAAAACTCATATCGCTCTCGGTCTATACATGCACTATTAAAAAAAGTAACATCGAACCTCGTCGACTCCAACAATGACCGGAGGTATAACGAACTTTGCGCGACTCGCTTGTTTTTGGATTGCTGTGCTCGCGAGCTGGTCTCTCGCGAAAGCCGCTCACGTAGCCCACACGCCAATCAGCCCTTCTCACGAGATCTAAGAAACATACCAATCGCGATGCTATGCCGAGGAGAGAAAAACGTGCGCATGATTAAAATTTCAGATTTTTCCGCGAGGAATTCAATTAGCCTCCGGATGCTTGTGAAAAATCGGTGTCATTGACGGACAGATGTAATCGCGAGCGTTCCAGATCGGCTTTAAAATATAATTAATACCGATCGCGTTACGTATACAACCAATTCTCTTTTTTTTTTCGTTATCAATGCTAGTTGTGCATTAATTTATGCCGCGATTCCAATGTCAATGCGACGTTTAACATTCAATGCGGCGAGCGCGCGTAACCGGCCGATTCGACAAGCATTAAAACAGCGTAAAGTAGCCGTGTATTATATCGCAAAAATCGAACGGTGAATAGATGATTAATGGCGCTCGGTGTTGCGGATTTTTACTCATACGTTTCTACGAGATGCTCTTTTATCGATGAGGAGTTTATCAAGCGCGACGCGATGGAAAACCCGTGTCATCGCAGCTTCCTCCATTCTTCATCACTCTGTAAGATAGTCGCGTCTTCTCCTCGTATATAAGCTAAGCTTTCTCCTTGCGGCAATTCAATAATTTCCTCATTAACGTGATTGTCCAGCTGGACCTTCGTATTAAAAAAGCCGCTCGTAATATACGACGGAGATTTGTTTGGGCCACCTGTTGATTCGCTCAACTCGATCAAGCGATTACTGCGTTGTGCCCGGTTTCAATTGATCGAATAAAGCGCGTCGTCGTCCCTGTTATATTTAAAATTCTGCAATGGAAAAAAAGAGCCGACTTCAATTGAAGCGCCCGCATTCGCGAGTTATTCGCAACACTTACGCATACTTTCCGAGCGATTAAAAGTCGGGAAAAAGAGGCGACACGATGCAACTGCGTAATCACCCAATTAAGCCTTCGGAACGGAAAACGAGTCCAATTCTTTCACACTCTCCAGTTAAAGCGGGCTTCGCTTTTACGCTTCAGCTTTTATGCCGAAGATTAAAGTTTTAGGGTCTAAATTCGAGCTTGTGTACGCAGACGAGTCTGCTCATAGTCAAGGAAGTCATTTCGCCACACGAGTGGGTCAACATACTCTCGTCGCTCTAATTTGAGCGAGCTGCAGCCGATTAACGAAGCGTATCAGCCTTAGATGCGCTTTCCGGGATTCGCGCTTCGACGACGAGTCTGTATGCGCGCATATGTGTGCCAAGCCGATGTGTACTTTAATTTTATTCGCATACGCGCCATAACGCGTCACTACGGCTTTTGAGAAACGAGCCGCGCGCGGCATGCAATTAGAGATGCTGTTACTTGCGCGCTTTAATCCATAGCGACGCTTCCGAGTTTGTTTTATGCTAGAGATGTGTAGAGCGAGCTTTTGTAGAAGCTTCTTGAAACAATAGATGCGATCTTATCCGTGTCCGTGACTAAAACATCAATATGTAATAATATGATTGAGCCGATAGGCCAGTGGCGAACAAAAGAACTTCATGCGTCCATTAGCATTCCTCTGCCATCCAGTTCATTCCGGGCGACTGTACAAGCCCAAACTGTCGCTTACTTAGTACCTCTCGCGCGAGTCATCGTGTAGCGTGTAGTCCCTCTCGCGCATTGTAATAGTTCTCGCGAGCGAGTCTAGCTTTGCGTTTCTATAATAAGAATCTCCTCTTGCGAGCGGACAATGAGGCGTCGCGTCGAACACTACACTGTGGCTCGCTTTCATCCGAAATGAGCTTTTGAAAAATCACATCCGTGATCGTCACTCAGAGGAGGGGCTATTGTGCTGATTCCGCAAATGCCAAGCGAGCTTCGAATGCTTCACCTCTCTCTATCTGTCTAGTCTCTGTACCGTTAAATGAATATATACGATTTACACTTTTAGGTGTAGTTTATTGCTTTCTCAAAAAAGAAAGCTTTGTATAAATGATGCGAATTTCGATCTTTTCGAGATCCTCACCAGAATTCTGAAACGGATACATTTGATAAGCTGAAATTTAGAAAGCATGGAAGTTGACTATCTGACTATCTGACTTGAAAATCTGACACCATCATAACTCTGAAATCGATTCACATAATAAACTTCGACGGATTAGCTTAGCAGAAACCGATTTATAAAATTTGTTTGTCACGATGGTCAAATGTGTCTTTTTATTTATTACTTGACGCATTACCCTTCAACAGGTACTTCACCCTCTAAACTGAAAGCTTTTTAAAAAAATTTTAGAAATCAATAAATTTTTTAGTGGGTAGTGGGTACGAAAATTGACGTGCAATACACTACTGACGCGGTAATGAGCACTTTTTTATTTGTACATCCATATTTTCACAAACAATATTGCCTAACGGAAAATCGCAAGAGAAATAGCGACACGTATACGTCGATACCGAATCGACGCGGAATTCGCTCACGACTAGCTATATACAATACACACACGACTTGCATTATACGGCTAGATTCATTACTAA
The DNA here is from genome assembly GCF_009193385.2 of Nasonia vitripennis. Lineage (NCBI taxonomy): Eukaryota > Metazoa > Arthropoda > Insecta > Hymenoptera > Pteromalidae > Nasonia > Nasonia vitripennis. The sequence goes on along the minus strand of NC_045761.1, from coordinate 17,181,122 downwards.
TCGCTGGCCTCGATATTACACCGCGCGAGGCGGGGACGCGAGGGCAAAAAAGAATAAGAGGAAGAAGCTCTGCCTCATTGTGAGTTGCGTACTCGGTCACACCACTGTCATGAATGACACGACTCGCGACGACGCCGGCAAGAACAAGGTCTCGCGCGACGCTTCGTAGAGAGGATTAATTCACCGCTGCGCATACGCATTGCCGATATGTTTGTCGTCGTGATTTTCACGACGCCGAGAGTTATTTATAGCCGGAGGGATAAATATCGCGAGGCAAAAACGTTTATAAAATTTACGATCGTTGAGCTGGCGACTTTTTTCCCCGCGTCCTCAGCAAAAAAAATCTATGAATAACATAAACAGTCGGCGGTATAAGGCTCGCAATGGAGTGAAAGAAAAATGCCGCGCGCGCCTTCTTCCAAGAGGATTTTCCAATTTGAAGGAAGAAAAAACACTCGTTTGAAAGATGAGGAGTCGGAGAATGATGGGAGACATTTTTCCCGCAACGAGAGATTTTCTTTTATTTTCGTACTAATTTACCCTTCCCCATCGTGTGCATATAATAACAAGACACGTGTGCGCTTCGTGTACCCTTACATTCTCGAAACGAATACCATCGGAGTAATCGATACGTCTGAAAAACCTACCCAAATATTACACGACTTTCCAGTCGCTCAGCTGGCCCGCACGTGTGTTCCGCACAAAGGACGATTTGTTGGCGGCTCTTTAATTTGTAAACTAAATGAAGCGATGTATAGCATTTCCCCCCGTTCGAAACTCCCGTAATATAACCTCGCCGAATAGCTACTAATTCCGACTAACAGCATAATACCAAGACGCCTCGCGAGATCGACGCGCACCGATACCGCAATCCGCCCACAATAACGGCTCGATTTGCTCTCCTCGAAATGTCACCCTATACATTACGTGTATCCCCCGCTCACGGCGGCAAAAAATCCCCGACACATCCTCCTCAATTCACACTCGATCCCTCGGAGCGACATCCGCGAGCTGGTTTTCTCTCGCGCGTGGGCCGAGTTTATACGCTTTCCGAACGAGAGAGAGAGAGAGAGAGAGAGAGAGAGAGAGAGAGAGAGAGAGAGAGAGAGGAAGCAAGTCCCATAGACGCGCACCGCACACATACGAGAGAGCGCGGCTACATTAACGCGGGAAAACATACCAGTCATCTCGCTGGAACGGGAGCGAGAACCTCATAATTTAGCCGAGGGAGCCAGTAGGGAAAACACAAACCGAACGAGAGAACTGCGAGCCGGCCTATGCAAACATCGCTCGGATTTTCAGGGATGGGTTTTAAGGTTATTCGAAATTAAGTCTGTGCTAATAATACATGCGCCTTGTATCTCTTACGCGTATGTGTTATATCTCGGAGAATAATTTCATCTGCGACGAGGGAGACACCCGATATCTGCGTTACGGGCCGTGCGCGCGAAAGCTAAATAATGCGCTGGAATGCTTTTCGAATGGACGTCAAGCTGTCCGAGTGTTTATTTGCGCGCCGATCCTAACATCTTCAATTAATGACCGCCTGTCGCCCGAGAGAGAGAGAGAATTTTTTTTTTCTCGCTGTATCTAACCGGGAACGTGTACAACACACATCAGCGGGAAATTCTTTTCCCGCTTGGTTTATTTGCTCTGGGCGTTACACCCGCGGCTAAACAACTTGCTTACATACATATATCTTTGAAGCCGATGACGACCTTCTAGCTGATCCGTCGGAGGTACGTTCGATTTATTTTTCCCCGCGCGCGCGCGTGAGTTTACAAAAACTGACCTTTTTCCACAGAAGCGCCGGATATCAAACAAAATCCGATCAACTCGCCCGTACACACACTAAATGAGCTCCCACCGATATTACCGGCGGATGACTCGACGCGTATTCCTCCCGAGACGCGGTGATTTCAGCTCTCGCGTATATAACTCGATGGCAGTAAACGGATTACACAGGGTGCGCTGCACGTGACTCTCGTAATCGGCAGTCTAATCGCGACTGGTTTTTATTTTCTCGCGAACAACAAACATTCATTACCCTCCGAGCGCTCAAATTGTGAAATATTACAGGTGAATTTTGAGGAAACGTCCGCCGCGTTCCTCTCGATTATACCGAGAGAGCCAGAGAGATCGCAACTTCAGCAGCAGCGGCAGCGGCAGTTAATAGTCGGCCGCGCGCACCGCGCACGGTCTTCTTGATATACGCTATATATCCCGCGTGCGCGCATGCTATAGCCTCTAACGACTTAATGACGGGAATTCGCCACTTACCGACTGCGCTTCTCTTCGTGCTAGCCTTGTTTCCGAGCGCCTTCATCTTCTCTCTCCTCCTTTTTCCCTCCTCTCTCACATCCGCGTGTACGGGCGGTAAATAAATAGCGCAACAGGTCGTCGGCGAGATGGCCCGTGCGAGATGTGTACGAAGGTCTTAGTCGTGGATTATGATAGAAGGTGCGGCGCTTTTGAATATCGAAGCCTCCGTCACGCGAATATAGCGGCGTCACGTACTGACCCGCACGCACTTCCGGACGGCGTTCGGGAATGTCAATGCCGCCGCGAGTGTAGTGTAACGGCAGTAGCTCGTCGTTCTTTTTTTCCTCCATTTTTCCGCTAGCTGCGATGCATAATACACTGTACGGCAAGCGGTTCAAAGCGGATGAGTTAATAGGAAAACGAGAGGTCGCCTCTAATTCCATAGCTCGCTCGCGAATTTTCTTCGAATATGGAATTCCTATTTCCGCAAAAATAGATTGTTCGTATAGACGTATAGGCGAGCGTTCACGTGTTATTTTGTTGCTCGAAACGCTGAGCCATGGTTTATGTAACCGCAAACGCGAGCGAGCCGACTCTCTGGATCATCCTCGCGCTGGATAACCCAAGTTGACGGATAGACACGTACACGACGTCACCTCGACTGTACGTGTACCTACACATTCGGCGGAGATCGTCCTCTTTTTTTCCTGCGCTCCGAGGAGCCGTAACGATAGTTTCGCGCGAATCCGCAACATGACAAGTCGTCGCGCGAGGAGTTTCGCTCGTCGTCGCTGCTGCTGCTCTGCGTCGAGGTCGATTACGCTGATCGATTAGATTTTCGAGCAGGGGAAAGCCGCTTATGCCTTGGCGGAAATTTTACGAGCTGCATCAACAGACGATCTTCGAAAAATGGAGGTGAGTGCGCCTTTTTCGCTATAAAAAATAATTAAACGGAGAAAATGAGAGACTCGAGTCGCAGGTGCACGTGGTCGGGTTACGCAAGCTCCGCGCGAGCACGAGATTCCAGAAATACGTACCGCACACGCGATCCTTCGCCTTTTCCTCTGTGAATTTGCATACATAAACATGTCGCCGGAGCCGCGCTCGAAAACAACAAATTCTCCACTTTATCGACCCTCGTGATATTCTCACGATTGACAGTTTATTTAGAATCTCTGCTTGAACGTAACGCTTTGCCGCCGTACTTTTTACGCTCTACCCGCGGGCACAACCGTTCGTGACATAATGTCGGAACAATACACGCGCCGCACTTACATGTCTGGCTGATTAGTCACGTAATTAGAAATCAGATAACGCGGCCGCTTCCACAATATCGCGGGACACCTGCTAACGAGCTGCTGCGTTTTTTCGTGCGCACGGAACCGATATGACATGACTAATCCTTTGTCCTGAGCCAGAACGAAAAAGTGTCGATGCTGACATGGCAGGATTATCTGGTCATCGGGATAGTGCTGCTGATCTCGGCTGGAATCGGCGTCTACTACCGCTTCACCGGAGGCCGGCAAAAAACCGCAGAGGTGAGTGTCCAGCAGCAGGTTCTTCGCTCTATACAGATATATTCGTGCACAAAATCAATAATACGATCATATCGCGGCCGATTGAACTGCCAATGCCGGGTAACGAGTTAATCAGTCTCGCGTGCGTATAAAAGAAGCTGCAGCTTACTTATATTTCTGGATGTACGATACCGGAATAACCACTACTGAGTTATACATAACGGCGTATTTCTTTCTCTTAACAAATCGTCTCGCGCATTGTCCGCTGACGTGGCGTGAATAAGTCGATTGCGCCGGCAGCATATCGGCTGGAAATCGAAGTGATATGAGTAATGGAAGTGTCATTAGGATTTATACTCGCGTAGCTCTCTTCGCTCGCGCGTTTAATTAGCCCTCGTAAAAAGCGCGTTATTGAAGAGTTAATCAGCGGCAAGTGGTAGCTTGCGCAGTCATGCATCTAGTCCATCCATATTTCAGAATTACCATTACTGCAGCGCACGCTGCGCGAGCTTCAATAGCGTCTCATTACGCTCGCGCGTATAAATTCCGAATCCACATAATAATCAGCGGCAGCGGCTGCAGGTTGCAGAAGCTAATTATTTTCACCTACATAAAGCCGATTCTTATACCGTATATACTTATTACGTATTGTACAAACACGATTAACCCATCGAAAATGATTTCTCCTCTTCTCTTAACGATGACACTGTAATCGGCGCTACAGGAGTACTTCTCGGCGAACAAGTCGATGAGCATCGTGCCACTGGGCATAGCCTTGATGGTGTCCTTCGTCTCGGCGATCACGATCCTGGGCATAAGCGCGGAGATCTACGCCTTCGGCACGCAGTTCGTCATCCACTACGCCGGAATCATCCTGGCGACCATCGTCGTCGCCTATTTCTACCTGCCGGTCTTCTTCGAGCTCAACACCATGAGCGTCTACGAGGTGAATATAATTGATCGGCTCTATGCTTTCGGATCGGTGATTACGTTCCGTATAAACGGCGGCGACGTCGCAAATCACCGGCAATTACCTCCTCCAGCCGGGCAAATTGCCGCTGGAACGGTATTTTCTCAAATCGCCCAAGCTCATATACCACGATCGCGGTATTCTCGTTACGCGATAGAGCTGACGCTTTGATTCGACTTATGCAATTAAAAGCGCGTAAGATAGAATAACACCTTTATGAAGTATCTCGAAAGGCGGTTCGGCGTCGCGGCAAGACTGACGACGAGCATCGCCAACTTCATGCAGCTGACGCTGTACACCGGGGTGGTGCTGTACGCGCCGTCCCTGGCCATCGAGGCCACGACTGGACTGTCCAGCAAGACGAGTATCCTGGTAATAGCCGTGATCTGCATGTTCTACTCGACGATCGGGGGGATCAAGGCCGTCCTCGTGACCGACATATTCCAGGCGATACTCATGTTCGCCTCGCTCATCTGCATCATGGTCGTGGCGTCCAGCGAAATCGAGGGTGGACTCGGCAACGTCTGGAACATCGCTAAGCAGGGCGGCAGGATCGAGTACTTTGAGTCAGTACTGAGTACACACATAAATCGATCTTTTATATCGTTAAGAGCTTTTTTTAATGAGCATCGAAATTTTCGCAGTTACCGACCGGACCCGACCATACGCCACACCGGCTGGTGTCTCCTGGCGGCGGGTTTCTGCCTATTCTGCTCCCTGTACGGCGTCAACCAAGTGGAGGTTCAGCGGCTTCTGACCGTGAAGTACACAACTACTACACATTCGTTTTTACAACGCGCGTCACCTCGACGTCGACGAACAATAAAACCAATTTGCCACTTCGTTGCAGATCCTTGAAATCAGCTCGGCTGGCCTTGTTCGTGAACCTGCCGCTGCTAATCACCTTCGGCCTGACGACGTCGTTCTGCGGCCTGGTTCTCTACGCCGTGTACAAAGACTGCGATCCCGTGCGCACGGGCGAGATCGCCTCGCACGACCGGATCATGCCCCACTTCGCTGCGACGAAGATGGCCATCTACCCGGGGCTCACGGGCCTCTTCATCTCGGGCATCTTCAGCGCGAGCCTCAGCACGATCTCGGCTATGCTCAACTCCTTGGCCGCCGTCTTCCTCGAGGACTACCTCAAGCGCATCTACGCCCGGCTCGGCAAGACTTTCCCGACGCAGCACGCCACCTTCTTCGGCAAGCTCCTGGCGGTGGTCAACGGCTGCATTAGCGTCGCCATAGCCTTCCTCGCCGGCAGTCTCGGGAGCCTCGTGCAACTGACCCTCTCGATAACGGGCTCAATCTGCGGCCCGGTCCTGGGCATCTTCACTCTGGGCATGTTCTTCGAGTCGGCGAACGAGAAGGGCGCTATCTGCGGCATAGTCACCGCGCTGATCACGTGCATGTGGGCGAGCTTCGGACAGCCCCGGCCGAGGCATCATCCGCTTCCGTTTCACGCAGATGGCTGCAACGCCTCCATCGTACTGCCACCGACCACCAGCGCCCTGCTGATCTCCAGCATGGCGGAGTGAGTGTTGTTTTTGGGGATGCGCGGCGCTGTTTTCACGCGCGGTTTTCGGGAAGTGGTTTACGACGGGGGGAAAAGCTTTCCGTGAAGTCGTTATTTCGGCTACTGCCTAAGCAGCGGGACAAGTGGCTACACTTTTTTCGGGTAAAATATCGTGATCTAGAGCCGATTTGTACGCGCCTATTGGTTTTCCAGCAGTTGCTCGGAAAGTTATAGACACTGAGAGTATGAAAAGTATTTAGCGAGGCAAAACTTTACGACCGACTCGTTAAGCCGTCGAATACACACAAGTCCCGTAGAACGCGCGCGTCGCTGAGAGCAGCGCGCAATTTTTCAAATAGGTTAATTGCGCACTTCCGAGACGCGAATAATGGACGAGTATCCAGAAAAAAGAGCGCCGAGCGAAGCCTCTGTGCGCTTGATCCGGCGCGAATTGTCGGGCCATTATTCGCATTAATTCGAGGGCTTTTAAGTCTAGACAATAAAAATACACGCGTACGTACGTACGTATACGCGGGTGTAAAAAAGAGTCCCGGAAATCCGCAGCGCTTTGTCGCACTCGTGTGTGGTACACTATGAAAAATACAGAAGATACGCGTTTTCACCTCTTTTTTCAGCTAATCGGCGTTTAACGCGCGCTTATAACGAGATTAATTTCCGGCGGCTTTCTTTTTTCACAATACCGCGCGGAAATCAGCGATGGCCCAGTACTAACCAACTATAACGCTGATCAATTTCTAGCAAACCGGAAGCAGAGCCAGCCTCCTACTTCTATCTCTACCGCATCTCCTACATGTGGTACAGCCCGATGGGCCTGACCATCACGATCGTGGTCGGCTACATCTCCAGTCTGATCTTCCGCAAGTTTTCAAGCTCGACACCCATCGAGCCGGACCCGAGCTTGTTCACACCTCTGGTGGCCCGGAGGATAAGACGACGGAGAGCCGACGCCGCGAGGACTACCAGCAGCCAAGTGTTCACGCTCGAGGAGCCGAACGGGAGGCGGCCGTGACTACAGCGTGACGAGGGCGCGTCCGGGGATATCGACGTCGGCAAGCTGTCCCACGGCAAGCCGCCGGTCGATTTCTGGCAGACGGACACCTCGTTCAACGCTTTTCACGATTTCGGAGGAGACGGCGAGTAGCGAGCCTTGCGTCGAGTGCTCTGACCAACGGGATGATTACGAGCGCGTTGTTGTTGTTGTGACCAAGTTTTAGTCGGATCATTGTATCTCGAGTTGATGATTTATAGGTCTGTTTTTGTTGTATTGTAAAAGATATAAGTGAAATTTACTATACTCACAAACTGGACGTGTATATTATAAACACGCGCGCATTCAGTAGCGGTAACTGCGAGGGATCGTTAAGATAACTCACCTGAAACACAAGCAATAAAAACGTAATTACTCAAAGTGCCTTATATTATCATGTTTATTGTTCGATAGCATGGCATATAATAAAGATACACACAGCAAGGACTTATCAGCTAAGCCCGCGTGAAATTTAATTAATTACCGCCCGACGTAATCGAGCAGTTTAATGCGGCAGTATAATCTAAAAAAATTCGAACGAGTGGTATTAAAAATCGTTAAGTGCACTTTGCGGAAAGTCCTCTCCGCAGAACGCGGCCGGCGTCCCCGCGTGGTTATATGACTTATGGCTCCTAAAAAAATCTCCATCTCTCTCCCACGCATTTCCATATTCAACTTGTTCTCGCGCGCTCGAGGTAAAAACCATTCTCCCGGAACTCGGTGAACTTATGGCTTTCCGGCGAACAAGCGTAAATTCGTACCCCGTAAAGTTCACGCGCGGGCAAATGAAAAGCCGCGCAGTCGAGGGAAAAAAAAACACGAAACGAACGAGCCTACGCTCATAAAGCTGCCCAGATGTAAATTCGTATAGTTTTCAAAGCGCCATTCGGACTAATCCAATTACGAACTTTGGCCTCTCCCCGCGAGGGAAGAACACATGCTTCAGAGCTGATTCATCGGAGTAAATGTATACAGCGCGTCTGCAGCGATTGTTATTACTCACCGGGCGAATTAAAAATGTAGGCGCAGCAGTCTTGGAATCGTTTCATTTATGAAATTATAGGCGTACCACGTCCACAGCGATATCGAGTTTATCAAGAAGCCGTGTAAGAACGAGAAGCCACCCCGGCGAGCAATAACAAATCGCTCCGATCGATTGGCTGCGGAAACTCGGGAAAAACTTCCGCGCTATTAGCCGAGTCGCTTTACGCCGCGCCGCTGCGCACGTGCACGTCTCGAATTGCACTGTATACACGTGTGTGTGTGTGTGTAAGGTGGCGCAGGTATTTGTCGAGGCGTGGCCCACCCTCTGAGAGAGAAACCGGACCTTCGAGTCTCGTGAGAAAGTGACGTGTGTGTGTGCGTATACGACACAGAAACGCACGCGTTGATGTTCGCGCACACGCGTCCTTCGAGCGCCTATTAAAATGATTACGTTTTTGGAGCCTTTTTTGGAGAGCTGTCCATTTAATTAATTGTGACGTCGAGATAAACACGCGCCGAGAGAGATGATGATGGCCGTTATTAGGTGCGTGCGCGCATGTGTCATTGATGGAAAATTGAGTTGCTCTCGCGACGACGAGAGACGTGTTTTACGTTTTTGTCGGATAATTGGCCGGGGAATCGAGAGAGAAAGTATCTTATATTATAGGATTTTTCGTAATGCTAATAATGTTTATGAGCTTCGAAAATAAACGATATTACCTTCTAGCTCGATAAGATCCAAGATAGCAGCTCTCGAGGAAATGAAAAAGTAGGACCATTACACTTGACGAATCGCAGTCGCCGGTGAATTTCGCGCACGGCAACCCCTTTGAAACTCGCGGCACGCACCTCGCTCCTTCGATTCGATCTACCTACACTACACACGCACTCAGCCTGATTGACCGCGTCGCATATAGTATTCCGACGATTTTCTCCACTCTCCGAATGGAATTTAGGAAATTGGATCCGACCATATGTCTCCGGGAGCACAATCATTTCGCAAACTCACCGCGCGATGACCGAGCGCATACACGGACTTTGTGGATCCATAATAGCATAAAGCGAAGAAAAGAAGCTTACGGGGGCTATTCACGGCGAGTCGATTTTTCGCGCTCTGCAGCGCCGTATGCTTCTATGGTTAATCTTATAGGAGCAATTACAGGGCTTATCTGATCGGCGCAATAGTGCGTGCGCACTTTTTCTCGGTTTATCATCTCTGTGTACTCTGGTACACGCACAATTACATGGAGAAAAGTGTGCGTGAAAGGGATAGATAGGATTATTCTATTCGCTCGTAATAACAGGTTTGAAAATCTGACTTTAAAGAATGAGTCGGCCATTTACGTCCATCTGTTATCCACAAATATGAGTACCAACCGGCCCCCATGCACACACAGCACACGCGCGCGCGTGTCTTAATTTCGCGGCAGCTGCATTTTATAACGTTATAGCCGACTATACGTCGATTACGATAATCGCCGGCCAATTAGGCAAAACAAATGTTTTACGCGTCGATCATCGGCTCGAACGAGCGCCTAAACAATGGTCAGCACGCGCTTCATCCAGATAATCCCATTGTTTGGTACGTCGATAATTTATGCAAGCCCGTATACACACCGGCGAGTTTTCGCTGCAAAATCGATTGCATTCGCTCCTCGCGGAAAGAAGCGCGTCGCGTTGTTCACAATGAAGGGATCAATGCGAATCTCGCGGGGCCCTGGAAGAATGGAAAAGCCGAGGAGGAGGAGGAGGATCGGCTCATGAATGGTACGTTGACCAGCGGCTTCGACGTAGTATCCAGCCTCCTGATCTCCCTCTCTTTCTCTGCACACGGACGTGAGGCACTGCGGCATTCCTACGCTTGCTTCAGCCGGCGCGTGTACACGCTGAGGGAGAGTCATAATAATGCGGCTGGGATGCAGTGCTGGGTTTTAATTGTTTCGGGATTATATACCAATGCTTTGGAATCGCGGTTGTGATTGTCCATGGTTTTACGCGAAATTTGCTGGGTCACATTATTCCACGAAATGTCAAAATTATCATAAATTGCATTTGTCGAAATGCACGCTTATAATTGTAAAATTCGAATCGTCCATATAATTAAAATAATAATACACTCGCAGCGTACAAAGATTGTGAAATTTTTCAAAGGTTGATTGGAGCAGAAGCCCTATCATCAGCAGTATCGTTATGAAACCAATCGACTTAAGCAAGAAAGAGGATTATGCAGCGGAGTGCGTACTCAAGACAAGATCGAATTAAAACTTTGCCAAATTGAATTCCACGATATACCAGCGAACTTCAGAACTCAATCCCGCTAAAAGGGTGCCCCCAAGCAGATAAAAACTCTTCAGTCGAAATCAGCCGAAAATTAAAAAAAAAATAAGAATTCGCTGAAAAACTCGATCAGTCAGTCCGGAACAACCGAGCAAAATTGCAGTGACGCGTCGATACACAGCTGCATCATAAACAAACCGACATCTCAGCGTAATTTGAGCTCATCGTTTTGTACTTCAGCTTGAATAAAAAACGCGCGAATCAACACCGCGCACGATCGCAAAAAAAAATCGCTGACCAACTTTGGAAAAGTACAGCGAGTAGTTTCGCGGCAAACAATAACATTACAGCGGGGGTGGACTGGCAGATGCGAGGCACGGCATCAGCTGCAGGACTTTCTGCTCGTTCTCGAAACTTTTGCTCTGCTCCTGCTTCGCGCCGTCAGCTGCTGGTCCGGCGATACGCTCGTAAATCGGACGATTCACGATTCCTGGCCACTATGCGCACTTTTCATAATGGACGCGGCATACGGCGCTGCAGATTTCGGGCGGTTTTGCGGCCACTCGCGCGCGGGGGAGTGAGCTGCCGTATTGACCGGAAGCTAAGTAGCCGTAAACACGGGGAGTTTATTGGTGCTGTCCCCCGTGCCCTGAGTGACAAATGTACATGGGAGTCGATACACTTGGAAATGTATCGAACTTCGTTTTATTAGACGTATACACACATAGCTGACCGCGTATAGAGCCAATCCTCCTTGGAGTGCAAAAGCACTAGAGAGTATATCAATCGCCAAGGAGGTAAACCAATCCTCTATATTTCTGTCATAAACTTCGTGTTCTCTCTATCAACTATCAAGCGCGCTTCCGCAGATAAACCGCGCACGCACACGCACTATTCTTAGTCGAGTGCTTCAGCCCCTGGAAGGAGACCAGCTAAAGTTGAACAGATGCAGTGGCGGCGTGAAAATAACCCGCGGAATTTCGCGTGCGTTTCATCTTCGTTCGACGCGGCAGCTCGCGATCATTGTGTAGTCTGCGGTCAGGGCAAGTCAATCTCTCAGCTTGCGAAACCGCGCGACCGTTAAAACGAGTACGTTGGCCCTCGTGCGCGTATACGTGTGACGGATGACTGCGCAGAGATAGTTGCCGCAGTTGGACTGGCTTTCCTAGCTGTAGTTCGTACGATAACGAGCCGCTCGCGATTATTATTGTTGTTATTAAGTGGCGATAAATCCTGACTTTTGCTCAGATTCAACAATAATGCGCTTATGCACAAATCATTCATTTTTCAGCGGGAGTCTCGCGCGCGGCGCCGCCTACGCGCTAAAAGACATACGTATAACACGTGTGTGTGTGTGCGTATAACTCTCGCGAGCTGCGGGGCCAAAGTGAATTCTATGATTTTACAGCCGCGTCCGAGCGAAGAAAAGAACGAGTTTTACGAGGCCCCGCGGAGAAAAGGCAGCAGCAGCAGCAGCGCAGTATTTGAAGTGGTAGACTCGCTCGGCTTTATGTACCTACAGCAAAGCGCATCGTGACCAGAAACGTACACTCGCGCGCGGGCTGTTTGTACGTACATTATAAGCGCGCGCGCGAGAGGTATATCTCGGCGTATCAAAAACCGCGAGAGTGCCTTCCCTCCCCCGCCTCTGCTGACCCTCTCGCTTTGTGGCGCGTTATTACACACGCGCGCGTGTTATTTACAGACGCACTGGAGAGAGATGGATATCGCTTTGGCGAACACCGGGAGCAGGAGGTGGAGGAGAGGAGGCTCGTAAAAGCTCCTAGCTACACCTTGTTCGCGAGAACTGCATGTGGGAGATTCGCGAGTTGAGGTAGGATATCGGCTGGTTGCTCGCGTTGAAGTGAAGGAGATGGGCACGTAGCACCGTGATCGATCGCGACGAGTTTTTGCGAAACTTTTCATTAGCATACAAAGTGCAGGCGATTATTTACACGCCGTGCGAACCGATGCTGCAGCTCTCGCAGATCTTAATCTTCGTAATTTTTTGATTGATCGTCGCTAATACCTCGGCGTCATTAGCGCGCCGGCGAGAGTGCGAGCAATAACTCAAGCGAGCCGCGAGAAAAATCCACGAAAGCAATTATACCGATACAATGCTATCTATCCGTGGCGAACGCAACTGACCGGCGAACAATTGGCCATTCGTCTCCGACACGCGCGCGGAAGTCAAATTTCGCGATCGGGCCGATAAGTATCACACACACACACACACACGCGCGCACACACACACAGAGATCTGCTTTGGCACCAATTTAGCTCCGTGCTCGGATAAATCGCGCGATCGGTATCCGCCGACCGACTCGTGATCGGCGCTACCACCTCCGAGTGATCCGGTGATGGAGGATCGCTATCGACGGCGAGCCGATTTATAGGGACGATTCCTGCAACGGCGCTCCTGTGTTTTTGTCGACGGCCGAGTTGACCCGGAGATAAGCGACTGCGAGCGAGGACGTCGTGTAGCAGCTGCTGGAGGAGGTCTTTCGTTAGATCGATTGGCTGCAGGTCAGATTAGGTTGTTTTTTCAACGCTGCCAAGTTTGTTTAATGAAGAATCATCCCGGAGAATTCGAGCTAAAAAAAGGATGACTCAATTGGCTTCGACAAATTGAAAGATCGTCCCCAACAGCCTCGCGCAAGAATCGTGTCTCCCGAGTGAAATTCCAAGGCACTTTTCTCCGTCTCTATACACGTCGTCATCGCCGATATAGGTGCACACGACGGAACAATGCGGCTCTTTCCGGCTGTACGACCCATAATAATCATAATCATCCTTACACCCACTGACTCTTTTTCTCTCATCACTCGCGCGCGGTAAGAGATATCTACCAAGGAGGCCGCTTGGCGTCGTCTTTTTAAACGCGGGAGGGACATGCCATCGGAATTCCCCCGGCTCGCGATCATTACATCTCTCGGCGGCGAATCATTGTCTGCTCGGGGATTCGTGGAATTCTTCCACGCGGAGATTTCTCGGCGCGGTAATGTGCTTCTCGTGTTCGAAATTTTCTCGTGCAGCATCTTACACGCGAATCCCGTCGGCTGTGGCTTGTTCTCTCTCTGGGTCACGCGAGAGTGTATGGTATATATTTATAATTACTCGACAGCCGCTTTTGTACGTGCGTCTTGTGCTTATAGTGTTCGAGAAAGAAGCGCGCGTTTGTTTTGATGGGAAGCTGAGAGTGGCTTGAGAGAGAAGCACGTGTTTGCAGTGCATAAACTTTGCTCTTTTGCCGTTCGCCCGTGCACACGCGTGTGCGTAGGTGCTGGAAAGGCGCTTTCATGTACTCCGAGCGATGAAAGCAGGAGTCATCGCGAGAGGCGAGAGTTGTGATTTATGGTGCGTTCGCGGATGTGAAATTTGAATGGATATCAATGTAGTGGAAAATGGGGAATTTAATTTTAGCAGTTTGAGCTATGATAAGAGAAATTACCTGTTTTTCGCTGAAGTATATATTATAGTAATTGTTGTAAACTATAAACGGATAATTTGATTTAATTCATTAGAATATTATATTTGTGTTTTTTTTTGTTACGCAGCATAACATTATAATCGCACCGAAATATTGTAACCGCGCCGATTGAAATCACTTAAATTGTACAGGCGAAATATTTCTAACAACCGCTATCATATATTTCTGTTATACAGGTGGGCCGTAACATCACTCACCCACATTGTTGATTTAACCACCAAATACATACTTATTTTTGTTAAACAATACAAACAAAGTCTTTAAACCTTTTCCCCCTAACCAAATCCTGGATCCGAATGGCTCCCCGACCCTGGGGAAAATACAAACGTTACAAAAGTGACGGCATCAATAATATCAGATATTGATGGACAAAATGCGATTCATATATTTTACAGCATGAGCGGTCCATAAGCATGCCCAACAAAAGGCAGTTTTGGCATAGGTCACGCATCGCTATATACACATTCTGAGCGCAAACTGATTAGGGAAATAGCAAACAGCCTGTCGCGCCACCTATATTTGCAGACCAGAAACTAGAGAGCCGAAAAGATAAAGCGCCGGAGGAAAGGCCAGTCCAAAACCGTAAATTTTTCAAACCTTTGAAATAAATCGGTTTTTGTTGAAAATTAATTTCTGTAAACATTTGCTTGAATTCTACTGTGTACAGTTATTGAGTCACATGTAATTTTACTCAATATTCTACAACTGCAATGCCGAAAATGAAATTGAATCAATAAAATAAATGACAGAAAAGACTAAGCTACAATTGGCGTTTATAAATATAGTCGTTTCTATTAGACTGAATCACGAAAAATGGGGGAATCAATGTCAAATGTTCAGCGATAATGTTTATATTCTGTCGTTATTATACGAACCATATTCTTAACAACTGACGATAACAGGTCAGAACATAATTGTTAGTTGTATACTTTATCAAACAAATTTTATTAAGTATCGTGCGCTTTTATCTATATTAAGAAAAAAAAACAATCTTGAATGAAATTTCGCCATAAACTTCAGATTGACTGATCCGCACCACCCGGTTGAAATATCGCCGGGGAAATATGATTCCGGCGCATTCCTGCGTCGGCATAATGCCGATTGCGAGGAAAAAACAAAGCCGTAATCGGATACGGGATTAATGCCCTTTAAGTACTCGCACTCGTATAAGCGCGTATATCGAGCACGGTCGATGTGTGCGCACACATTGCGACAGGTCTTGAGCTCTTACTCTCGCGCGATTTTTCCTTTTCTGCGCGGGTACACATATCGCGCGTTATGCGAAAATTAAATTCTGATGGAACGACCGTTCGCCGAGAGAAGTATGCGTATCGCTGTTGGTGGGATTAAGTACGCATTGAGCAATTTGCATGTTTACCGGCGGATATTTCGGGATTGGGTTCTTGGCTCGGATTTTGCGGGATCACGGCGTTTTATTTTACAGAGAGAGAGAGAGAGAGAGAGAGAGAGAGAGAGAGAGAGAGAGAGAGAGAGAGAGAGAGAGAGAGAGAGAGAGAGAGAGAGAGAGAGACGGTCGGAGTAAGTTGTCCGGGTGGCGTTAACGAGGGTCGCTTATCAAGAGATACCTTATTCGAGCTGAAGGAACGAGCGTCTTTTATGATCGTGATTTTATGTAAATTCTCTAATTTTCGTATAAATTCAAACTTGGAAATCGAGTATACGGATGCAATCGCAACTTGGCTAAATTGTATGCTGGTATGCGCGTAAAGATGTTGGACGATTAGTCCTTTTTGAAAAAATCTGGGATATACCGTGGGATTAACGTACAAACCGCCATTAGTGTTTCTTTTTGTCTCGTCGAATTTCGAGAGGGCCAGTTTCAAGGAACCACATCAATCTTCGTCCTTCCGATCGTTAGGCTACCGAAAATAC
The DNA here is from genome assembly GCF_009193385.2 of Nasonia vitripennis. Classification (NCBI taxonomy): domain Eukaryota; kingdom Metazoa; phylum Arthropoda; class Insecta; order Hymenoptera; family Pteromalidae; genus Nasonia; species Nasonia vitripennis. Next base: position 17,165,165 of record NC_045761.1, on the reverse strand, counting down.
CTATACTACTGCTTCGGTGATTTTCTACCCGCAGTCAATTAGGCCCTCGTCGGGTCTCTGGAAAATCCTCTCTCGGCTAAATGGAAACGCGTGAAAAATCGGCCGTCAAAAAAGGAATGATCGTCGGGCTATGGATTGATGAACGAACTAGAAAAATTTAAATCATTCCCTTCACCGATATTTATGATCGGTGTATAGGTATGTACGTGGCAAAAAATCACACTCACGAAGAGTTCGGTTATACTCGTGAGAGGTAGCCCCGGGAAGGAACCTGTCGAAGGATTCATCTCAAGTGTCACCGAAAAATCACGAGGAGGAAACCTTTGTTTCAGGCGGTCAACCGAGGCGTCAAGTTGCCGCTCTCTCGCTCTCCCGCCCCAAGAAAGTCCATCTTCCGAGAAGCAACACAACACCATTCCGAAACTCTCGCTTTTTTCTTACAATTGCTTGTATCCCCTTTTCGCACGAAAAAAATACCGGGCGGTAATACAGCGAAATTATGCAATAATAAAGTCGTGGCTTTTCTTCAGCCCGGCGCGCGCTCGCAATGATAATAAAATACTTTCCCAGTAGGTGAGTAGGTTTTTACCTCTCGCTTCGGAATTCCATACCCCGCATCTGCTCCGCGCGGCTGTCATTTCGTGATCGTAAACGCGTCTCTCGAAGCGGGAACAATGGACTACTTATTAGTCGGCTCTCCCGCAGAATCCGGTTAAAAGCGAGAAGCACGTCTGATGAGATTACCCTCTCGAGCTTCTTTCGCGGTAGCTCGCTATGCTCGGCCTCGTTTTGCTCCGCGTCGTTATGTGTACACTTGTAATGTGTGTGTGTGTGAGAGAGAGAGAGAGAGAGAGAGAGAGAGAGAGAGAGAGAGAGAGAAATATGCCAACTCGCGCGCGCGTTCCGGAAAGAAAATGAACGCCCCCGCCGCGCGTGTTACGTTTTTGCGTATTAGCAAACAATTATATCGCACGCGCGAATAAGTCGAGCGTAGTAGGCTACTCTGGATTAGTTTTTGTCTCGGCGGATGGGATGCGGCCACCCGTGAAAATGCTTTACATAATCGCCCCGGTTTAAGTGGGATTTATCCGCTCGCATAAGCCGGATGCGTGTGCGTCGTATACACGCGGCTTCCCTCTCTGTATGTTTGTTCTCCTTTTTTCAACAGGTCCGCGCCGCTATCGTGATTTCCGCGCGCGCGCGCATATTTTAGCGGGAATTACTTAACGCCTCGTTCGATCGATCATTTTTACCTGCGGATTAATTTTCGCGGCGTACGAGTGACGCGAGATATATATTCACCGGGACGTTTATGTCAGCCTCTGCGACAGTTAGCTCGAAGTTGTATAGGCGTCGATAAAATACGGCGTTTAACACTCATTAGGTCACCCGGAAAACGGTACGCGATACTTCTCACGCTGAAAAAAGCAACGACGCGTAAGTATCTCGTGTACAACCTCGATTCTAAAGTGCGACCAATAAAAAGGTACCAGCACTACTCACACTGCGCGCGCACAAAAGGGTGTCAAGAGATAAAGGACGAGCGTAAAAATCCAAAAGTCGCCGTGGAGAACTGGGTCGATGCGTCCGATCGCAATCTCTCTGGATACAGCCAAGAGCTGTGCCCATACAACTGCCTCTCGCGCATGTGCACTACGCATATATACACACAAAATTGGCATTGTGTTCGAGAGACATAAGGCTGGCGCCGCCGCCCGCATCTCGCGCGCATATGTCATAAATAATACTCGGCGACGATTCGTTAGCCGGGAAAAATCGAGCTTTCCCAAGCGCGCGCGTTTGCCAACCGGCCTCGCTTTTATTTTATTTTTTCTTTTTTATTCCTTTTTCCAAGGAATAATCCTTCTGAGACGAGAGACGGTATCCGGCGCGTGACCCGGCCGCGGAATTACGAGCGGCGTCGAGCGAAGGATGCCTCGTACGTGCTGCTGCTGTTCTCTCACGCGGCGAGTCACGAACCGTTAACAGTGACGAACAAATAATCGGGGTGTTGTTGGTGTGCGTTCAGGTTCTTTGGGAGTAGTGTGGGATGTATAATGAAGAGAACTGCGGGGATGTTTTTTTTTTTTGAGGGGAGAGCTGCTTCCTGGGAAAATACAGGGCTTTTTCGAAAAACCGCAAAATTTTTGTAGGATTTTTACTGTTACGAAGGATAGATTTTGCTACTTATTAGTTTAATAATTGCAAAGTTTGATTAGTTTAAAGTAAAATCATCAGTCCAGAGTATAACAACAGTGAGATGCCGGCGCCTACCATTAGAATCAAGGGACTTTAGTACATTTCTACTCTCTCCCGTACATTAACTCCATTCCATAAACGCCATACACGCATTGCAACGCCTCTCCTCAGCCTATATATAAACTCAACCTCAAGTACTAGCATTCAAGCCGAGTCAGACACGCGCATCGCTCAAAATCACACATCTCGATACTTCGTCCGATTCACACACTGTCACACAGAAATAAACTCAATTTGTTTCTCTCACACCGCAACTCGATTTTCAATTCGCGGCTCTCGACTCGGCGGTGCCTCTTATCAGCGCCCCGTACGCTCCTATACGATATATCTCCGCAACACAGAGCGCGCGCTCGTGTTAAGCACAATGGGACGGTTAATCATTAACAAAGTAAGAGCGCTGCCGCCACCAAGAGAGAAACGCTGGAGATCGCGTTGGGAGATTAAATCCTTGTGAAACGTATATAAATACAAGCGGCTTTGTACGTGTGCGTCGTTACACCCATACACGCCTAAGCGTCGTATAAGAGATGGGCTCGCGTTGTGTACTGTAGCAGTTACTTCGCACCTTTCGCGCTCGCGCGGAGACAGAGTTTCGGTGTCCGGAGCCGCCGCCGGCTTTTGTCTTGCTCTGCCGAGCGTGTAAACGAGGAGCTCGGGTGGGACTATGCTCGGCTCCGGCGGTTTATTTTCTTTTCTCTCTCTCTCTCTCTCTCTCTCTCTCTCTCTCTAGAGCTCCCTCTCGCCTTAACGGCGGGATCACGAGCGTCGCGGGGGGTACAACGATCCTCTTTCTCTCTCGCGAGCGAGCTTGCGAAACGCTTTCTATAACGGAAGGCGACATGTATAGGGGAGTTATTTATAGCCCGGAGATAAATCGAGTAATTTATTTTTCTCAATTATCGCCTAGACCACATTCTCTCGGTAACGGCTGACTTCTCCGCGGGAAATATCCAGCGTCGATATTCCTGCACCCCGAGAGGAAAACAAAGGGTAGCATCAGCCGTCGAGAGGGAAAAAAAGCCTCTGGTACAGCATCCCCCTTAATCGCATTAACATTCTCGGGGTTGGCGTGTGTATACGCGCGCGGCACCGGAAGCCTCCGGCTAATGATCGTTAAAACGTGCCGACGCGAGGCGCTGGCACATTACCGGGATTCGAAAATATTCAGCTCCTTTTTATTCAGATAGCGCGCGCGACGCCTGGAGGCATTGTGCAGCGGCATGCATCTTTCTCCCCGCAGGAGCCGGGAGGATTCCATGTGAAATTCAGATTTCAGGGGCGATTGTGCGCGATGATACAATAGTGCTTTGCACCGGTGTTTCTTGTTATTCTTACCTTTTTTCATATATTGTATAGAATTTTTTACGCAGATATAAATAATGCATTATGTTTCGTAATTTTTGCGAAAATTTTGTCCGACTTTGTAAAAATATTGGTTTCTCTAACAAATTAATCTTTGTTTAACGTGAAACATCATTAAGACAGTATTTAAAAACCCCGACAAATCCGCCTTTTATTTCCGAAAACACGAAAAACCGTCGGCGTCGTGTCAAAGACCGGCAACCCCGGCTGGCGAAGAAGAAAAGAATAGTTTCCGCACGAGCGTGCATGAGAGCGCTGGCTCTAATCTGGCCCTCTTTGCAGCAGAAAATTTCTTTTCTCCTATTTTTCGAACTCTGCACAGGGAGCGAGCTTTTTTTTCCAGCGGCGGCGAGCGTAAAGTTGGAAATTTTGCGAGAGAAACTTTTCGACTGTGTACTGCCGCGTTGTTTCAACGATGATGAGCCGTCTGCGCCGTTGTTGCTGTTGTTGCGACGATTGCACTTTCGTGCTTTTAATTGAAGCACTGTTTTAGTTGAAAGTGTAAAATTCATTCTCGGAAATAAAAACTGCAAAGTATCGATATAAGAGCGCATTGTTGCAGCGCCGACGAAAGATACACACATAGGCTCGAAAATCGATTTCACATACTGCTGCGGCGCGCTCTAATAGAATAAGTTACGCTCTATACCCCGCGTTTATAACCGATACAGGCGCGTCGCGTGTCTGTTTGCCAAAGGTCTCGAAAGCTCCACAATGACTCCGGAATCCCGAACGAAACGCCGAGCGTGTAATTTTCGAGGACAAATATTTGTACAGCGTCTGATGCGTCTCTCTCCGCGAGTATACGGGCCCTTGTTCGCGGCCCATCGTGAAATTCCGCCTCCTTCCACTCGGAGCCCCGTATTATACGTGCGCCGGCTTTTTGTATGTGCGTCGGTGCCGAAAAAGTTACGCAGTCATTATTATTCCGTTGGATGCTGCTGCTGCCGCCGAGACTTATCGGGGCTGAATATCGCGTGGGTTATACGGCGCGCGGAGATGGAAATCTGTTTCGTTGCATTCCGGCTCTCTCGTGTGCGTAGACCGGGGGTTACTGTGCTGTTTGTTATTATGCGGCTATACGCGCGATGACAGATTTGCTGTGGGATTTTCGTCCTCTGTTGCGCTCCGTGTTATGTATTGTATATAGCAGCGTAAACAACCCTCGGTGTTTTCTCTGAATTTCATCACAGCGTTGAAATGCGTCAAGTTATCTTAATTATCTCCGACTGCTTCCAAGACACGAAATAACTCCCGGGCTCGCGTCGCTCTCATGTGAAATTCGGCAATTTGCTGGGCGTAGCAGAGCGCGCACATCCATACTCGAAACGACGACCCTTTCGCCGCTTGCACATGCAAGCGAAAGAGACAGCAGCAGCAGCAGCGGTTGCTCGCATAAGCAATAAGACGCGCGCAGCCCAGAGCATCGAGTGGAGAACAGCTCACGTCTGGCGATTTACGATCGCGAATCGGCCGTAAATCACTTCGCGATTCTCATAAAGTATACGCACGCGCGGCAGCCGCGCGCGTATAAGAAAGAAACACGCTCGCGCGCGGAGCGCATGGCTCTGCCCCGAGACCTCACGATTTCCGCTTGTCTCAGCCCTCGAGAGCTTTTTCTCTCCGCGTCAGCCGCTCGCGCGGAGAGTTTCGGCTGCGAAGAAGTTTTTGCGCCGCCGTCTGTTTTGAATTTTACGATGAGAAAAGTTTCCGCCCGCGTTTAATTACTCGCGGAGGGCTGATGCGTGCGTGATGAAGAGGTCCTTTCTCGCTATAAATCATCGGCATTGAAAAACAGATCACATTTTGGGCTATTGTGAATACCGTCCCGCGGGGATTTCCCAAAGCAGCGGTCTGTTCCACCCTTTTATTGCGGGTAATTTGCCGGAGCAATTTTACGGGACGCCATGCGACGACGCGCAGGTATATAAACGAGCGCGAGCATAGCTCGACCATACGTTAGCCTCATGCTGCGCGAGAGAGAGCGAGCACATGTGGCGGCGTGTGCGCGCGAAGACTCGGCCATTGTTAGGAGAAAAATTTTATAACCACCCTAAGCCGCCCTTCACGCTGTCTAGTTTTATAATGCCGGAGAGTGGGATGTGCATGTGGGCCTGACCTTCGGTCTGTTTGCGGATTTTTACACTGGCGTGTTGCTCTCTCCGTGGAGCTTGAGATTCTAACATAAACGAAATTTTTTACTGTCATCAAAGCACACCTTCCGCATTCTATCTCCGCGTGAACAGGATATAAAAGTCTCTCTCTCATTCACGAGATCTATTTCGCGTCGCGGCGCCGAACATACAGCACACGCGTCGCGGCGTCATTTGCGCTCCGAGAATTTTATACACACACGCAAGCGGGGCTAACGCTCCGCACTTCCGTAGGCCTCTCTAAATTTACGCAGCTTCTCGCGCGGCGCCGATCTATTTTCAATGCCTTATAATACACTATACAAGCGCGCGAAACGCAGCGCAGGGGCGATTCGACGAATGCCGCGCGGCGTGTATTTTTGTACACACGGACAAAAGTCGCACCGCGCGAGAAGTTTTAATTAGCCGGTGTTTTAAGGGAGGAATTTCAGCCGCGAGAGCTCGGTGCGATGATGGACGGCTATTCTCGGCTGGCTCTGTAATGTTGCCGTTTGTTTTGCCACACGACCGCGCGCGTGTACGTTATGTAAGTTGTAAAAAGAGGCTAAGAATATATTGCGCTAGCTCTTATACGCTTTGATGCTAATGGAGTCGTGTTTACGCCGCTGAAAAACGCGCGTGTGTATGCGGGAGAGTCGAAAAAGAAATAAATCGTCGAGTCGACTGTGACACAATGCAACGGGGACCTTGAAAAATGTCGCGAGCGATGACGTTTTGATCAGCAGCGGAAGTCGCGACAATGCGCCTCCGTCGGGGGGAGAGAAGAATTATGTGCCAGACAATCCCTGATTCCGGGGGATGATGCGCGAGCCGGCTGATGGAGTTATTATATATATGCCACCGAAAAGGATATTCGAAAAGCCGAGTCGTAATAATGATAATACGGCTTTGAGCCGCTGCTGCTGTGTACAGTAGTGAGATGCGGATATTAGCCGTCTCGCCGACTTTCCCCCCTCGGCTTTCTCGTTATTTCCCCGTCTCTGAGCGCACTTCTCTCTCTCTCTCTCTCTCTCTCTCTCTCTCTCTCTCTCTCTCTCCCTCGCTCTTTGCCCTTTTCTTCAGGAGGGACTCGTCGCTTGCCAGAACGTTGCTCTTTCGAAGCTTCGCGTCTACGTCGCACGAAATACCGGCTTTTCAAAATACTTCTGCGAGGAACTTCCATGCGAGTATTATGATGCCGAGCTTGAATGAATAACTCCAATACAATAGCCATAATTAGTCGGGAGAATAACGCGGATAGAGACGTAAACAATGCAGAAAGGATTCTTTGTTTTTCTTTAGCTCCGCGCCGTCGGGGTATGAAAATATGCGCGCCGAGCTTTGTCAGTACGCGGCGCAAAGAGACGAGGCAGACACGGCGCGCGGCTAATTCTGCGCTTGCAAGCGCACGAATCGCTCGAATCTTTTGGGCTCGCGCGCGAGGAATCTCCTCGCGTCCTTTTGTCGAAGTTTCTTTTGCGAACCGTTGTGCAGTGTATACCTACGGCAGTAATTAGACGGTGAAATGCTTGTTTCGCGAGTGTTGTTTCAGCACCCCTCGACAAAAAATATTTTGCAGGGAACTGACAAACAAAATTTTTTCGAGCTTATCACTTTGTATAAAAGCAACAAATAATACATGAATGAATAAATAAGTTTCCAGTAAGTGTATTTTGGCTCTCTGACAACATCACAGCCGAATAAATTTTTCCCCATATAAATTATCATATAAAAATAATAATACGACTGAGATAAATGCCGGCGTGTACACAGTCCGAGATTTCTAATTTCGCGATAGGCCGCAAAGCCCAGTTACCGCTCGCTCTCCGCATGGCTAATGCATTAACACCATCAATTAACGCAGCCGCGCGATTTATATCCGCGCGAGCGCTCCGCCGAGCCAATTACTCAATGGAGCAGCGACACGACGTTCTGCTGCCGCTGCGGGAGATAATCGCGCGAGCAAGAGGCATTTGCACACCGGCGCGCCGCGCATAATATAATATAACGATTCGCACAAGCCGTATACGCTTGTGTCTATGCATCTTTTTTTACGTGCGGAAAATAATCAGCTGCGCAAGAGCGCGTTAAGCCGATCGTCGAATGAATGACTGACTTTCACTGCTATTATGCGAGGGAGATAGGACTGTCGAGGCCTTGGGTCTTGGATTGTTTGTTGTTATTTTTGCGGCGTATTTATGGGAAAATGTGTATATGAGGCTTTTTTGCGCTCTTTGTTCGGTCGGTTTCTCATGAATTGATAAAAACTAGAGCAACTTATAATCGTGGTTTTTGCCGTTCGTAATTGAAAAATCGGTTAAATGATCACCGATCGTCGGTTAACGTTTCGAAAATTCTTCCTCTGCAGCTCGATACCGGCGATCCAAGGATGCGCTTGATTAATCCAGGCACACGCGGCCGATCTTCTACGCGTCTCTTTACCATCTCCCCCTTTTCTTTCGCATCCTCCGCTTCTTCTTCTTCTCCTCTTTCTCCTAAAATCAAGTGCGTCGCGCGAACTGCGATGTGGGCCAAACACACCAGCCACATGTCGCGCTTCGTATCTATATATACGTGTACGCCATATACTCGGGCTGAACTTATAAAGTGAGTAATAGCTCCTCATTATCAATGGCGGCCACTTTTGCCAAAGTGCCTCGCCTCTCTCTGCCGCCTGGGAATTTCGGAGCAGATTCGTCGGTCGTAATAATAATCATGGTAATCATAAGGGAGAGTTGTTTTTGCTATACGAACACGCGATTGAATTGGAGACTCCCGCGCGATTGAGCCGTCGTGAGAAAGACTTTTGCGAGTGACGAGCTGACGAGCGGTTCCTTTCATGGCAGCTCTCGAAGATGGATTATATCGTCGGCGTTTAAAAATAGACGTCAGACCAACGGCGGAATAATATATTAGCTGTAAACTTTGCTTTCGGAAAGAGAGAGAGAGAGAGAGAGAGAGAGAGAGAGAGAGAGAGAGAGAGAGAGAGAGAGAGAGAGAGAGAGAGAGAGAGAGATCTATGAGCAATATTTATCACGTGCGTTTGTTTAAGGACGCCCACGCGCGAGCGCGTAAATCAAAAGCGAGCTTTGAAGTCGCGACGATCATTGCTTGCGAATAATCCAAACAATGAACGAAGAACAAAAGAGAGTCGAACATTACGGCCACGCCTCCGTCAACTTCGAACTCGATATGAAGAAAGCTTGTATTTTTAACTCTCGAATCGAGTCGATCTCATCGTCGAGAATTAACCCAGCCTTCGCGGTTGGTATATATAAACATCAGTCGTTTATCGCCTACGCGAATTCGATTCGATCATCTATGACTCTCTCAAAACGTTGATCGTTCGCCGGAGTTAATTGCTCGCGTGTACTCCGACGCTAAATTCGAATTCCACAGAATTACGGCCAATTAAATCCTCGATATCGCGTTGTTTTTTTTCCAAGGATAGCGCTGCGCGCGAAAAAAATATGTTTACCAGCGCGGAGTATAACGATTATTACAGGCGGCAAAAGCGAGCGGGTGAAAAACGCTTTCACGAAAGTTTGAAATTTTCTGAAACAGTTTTAATGGCCGGACTTTTCCGTATAAAACGAAAGCCGTAAATCAAGGCGCGCGTATCGGATATCCGTTAAACGAGGCGTTATCGGCGGGCTTTTGAAATCGCGCACTTAAAAAGGATGACTCCATATTATCACCGTTTGAATATATTCTTCAGTTCGATTCACCGCGTGTATTCTCTGTAGAGTCCAAAAGCGAAGCTCTAAGTGACTCTAGCGATTTTCGGGACAATTTAAAAGTCGTAAAAAAAGTCGGAGAATACGGCCCGAGTATACTTACCAGAAATGAAAGGGTATGGGAGTTAAAAATTTTCGGGTGTATAGCAGCGGGAGATAACAGTTTCTTTCTCCCTGGAGAGAAAGCTACAGGAAAAAAAGCGTCGGTATACGACTCTCGGGGCGTGAGCTGCGCGTAACGAGGAGAAAAGTCGTAAAACCGAGAGTTCGGTGCACGCGTGTGAAAAGCCCATAAAGTTCTCGCTTTTAACGGAATCTACATATCAATTAAAGCGACCTTCCGGACAAAGGAAAGTCGAGCGATTCGTACACGCATACAGTCGCGTCAAAGTTCGCATTATCTGATCGGTTCGGCTAAACACCTACGTCACCCCTTAACTGATCCTCACCTTTCAACCTCTCCTCGCCGAGCGGTAGCGCGCATTAACCTCTAACGACGCGGCTTGCCCTCTATGGAGATTTTTTCCGGGCAGAGGAAAGTAGGCGGAGAAAGAGAGACAATAGAGAGCGTCGTTGAAAAATATTTTCAACGTTGATGCTCGTAGAGTACGGCGCCTTACCGACGCAGGATTACGATAGAGAGGCTGCAGCGAGTTCTATTTATGGCGAAAAAAGAACGCGAGCCGGCAATTCAGTTTGTTCAAGCGCTCGTAGTGGCGGAATTGAATTATCGCACGAGAGCTGGCGAAGAGAGTGGGAAGGTTAAAGAGCTTCGCGAACTCGGTTTTATTTCGGTGTTGCGTCAACCTCGGCTCTCTGCGTTTGTGTATCGAGTGTACTTTCTCTCCCGTGGGATACTGAAAAGGAAATCGATTTTTCGATGGCTCTTGTATACACACGCTGCACTGCTGCAGCAACAAAGGAAAAAAGTCGAAATTCCAGGCTAGATAAAAGCTACGCAAATATAATCCGAGCTGTCGCGCGAGCGGAAATGGAATTTCCAGGCTTCTCTCGTCGCGTAGGCGTCGAGATCGAGCTTCCGCGTGCGCGTATACAAAAAGGAGCAGCAACAGCAGCGGCAGGGCAGTTAATTGCATGCAAAGCGGCCAAGCCGTTCGTTTATGTTATTTCAGTCAGCCAAGAGAGTGAGAGAGAGAGATTCCGAGGCTGTTATTGCTTCGCGGTGGCGAGGCTTTTGTCCGGTCGTACAGCTTTTCTCTTGTAGCTAATTTTCTTGCTCAACTTGTGCTTTGAATATCGACAATGGGTTAATTAGTGGAAAGCGCGCGAGAGCTGTTTTGACCTTTGCGTTTGTTTGCAGCAGCTGCGCGCGGCTTGTGTGTTTTCGTTTATTGGACTTTTGACGCGGTTCCTTTGAGTTGCGCATTTAAGTAGCTAATTTGAATGATTTTCGGCTAATTAGGCAGTTAAGATACAAGCTCGTTATGGCCGGCATTAAAGACACTTTTTTCAGCGCATTCGCGCGCGCCCATGCGGTTGCCAAAGTAGCCTGTCCGTAATAATACCCCTTAATAATCCATTAAAATCCGCTCATTTGGAGCGTATGCAAATTTTCCCGGGCGCATATAACCCGACGATATAGTCCGCGCATATAGTCCCTTCGTATATTTAAGAATGTGTATTTATCGTCAGAGAAATGCCAGCAAAGGTAACTATCCTCCCATCCTCTCGCAAATGATTTACATCCCAATTTATTCGTTTTTCCTCGCGTGTATGCCCCCCCGTACGTGTATGTGTGTGTCGCGGAGGACGAAAAAGAGCCAAGCGCGTGCATGTAAATCCCCTGCGCAAATCGACGTATACTGATGAATGAGCGAGCAGAGCGGAGCATTAATTATTTATATATGACGATAAACGCATGATAAATCTGGGCGAGTGCATTGGCGCCAGGAGAGATTTCAGCTGAGGCTGCAGGACCGGGAAAATTGACTCGTACAGCTTGTGATGTATCGTTCCGCTAATAGCGAGAGAGGATGATATGTAAGAGGCTCGGAAATCAGCTGATTATTTCGTTAGAAACTTATTTTTCTTCTTCTTCTCGTCTCTAATCTACTAATCCGGTAGGTACAAGATAGCGTGTATGTGCCGCCGTAAAAAATATTTCGTCGTCGTTTCTAAAAAAAAAAGAAGACGAGATGAAACGACACGTTTTATTATCTCGCGCTTACGCCGGTAGCATACGCATTAAAATGTGTCCTACATGTACACGCAGTCGTCGCGGAAAACAAAACTTCTCGCATTTCGCAACGTGATGAAAAAAAAGAACTCGTCACATTTTCAAGCACGGCTGAAAAATTTTTCCGAAGTTTCCATGGCGCGCTATAGAGTTATATTCGCAGCCAACTATACACACGGCTTATAAGACATACACTCGACGCTGTACAGCATAGATGTGCCGGCGCGATAACGGAATACGCAAACTTTTGCGTAATAGCATGTCTCTGTGTGCGCGAGAGAGAGCGTGCGCACGCCGGCGCGCATTATTTTCCCGGCTTATGTGTATGCGCTCGCGCGCGCGAATGAAGCCGTCATTATATACGCCGATAAGAAAACTCGCGCGGCGACGAAAAATGTAAATATTGGAGTCGTGCATGAAATCCAACGCAGACTATGCGTGTGTGTGTGTGTTGTTCGGATAAGGCATCGAAATAAGGCGAGTTAAGTTTCTTTGAAGCTCTCGGCTGCCTGCGCGAGAGAAATCCAGGTTATGCGAGATTATACGTCAGGCGCGCGAGTATTAAAAGTTCTATGTAAATTTTTCGGTCGCTCATATTCGGAGAATCGCGGACGTCTTATCGGAATAAAATGCTCGTCAATAATCGAGAGCAACAGTTGCGCATCGCAGCTTCGTTCGGTCGGCGTTGCCGCGACCTTGCGCGCTAGCATACCTATTTCCGTCCGGCCCTATAGCTGCTTTTTTTCCCAAAAACTGCGGGTACATGTAACGCGTCGGCGTAAATAGAACGAGGCCGCTGGCTGCAGAGCGTGTAATTGGGATCCTCCTAATCTACTCGCTATATTGAGCATTTCGCCATGGCTAGCGTGGATCAGTCCGCCGCTCAATGGGCCGGCGTAAACAGACGTCGTCGGACCGGAAGAGTTGATGCGGGAACAGCTGCGGCGAGCCATAATGTTGTCTTTCAATCGGGAACTCGGAAAACGCGTGCGTGTGGTGAGTTTTACGACCCGTCGATAATAGCGTAGCGAAACTTATACAAAGCGTCGAGTTATATGCTCGAATTTAAGGATGATATCACCGCCGCGAAAGAGAAAAAGTTCTTTACGTAGCGCTTTATCAATGTTTCCATTCAGCCGCGACGCGGAATCATCAGCGAAAATAGCCCATTGGAGACACTTAAGATGTGTCGCAACTGTCAATATTCATTCGCGCGAAACACGCCCTGCATCAGCATAACAACGTATTCTTATCTGCGCCGCCAATCACTATCAAAGCACGACCGCGTGTATGACGCATCAGCTCCCACCCCTGCATAAACACACGCTCGTCTTGGCTGTTTCGCGAATTCAACGCACCAAAACAAAAGTCAGCAGTAGTGGACCATTTATAAATTAAACCCCGATGCGGTAGCCGAGTCCCATCACGCTTCATTAAAAATTTATGAAGACACTCCGCGGGAGGGTCTCTCGGTCCCGAATTAATAAATCAGCCGCCGCGTGTGCGCTTTATACACGCGAGACTCTCAGGCTCACCCGTATGCGTTCACGCGGCGGGTCCTCGCCGGCGCCGTAAACTTTTCGGAGGACCGCGCGCCCGCGCGTCCCGTATTCGAGATTCCGTATCTCCGGCGTCTTTATGGACATTCCCGAGGAAAGTCCGCCGCGTCCTATACTCCCCCTTTCGATTTTTGTCTTCCTCTTGCGCGCTGCTGGTGTAATAAATGTCTTTTTCTACATCTGCTCGAGTGTCGCGCGCGACCGATGAGATCACGGGCGGCTTCGGTTGATGCTGTACTGACGACTGTTCTCGTTTCGTTAGTCATGGCTTCGTCGCGCTTGTGGCTAATTATCGGGGGAATTTCGGTGATCCTAATGCGAAACACTCACGGGAATTCTCTTTGTCCCTCTGAAAGGTTTATTTTGCAAACAACCAACTTTAACGGCTTCGAGTGCTCGTAAAATCCCCGACAAGTACTGCAGCGTTTATAATACGTGCAAAGTATCGATAAAAAATTCAATCCGCAGCCGATGTAAGTCAGTTCGTAAAAGACCCATCAGCGGTTGTAACAGGAGACAGCTTGCAGCTCGGGCGAAACAAGAGCTCGCGCTTATTGAGGAAAAATAGAAGACTGAAAATTCGCATCGGGGAGCAACGTTCGCAACGTAATACGCGCTAACAGGCTATCCCTGTATGCACAGTTACGCAAGTGGAACACACTTCGCGCGTCGCGAGTCCCATTATTTTTCGAGTGGAACTCGTTGACAAAAATTAATTCAGGCACGCGAGAGACAATTGTTTTGCAACGACTCACAAGTAGGCAGCTCGGCTGAGATTTTGACGAATGTGTAACCGAGCATAAACGAATGAGATCATTTTTTAAGGCACACGAGAGTCGCGGAATCTCGATTTCCCGAAATTCTCCGCGGGGATTTACGAGCCAGGCTTCCAAGTATCGTACCACCGAATTACTCTACATTCTTTACACGAGCGGCAAATAAGCCAAACTCCATCCTTTACCACTATCTATTCGCGTCGCGCGCGCGGCTAGAATTAATCGCTCGGCGGCGCACGTGTGACAACAGGTCCCCTGTAAGCCTCGATAAAAGATCGACCGCAGCCGCCGGGGTAATAAAAATTAACGGCGTCGATTATTATTAAAGCGCCGACGACGGAAAAGCCCTTCTGGCTCGGATCTCCTTGGGTTTATTGTTCTTGGAAAAGGCGCTCGATGCTGGCGTGAGATATATGCGTTACATACACGTAGGCATAGCTATGGCCTCCGTTGTGTACAGAGAGATTTTTGTATTAAACTGGGATAAAGTTGTTTTTTATTTAACGTTCGCAGCGATACGAGAGTAGGCTTGTTTGCACTGGTTAATTGGGGGTTCGATAAGAGGAATCTGATTTAACATTGCGCGTGGCTTTTTTACGCAAGCAGCTCTCGCTCGTTCGTTTTCAATTTAGATCTACCAATCGCTCCGCTTCTGAAAGCCATTGTAATTATATCCATAACAACGGCGGCCGATATTATTATTAGATTATGCTCGAGCCTGGGAATTGGCTAAGAAATGACTTTTACGATCGGATGAATCGTCGCGTACACACGGGGCCCTTTTTACAACCTCTCAAGAGCTGCCTCCGGCAGTCCAAACAAACAAACTGACGCACGACACAAAGACCCTTCAATCGCCGGCCAAAAATTAGTCACGTCGTCGGCTCGATAAATAAACGCCTCGAGTGTCATCGTACTTTTCATTCGAGTGTACTGGAATAACATTGCGCATATTATAATAAGACTCACCTTGACGAGTAGATGAATCGGTTGGCTGACGCTCAGCGGCTTGCGACTACCCGATCGGCTGGTCTTGCCGCCTCCGCCGCCCAGGCACTTAATCCACGGCATGTTACAGACTCTTTTTTTCTTTCTTCGGTATGTTAACTTTTCCCCGTTGCCGATGTATTAGGTTTATTACTTAGGCCTCGGATATTTTCATGCTCCTACGCGCTTCCTCGATTTTAATTTCGATGTAAATATTAATCTCACTCTTCGACAGCAGTGCAGTTACGAGCTCGAAGCCAGGGCTGATTGAATTGTCCCGCGTGGTTATGAATGCTCATGGCGCTTCTACATCCTCTCCGCGCATCTAATAGCTTCGATGTAGACTCAACTGCGGACTTGATTTCGCGAAGAGTCTGCGGCCGCTTTGCCCGCGGGCCGCTTGAGCTCGGACGGTTGGCATGATCTCTCCGGCTTCGCGATTGAGCGCGTCCGTTGATTAATTCGTTCCTCAGCGATCGACCGTATCTTATCGAACGACTTGAAAAACTGGATACAAAGGTAAAATAAAGATCGTCACTGCACTCGAAAACGTCCAATCAAAAATCACTAGTCCACAGTCAATTTACTCGATCGCGACCCCACGATCAGTTCTCTTCGGAATGACATCAGCCTCCGTTCGATCGAACAATCGCACCGCTCGGCGCCTCTTCTCCGACTGCAGCGATCTGTGCGTGTACCACTAGATTTTTCTCGCGAGTAACGCGCGCCGGCTTGCGCATGCTCCGAGGGGACTATATGCACACTATTATCAATTCATTATAATAATCGCGCGCGGCTGGCCGATTTGAATTTTCCGCACTGACAGGGGCGTTATGCAAGACTTATGGAAGAAGATCGGCTGAGTTTCCTCTTTCGCTCGTTATCGCATGCATTACACGAGCTTTTATTACTCCGATCATGAACATGAGCGAATGCGCAATTCCTATTTTAAGCGTCTGTACTCGTATGCGTCTGCGTGATTTACGTATCGCAAAAATCGAACGGGAAGCGCGTTCGAGTTTGAATATCTCTGCCTGTTACAACGATGCAGGAGCGCGCGCGACCAGCTCGTCCCGCGGTCTAGCGTCGACTGACAGCAAAATACCGGCCGGGAAGCGGCTGCGGCTCGAGCCGTTCTCTCCCTCTCTTTCAGCTCTCTTGCTCCTGTGGAGAAGAGACTCTCCGGACGGAGGAAACGTGCGCCGCCTGCTTCGGCTGCGTGTATTCGTTTAAAGGGACGCCGTCTGCTGCTGTCTGCTTGTGTTTGTGATTTTTTGGTGCAGGGTGTATGTTGGGGAGACGAAATGCGCAATCTCGAGTGTGTATGCACTGATGCAGACTGTGGAGTGATGTGCGCTCGACTGCGAAAAGTTGAGAGGATCGACTTTTTTGCCAAGTGGAATTTTCGGCGACTCGATATTGCTTATTCAAATTATGAGATGCTGGTTGTAAGGTGAATAAAGAAAGCTACTGAGATAGGAACGCAAAATGATTTTCCGATTGGTTATTGAAATATTTTAAAATTCAAAATCATTGGGAAAAACGCTGAATCAAAGAAATGTTTACAATGTTAATTAATATTTGTCAGTATTTTCAGATACAAAGGTTTGAAATTTCTTGTGCTTATATTATTGTATACAATTTTATAAAAAACTAGGTATGCATTCATCGGTGCTCTAAGAGGTTCGTGATTATTATTATGAACAAACATATTTTCATATTTACTCTTAATTTTTAATATTTTTAAACTCAAAAAGCTAGTAAATAAAAATTATATAAGAATTCGCTACTTTTGGGAAATTTAAAATGTCTGGTCTACTTTTCACATTTTACTTTGCCAGTTTTTACCTTTACAATCATTTCAAATGGGCGCTTTTCTACCAGGGTATTCTACCATGCCTCTAAATAAAATATTAGAATCTTTCCAGTAGCAATTATCAATTAATTTATCATACTTTGAATTGAATCACCATGGAAACCTATTTATACAAGATTAATGTAAATGTATAATTTTCAATCATTCTGTTTTCAGTACACTCCCAGCACGAACATTCCTAATAGACGCACGCAGCTTTTGACGCCATCTCTTTTCTCGCGCTGCCCTTCGCGCGACGCTACGCTGTTACATGGAGGCGAAATCCTTTGAAGATTTTGCGAGTGACTGAGTAGCGGCTATTTGCAAAAACTTTCTCAAAGCGCCGACGAGTCAGCAGCCTCTCGCACGTGCCGTCGAATTGAATTAAGTCGCTATACAGCGGAAGAGATGGCGGAGTCGAAATTTTCTCTGATTTCTAACAACTTTTTATTTCGGTCGGGCCGTTTTACATAAAAGCAAACTTTTCGAGAAAAGTAATCGAATAAACGGATACTAAAAACACGTATACAAGATGTCGGATTCCGAGCAAGCGATAAAGTACCTGTTAATTTTAATAAAGCCGCTATATTATTAAACCTTAAAGTTGTAATGGCCGTAAAGGATTCTCCTTATTTCTCTCCTCTGATATCGTTCACTGTTTAGGTTTGCATAGCATTTTGAACATACAAACTAATATATTTAAGAAAAGCTTGACGACTTCTTCTGTCTGATTATACACATACCACAACACTCGTTAGCGCATCTAAAATTTTCTTTCATAGATTTTTAGAGAGAGTAAACTCGTTTATATGTTTAATATGCAGTCACTTTCATTTAATAATTATAAACTCGAAATCGGTATTTAGCATGCCGCCGCGTTGTGGCAGCTAATCATTACCTCTTTATCAAACTAGCAGTTATATGGATAAAACCATGATGACTATACGCACGAGATCAGAATTAACAACCTCTATTTTTAATAAAAGTAATACTAAAAACCCAGAATCTCATCTTTGCGCGGCAAAACGACTACACGTCGCAATTAAATTCTACAATCACCCTATACGAGCCGTCGCGTCTTACCGTTACGTTCGGCATCAAACACGTCGCGTATGGACGTTTCCAATTCCGCGTCGTATGAGTAACAGAACAAAAAAGTTTAAAAAGTTATGCCGCGATGAAATCCTCAGCTTTTTGCTTTTCACAAATATACGTAGCAGTGCAAGTGTGTGTGCATGTGTATTTGAGGGAACTACGCGGGCAGGAATGATATCGAGTCGTATCGCGCCGTCTGCGATGAGTGCAGCCGAGAGTCGTCGCGAAAGATCGACCACACGAGCAAGCTGTATGCAGAATGTTTAAAGTCAAGTGTTTTGCTATAAGATCTGCTTTGAAGATTTTTTAAAAATATTTATGTGAAGATGTGGAAAACTTTATTTAAATTAAGAATTACGTTTAGAATTCATTTGTGCAATTTTATTATTTATTCAATATAAGATTCCTCGTGTTTGATGTTCTATTTTAAAATTAAAATACTTAGTACATCAACAGTCAATCAATTTTCTTTCGGTACTAGGAAATCTAAGTGCGCTTCACGCATTCCTTACCATGTCATTAATTATGGTTATGTAATGAAATTCACGTTCCTTAATTCTTATACCAGGCGACCAATCAATTAAATGCTTCATAACAAAGTCGATCACTTTTCTAAGAGAAGATACTGTCTTTATATTACTTATACTCAGCAAAATATAAAAATGTAATTTTATACAAGATCTTATAACAGCTGAAATAATTAAGATGTAAACTACTGCGAACATATGGATAATATATCGTCTCTCCTTAAGAAGAGTAGCACATTGTGTTATTTACGCCAAAGACTTGCAGTGCTCGACGCAAAGACCACGTTTCAAGTAATTAATTTTTCACAACTCAGGCATGAAATGAACCTCTTTTCACGCCAGAAAGTATCGTAGAAAATCGTTCATTTCAAGCGTGTGTGAAAAAGTTCGAACTCGAGTGGGGAAAAATGGCCATTGCAATGGCCAGCGCAATAAATACATTTTTTTTAAGGATTTGCAAAATTTATAAATTGTGTAAAATACACGCTTACTAACAACTAACTTGAAATGGACACTCGGATGAGGTAGTTTCAGCACTCGTCTACGTCTCGTGCTGAACACCTCACCCTCGCTTGAAATAGCCTATTTTCTCCCCTTGACGCACAATTTACTATTTGTACTAACTGACTCTTTGCAGGTGAATGTTATTATTTACCGCTTTAGAGTTAAAAATATCATTAATTTCACGGCTTCAGAAAAAATTAGATTGTGCGCACTTTATTACAGATTAGTCTCGTGTTTTCTAACAGTACATCGCAAGACGCGAATTTCGATTACAGTAATATAATACAGCTTTTTTTATAGATTTCATAACTACCAAGATATACTTTTATTTAATTAGGTCATACTATCTGAGTAAACAAATTAAGAGATATAATATATTGCTTATATTAGCATGACAATAGTGCAAAATGTCATTATCAAAAAATGCAAAAATATTTTTTCAAAAATCAAAAATATCTAAAACATGGCAATAAAATGGTCAGAATAATAAAAAAAAATGTTCCCGAATTCAGAATCAGAAAACATGCATGCCAAATTTTATTACGACCGATCGCGTGGTTCCAGAATTATGACGATATACGTACATACACACACATCCCTCCGCACGGACATTTTCTAAAAACTGATTACTTTGCTACAGGTAAAATTATAAATTTTTTTAGAACAATGCATAATGATCTTTCTTCATTGTATTTAAAACTGATCCTAGCGAAAGAAAAATTTTGAAGAGAACTGCTGTTTCATTACAATATATTCCAGTTATTTTAATAACTGAAAAAAAAAACAAAAATGTTCATTTGGCCATACAACATAAACTTTTATTTAATACTCCATATTGAATTGCAGTGTACCTTTGAATTCTGAGAAGAAAACACTCAGAACTTTTTTTCCTAATCAGCACTTTTGTTGAAGGATGTAAGTAAAAAGTTCATAGCATACACTTCCAGTAATACGTACTCTTCTCTCTTTCTTCTATTAATCATTATTTTGATTTACAGTGCTTATGAATATATCTACAGTTTTAGCACTTGAAATTCGAACAGTACTTTCATAAAATTCAGAAAAAATAGAATAACTTTCTGGTATATAAAGTGAAACATCATCTAACGTTTGTTTGTTCAACAAATTATTAACTCATTCTGTACATTCCTACTATCAGTATTTGTCACAACTATCATATATTGTTTAGTCTGGCGTTTTCTGGATACGTGTATCGTACTCTCTGCATTTTTTAATATATAATATACATTGTATATTTACAATCATAAAGAATAATTAAACAATTTTACCGGCATTCATGGTTTCAAAAAATTTTTTTTTTATTTCATCATTTACATTATTATATTTCACTTGAGAGTCTGATTTTCGGAAATGACAATATTTGTTAATTGGCAGAATCTTTTGTAAGGATTGTTGAAATTGTGTTTTACTTTGCCCCATTTTTGTCTTACATCTGTGCAGCTTATTAACCTCAAAAACTAAAGCGGATCAGCGTTGTAAACACCATTACGAAAAATATGTGTAAGACTTTGATTACTTTTTCACAAAAATAAATTCAAAAGGGTGATTTAATAGTTTGCTCTGGAGTCCTATTAGAGCAAATTTTTTCAGGATTGTTCAACTTCACCGAGCACACGGTTTTCATAAAGCAGTAGTTGGACACTTTTAATCACAATGTCCAACTACTGGGTTAAAATCGCATCCAAGTACTGGTATTATCGCGTCAAATAGTCTCCAACTGTGAGACATTTTTTGATATACTGAAATTTATCCATACAAAATCAATAACTTTCTAGTTTTGTCTTAATAGCTGTTCAAGTACTGGGCATTTTATCTTAGTATATTTTCACACAAACATACTAAATTTTCTGCATAGGTTGAATTTGTCTCCCGATTAGGATAAAGTATAGTAATTCTTAGTGATACATTTCTCTTCGTGTATGGTACAAATAGAAGAAAAAACTTTCAGTTACCTTATCAACGTGTCGTCCATCGTGCTATTAGATTGTTTTCGTAAGTATTGTTCCACACAGCGGAAAGAATACATAATTTATATTGCACCGTCGTATATAAGATGGGGATATGCATAAAATGGCACAATTACCAATATTTTTTTTTTATAAATTAAATTTTAAAAATAAATAGATCAAGATATTATGTCATTACTTGAGTATATTAATGAAAATTTCCGCTCTACTGCGTCGCTAAATTCTATCGCGATACATCACCCTTTTGTATAAACAGAGGAAGAATTATGTGGCTCCGAAGATCGATCTATTTCTAACAAATAATTCCTATCTATGTGTGCAAATCCACGAAAAACTGGACACTCTTGAGCGTCTTAGCGAACAAAATTAAAATATGAAGGCACACCCACCGGCAAAAAAATAAGTATTTCGAAATCGCGGGAACCCAAGATTTTTGGGTTCTATATGACCTACAGAACGAAAAAAAGTGGTCTGGCAAGTATGCCCTCAAATTAAAATTATGTTCGCTCAGACCCCCAAAAGTGTCCAGTTTTCCGTGGATTTGCACAAAAATCCGAATCCTATCTATATCTAAAGAAATCGAAAATAGCGTTAAATATCATATACATCCAGATACACTCGAAAAAATAAATTTCTTTTAAAATTAAGCGCCGCGCACTACGAAGCTTCCCCTCGAAATTCGTGATATACGATTTCTCGATTCAACCTTTCACTGCACGCAGAGCTTACCGTATAATCTTTTCCATATAAGAAACCGCGGACACGAGTGTACATACAAAGAAGTATCGCGCGACTTAATAATGTTTTAATGCGCCCGCCCGGCGGCTAAGTCTGAGGCACAATCATCCTCAGATTCCGCCTTCAGTGATATCTGTAATTTTTGATCGAATGAGTATTGATGGATATGTGCGGTACTGTTTACTCCCCCGAGTGACATAGCGAAATAAAGTTCGGCTGAATACATAATTGGACGAGGGAGGGTCTATAGGCTATATAGAGTTGAGTTCGAGTTTCTTATCGAAGTTAGAGGATCGGATGATTGCTTGTGGGTGGATTGAGTGTATCGAATTGATAATGTATAGTTTCATATTTCCATTGAAATTCAACAGTAGTAGTGCAAATATCAAAGAACTCGTCGGAGTAATTGTTTAAATTGTCTTTTTAGTAAATCCTAAATGAATATGAAATATTTATAATAAAGCCAAATATGTCCTGAAAGATCACTCATCAAAAAGCTCGTTTTACATGCGTACAATTCCACTTGCCGACATTAAATCAAACCAGTAAGAATGTACTATAATTCTATTTCACTTGAATTCATCATCTCTTCTGCGAAAGCATTAATCCAGTCAGTGCATTTGCGTTCTCAATGAATACGTCCCCTCATCATGATTGCTAATCTCGCCGTGATCACAAGCATTATGTATGTCAAAAGCTCAAATAAAAAAAATATTTTAGAACCGTGTCAATCCCATGTACACAAAATCATAGCTCTTCGATCAATTGGCGTTCCACATCTCCTCTAATTAAACTCTTGCTCGTAAACATTTCCATTGGTCAGTCAGCTTCTGCAGAGCAGTCCTAGACCGCATTTAGATTTCCAATAATCCAGTCGTTTGCTGAATTCCCGGTACACATCATCATCCATCCGCAGTGCTAAGTGATCTGTTTGCTCTGCCAACTCCAGACTAGAATAGCTACATCGACGAAGTATAATAATACAAACCGTTTCTATATGCTGGGAGAGTTCTGCTCGCAAACGAGAGCGAAAGTCCTATCGCGTTTCCTCTTCCTTATTCACTTTTTGCGTACATGACTATATATTTCTATGCCTGCATTCACCGGCAGACGTCCTTGTATTTCGACCCGACAATGGCTCATCTCTTCTCCGGACCGTCGCGTGCACTTTTCAAAAGTCGCCGCCACACCTGGACTTCCTCTGTATGAGGCGCGCATGCAACATCTGTGCGGGCGCGTGCCGCGCGTGCGCGAGCGATCGTTGAATTTTGTATTTGTTCTGTATTATGTTGCTGCGGTGTATTGTGTGCGCTTGGAGACCGAAGGTATACAGAAACGTAGCCGATCTTTAGCACCCGTTGGTTTCGACTGCGGGATACAAGTGAGCATTCGAGAAACGACGGGGTTTTCACCTAGATTTGCTCTACACTCGGCTGCAGCAGTGCATCGCTCCGTCTACACTTAACGACCTACTTGTCTATTGTCGTTACTTTACGGTTCCCGGAAACATTTCTTTTAGATTCGACATTTTTCAAAATTTTATTATCCTCTCTTTTCTTAACAATGAATTCAAGCATATAATACACAGATAAAATGACGTTTATTTAAAAAAAAAATAATAATAATCATCAGAAAGTTTACGAAAAGAACTGACCTAGAATTAACCAAGCAGATAAAGATTGCGAGGATTAGTTTCACGCGCGAACACTTAAAATGCGTCGAAAATCACTGCAAACGCCAGTGACAGAGCAATTACCGTCGCTCAAGCGTCAGGCACTAAAATCCGAGCGCGTACAATCACCACCGGAGTAGCAGCGATTACTTATGCGCGAAAGAAAACCAGGTCGTGATCCGCGAAACTCGCGCGTATTCCGATGAGACGTGGTATGCGTGTCGCGTGTAGCAGTCGATGTGTATCAATTATGCGATCCGCGCTCCGACAATGAACGAGTGTATGTGGAGCCATAGTGGCTCTACTGCTGGGGACACTCCTTTACTGCGATCAATCTCGAAGGAAACTCGATAACGCGGATGCGTGCTGTTTCTCGATAAAAATTCGATTGTTCGGGAGAAGATACTATCGTGAAGTCATTTAGCTTACGGGATTTTTTCGGGTTCGCATTCACCCAGGCTTTGGGAAATTATTCACGGACACTCGATCTGCTGCAAGCGCGTAATCTTAGCAACCCTGATAGAAGAATTAGCTTATAGGCGTTGGCTTGCTTAGTAAGAATAACCTTATTTCTTTCGTTAAAAATAACTCAATTTTTAACCAATTTTAAGCTTATAATGAGTTAATATGCGCGTCGAATGCGATCATAACCTATATAAAGTGCAGCGAAAGAGATAATAAATAAGAACTCCATAAATATTTATGGAAATAAGTCCAATTTTGCTACTCGGGGGTTTTTGCGGTCGCAGAACACGAATATCGAGACGGCAATGCTCTCCTAGGTACCTGGTGCCCAGGGTGAATAGTATCAACGTCATCTTCTGGAGTTTTGTGGGAATTTAATAGTAATTAAGTGAAATACGTTACTCACGGATTTCTGGGGCCACTGAGCATGGATATGGGGGCTATACTTAAAATAATCCCAGGAGACGATGTTGATACTGTCTACCCTGGACACCAGGTACCTAGAAAGACATTATCGTCCCTTTACTCGTATTCAGTGACCTCAAAAACTCCCAATCAATGAGTCTCGACGAAATATGTCGTTATTTTCAATAAAACTCCAGGAGACGACGTTGATACTGCCAACCCTGGACACCGGGTACCTCGAGGAGCGTTGACGGCGCTATATTCGTGTTCAGCGACCTCGAAAACCCCCAATCGACGAGTCTCGACAAAAAATGTCGTTAATTTTCCGTGAAACTCTAGGAGACGACGTTGATACTGCCCATCCTGGGCACCAGGTACCTCGGGGAGCGTTGCCGTCCTCGAAAACCCCGAGTAACGAGTTTCGACTAATTATGTTACATAATTAGTCGAAACTCGTTACCTTATAAATAACCTTATTCTTGCGTTAAAACGATGTCACTGTTAGCCAATTATAACCCAATATTCTTGGCTTAGATAATTCGACACTTA
Source organism: Nasonia vitripennis (assembly GCF_009193385.2). NCBI lineage: Eukaryota > Metazoa > Arthropoda > Insecta > Hymenoptera > Pteromalidae > Nasonia > Nasonia vitripennis. Next base: position 17,140,358 of record NC_045761.1, on the reverse strand, counting down.
TAAGTTTATTTTTGGGTTAAATTTAGTTGCGATTTCTACCTGGGAATCTTAGTTTGTATTCTATTATTGTAACAGGATAACACTTTTCTGCACAATTATTGTTAAAAAGTTTCGAATAATCATCAAAATTTCATGAGCAGTATATGTTTACTAACATAATCACCTAGCAATTTATATACAAATATTTATGAAGGCAAGTTATTTTTATGCCATCTAAGACCTTCTAACGAAGCATCGCACTAATAATAAAGTAATATTAAATCATCTATTCGTAGGCCATAACCCGCTCCTTGACATTAATTAAACATTTTTCTCGTGAAAAATTTTTCCACCGAACCATACCGAGAAACGTACTTCTAATTGAAGTCACGCTGTGGCTATAGGATACATCTAAGAACGTTTTGCCATTCACATCACGCCATCTGGAATCAAAACGCACTCTCGGGGTCTCTATGACTTCATAGCTTGGGTCTATCGGAAATCTTCGACAGTCACATCGCGTGCATCGCAAATCCTGATTCGCGCGAGCTGGGCTTTCACCCGGACTCCATAGCCTGCAGTAGGTGAAATTTACACGAGCGATTTCGATCCAACGACTTCCATGTAGTTCGTTAATTCCATTATTCTCCGCCATTTGTTTTCTTATCGGATCGTAAATCGTAGATTGTGAAATACTTGCCTTAGAAATTGAAACGTTAGAATTCTTGCTCTTTAAGAATCGCTTGCTCTCGAAGAAACTATTTAGTAGGAAAACTGTGCAGAGCATTTATCGAAACCTGAGTCATATTATCGATTGTTTGTTTTTTTTGTATAAAATATGTTGAAGCTGTACAGGTATTGCGATGGCAATTGAACGTTTTCCCATAACGCTGAGCATTCCTGTACTTCGTTCAATCCATTATCTATTCCCATTGATTCTCTTATCTGATCGTAAATCGATACAAGGGGCCCGAGCCCGACTATAATCTTTTTCTTCGCTGTATCTGAAGACTCAATTCTGCGGATACACGTTCATCGGCTATATCCCCCGAGAAGCCATTGGAACACGCGGAAATACAATCGTATGTAAGAGAGTTACCCCCCATGAGCGAGTGTAAGGTTTACATTTTTCTCGGCGTTGACGAGAAACCGGTTCCACGCAGACGGAAGCGACGCCGTTGCATGTGTATAATATTGACGCTATAGCGTATACCTACGGGATCAAAGGTGTCTCCCGCAAACTAAATTCACAGGCATTATAGACACCCTACACATCTACGTATAAATATAAATAGCTTATACTTCTAATATGCGTGGAGCAATTATGTTTATTTATACTGACGCCGCGATGTGCACTGCAGTGTATATTATATGGCATTGGGTGAGATGTGAGTTAACGGGGACTTGTGTGTAAGAACCTGCAGCTGCGTTATAATAATTTTTTTCTAATCATCTGCAAAACTGCTCTACTAACGGAAAAACTAAAAACATATTTGGAATCAGCCTACGGGTAAAAATGGGACATCACATGGGACGATACGCTTTTCTACGGTAGACTAGACACAAAAATTGTTTTTTTTTTTTATCTAATAATCCCGAAAGCACAAACATTCAATACACGCAAAATTACGTAAAATAGTATGTAAGATTTTTTGCTTTTTTGCTTGTTTCAAGATTTTTGGTAGGTCAAGTTCTTTACGTTGCTTATAAAACGTATCGAGTACAACAATAATTTACAAAATATTAGGATTCATTCATGTTTATTTGAAAATATATTTTCTGAATTCGTGTGTTTGCATACAATTAAATTCTCCCTATTGCGGTGGCTGTTCAAATCACATAATATATGATTGAGAAAAATATTTGATTTTAACAATTCAAGGCAGTAAGATTTATGCGCACAATATGACAGGTATTTTTATAAGCTAGGAACATGATACAAATTGACTTATTTTCATTTTTTTTAATAGTTATTCAGAAAAAAAAACCAACTTGTTAATAAATAAACAATGTTCTTTGGAGAAACGTATTGATAATTGAAAAGAAAAATATTTTCATGTTCAAAATCGTTATATTGATGTTCTTTAATTTGCTTTACTTTAGTTTAACTGGCATGAGTTCACAATAAAAAACATGCAGTAAAAGCGTGACAGTTGATACAGAAACGTTCGAGTACAACATTTGAAATCTGTTAATGTAAATTCAAACGAATAAAACATGTTGATAATAAATCAAATATTATTAATATTTATAATTAATAATGTTGTGTCTGATCAGGCACAGCAAGTTGAATTATTGATTAAAAAAATACAAGATTTAAATTTACGTCAAATTATCATTTTTACACAATCTTTGTACCAAATGAATGAAATGGATAATCATCTTTTTATGAGGATTAATCAGATCATTCCAGTCATGGTGATTTGCAGTAGTGCGCACCATGGATCATCCCTATTACCAGTTTACAAAATTCATCAAGAAAAAACTTTATTTTTGGTTTATTGGTCATTCTCAAATTTTAGTGATTTTAATAGCAACCTTACAAAAACTTTAGATTTTACTAATTATCTGTCACTTGATTCCAAAGTACCACAGTGTCTAATTATAATGATGAATAATAGTATGTTATCAAGCGACCAACTTAAAGTATTTTCTCTTTATAGTTGGTCAAACAAATTTCTGGATTTAACAGTTATCAGAGACTTACAAGGAAATAAGACAACAGTAAATTATTATAATCCATTCAATAAAATTTACACTGTAAATAGTTTTAGTAGACAAACAGATTTGTTTCCCGATAAGTTACAAAATATGGAAAGTTACCCTATCAGATATCTGCTTCGACACATACCACCATATTTATCTGTGTTAAGAAATGAAAATGGATCTGTAAGTACAGTATCAGGAAAAACTTATCCTATTGTAGAAATACTATCAAAACATCTAAATTTTACAATTAAATTTGTGGAAATTCTGAAAAGCGTAGATTTGAAAGGAGTCATTGACAGCACTCTTACGAAACTGCGGACCGGAAAAATCGATATGTTAACTACGCCTTTGCCGATATTATTTAATAATAGTCTACGAGATTTTGAAATAGGACAAATATTTTATACAGAAACTATTGTTGCTTTGGTACCAATTCGTTTCGTCAGTTATGAATGGCCTACTTCTGTAGTTTACTATTTATTGATATATGCTGGTTTAATTACCAGTATTACACATTTTGCCATATTTTTGAAATTCGATAAAATTTACTGGAACTATATGAGTATGATAAAAATTATTTGTAACATAACGACAAAAAAGATGCCAACACGAGTGAGGGAAAGAATATTTTGGTTGAGTGTCGTGTTAATTGCAGTACATTACTTTAATTCAATTTTCGTAGATGTATTTAGCATGCATGTACAAAACAACGAAATGACTTTTGACACTCTTGATGATATCCAGAAGTCGAATTTGCCTATATACGTCGATGAAACATACTTCAATGCATTTTATAAAATCAATCAATTTGCAGAAAATAAGCAATTAAAATTTGATAGAGTGTACACAGAAGAGTGTGTTGAAAAGCTAATAAAAAATCGTGATCGTATTTGTCTGACAGGTCAAGATTTTGGTTTAACAAAATTAAATTCGCTAAATAATACGTCTGCTATGAAAATGTCAGAATACATTTTTGGTAGCGTGGAACATAAATATTTTTATCCAAAAACATCTCCGTACGCTAAAAAATTTGATTCAGTCATACAAAAAATCATTGAGTCAGGAATTCATAAATCATGGAAAGAGTACAAAAAACTGAACGGCTTGTCAAAAATTATGAAAACAGGAAATATACAAAATGTATCTGCGTCGAAACTCCTTTACTTGCTAGCATGTGGATTTATTTTGTCCATTATTATCTTTTGCTTTGAACTTTTCACTTTGCTGCTATAATCTTTGAATTCATTTTGTAATTTTTCTATGCGAATCACGTTTATTTGAGTATAAAATAGAACTCCTAAATACCACTCAAATTACAAACCCGTGAGAAAAATATAGCAAAAAGATTAATAAAAAAAGCGCATGTGTAAGTACGTGTGCTTAAGTCTGAGAAAGACGTGCACATAGCCATCAGCTGTGCTGACGGGCAACGTTGCACCCTTTGCAAGTTACCATCACCCCCCTCGAAGTACCGAGAGAACTGAGTGATTCACAAGATTCTCAAGACAGATGAATTACAAGGGTTTCAAATGCCAGCACTGCATTTCAACCAATATTGATGCATCCACGCGTGAATCACCAGCGAGCGTGAAAATGTAGACCGTAATATGACGAATAAAAATTTCTGAGAAATCAGTAAAAATTGGATTTCCGATTGTACAATCCCGCTCATTCATCGCATCTTCATCTTCCCACCCACAAACAGCGGATTGTTACGTGGCCCATCGTACACGCGTTACACACACGCGCTTCTACGACAAAAAAGCTCTCCAGGACGTCGCGTCAATGGCGCAACGGCACGTGCTCGTAAGTTAAACTGCAAAACGCGCGAGCGAGGCTTGGTGTAACGAGCAATTTATCTTTCACATCAACGCCGAGAGCCGCAGCCGTAGCAGCTTCAAACAAACCGCACGTTCTCGTCAAGTAATCGGCCCGCAGTTTGTATTACAAAGTCCCGCACACATACGCTTTTCAGCACGCCTTGTTCACTATCCCGAGAATGTTCGTACACATGCAAGCTTTTTCCCGTTTTAAAACAAGCTGCTGAAACGTCTGCAACGTAAACTTTGATATTTATTAAAAACCGTCGATTCAGTGCGTCGAAAAGTCGGTGTATTTTTTCCTCATCTTTTGAATGAAATACGCGCGGGGAAATAAGTCCCCTGGTCGTCAGCCAATATACAAGTACGTTCCAGTTATAATACCATCCTCGAGCAGTCAAGTGCGCAATACGCAATACGCGAACCTGAATCCCCCGCTATACATAACGCAGTCGCTCGAGCAGAAGCATCACTCGACTTCGGGCGTTAGGATGGGAAAGAAAAATTATTGGATCAAGATGAGAGGGATGCAAGTGACATTGACTCGACGTGACGTCGACGATAGAAGGACGATCGATCGTTGCACATAGTGCGGAAAAAATGCGCTTCAGAAAAAATCGATACAAAATTGAACACTTCAAACCGCGGCTCTCTATAATTCACCGGGCGACCGGTCGTTAAGCGGCAAACTGCGAAATTTAATTATGCTCACGCTCGCGCGTACGCAGGTCGCAGGTTCGAGTTTATTATCTGTTTGACGAGTAGCAGTTCTCCCACACGAGCGTAATTTTGTCGGGTTTTGAAACTAGACCGACGAAAATTCATCCTGCAACGTTTACATCTGTTAACCAATTCTTCTATTTCCCGCTCGAAAATTGAAAAATGTGTCGTACAAGGCTGCGACCTAAATTTTTCCGCACGAGCTCGTAAAACTCTATGCATCACACAGAGCGGTATATAACTCCCGCGGTTTATTTGAAATTGGTCTCGTTTATTTGGCTCATCGTCGCGCGCCTGCGAGAGCGACAGCGACAATAGCGATTTTCAGCCCACGTCAGCACTGATTGATCCCGCGACGCACAGCTATTTCTAGTGCGACTATACGGAGCGCTCGCTTTCCGCATGTTCATAACTTCTCGAAAAATATCGGGCAGGCAGATTGCGCGGGCCGCTCTTTCGATTATCGTTCCAGTTATTCCGAGACACACACGCACGCACGCTGCTCTCGCATCGGCCTCGAGCGGAAGGGAAATTTATTTTCACTGTCCCGGATGATAAAGGAAGACGAAAGCGACAGCTCGTCAATCGCTCGGACGCGCCTCCGAGGAGTTAAACGTCATTACCGTTATTTGTCTGTACATGCGTACGCCGCCGCCACCACAGCCGCAGCCGTTGTGCCGTTTCTCTATTATAAGTATTCACGCAGCGTCGAAAGATGAATAGCCGAGCGTCACACACTGCGCGGGTCCGCACGCATTTTACGAGCGGCGATCATCCCTTTTTTCGGCGACGAAAATCGGCGACGAGAGAAAGAGGATATGCGGTTGTACGGGGAATTTCGTAACGAGCGGCATAAATAATGCATGGAATAAGCTCGCGAAATTCTCCGAACACGTTGTACGCATAGTAGATAACGAGGCATTTCCAGTCGGAAGCTATCGCGTATAGCTGCGGCAGAAAAAATTGAACGAGCGGCTATACTGTACGCCGAAAATCGCGGGAGGAAGCGTAAAAACGGCAATTTCCATGCGCGATTGTCAGAGACTGCGCCCTTGCGGACTGTGACGCGCGCGCTTAGCTCTCCTTCCGCCGGAAGTGTTGCTGGGCCTATGTGCAAGCAGTGGCGCAGCGCACTTGTGATTTGTTTTGAAATGACGTTTTTAATGAGAACAGACGTCGGCTTGTGGACAAAGCGACCGACGGTGGGAGAAAGCTGGGAAGTGATGGGTATAAGTTGCGTTTGTGCGGGAAGTAATCTTCAACAGGTGCAATAAGTATTTGCGCAACTCTATTGAGTCTATAATTTTTATTGTTAAATAATCATAGATATGTGCAACTTTGCCTATAAAAGGAGAAAGGCAGGAATTAAAATAAAGGGATATGTAATACAGGCCTAAATCACGCATCTCCAGTAAAAAAAAACAGCTGAAGACAAAAAAGGGGAAATCTTGCTCGATTATAATTTGATTTTATCGTAAAACTAAATTAGTTAGCTGAAACAGCGCGGTTTTTCGTAAAAGCGCGCTGCTGCAGAGAGCCGGAGAAAGCAAAAATTAGCGTTACATTCTAGGAACAATCAAGTTGTAAAAGCGTCATTATCGATAATTACGCGGATGCTGCTCATCTGTGACCGGCGCGCGAACATAAGTGACGAGTATACTCATTCTCCCTGGAAGTATAGCTTATTTTCCTCGTATAACGTATACTTTTATATTGTGCACTCGTCATCAGTAGCCGAGCGCTGTGTGGACTTTGTATGGGCTAAGAAAAAACGTTCTGCTATTTCCAGACGGTTGTCCAGTCGAGGAGATTTTGCTTACTTTAATTACATGTGAAACACATGAGAGGTATAGCGCAATTTTTTTTGGACAGATTATAACATTTCATAAAACTACGATGCAGAATGAATTGTAGAAAATAGAGTTGATAAACAAAAACGATAACCATTTTCTAACATTAGAAACTTAAACGATCAGACCATAAAATGGTCAGAATCTTAAAAAAACGACTATACATACATGCACACAGACAGCCACCCACACGGATATTTTCTAAAAACGTATGATTCGAACTCCAAACACCTCCAAATACGTTTCTATAAAGTTTTAGCAAAACTGAAAATTTTACTATGACAAAGCCTCCTCTAGGAAGAAGCAAAATTAAAAATGGGAGCCGTATACAACCACGTAAATATCTATAGTGTTATTTAAGTCGCACAATATTTTCGCTGCAACAAAATGTAAACTGCGTTGTTATTTTCGATAGTTAGGTTTTCATGTTGCATTCTCTGCATCGCGGAAGCAAAGTTTCATAAGTTTAAGAAGCTCAATATTTGGAAAACAATTATTTTTTTAAAGTTGTGATTTTTTACATCCCGAACAGCAATAACTTTAAATAATCATGTTCAGTAACGTATTGAGCTTATTGCGGAGTGTGTGATGGGGCTACATAATGTAATGAAAGATCGTTCCGCCATTCGCCAGTTTTTACTAAACGATTAGGTTATAAAACAACATCAACGACCAATCATTCAGTACTGGTTAATTTCATATTTTGAAATACTATTTTAATAGTTAACTTAATCTAAAGTACGTGATGCAATATTTTACCTTTATATTCATTCGCGGTGATCATTCTTAATCCCCCACAAAATGTATCTTTCACTGATAACCTTAGAATAATATATACAGCAGGAAGACAATGCAGTGGCACCATTTCTGTTTTCAGCGTTGAATGCTAATTGCTATATGAGTACACTACAATATACTAGGCACTTGCTTTGTAAGGAGCCGCGAGTTCAAAATATAATCGACACATTAACTCTATACCGCACGTCTGTGCATATCGTTACATACTTACTTTACCATCACATCATCCTATTCTACAACATGATTAGGTACACTAGACGGCCGACTACCATTACTTACAGTAACATAGCCTGCACTAAACCACATCTGCGGTCGTCAAAGCAAGTTTCAACATGACCACCAGCGGACAACGGGCGACATCTGTCTTACCGAGTTCGCGGCTACACGTCGAGAAAATACTTCACGAAACGTAACCTCTAACTCTTCTTAAAAAACACGAGCTCGGCAGCACCACGTGAATTTGTATTGCCGGTGAACAACGTGTTATTATTTCGTCAGTTTTGAATTAAAGGTAACAAAACTTTGATTTTATGCTTTCTCTGAAATTATCCTTTGATGAAAGATTTTTTTTTTGTGAAAAATATATATATTTTAACAAACATAACTTAGATTCGCAGACATGGCAAAAAAGGGTAAGAAGAGACAATTGAATGAGAATGAGGCTACTGATAACAATCCAATTGTTAAGACAACCAATGATGTTGGTAATAAAGACTCGCCTAAGAAGAAAAAATTAAAAACTAATGCAGGAGATGCGGCTGTAACTAAAACTCAGGAAGTAAAGGTAGCCAACAATGTTAATGGTGCAGAGAATGCTTCGAAGAAATCTAAGAAAAAGAAAAATAAGAAAGCTCAAAAGGTAATAAATATTCCCAAGGATTTTAAAAGCTAAATAAATTCTCATTTAATGTCATTATAATATGTTCACTTATTGTTAACTTTAGCAAGAAAACTCTGAAGAATCTGCAAGCGAGAAACCCAAGCCAGTGCAGAATAATGCAGAAAAGACTGAGGTTCCAGAAGAAGACGGAGTTGTAGCAAATTCAAAGAGAAAGGAAAAACTCAAACAAAAGAGGAAAGAAAACAAAGAATTACGAAAAGAAGTGCGAAAAGAGGAAGGTAATTTTAGTTCAGTAAATAAGCTATCTGTAGAAGAAATGAAGAAGAAAATTGCTGAAATAGAGGCTCGAGAAACACAATCTAAAACTGCTATTAGAAAGTTACGCATATTGAAAAAAAAACTAAGCATAGAAGAGGGAACAATTGATACCACTCCTGCTCAAAAACGTAAGGGCGAAGCTGTCGAAGACAGTGCAAGCGGACAAAAAAATAAAAAGTTCAAGAAGGATGTTTCAATAAAAATGGAAAAGAAGGAAAAAAATAAAGAACAGATTAACGCAGTCCAAGATGAGAGTAAATTAAACACACCTAATAAGTTAAAAAAAGACAAACAAGTGGCAGAACAATCACTTTTTATTGAAGACAGAGTGGGTAACAAACCTGAAAAAAGCAATAAGAAGAAAAGCAAAGATAGTGGTGAAGAAGAATCAGAAGTCAGTAGAGCAAAAAAAATTCTTGAACAGGTTTTGAATGAAAAAAAACAAAAGGCCAAAAAGGTAAAAGTACAAAATGATGATGATGAAGAGAATTCTGAAAATGATGAAGAACCTAAAAAATTAGCTGCAGATGAAGATGACGACGATGATGAAGTTGAGGATAAAGAAGATGATGAGGATGATGAGGATGATGATGTTGAAGATAGCAATGAAGAAGATACTGCAACTAAAATAAATAAATCCAAAACTAATGTGAAAGCCGACAAAAAACTTAAACAGGTCAGTGCTGACGATGAAGATGACGACGATGAAGATGACGACGATGAGGTTACTAATGAAAAAGCTGAAGTAGAAGAGAAGAATAAAACACAACAAACATCAGTCAAAGAGAAAGAAAAGAAAGAGAAACCAAAAGATTTTAATAAACAAAAGCCAAATCAAATGAATCAGAATGCTGGCGTTCCAAAAAAACAAAGATATGTTCTTTTTGTTGGAAATTTGTCTTATGAGTAAGTGTACTTGCTAATTACAAATTATCATATTTATTATAGAAAAATTAATTTTTATTCTTATACAAAATCTATTTTCAGTGCTACAACTGTGGACATAAAGAAACATTTTCTTACTAAAGTTGATATTGTAAAAGACGTCAGAATTCCTACAAAACCTGGAACAAATACGCCACGAGGCTTTGCTTATGTTGAACTTGAAAATAGTACTGATTATGAAGTATGTTTACTGTTTATCTATTCGAATAACATAATACTCAATAATATTATTCTTTGATTTCATTTTTTAAATTCTATGTATTATGTATTATAGAAAGCTCTATCACTTCATGATACTTTCATCAATGGAAGAAAAATCAATGTTCAGTATACTTCATCTGGTTCAAAACATTCAGGAAACAAACAAGAGATTGTTCATAAAAACAAGAAGTTACATGCTATGCGCAAAGCTGGAATGCTAGCTGGAAGCAAGAAAACTTTCCAAAAACGGAGTTTCCGCAGGAATTCGGACAGAAATTCTAAAACTGAATCTTAAATAAATTAAAGCGATTATTAATATAATGTGGAAAAAATGACGCGTGCAATTACCAAGAATTTATTTAATAGTGCTTTTAACTTATAACAATTTCAAAATGACAATGACGACATGAATATGTTATTCTGTATGAACTTTTGATACAAGTAGTTGACCAAATCTATTTTGTGTTAGTTCAGAACGTTACTTTAGTTCTTACTTTGCGATAATAGGTTTGTTTGTCGATGATCTTGTATTCAACCATTTTTATAATTTCATATTATTTTGTATATAGTCTATCTATACATTTGTATACATTAACTTTATTATGAGCCAAACACATTTAACAAATGTGAGTTTAGAAACATCTTTTTGATGGATCATAGTTTTAAATGGAGTAGATCCAATGCAAAAAATGATATAATAGAAAATCAAATAATCTTGCATAAAATAAAATTTAAGAGGACTTTGATTTTGCAAATGACTCAGTTTGTGCATACAGAATTGCACATTGATTTATATCAACAAATTATATCGAAAATTGTTTTATATTTACATTAATAAAAAATATTGACTGTCAATATTAAATTAACTCGTATTAATTCATTCAGCGTTGTGCTTGATAGTGATAACAGAAAGATTTTATAAAAATCCTTTTACATTTTAAATTTCAAACATTTGCTTTGTTTTTTAATCAACATCGAATCTGTGCTGTTGTAGCGTATTACAGGGTTATGTAAGAGGCATTGTCGAAAACGAATTAATCATTGTGAATCACTGCAAAAAGTTATGTACCCCTGGTGGGACTCGAACCCACAATCCCCGGTTTAGGAGACCGATGCCTTATCCATTAGGCCACAGGGGCTCTGGGAGGGTCTGCGCACTAGGCACTTTATCAACATAGAGCGCGCTCACTTCGCTTCTGATGTAGCCGAGACGATTCCATGCATGATATATATAGATATACCTTTCTTGCATGCGATGCTGTAACACGCTGAAATGACAAAAAAAGGTTGTTTTGAGATAACCTAGGCTTCCAGATGGTTTTTAAATAATTTGTCGATGATTGTTTATTTAATTTTTATCTGTTACATTATATTTAAACAATTTATACTTAAGTTTATTAATGAAATGGGTTGTTAGCGGCGAAAATGATCTATATTCAAGATTACAGTTACATTTTGGAAATACACGCACTTTTCCAGTAATTAGTATTTGAAGTGCAATGGAAATTGTTAAAAAAAGTAAAAAATTTAAAAAAAGGCGTCACCGTAATAGCGATAAAAAAGACGAGTCAGTGAATGAAACAAAGGTAAAAATAATATAGGATATATTTTATGAACTTGATTGGGGTTATCTTTATTAATTTATTTTTATTTATACCTAGTGTGAAGATAATGCCGAAGTAAATGAAAAATCCGAGGTAAAAATCAATGTACATCCAAGCGCTGCTGCGAGGCGGAATGAGGTCGTTCAAACCGACATATCAACAATCTTTGGTATTTGATCGTGGTTATACATACGGTAATTGATTTATTTTTTTGGAAAAACGTTAATAACCCATTTATTATCTTGGTACGTGTCCAGAAAGCAAAGAACTTTTAACAGAAAAGGATGAGCAAATTAAAACTTTGACCGAACGACTTCAGCAAATTACTAACAAGCTTTACGAGTCAAAAAATGCATATACTTTCCTAAAGCAAGACTTTAACAAAGCCCAAAAGGTAATTAAAAATACGATATTTAAAATTTTGTGTCATGGAGAAAAATTTTGTTGCAACAAGCCCTAAATAGTAGCGGCAATATTAACAAAAGCATTAAAAGTTATTGTGTAGCGAGGTCGGAGAAAATGTGACGGTAGCTACGTTATCAAGCCAACCTGGTGGATGGCGTGGCAGAGCCGAACAGATACACCAGTTGCAGCAAAAAGTTTCCGAGCTTCAACTTAAACTTTCCGAGAACGATGCGACGAGAAAAAAATCTTTAGGTTCAAAAATGCATTCGCCCCGAAATTTGACTGTTATTTTTATGCATAGATGAGTTATGGATCATTAATTTTATCTCAGAGCGAAGAAGTTCGTCGAGCATTCGTATCTTCGACAAAGAAAGAAAACAGCAGATAGAAAATTTGACTAAGGAACTGAAAGAAACCGAGACTATGGTGGAGAGCACAAAAAAGAAACTTGAGGCGGCCAGGGCTAGAACAGCAGTTTTGGAAAATGATTTGAATACGTCCAAGAGGACTATAGCGCTTTTGAATGAAAAGACAACGCACGACAATCAGCTTATTGAACTTCTACATGTGAGTCGAAAATTATCAAAAAATATAATGTTGCTCATAAATTCCGTAAATATTTCAAATATTCTAGGAGCAATTGAAAACGGCTGAGACTAAGTTTCAAAACCGCGAGGTAGACATTAAAAAGCAAAACGAAAAGATCGAAAGGGAAATCGTTCTACTGAAGGGTGAGCTAGAAGCCTCGCACATTTACATTCAGAATTTTAAACGACAAATCGACGAAAAGGAGAAGGAGCTGCAAACCCTCAGGTAATTTGATCAATTTCAATTTCTTTCTATAAATTATTGTTTTGACGGCATTGTATTTTAACTCTACATTTTTTTCTTAGATCTAGATACGAGTCTCATAAAGATCAAAGCGGTCTTCAGCCTTTGCGAGTCGGCGGCTTTCGCGAGAGCCCATTGTATAGTCCGAGGAGTTACACCAGAGATGCAAACGAGTACATAGCCATTGCGGTTGCTGCCGAAGCCGAAAGAGAAAGATTGATGGAATTAGTAGCAGTTTTGAATCGAAGATTAGATAAGGAAAGAAATGACTTTGAACAATTATCCGTAAGTTTATTTAAATACAAAAAGCTCGTGTATTAAGTACGACAAATAAACATACAATTTTATATTTTTTTCAGGATTCCTTTAGAAAAGAGCGAAGCAGGGCTGCGAAACTAGAAACGAAGTTACAGAAGATGGAACTCGAACGAGCAGGTTTATCAAAAGTTAACACGGGATATTACAGACAGAGAGCTCGCAAACCTATTCCTACAACAAATTACACTGCTGAAGATATAGAGGAGCTTCGATTGACGTATGATAAAAGAGTTTTAATTAATGTTAGTTTTTGAGTCGTGAAAAATGCTAATCGAAAATTTCGATAGGTACGAATTGTTGCAAGAAGAATGTTTGACCCTCAAAACGCGTCTGGAAACAATGCAAAAGGACAAAGCTTCGGATCTCGCAGCTTTCAAAAACATGCTCGAACAAACGAGAAAAATTTTCAAAGATGCGTACAGGTGGAATAGCAAATTCTAACTTATTTAACAAATTTTTCGAATTTTCGACAGTTATATGATTTTATCAATTCTAAATTTTAGAGGAAAAATGTCTACAGCCGGATTACATTCGACAATGACGATTTAGAACTGAAAAATAAGTGCATCTACGGAAGATGACGAATACCTTAAACTTCGAAGCGTATGATTCGACAGTACTTGAAGAATGAATCCCCCTCAAACGCAGACAACTGAATGAATCATTTCTCTGAAATGAAATTAAAAAATGTACAACATCCTACTGATACGGTTTATAGCGTATGATTAGTAATATAAATCCGAGCAAGCGAGACACTTTATCAAACTATAACTTACAAACTATACTTATACGTAGAAAGCTTAAATAATAATCTGATGAAGCCATCGAAAAATTGTTCACATGCCAGATGGAAAATCCAAGTACACAGCAAGAAGCAGCCGAGTCTCGCAAGAATAAGCCACATACCAACTCATGTGGAAAAATACATGCCTACAAACAAAATGTACATGGAAATGCTCTGGATTTTACCGCACGGCAAACAAATTCACGCAGGCGAACGCTGCGTCATAAAGGCCCTCGTTAATGCCGCCTAGCATAGCCATATACCCCCGCATTCGAAGCACACAGGTGAAAGAGAAGAGCCGCACACACAGCGCTTGTATTATGTAATTAAAATGTGTCACCGATAAGATGCAGCCCGCGTCTCTCCTTTTCCGCTCCATTCTTTATTCTCGCTCTCGTAGGATATACCTGCATGTATAACACGCACACACACGCGCTTGCCGAGCTAATTTTACTTTATGTAATCGCGTGTGCGCCTGTTTGCTCTATAGTCCTCGTTTGCGCTCGGATATCTTCATCAGCGCTTTTCTGTACAAGATCTCCGCTTCCTCCTGCGCGCGTATAGAGCTGTAAATTCATCGCAGACGCTCCAGATTGAAGCTGTTGGACAGAGAACACTGCGTTTCAACGTTGTGAAATGCTTCGGCTCGCTTTCGTGGTCTCGGGGGAAGTGGAGGATGGTTCAGCTGGGAAACGCGGGCGTCAGATAAGATGTGTTTTCGATTCTTTCTCAAAAGTTACAGTAGCTCAGGAGTAATTTTCATCAATTACGAACGAAGCGCGAAATTCTACGCTAGCTGAACTTGAACCGTTCTTTCGCAAACATAAACAGAAAACACGATGACAGGTAGATTTCAGTCAAAAATAACCGTCTAACAGACGAGCCCACCTATCGCGAAGGCAAAACAAAAAGCAAAACTCTGAAAGGGAAGGGAGACTGCAGATTATTATAAAAGTCAAGGAACTTTGTTCTGGGAGCAGGGTACAGCGCTCAGCTGCGAGTCCTGCGAGATATTTCTTATTTGCTCGATAACCAGAGGCTGCTCTGCTCTTGAGGGCCGAGTTGAGTGAGTGAGAGAGAGAGAGAGAGAGAGAGAGAGAGAGAGAGAGAGAGAGAGAGAGAGTGTGTGTGTGTATGTACATTGTACACATCTCGAGAATGAAGTGGGCTTGATTTTAACACGTCGAAATCAAGATCATCCCTCCGTAAGTGCGTGTTGTTGTTGAAAAAGATAACTATAGTTGTAAAGGAATATTTAGATTATTGTTCGTTGAATTATTTAATACAAGAATTATAGATCATTCAGATAGTTGTTAAAATTTGAAAAATAAATTATAAGGAGGATCAATCATTCTGTGACCCTCTAACTTTCTTGCCTGGTGTTCTTCAGGTAGATGCGCCTATTGTCATTTCCCAGACCCGGTCATTAGCATCACAAGCGATCAGAAAATAGTCCTATGGAGTGAATATGTAAACACACCGATGCAGGTTGCGCAGCTGAAAAGCGCGTGAATTTCCGTATATTTTTCATCCTATAGAAATTACTGCAGTAGGGATATGGGCAAAGAAAATTCGGCTCTTTTCTCCAGCTCGAAGTGTTATGATAATCGCTATTGTAGACCCTTGCTTTTACTACATTAATAAACAACAATATACATGTGTGGTCTTTTATACAGAAAGTTTTTCTTCGTGGATAAAATATTTTTAGTTTTCAATTCGGATATGTCCAAACTAGCAATTAGTCTAAAAATAGGCATCGAAAACTTCACGGGGGGAAATTAGGCATCGCAGGACTTTGACAGTGTGCACGTTTAATTAGCCATCAGCGCAGGGGGTTTTCCTCCGGTCTCAACCCGAGCATCTGGACGTCAGCTGAACTCCTGCATTAACGATCACGGCGACATGCAAGAGTAGAAAACAGTCTAGTCTCGTCCACGACCAAGATCACATCGTCGCGTTAGATTCCGCATCAACGACGATTTTCAAACTTTCCACCACCGCAGCATCGGCATCTTACTCCCACGCAGATCTCCTCAAAAAAGCCGTGGAGAGTAGGAGGAGCCAAGAAAAGTCTCTCTCGTCCAAAGAAAACCGAACTCACCTCGACGCGAGTCTCACACCGCAGCGCCGTCGTGTTCGCCGCACAGGTGTTCTCTCCAAGAGCGACGGCGGCGGCGGCATACAACACACGCAGCTCCTGATAAGAAAACGCTCGTTCTCGTGACGTCATGTGTCGCGCAGGTATATGAGCCACAGCTCGAGCCTCGTTCACGTCACTCGTTCCCGCTCTATCGCGCCACACTTCCACCACCGTCTCGGCTCTCCGCCTTCTTTTTTCCTTCGATATTAGCTGCCCCCTTCGCGTCGCGATCGTCGAACTCGAGAGCACTCGGACCTGGAACTCGCTGGAGAACGGAGCTGCTGCTGCTGTGACGATCGCAGAAGAGAGAAAGTGCCGGGAGATGGACGAGAACTTGGGGTGAGTGCAGCCGTTGAGGTGGTGTTGTCGAGCTGGAGTTTGGCGATTTTTAATTGGCTTTTCCGTGCAGCTTGTTGCAAGTGGCCGATCGGTTAAGTGAGTGTTGTACATGGCATTTTTTGGAGTTTTCTGTGGTACCTCGAATGTACACATTTTTTGTCGATCGTCCCGGTGATCCAGATGCTCGGAAAAACGTGATTCACTCCGCAGTTGATTTTCAATACTCGCGACTACTTTTTAATCTTATCTACGAAAGGTGGTTGAATTGTATGGATAGATAGTTTCTAGCCTAAGTGAAAATAAGTTGTAATTCTTTTCGCCAAGGGGAATGACGTTTCTAAACGATGCGTTATAGCAGAAATCGTAATCGGCGAAGTTAATTTTTAATTGGATAAAAACTTGTATCATAAACGTTTATCAACAGTGCGCGCGCGCGCGCAATTAATGACGCAAAATTCTCCAAAGCTTTGATATTTTTCGCAATTTTCTAAAAACAACTTTTTTCAAAACGATCGTTACACCTCATAGTGCTCTCTGCGTGCGCAACGAAGTTTCGTAAAAATCCGAGATAACAGCGCGCGTCCATCACGACATAGAAAAAAAACGCCAACAATAAAAAGACACTTTCAATTTTCGTGTACACGAATACGTATCTATAGACCGGGAACGGTTTCCTTCTCATCGTTGGTTCTCCTTCATTGCCACACACACACACACACACGCACACACACATACATACACATACAGGCACTCGAGCATATTACACATATTATCTTCTAAACGAGGCGTCGATTTCGCGCCGGAGAAAAAGGAAGCCACACGCACAATACGTGGAATATTCGTGGCGTCTTTTCATGTGTAAATACTTTGTCGAGGTGACATCTCCTGTCGATCTGTACAGGTCTCATTGCGACGGGGATCGGCATAGTTACGTAATGGCTTCGCGACGCGGCTTTTTTTTAATGAAATAGGTGGTGCTGTAAAGCAACCTTACAGATAATTCATTTTTCGCTCAACTAGGTTTCAACTCTTACCGCTAATAACTTTCCGTTAAAAGTCCTGAAATTGAGCGGAAGTAAAAAATCGTTAAAATCGAACCAATCCAGTTAAAATCGGTAAATTCACTCTGCCGATATTCTCTCTTGTGCACGCTTACGCCGACCATCTTTTCATTAAGCCGACCGGCGCGCACTCGCACCTGAGTCACAAGAGCGCAAATAGCCAATTGTAATAACTGTTCCTTGAAAAATTCTTCCTATAACTCGCGCGCGCACTGTTCGTTTCATAACCTGCGATTATAATTTCCCACACGACGCCTCGCGCTCGCTCTCTCTTCTTTTTCCTTTATTTAATCGACTTATCTGTCTGTAAAAACAGACGGAGGAGCTATACACACAGAGCAGCTTTTTCGGGGTCTACCTGCCGAACCGTTGCTGTGTATTATACGGAGCTGTATACACATATAGGCGCGCGGGGGAGGCTTATCATATCGGTCCGCGAGCGAGCGCGATAACGATTTATCATCATATTGTCCCTTCCGAAAAGCAATATTCCGTGTGCTGCTGAGCGTAAAGTGCATGTGTAGAAGTTTTTTTTTACGTAGAAGCTTTTTCATTTACCTGGAAAAAATTCGGTTCGTCATTGCTGTGGGTATGTAGGTATGTAGGATAAAGTTGCTAATTTTCGAAAGTAAAACTGTTTATATTTTTATTTCTCCGAGTGCATGTCGTAACAGATGTTAAACGTTTATCGGCGCGCATAATCGTTAAACAAATCGGGATTAGCAGTATCTCGTCATCGATCGCATCATAATCGCATCATAATATTTATCGCGTCGACAATAAATATTAATTGTAGTAATTACTTCATTATCGAAGAAGATATTTTATCTACTCAGCTCGAAACGTACCTACTAGAAGCTTATTTAATTCCGGTGGATGAAAATTAATTAAAAAATACACATCGGGATTCCGTTTATCTGATGATATACCGGATTTCAAGCCTATAAAGTATCCCCGAAATTACTACCGATTTTTAAATTAATTCACTAAGAGTATCGATCCAGCGACATTTACAACGCAATCAGAAGTAGGCCGACGTTTCGCGACAAAAAAGCTCTTCCCTCGCTCGCGGTATTTAAGCAGTTGCTCGTTATATTGAGGTGAAAAAAAATCAACTGAGCAAACAGCATACACGCTCCGAGTCTCTCTCGACGCGGCGGCTTCGTTTTTGTTTGTTTAAATTTTAGGGAGCGCTCGATAACAGGTCGCGTATAGGTGTAACGAATTCAAAAGCGAGCCGGGATCCTGCCGCAGTTTCTTCTTTTCGAGTGCGAGAGAGGTTTTCTCGGAGTTACATTTTAACCCTGATGTGTACCGGCTTATGCATCCAGCCGGAGAGTCACGTACGTTTATATTGTGTGTCGCTTGCATTTTTTCCTTGAGAGTATTTGGTGCGAGAAACAAATTGTTTCTCTCTCTCTCTCTCTCTCTCTCTCTCTCTCTCTCTCTCTCTCACTCTCGTCTTTAAAATGTATCTACTTTTAGACTGGCTGACAGAACGCTTCGAAGAAAATTTTCCTTATCATTAGTACTAGTTTGAAAAGCTTCGTGAAAAGATAAGACCTTGAAGAATCGTGACGAGGTCCCTTCGGAAAACGCAGGAAAAAACGATACCGATTTTTTCAAAAAACCGAATTCTTTCTTTCAAGACTCGGTTCCACACACGTTGCAATCGGCTCGGACGCTAACTGCCAGCGGAGAGGATGAGCCGCTCTCTCGCACCACCCCGATAACGAGCGAGGCCGTGTGTTCGTAATATCCTACATTTTTTTTACGCGCCGTGTCTCTAATAATCTGCGAGCGCGATCCTCGCGCTTCTGGTGCAGCGTACAGCGCAGGTAATTTGCGAGAATTCGTAAGCGAGATAGAGCCGACGACTGGTGTGTGGACATACGCGGCGATAGGCAAATGGTTGATTGCTTGCGGGCTGTGTTCCAGCATTTTTTACGCGTTCATTATGGAGAACAGCGGTATTCTCAGTTGAAAATCGGTTGGAATCGTTAAGCGCGAATCGTTAAAGTAAATCGCGTTAGAAACGAGCAGTCTGCGGCTTCCGGTCCACGGAGACACATATTTTCCAATTTGCCATTCTATCTACTGTAATAGCAGCGTTAACCCTTGCGCTACTTGGACTGAAGCTAAGTGGATGGTCCGTAAAACCCACTCGAGTATACGACTCCTCGACTAATATTTTTTCTCGTTTCAAGCTCATCAGCTGCAGCGAAAGAAGAGATCGGCCCACAGAGAAGAGCGAAGCTGAAGAAGAAGAAGAAATCCATAATTGTCAAGAAAAAAGCGGACGCTATAAAGAGAGCTATCCATCGACAGTATGGTGATAGATGACACTGTCATGGACTTGCTCTCTTTGTGGACGTCGCTTAATACAACGCAACGTTTCGAATATCTGTGACACAGCCGCCCGCATGAGAGAGCGTCGCATCAGCATCGAAGAGAAAGTCTTCGTTTTACGCTGCAATATCGACTCAACATAACCAGGACTTGAAACAAACGTCGTAAACACCTTGCAGCTCTCATTCATAACGAAACCATAATACGTGCCGGGCAATATGCGCACCGCAGGCATACGTGTATATAATACGCGCGCATACTCGAGAGGGGGCCGCTGAACCCCTTTACGTTGATTAGAGCCGTGTAACTCGCTGCTACGGCGATGCATAGGTGTATACCTGGCCGAGAGCACTGTTTAGCGCTCGACTCGCGCATAAAAGTCATGACCCGCCGAGCTTATATTGCTCTTTTCTCCAGGCCGGCAACACAATGCGCTGCGCGATTCCTCATGCTCTTTTCGCGAGGGGAGGGACGTTTCTGCGAATGCAGCGCGTATGTAAATGAAAATTTTAATTTATTGTTTTCTCCGAATCTTAATAATCATCCGAGTGCGTGAAATTAAAAATATAGTCGCGAGAGATAAGGACTGTTACCAAGCCGCAGTAGGTATTCGGATTTTCTTATTTCATCGCGGTGCAATTGAGCGATACCACATTACACACAGGCTTATTGCCTTGACGACGAAATTCAGAAGACGAAAAATCATCGCGCCGAGAGAGAGAGAGAGAGAGAGAGAGAGAGAGAGAGAGAGAGAGAGAGCGTCGTGGCACCAGACAGCAAACACCAAGATTATTAGCTCTGATAAGCAGCGCGGGCGTCGTTTAGCGCGTGATATTCCCCCGGTTACGTTGTATGTGTACCTGCGCGCGTACACTCGTACGATTGCACGTATTTACATGCAGAAAGAGAAGCCGGCGGGGATTTGCAACTGTCGTAAATAATTCTAGCCTTAATTATATCGCAACGCGATAAATTCGCTCTTCGTGGTAATCGTCATTGCGTATTTTAATGCAAGATTTCTCGTGCGCGAGTCGGAGAGCCGCGAAATTCAAATTTCAGCCCTCGTTCGATCTGTACTATTTGCCCAGCGTTTTGAAATATGAATTATGAATGAGGAATTTCCTCGTATCGGAGAGCATAAAGGCGCGCGAGGCTTTTTATCTCGCATGATAATCGTTGCGGGCGTTATCGCGGCCCTGATACCACGAAAAGATCGCTTGACACTGTCATATAATGCACACAGGTGTATAGGCGGCTTTGGAAATTTATGCTGTTTGCTTGGTCCACATTTTTGGCCGACTCATCGCGATTTTTTCGAAAGCAGCGCGCGCGAGATAACGACGAATCTGCGTTACACTTACGTTCACGGCTCATTTATTATCCGGTTGGCTTTTTCTCGAATAAACAAAGATATTGAATAAAGCGCGAACTATCGGGGCATATGACGACAGTGGCGCGCGGCATCGACGCACAAAGCCGCCGCGCTCGACGACTGTTTCATAAGGACTCGTTAAACGGGCAAATGTATGTAAGTAGGAGCGTAAGTCTATTGGGCGTATCCGCACGAGGTGCGAGAGGCTTCAATGAACCGACGATGCGCAGCCTTGCGGTTTTTCCGCGTTTAGGAAAGCGAGCGTATTTCATTCTGAAACTGCAGTACACGAGGTGTAACGTAGTGTGCGTTTTGTGTTGCAGAGAGCTTTGAATGGCGCTTTCGCTGACCTCTATACGTTTGTATGTGTAAATGTTGTTAATAAACAATAGTATCTTTAGTAAACAGTGTATTTCGTTGATTATTTTCGACGCACCCATTTATAAATTAGAAATACATCAAACAAATCAAATAAACAATAAAATGTATTAAAAAACATCTTATACAATTTGAATACACCTTTTTATCGTGAAAGCAATAGTTAAAAAATTCGCGATCGCGTGTATGATTACCAGATACTAAATTCTTTTTCTGATAAAATCTCGTCTCTTATCTGCCTTGCCTAGATACAAAGCACGTAGAAAATTCCAAAGATGTTACACTATACCTTTTCCAACTACTTTTACTTAACTCATATGATATATAAATATTATCATAGCATGACGAATATTACACAGAAAATGTTTTGATTGGATGACGTAACCATTAAATTATTAATGAGGTTTATCAATTTTTTCAAGTATACAAAAACGGATAATTCGTTCTAATCTAAACTCTGCACGGTTGATTCGAATTATTGGATATAGTTCATAAACTAATCAAATTGAACAAGATTGTTTTCTGTAAATGCATTTAAAGCTCATTCCATCGTTATTTGATAAGAGCATTGTTGATCTCAATTTCGAAATTCCCGCCCTTATGTAAGAGAGCGCTGCATCCGCTTTGTGCGTTTCAGTCGGTAAGGCAGATGTCAGATGTTCTCTGTTATTGTTAGCTGCAAGGAGTATATCCTATAGTTTGCCGTAAGATATATTAATAAAAAATAGTATATAATGTCAGAAGCAATGTCCTTATCTAGTCGGCGTTCCAAGTAAGACATAATTTTTACATTATTTTTTGATAAATTTTATGAGTTACTACACTTATAATAAAACAAAGTAGCATAAAATAAATAGAACTGCATAATTTTTATATTTCTGTTAGGTTAGATCATACAATCAGTGTAATTAATACTATCTTGATTATACAATTTATACTTTATCAGCTAATACATACACTATTTGTTTAGTATCAAAGTTGGAGTTGGAGCAATAGTATGCGAAGAGGCAATACTAAAAGGAGACATATGCATTGGTTCACGTACTGTTGTTCATCCCCGAGCAAGTATTATTGCTGAAGCTGGTCCCATAATTATTGGCGAAGGAAATATCATTGAAGAAATGGTAACCATAACGAACAGGTAAAAAATTGTGCAAATGACCTACTTTTTCAGTATGCATACATTACGATGAATGGGATTTTTCTAAATTTAGAATATCTTCGGATCCAAGTGTCACACCTGTTCAAATTATTGGTAATTATAATGTATTCGAAGTAGACAGCACATGTGAAGCTTCAAAAGTTGGTGATAATAATATTTTAGAAAGCAAAGGTAAATTAAAAATGAATAAAAATATATTCAATATGAATTCAATACTTTGGTTTCCTGAAGCAATGATTCTTATTTTTCAGCTTTTGTTAGTAAGGAGGTAGAATTGACGAGTGGCTGCATTATAGGGACTGGCTGTTCCTTGACTGAACAAGAAACCGTACCTGAAAATACAATTATTTATGGTAATCAGTGTCAGCGCAGAGAAATGAATGACAAACCATACGTAAGTAGAAAATATTTTACTTTTATTTTAGTTCAATGTAAATTGATGTTAAAACCAAAAACGAATAATGATAAATAATATTTTTACAGCCACAAATAGGACAGCTGGACTACCTCATGAAAATTCTGCCAAATTATCATCATATTTATAAGCCAAATATGAAACCAGTAAAGAGTGAACCTTCTGCGTAAAATATTGTATAAAATTATTTATTCATAAGGTATTGTACAGTATTTTCTCTTTAGCTACATAATTTTAAGGAAATTGAACATATTTAAATTGTAAAACTGCTGTGTGTAACGCATCAGTGAGTAATGCAGAGATCTGCTTTCCTGCTTGTACTTTTGTAAACTAGATGGCACTGTATATTACTTTCGGGACGATTTGCATTTACTGTTCATAGAACTTTGATTTTTTAATCTCTGTTGTTAGACGATTGTTTAAACCAAACTCAATCGAATATTTGTTGAACATTCAATAACTTATTGATTTTTTAGCTTAAATTCAAAATTGTTAAAAAGGCAACTTATATAAAGACATTTTAACGTACTATTCCGGTAGTCTATTTTATAAAAACATTCGTTTCCTTTATTAAAAAAAAAAGAACCACATGACTTTCCATTAAACAATGCGATGATCAAAGTCAAAGCATTGCAACAGCAAGGGACCGAAACAAATTTTTCCGTCCAACAATGCCGAGCCCTTTTTCAACCCCCTTCTAATGGAAGCAAAGAGAAAGTGGCGAGTCGAAAGAGCTGTCATATTTTGACATCCGCATAGGAGGGCGATAGCAACGAGGACAAAATGATTTTTCGCTGTAACGTAGCTGAGCATAACGAGAGCGAAAGGGGAAATTTCGGCTATAACAAAGAATCTTCCGGAGCAGCATACTACTTATTATACGGATTCGCGCCGAACAAAATGTTAAAAATCAATTCTATTAATAAATACGCTCGAGTGGTTATAGGCTCGTTATGGCCCGCAGGCGAGCCGTAAACAAAATCCGTTTACAGCAAATGAACGCGAGCGAGTAGAATATCTCATTAACAAAACTTGGCACGCTCTCTCTCTCTCTCTCTCTCTCTCTCTCTCTCTCTCTCTCTCTCTCTCGGCGCAATTTTCCAAACTTGTCTACTCGCAGAGGCATACACACAAGCGCAAAGACACCGCCATTGTTCTAAGAGAGCCTAATGCGTATGTACGTTATTACAATGGACGAGAGAAGAGCCGAGAAGCTCTCGTCTCCTCATTAGCATAATCACGTCACAAAGTCGTCTGCGCGCCGTCGAGCTCTCGAGCCTTCCCCTTCTGGATTTTACGGCTGGTTTCCCCCGGCGATCTTTCTCTCCGCTCTCGCTCTCGTCGGGGGCGGCACCGATTTCGCTGTTTACAGGAGCGTAGATCGGATTCACGAAGAACGAGAGAGATATTCATTGTTGCAATTGAATCTCTCGCTCTCTCGACATCAGCGGAGAGAAATCGTTGGTTATATAGGGTATTATCATGCAGCGGTTTCGCGTGGATTTTATTGTGCAACGCGCTCTCGAAAAAGTTGGCACTTGAGTGATGGCCTGTAAATTACTGGGGCGCACATTTGCATCTGTATGTAAGCGAGTGAGCGCTAGTGCGCGTGCTCTCGTTGTTGTGCTGGCGATGGCTTGTAATGGAAGTTATCGATATTATGTAAAGTAGATGCGATGTGTTTTTGTGTTATTGCTACACATTGAATTTGGCCTAATGGCTCGTGTGCGAGGTTAAAAAGTTTGATATTTTATGTTACCCGAAACAAAGTTAAATAGATATTTTCGAAACACTTTTTATTTCAATGCACGACCAGTGCCGTCTGATATCTACGTACACAGTATTTTATATTATGAGGACGTATTGTTTTTCGTAATTAAACAGACCGATTCAGAATTGATAATCTCACACTGATAAAACGAAAAAAGAATTAGCAATATTGCAAGCATTGAATCAATCACTTTCCAGACTAGTGTAAGACAGATCCTTTTCCTGAAAAGGCTTTGAATTTTTCTTTATCTTTCATCAGGAAAGACATGTCTTTTTTATTATCGTTATCTACAATATAGCATTAGTAAGTAAAGCAAATCATATAAATAACCTCTTTGACCTTTACTGATTTATAATAAAATACATATAATATGTACCCGTGATAGTGTTGATAAAATGTGTTCATAATTAATAATCATCCTACTTTTATCTTCTAAATTTGTTTTGCTTGTCAGTAAACAGTCTGAACCATTATTAATCATGTATATCAAGCATTGTTAAAAGTTTATAGTTATAGCATAACGTTCCAGCATCCCATATCTATAAAAGAAGAAGAAACTAACATCGTCGATACCTCATCACGGTTTGTATGTAGATCTGGTTTATAATACCCGACCCAGAGCCTATAGCGTTTTCCCGTTGAAAACGGCGACACAGTTTCGCGTACGCAGAGAGACTGCAAATTTGAAAATTCTTAATTTTCTAAACCGAGCAGGTATACAAAAAGACGAACGTGAGGGCAATCCTCCCTTCTCGATCTGCATCGATGTGTTACCTTTACCTCACCGGAGTAGCTATCCGACATTCTAGTGAATTTGCGGTTTTGAATAATTTGAATTTGAATGATAGATTTTAATTAAGAGCAAAATCAAATTCTCAATGATTGTACGATTACTTTTTTCAATTTTTCTTATTTGCTCTCAATAAAATCTACCATACTTAGCGGGCTGAAATTTTGCATGGTGATTTGTTTCAAGCCGTTAAAACAATATATCCACTTGTCTTTATCTCGAGTGCTGTAGTTTAAATTTTCATATAAACACCTATGTGTAAATTTTGCCACCGGAGCCATGGGGTTCGGTGTGGGTCAGCTAGCAAAGACAGACAAGCAAAAATTGTTACGCTAGCCTGTTCCTACATAAAATAAGCATCTACATTACAAATTAAACATCTTGCACGAATACTGCTTATAAGGCTATATAATGATAGATACTGCTTGCGACTGACTCGAACACTGAGTTTGGAGAATATCTGTCAAGATCAATATTTTTACACTCCATTGTTTATAATTTTGAACATATAAATTTTACCTGATGTTGTTTCTAATATTCACACTTACATAAAAACATGCATGCCAGAATAGTATACATATATGTTAGTGAGTTTTGAGTGTGATTATATGAAAATGGTTATGAATATTCAATTTTAGGTTACTGCTCTTTAACACATTGCCTTGTATTTTCAAAATTTATTGTAAAATCCTTTTTTTAAACGTAAATGATTTTAGAATTTACTGCGTTAAAAGAAATTTGATTATTAAGTTTATGGATTTTAGGTTACATACCCATTGGTGGAGTCAAGTACTCAACATAATGTGGGCATATTATGTTGACATATTATGCTAAAAAAATATGGCCAGTAGTTAGTCACCGGCCATATCTTATGGCGTCTTTTTTACTAGGGATCGTACCAACATTTCTCAGTGCTTCGAAATCGGCGTAAAAAACACTCGTCTTGAGATTATCTGTTTATTTTTTCCTAAATCCATCATTTAAGCTCTCGCAAAAAGTTAAAATTTAAGGAATGATTGTAGGATAATTTTTCCGTTTTCCCGGTGTATTAGCGACGTCAAGGCTTCCTGGAGCTGCCATTTCACCAAAACAGCATCCCACCGCAACGTGCTTTCAAACGACAAAAATGCTCTATTATAATATAGGATGTTACATCCTCAGCTGGAGTTTTTTGAAAGAAGAGCTCGGAAAGCTCTTGCTCCTGTGGATCGTATTTGTGGGCTCTTACTATCATTCAGCCAAGCTGCTTATGCGCTTCGGTGCCGAAGTCAACGAGTTCTTAGAAATCCACGATCCTCAGATAAGGATCCACTATACTATAACTAAAACGAACTTTAACTAAACTTGAAATCTTATATGATTCGGAAAAATTTGTCAAATGCTCAACAATAATAAATCAATATAGCTTTAGTCAATGAAAAACTAATATAATCATAATTTTCTGTAAAATAATATTTAATTATAAAATTATTTTACCGCGCTTGTCTACAAAAGTGCAATTGTGCTCAAGTGAAATTTAATTCTACCTTGTAAGTTTTAGTGTAATTATACCAGACCTGTGTATACAAGTATAGTACAACCTAAATTCAATTTTAATGTACATAATACGTACAACCTACGTGCGGCCTGCTAGAGCGATACCAATTATCACAACAAAGCAGTTCTGAACTGTCCCTCTTATCACCGACCAAACTCTCTATAAGGCAGGTAACAATAGGTGGGGCATAGGCACTTTTCCATTACCCTTATTACAATATCTGCGCTGAGTCTACAGTTGTAGTGGTGTGCCATCAATACTAAAAATGCTATTTTACGCGCAATCGAACAACCCGAAACTCTAGCTCCTCGAAAAATGCACCGAAACAAACCTATAGTTTAAGAAATATCAGAGCTTTACTGACAAATTATTAACGATAATGTTAAATAGTAACACTAATATATGCTGACAAATTATACAAAATAACGCTTTAAAATGTAAAATGTGCACTAACTAATTATTAATTATAAAAAAATAATGCCCAAATAATAATAACGTAAGTAAACAAATTAATAGATACTGTTTATATTAGCACGCCAATAGTGCAAAATGGCTGTAACAAAGCTGAACTCAATATTGTAACGAATACGCAATCGCGTATCCAGTAGATCACCAAGGTTTTTTCTATGTATTTTTGCCTCCTGAATACGAATTTCGAGGGTGGAATGCCCAAAAGTGGTCAGGTAATTTGTCATTAACAAATTAATTGTTAATATTTAACAAAATTATGATTTATTTCAAGTATTTCAACCCAAAAACAGTTTTTTAGATTCTTTATATGATTCTAAATCGAAAATGTTCCTATAAGTTTTCTGAAAAAGGCTTTGTTTTCGAGTAAAAGAGTACTAAAATCCGGTAAAAATCGCAATTTTTCTCTCAATTTTATCAAACTTGATCAATTTTTACTCAAAAACAAAGTCTTTTTCAGGCCATCTTATAAAAACATTTTCGATTTAGAATCATATAATGAATCTAAAAAATGTTTTCTGGTTTAAAATAATATAATTTTGTTAAATATTAACAATTATTTTGTTAAATATTAACAATTATTTTGTTAAATATTAACAATTAATTTGTTAATAACGAATTACCTGACCACTTTTGGGCATACAATCGTCGCACGATATACAAAAATCTTCCATCCTGAACAGAATTATAAATGTTATTTATACCAACTGATATATACAAATACTGCGTATTATACGCTACGTATCGTCATCACCTGTTGATTCAATCAATGATAGGATCCGATTCAACTCTTCGTTTTTTCAATGACTCAATATTCTCTCGTAATAGACGAAACCGAATAACGTATCATCGTTATCAGCACTTCGCCACAAGACCTTCTCGCTGCTTTCTATAAGCCGCCGTTACATGAAGCCGCCATGGAGACTGGCTTCTTAGCTTCCTCTTAGAAGTAGGAATTGCTCTATGCCATCAATAAAATACTAGATTATGCATTTGTTCTTCGCGTAAGTCGTCCTTTTCTTCAAGTCGGAGTGAAGCAGATCGAAAAAGGTTATCCCGCTGTCGCCCAGCTTCACCTTCTTCATCGACTTCAACTCGTCGCCAGTGGTTTTGAGTTCCCAACGCCAGACCGGATATTTATTGAGGTTGCTTCTGAACAATTTTCCCGAAGTGCTCTGCTTATGAAGTGAAGGCATCAATATGATAATTTTTCAATGATTGTTTATAGGAATAATAGAAATTACTTAGACACAAATCTATGAAATTTTCACAATTATTTTAATAACAAATAAATATAGATAAATAAATAAATGATTTGATTAATAAATAAATTAAAAATTATAGAAGTTCAGTCTTCTTTTTCTATAGTTTCAATGCAGTTGTCATTATATTCATTTTTACATTTTTTTCTCGTTGTGTGGCATATTGCTCGACCGGCGCGATGCGGCAGCCGACGTGTACCTACACAAGATTTACAGTCGAAAACTTTTTCTGAGCGTCGTTGCTAAATGATCCCTTGCTGAATCCCTAGCGTATTCTGCACACTAAGGGTGTGCGAGTCTAACTCGAACTTTTTTTGTTTTGATTGCAAAATAAATCTGGGATGTTAAATACCACGATTGTCGAGTTTTTACATATTTCTAACAAATACTATGGTTTTTCCTTGTATCATAACGGTGATATGTTACTTAAAGCTTCGAGCACTTTTTCGAGTTTTTGCTTAAAAAATAACTCGATTGGTTGTTTGGACTGATTTTTAGCCGATCAACATTTATTTGCTTTTATAATCTATTGAATCTGTTTAATCTGTATGTCAACTTAAAATCTAAACACTTATAATATATTATTAAAACTCGACTTTTGACTCGCACACCTCTACTGCGCACCGTGTAGGAATTACATGAAATAAACGTGTTTAACGTCATGCTTACTCTTCCATTCGCCTGTTTTGAGAATATCGCCAACTGCTCGACAAAATCCTGCCCAGTCTTCGGAGAATATTGTCGGGCTGGTTTCATCTTCACCGTATATAAAATTTTGTTGCGTTTCGATGACAGCTCCTACTGTGATCTGTTAACGATGAATCAGCACCTGGCCAAATTACTCGCTCGATGAATGGTTTGTGGATTGTTCCCACCGCAGCATTGTTTTCTAATGCAAGTTGCATGAGCAATTTATTGTGCAGAACAAATGGAAACCACGCCAGCGATTCTGACGGGTTCAGCACTGCAAGCATTTTCCGTGGATCAGTCGGGTAAACTCTCTCCTCGGTCACTCGAAAAATGAAGCTATCCTCAGCCTCGTAAGCTATTAACGACGACCCGACAACAACGGCGCTGTCGATATTTTTTTCAAAACTCGAGATCGCTTGATTAGCCACCCAAAGGTTTTGAAAACCAAGACGCTGTAAAAGAAAATCGAATCTCTAATGCGGAAGCGGCACCTTTAAAGTCTACAAACACACACTCACACACCGCCACACATCCGTATACAGACATTTTCCAAAAACACTATTTTTCGTGCTAAAATAAGGGATGACGACCGGGTAATTGTAGCTGTATCCCCCTATAAAATTTCCTTATCGAGCACCGTCCTAAAGTGTGATAAAATTCCGTTGCAAGATTCTATGATCGCGCGAAAAAACAATGAAATTACATAGGTTAAGAACAGCAAGCAAAAAGAGCTCCATCCCGTACGACGTGTGTGAGCAGCCACCCAGGCTAGAACACTATCAACTCTGCAGAATCGAATACTTTCAAGTCGTCTAGGATGGCTGGTTCTTGATTAGCTGCTTTTCAAAGCGATTTTCTGGTCTACTTAGCTGCTTTCCGAAGCGCTTTCTGGAGTAGCTGCTTTTCGAAATTTTTTCTGGATTAGCTGCTTCTCCTTCTCGACTGTCAGAACATATCCTTTGAACAAAATACTGTAGACGTAACAAACAGTACTATGATTGTGTACTAAAATATAAAATTAAACGCATACAAAGCATGTGTTTTTAGAAGAGTGAATTTATTGGATGTAAACCTAATAGCATGAGTGAATATTAAATGCACATAAGAGTGAGTTTTCAGAGTATATATCCCATAGCCGAATAATGAGTCCTGTTGCAATAGAGTAGTTCCAATAGAGTATATTATATTTTCGTGATTAAAAACATCAACTCGGCACAGTACATTGGAACCCTCTAATCATAATTTGAGAATCAGCAAATCGCCACTCTCGCATCAAAAGCAAAATACACGCACAAACGCTCAAAATGAATGTCGAGCTCAGCCCCGTCGCGTCGACAAATTAGACAGGCCATTTCGCGTAGCGGTAATGCCTGCCTCTTGTAAGCATTTAGCACGCGGCTGAAGCCGCTGCGGCAAAAAATGAAAAACGAAGTGTACGAGCGTCACTTCGGATGCTCAGACGACTCTAAATCTTGTCGCGCCCCGCTAGAAGCCGAAAGGGCTCGTCGTCGTGGCTCTCGTTTTTGGGCGCAAGGTTACGCACGTGTGGACGACGACGAGCAGGAGTATATAGCTTTATAGCCTGCTGCTGCTGCTGCTGCTGCAGTGGCTTCGCTTTAATTACTCGGAGCTTTATGAGCCGAAGACGCTGACACCGGGAGCGGAGAGACATTTTTTCCGAGTACGTACAAGAGGTACGCGCTATATATACGGTTTATCACCTCCTGGAGGTAACGCACCGATGCCTGCGTTTGGCAGGAAGCGCGTTTCGGGCTCTTTAATTGCGCTGCTTCTCTGCTCTGCGATGACGGATATATTCTTGCGACACAGCTTATCGATCCCGGATACAATTCACACGTACCCCCTGCAAGCATATCGACAGCTTTCCCTTATATAATGTCCAAGGCCGAAGACGGCGAAAAACCGCAGATGTCGCCTGCGCGCAAGCGTAAGTATATAGAGATGCGCGTACGAGCGAAAAAAAACACAGCTATACACCGGCAATTGCATGCGCGTGTCGGGGCAAATTGATGACTGGGAAAATTGGTGGGCGTACGAGTTTCGTCTCTGCACGCTAATGGATTAAGCGTATATATTCACCTATACGCACATCGGCGATGACGGAGTTTTCTCTCCCTTACGTACGTGTCGTCGACGTCGTCATCGGCGGCCCTTTCGTTATTCATAATGCAGCGCGTCTGGCGCGCTTTTTCCTTAGCCGCGTATTTGGGCATGAATAATGCACGAGTGGAAATTCGTCCGCTAGGCGGTAATCGTTTCTGCACAGGGAGTATATAGTTGTCGCGTGCGATATCGGTTATAGTACGTATATAGTGTCTCTTCGATTTTCTCTCTTGGCCGTGTGTTATATATACGTAATACGTACACACACCTATAGGTACGCGATGCTATACCCGGAAATTAGCCGAGTCGCTGCGTACAACGCTCTAAGGGGACGTATAATCGCGAAAGAAACGGAGACGTGCTTGACGAGTATTATTGCGTATACGAAGTAAAAAAAGATCGCATCCATCCGGTCGCGTGTACTTACCTAGGCCTTCTCTCATTCTCCTCATTTTTTAACGAGCGACGATTAATCGTTCCCCCGCGAGTAGTAGAGAGCAAAGCCGCTCGTTAGTCTCTCCATCACTCGCGCGGATATCTTTTCTCGTGCGTCGCTGCTGCACGCTTAGCCGCCTTGCATTTCACGCGCAATTGACGCGCAGTGCGCGCATATGCCCACCTATACACGTCCGAAGATAGTCGCGCTCTCGCGGCTGCGGTCGCGGGCAGTTAAGTTGATTTAGGCGGGAATTCAAACGTGCGGCAGTCGTCTGCGCTATTTAGCAGCTTGTTGCGTAGAGAGACAGGGCTTTTGAATGCACAGCGCAGGACACTGAGAGAGAGAGAGAGAGAGAGAGAGAGAGAGAGAGAGAGAGAGAGAGAAAGCTATTTGTTCTCGGGGTATTTTTAACTTCGGATGTACTTACGCGAGATGCGCTTTCTGTCTCGAATATAATTGCGTGGATGAGGTGTGGTTGCCGAGGGATTTATGGAGTGACGCTGGAAAAGCTCGAGGTTAATAGGGCTCAAGAGCGTTTTTCCTAATTGGCCAGTGGCGAGGAAGAAGAGGCTGTTTGAAAAGGCTTCTTTAAGAGGATGATTGATGGTCGTCGAGCAAGCTATGAGGGATTTGGTAAACGTGCTGTTGTGCTGTATTTTGACATCGTGGTACTCGTTAGAACGCTTTGGGCGAGAAAAGACAAATTGCGACGATATGGGTGGTTTGAGTTTATGCGAGTATAAGGGTTCGTTTGTAGATTGTGAATTAATAATTCACATAATCGTATCACTAATATAACAATATATTATCAATAAGGCACGAGGTATTACGTATAATAATCCCAACGGGTTCATTCTGTAAGTTTAAGATTTTGATTTTGGAAGTTCCAGCAAAATACCACTGTATTCTGACGTTGTCCGTTTATCGAAGTACCTCAGAAAAAAACGGTATACTTTACGTACCCGCAGTGTTCTATTGTTGATACCTTAACTTAACCACGTTGGAGCTGATATGTTTCACAACGTTCAAACATTCATGAGGTAAATCTCTTATCAGCTGCAAACGCCATACAGAGTATAAGTACACAGCTTATACAAAGTATCCTCAAAAAAAAAAACCAATCACCGTCAATCGTTACAAACTCCTCGACAGCCTCCTAATCGATGAATTTCCCAGGATACTAACAGCCGCAGCGCGCCCGGATGAAAGAGTTCGTATACTCAAAAATACACGCGCTCCCCGATCCATCCTCCGCCCAGCTATGCCTGCCTCGCGTTTTTTACGAGGCGTAACGCGCTCTCCGAGGTCGGCCGCAAATAGCTTTCCTCCCCAATTTGTCGCTCTCGACGTCTTTGTCGGCGCGCGCGCGCAACTTGGTCCTTTAATTTTTTTTCCTCCTTCACCTCCTCCTCTTCGCCGAGAGAGAGAGAGAGAGAGAGAGAGAGAGAGAGAGAGAGACAGCACTGCGCCGGGTCTTGATTAACATGCGGACGAGGCTCGCACTTCCGAATCGAAGCGTGCGCGCAGCTCGATCGGAACACGCGACTCCGGCAGGGGAGGTGTGGACGACGCAACCGATGCGTTAAATGCTCCGATGAGTGCGGATAGTTTCGAGCTCTCGCTGACGCTTGCGGTATCTGCAGGAAATTTGTTTTTTTTTTCGCTCTCTCGAGCTGGGGCTGGGAGAGATCGTATCGTACAAGTGTTTGGAATGTGTGCGGCGATGTGCTCTCGGGGTGTATTTTTAAAGAGGGATTATAGTAAAGGAATTAAGATCGGATTTTATAAGTGAAGCGATGAGAATAAAGCGATGCGGTGTGCGGGGCTGCAATATTAGAAGCGAGAAGTATTTTAAAATGCGGAAGATCTAATAGTCTCGTTTTGTTATTGATAAATATTTTTGCATCCGGCGGAATCTAAATGGAAGATCGCAGAGCGCAATCTGGAAATACGCCGTAGAGTATAAAATTCACCGCGTCTTTTATAGACTCTCCTCTATTCCGGCTATACGACGCTACCTATCGCTGTTAAATAACTGATGAATGGATATAGAGGCGATTAAAAATAAAGAAAAGCCCGCTTTTCATCGTCTCACGTATGCGACTCTCGGGATCGTTAAAATCCAATAAAAAGCTCTTATATACACCCATCGGATAGATTTTGGGAATCAGGCCCTTCCAGAACCCGCATGCATAATTCATCCGTGCGAGTCCCGTCTACACCCACGTCTTCGTTATAAAACCGCGCCGATAAAGGCCTGCAGCCTCTATAGAGATCATCGGTAAAAAGGCAATAAAACAAAGTCCCTTTATGTATAAGCTTCGCATGCAAACGACGATGCAGCGAAGATTAGAGAGCCGAGGACGCGGCGCATTCCGGCGACGCAGTATATAATAATATGAGCTACTGCGCGCGCACGACTATGCGTGTGGCGGGGCCGAGCGGCGAGTCGAAAAGTTTTACGGCAAGGAAGAGGGGGCGGCGCGCTCTTGCATCCGAATGCAAGCGCGCGTCTTTGAAGTGGCCCGTCAAAGTTCGGTAGCCGAGGGCTTTTGAGCCGTCGATGACAACCGAGGATACGCGTGTAATTGAAATGTGTGTTTTTTTCGCTTCTTTTTTGAAGGCGGTAGGTGGCTTTGGAGCGCGATGTGAATTCGTCGATTGCGCTGATTGACGTCGCTCTGCCGTGGGAGAGCTGGCTCTTTGACGTTTCTGTAGAACATATTGGATGCATTTTTTATTATATATATTCATAATTTTATATCTGCCTCTGTATAGTTTGCAAGTTCGAGTCGTAATAAGAGCTTTTGGGCTATTTCTTATGGTCTATGAAAAGCTATTACTTGTTTTTGAAAAAAAATTTACGCGGCAACAACCATAAAAATAAATGCATTATAACATTATTTAAATCCGAATCAATAACATAAAATTTTTGAAAACAATCAAAAACTTATCGCTCAGCTGACTCCCGCACATTCATGCGGGCAACGATGCGCGCACGCGGGGATATTATATTTGTGGGATCGAATAGCAAAGCCGACGTGTCTCCCCCCGCCCCGACCCCGTTATTATATGCGCGTCGCTGTACACCGCGCGCGCCGCGACGTTTCCGAGTATTTAGGGGCAGAGCCGAAGTATGGATTTTGGCGCGCGGATTGCGAATACGAAATCACGCCGGGCAAAAGACACCGCCGGCGGCGGCGGCGGCGGTGAACCTTTTGTCTGTGTGCGGCCCGCGACAACGTCTCTCTCGTCGGCGAAGGATATCGCGTGGACTCCGATGGCGTGACTGAATGTCGCTGACGCGATTATTCGTGTTTCCTTCGTTATTATCCTGTTGTTGATTGTTTGTTAACATTTATGCGACGATTTTATACAATGTTTTTCTTCCGCGAAGAGGATAAAATTAAAATTTATGCGCCGAGCGATACGCGGCATTAAAATGTAAGAGGGCGTAAAAACACATTTGAAAGTTAAATACGAGTACGGTGCGGCGCGCGGCAGGATCGGGAGTAACCAGGCGTGAAGTGCGCGGGGTGAGCCGCTGCTGTTGTAACGCCGCGTCTTTTAAATTTTCGGAATCGCGCAGCGCGCGAGTGGAATCGATTCGTTCCGCTGTGATTCACGCGCACATTGATAATTCACGTGTCGATGGGCTGGAGAAATATCGCCGAGCTCGTGTTACATATAGCGAAACAAAGAGCCAGCGTACTTTGCAGCGATCAGACGAGTCCAAAAATTACACGCATTATCAGAACGAGTACATAACGCGTATTACGACTTCCCAGCTCTTATACACAGGGAGTAAGCAGCTCACCCTCCGGAGGCGGATGAAAAAAACTGTGTGGCATGACGAATGGCAGTGGCCGATTCTTTTGATGTTTATTTTGATGGCTTTTCGCCATTTGTCGTGGGTGGATCGAGAGCCGCGCGCTCTGCGCACGTCGAGTCGTTTCCCCCCGCACAAAAAAGCGGAAGAAGCTCGCTACCCGCGGCTTAATGGGCGGTTCCGCGCACGTCACATTGACGAAGAGTCTGTGTGCGCCGCTCTCGCGTAGATTAATTTTCGTATTAATAGCGGGATGCCGAGACGTGAGAGAGACGCGAGTTCTTTATTTTCGCCTACCACTGTCGTTTTTCGATGATCGACGGAGCTCGCGGCTAATGGGGCCTGAGGAGTTTTTGCTGGGAGAGGGCTTCATTAATTAACGTTTTTATTTTGACACGCGCGTGGGTGTACAGCGAAGGATGTGTACAAATAAGTGTCGCTTCTCTCGAACGTGCCTGTGTAACAATTACATGTATAGTGTAGAAGTGCGGAATCGAATTTGTTAAAGTAGCTTTAGCGAAGCAACGATTTTTATGCGGAAAATCGTCGCGCGATATCCTCGTATAATACTCGGCCATTATCATAAATAATTGGCGTGACGGCCGCTTGACAGACAGCCGCACTGCCCCCAGAGCCACGTCTCGCCTGCGAGCGTCACCCTCGAAATCGCTGCTGCGGCGCTGCAACTAGAGACAGCCATGGCGAATCTATATAACGTTTCTATTGTTGCGAGTTATAGCACCCCGAGTGTCAAGAGAGTATTTTGCGATATGGTGTTTTGAAAAAGAAGCGGCTCGAGTGGTTTGGGATTTGCGATGCTCTGATGGCTGCTGTGTACGTACGTAGGCTTGTAGGAAAGTTTGGATGGTGTAAAGCGATACTATGAGTAAGGCGAAATGTGAATTAACAATTGGTTCTGTTATTTTCTATCATTCGGTCTTACTGCTAGTTATTCCTAACGACCTATGCTAAAAATTTGATTTTGGCACGGACAAGAGCTTGCGACTCTCAAGTAAACAAATCGAAGGTGAAAGTTACCCACAAGTTTATTAAACACTTTTTTCAACATAGTTAACACGTCACAGTAAAGATATAGAATTTATAGTGAGAGGCATATTAGTTATACGATATCCTTTCAATCAATGAAATAAAAAAGAAAAATCTTCGGGCCGCTGAGTATCATCAAATAGTATATATTCAATTAATTTAACAATTTTTCCGGAATAAATAAAATATAAAATACTACTTGTAATTAGTCCAGGAAAACTGAGAGTCTGTAGGGAAAGTGGAGACTACACGGGAATACGGGACTTAGGTAAATAGAGGCGTGGAAAAAGAATAAATTTACACAGATATATTATTATAATACGGAGTTTTTAATATAAGGAAATTGTGTCATAAAATACATATTTTTGGAAAAATTTTAAATTTTGCCGACAGCTGAGCACTAACATTTTGAAGTGTATGTGTAGGTTATGTAATAAAATTCGCGTTCCTAAATTCCATGAATTTTTTAAGATAGGGTAAAAACAAACAATTAAAAGATAGCTGAATTAATAACTAAATAATCTAATTCTTGAAACACACTCTTAACAAACACTATACGGACCAATCACTCTCTTAACAATACTACAACAATCACATACGTAATGCAATAATTTCCTCACAACCAGGTAAGGTAAAGTATCGAGAAAAGCCTCGAATAATGAATCCTCTTCTCTCATAACGAATTCGTAGTGCTTTTCGACACGTTCGAAGGCTTCGACCAAGTCCTCGGCATACTCGGAGAATTCCGACAGATCGTAGTTATTGAAGCCGATCTCGAATCTGGGATTCCGCATGAACACGGCGATCGTGCACTCGCATTCCATGAGGATGTCGAAAATCGAGCACCTCTCGATCCTACTGGATTGCATCCTCTCGATCTGCTCCATACACTTTCGAAAATAATCCAATAGGTTTGAGTGTCTCTCGATGAGCCTTTCGTCCTTCAACTCGATCGACGGCTTGCAAGCTTTTTTCAGTGCCAGATGCTTGATTACCAGACAGGCACCTGAATTTGTATCGGGCTCTTCGATAAGAGCGAGCGGAGTCAAACCGAAGCGGTCCTCGATGGTCGGATCCGCACAGGAGGACAGAAGTAATTTGATTGACTCCTCGCAGTTTGCGAGATCAAAATTCTCGCAGGCTGCGTGCAACGCCGTGCGACCGTCCCTCGTTGTTAGAGCAACGTTTGCGCCTCGGTTCAGTAGAGTTTTTATCACAGTTGCCGGCGCTTGTTGTTGTGCCGCAAGGTACAGTGGAGACACGTCCTCGTAGGCAAGCGAATTCACTTTCGCGCCCAGGTTTAAATAAATGTTCACCTAGAAAGCAAAAGACACGTGAGACGTTATTACGGAGTTCGAATAATCATAATATGCTTACCAGCTCGATATTTCCTGCCACGGCTGCTGAGTGAATCGGCTGAAGCTGGTTGATGGCGGCCCTTTCGTTAACAAGCGAGACGCCGCCCTTCTCGATAATGACTTCAACCAGGTCCGCTGGACGTTCTAAATCCGAGGCGCGCGTCAGAAAATGCAAGACGTTAAAGCCGGAGTGAGTTTTGTCGGTAACGTTTGCTCCGTGCTTAATGAACAATGGCAGCAGCTCGTCTGCTTTGCTGCCCATGGCTGCTACGTGCAGCGGCGTTTGACCGCTCTCATCAGGGACGTTGACCCCGGCTCCTTTCTCAAGCAGCATTTCGACGATCTGCACTTGGCCTCTCAACGCGGCAAAGTGCAGGGGTGTTTGTCCCCCCAAATCACGAGCTTGCACGTCAGCTCCTTTCTCGAGCATCATTTCGACGATCGGGACCAAGCCTTTACTCACCGCGATGTGCAGAGCGGTTTCTCCCTTGGAGTCTCGAGCCTGCAAATCCGCACCGTGGTTCGTCACCATCAGACGGATGAGTTGCTCTCCCTCTGGAGTGGGCTTCATTTCTAGCAGCTCGTGGAGTATGGTCCACTTCTCGTCGATCACCTGTGTTAAGAATCAAAAGTTTTATTGTTATTGATAAATTTGTTTAACTAACGAATATGATTATTATTGTCTCTGTATTAATGGCGTATATGTACGCGCTATAAGAAATAGTCAATGTATGTGTGAATTCTATCTGTGCTAAGCAGTGAGCTTACAATGCCGCTACCCTAAGCGGGCCTTGGGCGTTGTCGTCCATATCGGACGGGTGGTGCCTATCACCACTACACAGCGTCCTTAGGTTTCGGATAGAGGAACAGCCCCTGAGAAAGAGGTTAGCTGCGAATAAATTGAATAAGCAGCCGCGGACAGCCGATAGGAACAGGCGTGGGTGTGATGAGCCCACACTGTCGAACGCATTCATCTAGAAACACTACGCAAGTACCACAACAACAAAAACACTTCACATTATTTCTTATCTCTTAATCTATCTCTTTCATCGCACATTACAAAAATGGGCAAAAATCCTGCTGCCGAGGAGGATGCGGGAGCGATGACAACTGCCCCGAAAGGGGATGTGTAGAATGATTCGGCACCTGGTCTTACGCGGTAACGATGCCAGCGAAGGCGCGCTGCCTTGCGGGGGGCGTTAGGATACGAGAATGAAACCGTAGTGTACCAGTTGACATTGTCCTCGTCAAAGTCGGAAAGCTCTCATACTTAGTTCTAGAGAGGTATGGGGGTTATCACCTCTAGAACGGTGGACTCACCTGCGATCGGAACAGGATCCAAAGCGCGCGCGTTTAACATACTATCATGGCTGAAAAAAATCAAAACCAAACCAAAAGGGACTTAAGGGTCGGAACCTGGAATGTTCGCAGTCTATACAGAACAGGCGCGTTTAAAGAACTCATAAAGGAAGCTGATACGTACAATCTAGATTTGGTAGCAAGACAGATTTCTCGTAAGCAAAAGCATCATACATTCGGTTAAAAGTTTCAAATCCGTCAATGATAGGCTCTCGGCTCTCGTACATCATTATCGAAGGTGAATGGTATAGATATGTATTTATTAATGTACACTATCCTACGGAGGACAAAGAAGAAGAAGCTAAGGATCTCTATTACGAAACTTTAGAGCAGGTAATCGACCAGTTCGCGTCTTACGACACAAGAATAGTATTAGGCGATTTCAATGCTAAAATAGGTAGGGAGGAAATGTTTAGGCCTACTATAGGCAAGGAAAGCCTGCACGAAGCCAGCAATGATAACGGTATTAGGGTCATAAATTTCGCGGCGGCAAAAGATCTTATAATCAAAACTACGTGTTTTAAGCACAAGTACATACACAAGGCAACGTGGACATCGCCGGACGGGGCCACACAGAACCAAATTGATCATTTCCTCATTGAAAAAAGAGGTCATACTAACGTTCTCGACGTAAGGGCTTACAGAGGGGCAGATAGCGACTCGGACCACTTCCTAGTAGATGCCAAATTAAGAGCTAGACTAGTAACGAATCAAAATAGTAAGCGAACAAACAAGGTAGAAAGCTTCGATATTGAAAAGCTACGAGATAGAACAGAGCGAATTAGGTACCAGATAGAAATTAATAACAGGTTTCAGGCACTTGAAGAAGCAAACACATCGCCGGAAGGGAATGACGAACCGAATAGCTTATGGGGGGACATCGAAAAAACGGTAAAAGAGGCCGCGAACAAAGTACTGGGTAAAAAGAAAAAGCCAAAGAGCAAACCATGGTTTGACGAAGAGTGCGAACTTTGGTTTGAAAGGCGCAAAAAGGCTAAATTAGATAGCTTACAAAATAGAAGCGATAGGATCGTAGAAGAGTATTCTAACGTAAGGAAACAGACGAGCGCGATCTACAGAAATAAGAAGCGGGAGTATCAAAAGAATCTTATTAGGAGAATAGAAACTAACAGTAGGGAAAATAACCCCCGCGAAATGTACAGAGGGATTAACGCCATCAGAAAGGGTTTTAGGAGTAGAGCGCAATTGATGAAGGACGAAAACGGGGACCTCGTAACAAATGACAACGAATTACTGTCGCTGTGGAAAAATTATTTCGATAAATTATTAAACGTGCACGAAAATAGCGAAAAATTAGGGGACGAAATTCACACTGCTGAACTCCACGTGGAGGAACCGAGCTACCAAGAAGTAAAGGCCGTGTTTAAAAAACTAAA
Organism: Nasonia vitripennis; assembly: GCF_009193385.2. Taxonomy (NCBI): domain Eukaryota; kingdom Metazoa; phylum Arthropoda; class Insecta; order Hymenoptera; family Pteromalidae; genus Nasonia; species Nasonia vitripennis. The sequence continues at coordinate 17,098,948 of NC_045761.1, read as the reverse complement.
AAACAACAAAGCCGTGGGAAATGACTCTATGCCAGCTGAGTTACTCAAATATGGGGGCGTCGAGCTCACTTTCAAAATCTATAAACTAGTATGTGCCATCTGGAAAAATGAAACAATACCCGAAAATTGGAAGGAATCTCTCATTATACCGATTTTTAAAAAGGGGGATAAGACAGACTGCAATAACTATAGGGGTATCTCACTTTTAGCAACGTGCTATAAAGTTCTGTCAAACGAAATACAAGCTAGACTCACTCCATTCGCGGAAGATATAGTAGGAGATTATCAGTGCGGATTTCGGCGCAACAGATCGACGAACGATCAAATGTTTACCATAAGACAGTTGTTAGAGAAAAAGTGGGAATTTTGCGAAACCATACACCAACTATTTATAGATTTTAAAAAAGCGTACGACTGTATTAAGCGAAGTAAAATGTATCAAATTCTAGTACTTCTCGGTGTACCGAAAAAACTCGTGAGATTAATTCAAATATGTCTGAACGGAAGCACGGGAAAGGTCCGAGTAGGCGGTAATGTATCAGAACCCTTCATGATACGCGATGGTTTAAAACAAGGGGATGGGCTCTCTACGGTGCTGTTCAACTTAACGTTAGAGTATGCCGTTAGAAAAATGCAGGTTAGCCAGCTAGGCGCAACGCTTAATGGAACAACGCAGATACTAGGCTACGCAGATGATTTGGATATACTAGGGAATTGTAGGGAAACGGTAGCAAGAAACGCGGAAATCCTCATAAAAGCGGTGGAGTATACACGGTTAGAAGTGAGTGAATCAAAAACAAAGTACATGATTGTAGATAAGCTAGGCATCTGCAGAGGGGAGGAAGATCTCAGAGTTGGGAATTTTACTTTTGAAAAGGTTAGCGAATTCGGGTATCTCGGTACGACCATAAATGATAGAAACGAGATTAATGTCGAAATAAATAAGAGACTCCATTCGGGTAATGCTTGCTTCTACGCTGTGAGTAATTTACTTAAGTCGAGGCTGTTGTCTAAAAACGTTAAAATAAGAATATACAGGCCAATAATACTGCTGGTGGTTCTGTACGGGTGCGAAACGTGGGCTCTCACTAAGCAGGCGGACAACCGTTGTAGGGTATTTGAAAATAAAGTCTTGCGAAAAATATACGGGCCGAAGAAAGGTGAGGAAACCGGGGAATGGAGGAGACTACACAATGATGAGTTACACAATCTGTACGCGTCACCAAATATTAACAGAATAATAAAATCGCGCAGATTGGGATGGGCAGGGCACGTAGCGAGAATGGGAGACGACCGTACGGCAGCGCGTGTCATGGGCAGGCCGATAGTAGCTTGACCTCTAGGTAGACCTAGACGTAGATGGGAGGACAACGTAAAAGCGGATCTAGTAGAAATAGGACGGGTGGGTGTCGATCGGAGAGGTGCATCTTGGGTGGGGTTGACACAAGATAGGGCAGCGTGGAAGGCTTGCGTAGATGAGGCGATAAACTTCCGCGAGTTCCAAATGCCACTTAAAAAAAAATGTGTTAATTCTATACAGTATATGTGTGACATCAAAATTTTATGTACTTTTATGTTTACTTTATCCCTTCCTTAGTTTCTAAGATACAAAGTAGCGCGCTAAGAAAGAAAGCGTGAAAGAAAAATTAGTGTGGAAGAAGAGCTCGACTAAGCAACATCTCATTTCTGTGTCCTAGTAAAATAAAGTACAATCTTTTCACTCTCAATCCTTATCGAGTTTTCATTTAATAAATTATTGTTGTGACCGAGCCTGAACGTTGCGCGATTCGAACACCAAGAATCGCGCATAGCGACCTTAGCAACGAGATCAACGAAGCCGCGGATGTTATTGTTTATGTTTAGTCTGGTTCTGTCAGCTGTTGAGAACAGTTGTGTTTACGTTCGAATAAAGAGTCCGAGTTGAAGAGTGATTTTCTATAAATAACATGTTGTTATTTTTATTACCCAAACCCGATCATAACAATATCTTTACTTTGATTAATTTTTAAGTGAATGCATTAATAATGCAATTGTTAACATGGTCCTTCGAGCCGAATAGCAATTCGGCAATTAACTTAGATAATATAAAGTGAAAAGTGTTATGTAATTGGCGACAGTGTTATACTGTAGTGATCGATCGTGTAATATATTCAAGGCAGTGCGAGATTCGATTCACAAATCTATGTATTAACAATATTTAATTATTGATTCTTCAAGTACGTATTATATACGTAAGTGATCATTACACACTAAATGTTGCTGAAATATGCACATATTCTGTTGCATAAAATATCATTAAAGCATTTATTGAAATCAAGTGGCGCGGTAGCGCCACGAAGGCGAGTTTGAGAAGCAGACGAAGCCGCGGCGCCTGTGACAGTATTTACTTCTATATTGGTGTTCGGATTTTTCATGATACAGAAAAAATGCTTATTGTTACTCTTCGTAAGATTTTTTTAGACTTATTAATATGTTTTCTGAGCTAACCTATGATTTCCAACAAAAATATTAGTGAAAAGGCTGCTTATTTTTATAATATGTAAGTCTATAATCCACAAATGCTAAAATTACGTTTTCTTCTTCAGCCCGAAATGTGAAAGGACCGTGAAGTTAGTCGCAAAGCTATATACAGATGAGAATTGCTTTCTCAAGAAAATATAATAATATATTACGATATTTTGAATTAAGAGGTTGCCAGTGCATACTCTGCGTTCCGGAGCTGTAACAGTAACTAGCTTGCCAGGGTAGCCGATGACAAGGTCTAGGTGGCGCGCTCCGTGGTTTTTTGTGTCTAGGTGTAAAAATCATTCGAGGAAGGTGTCTAGAGGTACAGAGTGGCCGATAACGACGTCTAGGTAGTTAGCCCCGTGGTTTTTGATGTCTAGGTGTAAAAATTATTCAAGGGGGGTTTCTAGATGTAGAAGGTGGCTGATGACGAGGTCTAGGTAGTGCGCTCCGTGATTTTTGGTGTCTAGGTGTAAAAATCATTTAAGGGCGGCGTCTAGGTGTACAGGGTGGCCGATGACGAGGTCTGGGTAGTTCGCACCGTGGTTTTTGGTGTCTAGGTGTAGAAATAATTCGAGGGTGATGTATATTAGAACAATCAATGATTTCATCTTCGTAATAAAAATGTTACAAAAAAGCTGTGGTCGAATGGTGCTAAAGATGCTTATATTTTATTTTTACGACTTTGAATATGAAATACTCTAAACAATTTTAAAAAAAGGATTGAAATCTCTAAAAAAATTAACTCTTAAAAAAGTAAAAGGTTAGGCGAGTTTGATATATTCCGCAACAAAATTACAGGTAGAAAAGAACTGAGATCAATCAAACAAAGTCAAGTTTATTATATTTAATCGTAATGAAGCAAATAACAACTCTCAAGATAATTACCACGTCACTTGACATGCCCGTTTCATTTTATTTATTGGTGAACAACTAAATTTTCTTTATATAAATATTAGAACGTCATACAAACACTATAAGTACAATGGCAAGTGACGTAGTAATTATCTTGAGAGTTGTTCTTTGCTACGATTAAATATAATAAACTTGACTTTGTTTGATTGATCTCAGTTCTTTTCTATCTGTAAGTTTGTTGCGGAATATATCATATTCAATTTCAATAAAATCTTATATACATAAGGTATCAAAAAATATTAGTAAAAATGGCATGTTTCTTAATAGTTATACACACTTGATGCACAAAGTAATAAGTATTAATCTATTTATTAACATTTATTTTTATTCAAATAAATACATACTTAAGATACATTGGGTATCAAAGGTATCATTATATCAATTTATGTTTATATACTTCGGTACACAAAGTAACAAGTATTATTTCATTTAAAGAAAATATGTGTGTACTTACAATACATACATATTTTTGTGCATGAAATAACGGATTTCAATTCGTTTATTGAAACATCCACGTTTCAATAAAATCTGTGATACACAGGGTATTAAGTATCATTACAAATGTGAAATTCATCTAATTGTGCATACTTAGGCGCACAGGGTGCTATAAGTACTAATTCATTTACTGAATTCATTTGACATACAGGGGTTTGATATCAGGCATCATCACATATGATTGATTTATTTATAGTACTGCGTGGCATAAATCCGCATTTATGCTACGCCTATCTGTGGCATAAGTAGTCCTTTATTGCACCGTGCATAATGCCACAGATAGGCGTGACAGCGGAATTATGCTAGTCAGTGCTATAAAATATCGTACGATACACGCGTCATAAGTCGATCTTCATGGCACGGCGTTAAGCGCACTTACTACGCTCGGGCGCTTATACACGCCGTACCGTAAAGTACGACTTATGCCACTAGTATAGTAATGTACTATTAAATCTGTACATATGCTTAGGCGCACAGGGTGCCATATAAGTATGCATTCATTCATTGAAATATTTGAATTTCAATGAAATAACTTCTCGGTCACAGGGTACCAAATAAAAGTAATGTTTCTCGGTACACATGGTACTAATGAAAATTACTTTATTCTAAATCACATTAACATATAGTACACTGGGTACTAAATACAGTCTTCAATATATACAATACGATACACAAAATATTAATAAAATATTCTCATACGAAAAATGAATTCTATCAACATAGCATACCATAGTCAATGGTTGTTTATTCGACGTCATACTGAAAAGACTTTCACTTTTCTGTTTATATTCGTGAAAACTAGCTCGCATACCGACCTTTGTATTTTAAGTGGCTCTTTTACGACTTTTCAACAGATGACCTTTCTTTGATTTTTGTTTGGTACTCTCGAGTTCACACCGCGCGACTGACCGGTGACGCACACGTGTTGGAAACGCAATGCTTTTCCAGACTCGGTGCAGTTTTAATTGTCCTTTCTTTGAGCAGGAACTGAGTTTAAAAAAAAATTAGCCCCTCTACGTCATACATTCTAGCATTTCGAACGGACGGCATTTTTGTGAGTTAGACAGCAGATTGTTCTCGACTGCGGCAGTGTAAAGATCGTTCCTTGACTCATTTACTAAGACAAAGTAAAACTTTTTTTTGTATACAGACAAGTTGTATATTTTTATCAAGGATAGTTATTTATTTTATGTGTTTGTGGCTTGGTTAATATACCAAGATTTTACATATATCATATACGAGTATACACAAAGTATTTTATAGCACAGTGTGGCTAAAATCCGCTGTTAAGTCACGCCTATCTGTGACTAAAGTAGTCCTTATTTGCATCGTGACGTTAGCGCACGAGCGTAGCGAGTGTGATAAACACGGTGCAAAAAAGGACTACTTTAGTCACGAATAGGCGAGACTTGCGGATTTTAGCAGTCTGTGCTATAAAATTTTATACGATGCTCTTGACTTAAATGGTTCAGTTTTACATGGCGCTTGGCGCCCTCGCTACGCTCGGGTGCTAACTGCGCCGTATAAAAAAGAACCATTTAAGTCACACGTATTGTAATGTACTATTGTGTAAGTTCAAATAAATTTACACGTGTCAAATTATAAGTGAATATGTTCAATGTGCTTATAAATTGTTTGTATAACAGATCATCGTGCGAATTTTGGAGCATATTATTGGTTTTATGCATCCTGCAATCTTGGTGTCAAAGGTGTCGCCGTCTTAGCTGCTTACAACATATTATTGTACTTGGGTCGTTTGGGAGCTTACTATCGACGGTGTTGGACTACTGACTGTTCAATTTTCAACTCGGCACGTGTTGATTTTGAGTGTAGTAAATTCAAACGGTGAATGGTATGTTTTTATATTGAACCTCTAATAATTTAGTGTACAGTGTAAAAGTTTACAAGTTTCGTAATGGAAAACATCGATTGTTTAACTTTACTCTTACGAAAAAGAGAGACGATTAGAGAACATATAATATCGTTACAAGAGTTTTTAAATCGTTGTGATATTGATGACAAATCATATAAACGAGTTGCATTTACGTTATCAAATAGTAGTTTCTTCTTTTTCTAATTTAGACGACTTATCAGACGAAATTCAAATCATTGATTCAACAACAAATCATAGTAACGATAAAAAATTGATAGAAAATTGATATTATCAAGTACTTGCTAAATCACAAGGTTTTATTTCAACATTACTGCAACCTGCTGTACAAACTTTCACGCCGCAGGGCTCAATTTCTTATATTACTAGCGATTTGTCCAATCACAGAAAATTTAAATTGCCAAAAGCAGTTTTGCCTACTTTTACTGGTAAATGGTAAATTGGAAGAATGGCTATCTTTTGAAGATTCATTTATTACAATGATACACAGCAGAAAAGATATAATTAAGTGACGCAAAAAAATTACTATATCTAAAATCAACTTTCAAAGATGAAGCTTCGCGAAAAATAAAAGTTTTTTTTTATCACGGATGAAAATTATATTCGGGCATGGGATTTATAACAGAGATCTTACGAGGACAAACGTATATTGATTTCACTACATATAAATTTATTATTGCATTTGCCTACACAAGAAAAAGAGACTTATAGCGGTTTAATTACACTTGCTAATAAATCACAACAGCACATTCAATCACTGTCTTCTTTAGGCATTGATATCAATCAGGAAGTAGTTACTATTATAGAAAATAAATTCAACAAAAGCACGCTTGATAAATGGAAAATAACATTAAAAAGGGTGAATTTCCACAATTCGAAAAACTTGCTGATCTTTTGTATAGAAGTGCAGCACGTTTATCAAAAAGGAAACATGATAAAACTTTATTAGATGATTCTGATGATAAAAATATTTCTAATAAAAAACATAAAATTGAGAAAAAACAAGAAACTTCTGCAACAAATAATAAATTGTATAAATGTGTTGTTTCCTCAGAATCTCATCCATTATTTAAATGTGAATAAATCTACGAAATGTCAGTCGATGAACGGCAACAAGTCGCTAAAGAAAATTCCTTATGTTTCAATTGTCTTTTCAAGCATTTAGTAAAAGATTGTAAGCAAGGTAATTGTAAAATATGCGACAAAAGACATAATACGTTATTGCATATGACAAAATTAAATAATCAAGAACAATATAATGAAGAATAAGTAGAGGAAGCATATCTAATTTTGAAAATCTTGAATAAATGTTTAACTTTAAAAATTTTAAATTCTAATTAGAATTTGTAACGAGTTTAGCACCGCGGCTAACTCGTATCGGTGAGTACCGCTAAACTCGCACGCGCGAGGAAAAACACGTGCGATTTCGGGAATAAGAGCGAGAGAGAGAGAGAGAGAGAGAGAGAGAGAGAGAGAGAGAGAGCGGGCTAATCCCTCAGGTGCGCGCTCAGATAGTTCTCGGCCTTCGGAAAGTAAACACAGGACTTTGCTCGTGATCTCGTGTGCTGTGCTGTGTCCAGCGAAACGAATTATATCTTGTGCGTGAGTGCGACGCGGAGCCCGGGTTTCCTGATCTCCCTGCTTAGCGGTCCAGCAACGTCTAATCCTGCATGAGTCTGTCTGGGATCAGGAGCGTCGGCGACGAGATGGTGAAGGATTGTGCGACGCGCAGTGACTGTGATTGTGTGCATGAGAGTGTATATCACCCGTGCGAGGGTGATCCGACGCGCGCGACCGTCACGGCGATATACGCGCGCGAGCGCGATTATTCCAGCATCGCGGCGAGTCGCAAAGTTGTTGGAGACTCGCGTATTATTATTATTTTTTAGATTTGTAAACTCACGGTTTTAACGCGCTAGTGAAATATAACTTAGACTTATTATTTTACGTGCTTTTTCGTCATTTCTAAACCTCGCTCGTTTACTTCCGATTCCTGTTCCTTCCTGCGAATATTTATTAGTACTTATCTAACGCAGTTGAGCAGCCGAGCACGCGCCAGGCGGCGCGTAGACCCAGCAAAACAGAAGCAGCTGAGACAGCTGCATGCAACGGAGGTGTTTCGCGGGCGTAGAGGAGTCCTCCGCCGCATCGAGGGAACGCGATCCAGTCGTTTAGCGCGTTATTCGTTGATCGAATTTACACCCCGTTACAAATTATATTAATAATTAACCAGTACATTAATTGAAACGTTTGGCTCGTATAATTTAAGCTCGTGCTTAATTAGTTACTTGTGATGACTAATTTTGTAATGCGAAGTCTCATAAATTGCAACTTCCTATATTAAAATTTTCTTTTTCTATAAAAGCTTTGAGTATAGTCTTTCTACGCTAATCAATAAAATAGTTTTGTGATAAACTTTAAATCTAGTTACAGTAATTTTTCACGTTTTCGGAATTTTTAAATAAATTGAACTTTATACAAAAATGGAATAAAGATACGTCTAATCCGAAACAAAGAACGTTAGTAATTATAAAAGAAGATATAATCTTTTCTTTACGCAATGGCTTTGAGATAGAATTTATTACATTCATACTGTAAATGATAGCGTAGTTTATGTAACCTTAAACTTATAATTATTTACTTAAGAAACATGTTACAATTTTGCGATTTTACTTTATCATCGATAATGATAAATAACTTTAGTGCTGTTCGCTAACTCTCTCAACGGGGGGAGTATGTTAAGAATCAAAAGTTTCATTATTATTGTCTCTGTATTAATAGTCAATGTATGTGTGAATTCTATGCAGTATATGTGTGACATTAAACTTTTAAGTACTTTTATGTTTATGTTATCTCTTCCTTAGTTTCTAAGATGCAATGTAGCGCGCTAAGAAAGAAAGCGTGAAAGAAAAATCAGTGTGGAAGAAGGGCTCGACTAGCCAACATCTCATTTCTGTGACCTAGTAAAATAATAGTACATTATGCAGTAAGGGTCGAAAGTCGCAGATTATTCCCGCTGGTGGGTTTACTGTCCGAGCGAAAAGACTTTTCACAGTAAGAAACCGAGGGAAAAATCTTCTCGCGAGGGCAGTAAACGCACCAGCGGAAAAATCTACTTTCGCCCCGTGTTCCATATAGTACTTTATTCCACTCTCGACTAAAATGGCTACTATTTGTCTCTGAAAATCGAAGTCGACGTTTTTTTTTATATTTTTGTTTCATTTATTAAGAAATAAAAGAAAAAATAAAATACTTCTGCCCCGCAAATTTCACTTTTGCCCCGCAAACAGGTTTACGGGAAAAGTATGCTACTTTTGCCCCGATTTTCAGGCGCAAAAAGTGGCCATTTCGGTCGGGTGGGGAATAAAGTACAATCTTTTCACTCTCAATTCTTATCGAGTTTTCATTTAATAATATATCTTTACTTAGATTAATTTTTAAGTAAATGCGTTAATAATGCAATAGTTAACAACCTGAGGCTCGTGGATTCCGAAGGGCTCGTTGACGTCGGCACCAGAGCGCACGAGCAGCTCGGCCGACTTGTGGTAAGCGCCAAAGACGGCGACCCACAGGAGTGAGAGATTCCCGAGCTCTTCTCTCGAAAAGACGCTGCTGAGACTGGTTTCCTGCTCCAGGAGCTGATGCTTGATTATGGGATCCTTGATTTGGCCGCTGCAGCTGCCACGACGGTCACAAAAGAGCTCGTCGAGCGATTTGCGAAAAATTTCATCGAAATCTTTCGCGCTGCTCTCCGGCTCCAGCCACTCGCGATGCACAACCTCTGTAACATTTTCATTTACGTCTAACATATAAAAGATTCGGCTCTGCCCGAATATCAACGATCGAAGCATTGTAGTTTACGCGAAAAGAGGGCCTTGACGTCACTGAGAAAGTTTCGGTACGACGGACTCGCATAGACTGACGATCTCGGCTCTAGCCGATGTATTCGAAGGTGCAGCAGTGCGCCGCGCAGATACCTGCTCAGGATCGGCCGCATGACCATGCAGCTGTACAGTAATAAGATGGGGAGAAATTTAGACATCTCAGGTAGTTGTCCGCCGGCTGAGGACTCTCTCCCTCGCGTCCGCTTTGGCCTCGAATTATCTCGCTTGCAATACGCCCGCACATCTTACAGACTTCTTACAGACATCTTACAGACCACAGAAAATGTTTACATGTAAATAGACCACAGTGGCCGATGACGCTGACGGCAATCCGTTTTCAAATCACTCTGGCTCTCTAAAATGATCGACTATTCCGTGTTTTCGTTACCGTACTATTTGCTATAAAATGTGTAGGCGTTCGCGTGGCACAGAAGAACCAAAAGTCAGAGTGATTCGGAATACGGATAGACGCCACGCCGAGAAGGAGCGGCCTTGGCGAACTTTTATAATAACCAGAATGTGCGTAGGCGTATTGTAAGTGAGCCGCCGAGGCAAGCGGGAAAGGGTCCTCGGTCAGCGGACGGCTATCTGCGCTGTCGGGGGTGGATTTCTCCTAACATTTTATGAAGTACACAGTTGCATGCACCGACGCTATATCCGTCGCCTACTCTTACCTCTAGCTGTGATTGTGTCTATTACCGGCTCACACTTCTTCCGTTTTGAAAAAAGTACATATATATATATAAATAATATCATAAAAATACATTAATACAATAGACCTTAAGGTATATATAGAAGTAAACGTCTTTTAAAGCTTATAAAGAATCACAATACTCTCGAGAGCTGCATATCTAATTTTACCCTCGACGTCCGCGCACATCCCAGCCGCACATCGATTTATTTACACACAACATTTCCCTCAGCAGCTCGATCCACGAGAACAGACTAAAAAGCAGCTCTCGTCATCTCTCTCTCTCTCTCTCTCTCTCTCTCTCTCTCTCTCTCTCTCTCTCTCTTACGCTCTCGAGTAAAGCAGATCTCATAACTTCCCCCGCTCGTGCATACATTACAGCTGTAGCGCGCGGCGCGCTCTCGATTTATTCAACTTCCAGAAACGACGCGAAGGGCGTATCGCACTCGCGCGCGCGAATTTTACGGCCTGTTAAGTGTAGCGACTTGGTGCAGTGTATTCGCGTATGATGACGATCGGCTGGCTTTCTTCTCGCCCTCAGAGCAGCAGCGGCACGAGCTCGTTAAATCATCCGACAGGGAGAGAGCGGATTTTACGCTTTTCGGAATTGTCCGAGCGTGCGAGAGTCGAGTCTTATATGCACCGGCTGCAACGCGGCTCTATACGCTTTGTTATGGATGGCTGGCTATAGCTCCCTCCGGCACACGTTCTATGTTTGTAACTGCAGTCGCGATGCTACGACTGCCGCGAGAGAGACATTTCTTAGTTGGCCGGTGTATTTTTGCTCGGATGCTTCTTCAGCGGGAAGATCGGTTTTTCGGGAATTCCACGAGTTTCGGGGAGGTTCGTAATTCGGATCGATGGATGCGATCGTTTTTGTTTCGTTGAAAAGTTAAACGAAGGAGGCGAAAATATTTCCTTCTTCTCCCGTGTCTTAGATGCTATATTTCATGCAGCCGAAAGAGTCCGAAATATCGCCGCGCAAAAGCGATTCGAAAAGCTATACAATAGAGTTAACGCGCAGCTCTATATAATATCTTCACGCGGCAGTATGAATCGCGCGAAGGTTCATTGACAAACGTCTCTAGAATAGGTATATGTTACTCTCGACTTATATCGATTATCCTTTATACATTTTATATAAACTCCATCCGTCTCTCTTTTATGAATGATCCGCCTCGACCGCGCGATTTGCAATCCCGAAACGCGGTCGTTGCAACATTCAACGCGCGCTTCTCGGTTCAAATTCATTTTCATGTTAAATTCAGTCACGATTAAATTTTCAACGCAAAATATTCCATCATTTTAAATATCTGGCGCGCTTCATTCCGAGTTTCTTATACTCTGCGCACATGCACACGCGTTGTCCGGAGATCTTTTTATGTACAGTAGCTATATATCGATATGAATTAATGGTTTATTACTCCATTTCGCTTAAAAATAATTTCGGATATTCAATTTGAAGCGGCGAAATAAATTAAATATCCTGTAATCCAATACAAGACACACTTCGCGCGAGGAATTAATTCAATTAACCTATTTTGTTATTTATTCAGAGTCGTGCGAGAGAGAGAGGTGTATATGAGCGATCCGACTGTTTAAAGTTTAAAATTCTTAAGAATCGAGAAATTGATTCACTTAACTAATTAGAATGTAGAATAACGACTGCGCATCGTCGCCGCGTGTTCGGATTATTATAATCCGACAATCCGATTGAAAGAAATGATGTAAGATATTACTAAAATCGATGCGATATCTCGAACCGATCGCCGTAAGGACAGCCTAACGAGCTCCTTTCTCTCCTCGCCGGCTGTATAATTATATATTTAGCGCAGATCATCGCGCACGGGGCAGGATATTTATCGCGAGGCTCGTGAGACATCTCAATTGCCCAATGAAGATTCCTGGCAAGCTGCCTATAAGAAGCGGCGACACGTCCGTTTAACTTTAGACGCGCCTCCGTTAGGGCCCAATTAAAACCGCCTCTCGCTAACGAGTATACTCGGCGAAAGTCGAAAATCCACCGAGAAGGGCGAATAAACTTTGATGTAAAGATCCTGATTTTTCCTCTCGATGTTTGCCTACAGGTGGATTTTTAATTCGCGACGTGTACATTTAAATTAATGTATAATTTATCCTTGGCAGAACGGCTGGTCTATAATTAAACGACGAATGACGTGGGCGCAAGTCGGAAAGACAAATGAGCCAATTACCTTCATCTGCTATTCTCTTTCTATTTGACGCTCTCGACGAACGTCCACTTAAAACGAGCCTGATCGATTGCTTATTATAGAAAGCCTTCTTTATAGACGCGCGCCATTACTCTCTCTGCCAAAGATTATCGACGTCGAGAACGAACTATAAGTTAATTGACGGTATCATTTTATTAGCCATCGAAGCAATAATAACACATATAGCTGCTGTTGCAGTGCCAGATGGCGAGGGAAACGTGAAATGGAAAATTAAATTTTTCCCGCCGGATGATTCGATTTCCCGCTGATCGCTGATTCAGCAGAGCTTTGCATTCTGAAGTAGTGTATCGGTTGCAAATAGACGATGCCTAATTTAATAAACATCTTCGATACGTCCGCGGTTGTATTGTATACTGTGTGTGATTCTTATAATACAAATCGACAGTGTGTAATTCCCAAGATGCTCCAGTGGTTCACTCTTATCTCGGCATAGGCCACTCGACCAGGGTAAGCACCAGATTGAGAACAACAATATTCCCGATAAAGCGGCTAATTATATTAATCAGATCTCTCGTCGACGATGAAAGAATTGGCGAGTTGATTGTATATAAGCGGAGGCCTTGTTTGACAAGCTATCACAGTTCAGATTCAGTCGAGCTGATCAGAGCAACCGAAGCAACAAGATGTTCTCCCGCTACTTTTTGACCTTCTTGCTGGTCGCCCTAGTGGCAGGCGTCGCCAGTGCTAGCGCCGATAACCAAGTGTCCGAAGTCGAATTCGACGAAGCCAAGTACGAACTGGAAGTCCGATCCAAAATCGTAAGTTTCTAATTTTTTCACTTTTTTTCATTTTTGTTAACTGACCTATATTTACTATAACTGTATAGGGCGACAAAGTCCTGAAGATCCTCAAGAGCTTCTTCAAGCACGCCACCGAGGACTGTCTCAAATCCGCCGTCAACAAGTGCAAGAAGCATTGGTACAATCCCTCCAAAGTTATTCAGTGCGCTGTGAGTACCTATTTTTTGTTAAAATCCGAATAATTAAAGAGTTGAATCTATAATCGTTCATATATTAATCAATAATTTCTAATTTGAATGTGCAGAAGGACTTCTTCAGCATCGAGAACGTAGGATGCCTGATCGGTGCTCAAGCTGACAATGAGTCTACAGAACTCGACCTCGAATTCGACGACGCCCAGTTCGAAGAGCTTGAGATGGAAGTCCGCGTCAACATTGTAAGTTGAAACGTATTTTCTCATTTTATGCTTAAATTTTAGAGAGCGAAGTGATCGTATAATATTCATTCCAAATTATTATTTTTTAGGGCAAGAAAATCCTGAAGATCCTGAAGAAATTCTTCAAGCACGCTACTGAGGACTGCCTTAAAGCCGCCATCAAGAAGTGCAAGAAGCACTGGTACAACCCCGCTAAAGTGATCAAGTGCGCTGTGAGTATACTAACCTAATTATTTGAGTTCAAGCACACCACGATAAAAATCGATAGTTTTCCTTGTTACTAAATATATATATTTTTTTGTGACTTTACAGAAGGACTTCTTCAGCATTGAGAACGCAGCATGCCTAATTGGCGCCTAAGCTTTTTTATACAATACCTGGAACACCCATTATAAATGTATGACTGAATTCAGAGGCCAAAATATACATCGGAGCACATTTCTACACATACAGAATTATTCATCAGAATTCACTACAAGAACGATGTAAATAGCTGCATATTATTATTAAATGTTGCCATTATGTAATATATGTATCATTCAGATTTTTTAAATAAATAACACAAATGTACATATACTATTTATGTTGTTTCATTATTATTCAAAATAATAACCTTTTAATTGGAATACCAATTTTAATGCGTTATAAATTTATAATTAAAATAACGTAAACATGCTTACCACGTATTTTTATCAATAAACTTGTCTACACATATGAAAATCACTTTTTTCTCGCGTCAAAGTGTCACTCCCCACACAAAAAGGAATATTTAAAATTTGTATAATTAACACTTTAATATGATATTAAACGCTGTACCGCACGAGAACGAAAAATAATTTGAAAAACAAAAAATCGAAGGCAGCTTCTGAATTCCAGAATCTCTCAACTCCATTAAAATTCCATCATTGGATAAATCCAATAACACGTTTGAATGGAGCCACTTGATTCTATCGCCTCTTTCCAGTCATTGTATAACCGATAACTGAATTATCCGAGTTCTGCGAATTTTATAAATCCATTATTCGCGCGCAGTAAAAAAGTGATTCGCAATATTGTTTCGTGCGGCGTATCGAATCTCATCCGAATTCGAATTCGCCGACGCTCAATTATTCAGAATCAGTAATTCTGATGTTCCCGCTCAGGCGAATATCTTTGGCATTATTTTATCAGACGAGTAATTCGGTTTAAGCGCCAGAAACAATTCGTCGATCTCTCACTATCCACAGCTGATGGCCGTACCGTACTGACACCCGAATATCGCAAAATTGATTGAATAGAATGTCGAACAGCATTAGTGTCTTTCTACTGGCAGTGGTTTTCAAATATTGAGAATGTTCGTTCTCAATTTGTCAATTCAAATTAAAAATTCTCAAAGATACTGGTTTGCCCAAAATCAAGGCAAAAATCGAACAAAGACACGCCGCGAGTCGAAAATTTCAAATTCCGCGAACGCTCCAACCCCCACCAAGTGTCGAGCGTCTTCTCTTGCATTTAAAAAGCCCGTCTCCACGCTATAACCCCATCCCCCCGCCCAAAGCCGAGTCGAAATTCCTCCGCTAATTCGCTGGCAGTCCTCGCCTAATTGCGAGCGAGAATCGACAACAATCATCCCGCGTCTCCCTCCTCCGCTCGCCCCCGCGAGGCCAAGATGGCGAATTCGCGTACCCAAGGGTTCGCCTCGGCTCGATCATTGGAAGGCATCGAGCCAATGGTTGCGCGGCCCCGCCTCCGCGAGTCAGCGCCGCTGCAGCGAGTTGTGTGTTTTACTGGCGCAGCCAGTCAGTCGGCCGACGACTTGGCCCTGCTGCGGTCGTGTCTCCCCGTATTCTCATATGTGCTCGTTCAGTGTTGGGCTCTTTTATTGCATCGTACCGACGGACTATCTGCTCTCGCGTTGCACTGCTCCGGCCCTTTGTGTGTGTGAACGGATCATTATATCTTGTGGTTAAGTGGTTCGGTACGCTGAGGTATACTATTTTCACGCAGTCGAAGAGGATTTTCTACCGAGAAAGCATGAGAACCTGACGAAAATTAGTAATCGTTGCTCCGTACCGACATATTATCTGCTCGACACGATGAAAGAGATGGACACGGTGGTGGAGGAGACGGACCTGGACGTGGGTTCCGCGAACGAGGAGATGGAGACGATCGACCTGAAGATTCGCTCGAACCCGAAGCCCTTCACGATCGAGAGTCTCATAGGGAACAGCAAGGGCCAGAACAATGCGCAGGACAACACCAAGGAGAACTTCGAGGACCGCGAGGAGGCCAATCGGCAGAGGGAGTTTCTCTATCAGCAGCACTGCCTTGCGACGGCCACCGGTGCCCTGCCAGGTAGGTTTATACATGAAAATTATCGTAAGAGACGATCGCGTCCGCTAAATTCACTCCAATAAAAACAAAAACCTCCCCAGGATTCGCGATGCCGCTGAGCCTGTACAGCGCCTGGTTGCAGCCCATGCGAATGTACGGCGGCAACTCGGGTCTGGCCAACGGACCCTCCTGCCTGCCGGCATCGCACCTGGCGAGTTACCCGTCCAGCCAGCCCCATCAGCAGAGCCAACTGGGTCTGGGCCACCTCCAGGGGGCTGCCTACCCCGGCCACAGGGTCGCGACGGCTGCCGCGGCCGCGAGATTACTGCACCACGCGGCGGCCAACTTCACGGACGACAGCGAGGACGAGGGAAGCATGTCGCCCGCCTCGGTTCACGATCTGTCCAAGTCGCAGCACGGTAAGCGTCAATCTCTGATTCAGCGGCGGCTACGTCGGATCGAAGTTTAAAATTCCCGGTTAGCACTGACTCTCTGCGAATAAGGAAAAGAAAACCATCGCGCGGCTCTCCGAATGAATGGATACGCGACGCATTCAGCGTATAGGTGTGATTTCACTGGCTCGATGCGTCACTTCATTAATGGCTCTCTCTCTCATGCTCGCGGTAATTTATTCCGTGTCTTTCAGCTCTCCCGGAGTTGTTTCTCTTTTTTATTATAGGCACACACACGCGCGCAACGGTATCGTCGCGTTTCGCAGATAGTCGAACTCGTTAGATTTTCGGTACGCCTCACGGAGAACAGTAAAGTGCGTCGTGTATGAGTCACCCGCGGGTTTACGAGCTGGCTGAACCCGTTCGGCCGCTTTCGAGCGCTCAGACACAATGACTCTATTAAATCGAGAAAACCGTCGCCGAATTCTCGAGAAAAGTCGCGCTTCCGACGCGTGGGTGATGATACACGCGACACATTGTTGTAATAGGAGGAAATAGAAAGGCACGCGTCGATTGTAATTCGGTGCGTGTGTATAACGTAAATATATATATATATATATATATATATATATATATATATATATATATATATATACTTCTGGTGATTAGCGCAGCGTCACCGCGCGCACTGGCCTTTTATTGTATTTAGCATACAAAAGACGTTACAACCAGCAGTAGTAGTCTTGCACCATTACACAGCGCTCGCGCGATATTAGAATGTCATAAATTAGTCTCTCCGGAAATATTATTCACAAAGACGCCTTTGCGCAACTCGCGTATCACGCCCAAACGACCCGTTTAATTATACAGATAACACAATGCGGTACAATAACGCAGCGATCGGTCCTTCGATTTTCACCCTAGTGTCTCCGAAAGCTTATGCAAATTGATTTTCGAAAATAATTCCGCAGCGGAGAGAGAAGAATCCTGAGGGGAATCCCTAATGCAGGAGATGATCTGTGTGTCGGCGGGTCCTTTGGTTGCCACATCGGACTTTCCTATATAAGGCGAGTCGCGCGACTCTCGCAACGCATGATCGATCGACATTAGCAATCATTAGCGTGTGTTAGAGGCGTCAGAAGTATGCGCGACGACGCTATACCCCCTTTTCTTCTCGCGCGATGTACATGAGCCGCTGATTTATTATTCGCGGAGGAGAAAAAGCAACGCTCGTCGCGCCGATCGAAGCGCTTCTGTATTCTTCTAATTGATCGCTGTCGCGTCGTGCCGGCGTTGGGGAAATCCGCTATAAAAATAATCGCACATGCGCGAGTCATTTCTTTGTAACGCGTATTACACTACGCACACGCGTTATATATAGTTAACTGCTCATTATATTATAACGACACACGAAATAACGATACACAGCTATACGAGCCGACACAGCGAGGCAGGTAGTTATAGCGAGTTATATTCGACTGACCTAAACTCGCAGCTCAATTTCGCAAGCTATATAATTGCCGGCAAATTATCGAGGATTCAGTAGAGCGTCCGCGCGGCTCTATAGGTGCGTCTAATTTTACCTCCGAGCTATTCCCGACCGAGCACATCGCAAACTGCGGCGTCTACATACAAAGCGATACGTTTAATTACAAAACGAGAGACGACGGAAAAATGCGCGAGCCGAAATGCTGCAGCGATCACGTATGGCTATAGGCGCAGCACTCGCGTGCGTATTGATGCGTCGACTATCTGTATGCGCGACGAGAGAGCTTCTGGGAATCTATAACGCCGAGAGTCGCTTATGACATACCTGTCTCGCTCGTCAGCGAAGCTTATACTGGTATATACCCCCCTCGTTTCTATGGTGCAGCGATTCGACGCTCGCTTTTGTTGTCGCGCGAGCTATTTTTGAGCCGATCGCGTGCGCGTATAGAGCTGTTTTTGATTATTTATAGACTGCTTCGGCATCATACAAATATATCCTCGAGAAGTGTTGCGCGATATGATATAAAGGAACGGCCACTGCACGCGTTAAAATTAGACCGGTCATAGAGCTGTAAACGACTTATCGCATCGATTTTCGCGGAGACGATCGCATACTGCAATCTTTCGACTTCCGGCAAAGCGACTCTTACGCGATAATGGACTGCGGCTGCAGATGGGATACGGTGTGTATGTATATACATATATGCGTATGCATAATAGAAACGTCGGCGCCGCACGTCTCGTCGAGCGAGTTATATTCTCAAATACGGGTCATCGATTCCCTATAGCAACGTATCCGTCTATCCGAGCTCGCGCGAGGAAGGTTCTTAATTCGAGCCCGGCTGCATTAAAGATAGCAATTAGAAGTTCCATGATTCATGAGGCTTTGCGCACGGGGTGGAAAAACCAGTCAGATTTTGTATACCAGCGGATAGTATATACTTCCTATCCGGATATGGGGAATTAGGCCGCGCGAGGAAATCGTTTATTACCGCGGCTCACACCCGCGACGAAGAAGAGAAAACAAGTGGGATCGATGCGTTGCAGAGCCGATTGATATACTCCGTAACGAGGGATCGCGAGCTAATTGATAATTTCGAGACGGTATTGCATAATTGATCGGCTGTCGATGCTGAATGAATGGCTCGCTTTCACGTATTTATCGCGATGCTATAATTGCATTCGATATTTCTTTGAAATCAAAGCTCCCCGCGGAAATCGATACGGCTAATAATTAATCTCCGTCGCGCTGCTGCTGCTGCTGCTGTGTATTGTCTTGGTGGAATAATCGCATTTTTGCATGTATCGACGCTTTTCTGTAATGAAAGCGACTCGCGGGTGCGAAGTGTCCACAAACCTACAGGTAATCGGCGCCGAGTCGCCGTCTAGAGGCCGCGAGAGAGACAAAGAAACCGCAAACACGCCTTAGAAATATTGACATGTCAAAAGGCTTGGGACGAGCGCGCGAGAGCGATTGACCTTATTTCCACACTAAGCGCAATTTTCATGCATAAATATGCGCGACTCTTATATACTCCTCCTCCCTGAACAGGCCATATTAAACTTATCAACCTATAGACTCAGAGGCGCAATTATAAGTGCTATACGTAAAGTGCAACTTTTTATCGTTGTTAGAACGACGGCCAACTTTGTGCTCGTGTCGCTCGCGCCTGAAAGATTCACGAGCCTATCCGCTTTGTGTCTTCTCTCGCTCGTATATACTTATGTCCCCGCGGTACTTTGTAACAAAGACGGGGGCTCGAGTCGGCTTTTATTAATATCCGGTTGAAATCTGGCCTAACATTGCCGCGACGGGCTATTTTCGCGGCTTACGCTATTCTTTGCTTATACATCTGAAATCGGCGGGTCTTTCGAAAAAGAAGAATAGCCGCGAATCTCAATCACAGTCACGCGCGATCCACTTGTCGCAGTTGCTAAACTTCCGTCAAACCTTTATTCTCCTCTGCATAATTAATCGCAGAACCGGTATAGCTCTACATCGCGGACTATCGCGCGCGACGCGTCGGGAGAAGAGACAAAGGAAGCGATGACGTGTATTCGCGAAGGGTACAATGACCAATCTAGAAAAGAGTCGCGTCTCTGATGTATACTACGCGTTGTAGATCGATTCGCGCCTTTATATATACCGCTCGCGCGAGATACGGCAGTGTAAAGACGCGACGAGGGTAGGGAGAGAGATTTCTCTGCGGTTTAAGATACTTCCGGGAGAATCGAAATTTTTTAAATATAAATCAGACGACATGGACGTGCGGAGGGACACTTAACTTACTGCTTCGTTCGTCTCTTTCTCGGAGCCGCATTAAAATATTACTCCGTGATGTTTGGGGCGGTGATAATTGCAGCCGACTGTGTGTAGGGAAGTTTTCGCGGTATATAGACTCGCGACAGTAGGTGCAGACAATAGTGCGGGCAACTTTTTCTCTTTGTCCCTCGTTCGCTTCGTCGATTTCGGCTATACACAGCATTGTTTTATCGAGCTGATATATAGGCACATAATCGTCGATTGACATGATATGCGCGCACGCGACTTTTTCTGCCGAAAAACCAAAGGAAGTGGCATTCGACTCGTTTCCCTAAAAGACTCACGTCCCGCCGCATTACGCGTCGTTAAAAGTCCGCTCCACACCTCGGATGATTCCTTCCTCGCTTGATGCATAATCCAGGCGGTGGGCCAAAAAATGAAAAATGAATCGAGGAAAAAGAGTAAGAGAATGTGCAGGCGCCACCTCCGATTCCGCATTCACGCGACGCGCTTCGCGTCTCTGATTTTGCTCGTTTTTTGGGATTCGCAGGAGGCTCGGAGAGCGGACGGGACAACAGCGACGACGAGGCGGCCGGAGGCAGTGGCGCGACGCCGTCGGCTGGGGAGACGGGAGGAGGCTCGAACGGGCAGAATTCGTCGTCCGGTGGCGGGGCTGGTAGCAAGGCACGCAGACGCAGGACCGCTTTCACCAGCGAACAGCTGCTCGAGCTTGAGAGGGAGTTTCACGCGAAGAAGTATCTCAGTCTCACTGAGAGGTCGCATATTGCTCATGCGCTCAAGCTCTCCGAAGTTCAGGTTGGTTTTGATGCCTTCGTACATTATATTTAATTTTTCTTGAATCTTGAATCTGCAATGCATTATGCACATACTGCGGCAGGCTATATATATATATATATATATATATATATATATATATATATATATATATATATATCAACTGTATGCGCTGTTGTCAAGCTTCGTGCTACTTCACCAGAATCGACGAACGGGTGTTCGGCCTTGTTCATTACAAATTGACGATGAAACCACTTCTTTTTGTTCAAATTACGCAGTTACTGGCTGATAGTAATCTGTCTTGTGAGAAATTCGTGAATTCAGGAGCGCCATGAAATTCGCATCTAGTACAATTTGAATCATAATCTCAAAATATTTCAAAATAAACACTTTAAAAAACCCGTTGGTCAATTTCAAATAGAATCTAAACTGATTTCACCTGCAAACACCAATATAATCGATTGGGCCTCATAAGTGTGTACGTGCAAAACGCGATGCAGGGCAAGCATGGGGCGCGATATTGTTTATTGCCATGTTTACAACAACAGCTTCAGCCACGTGCTAATTTCTTATAACAAACAGGCATTATCGCTATACCCGAAATGATCTGTCTAATTTGTCGACGCTTCAAATAGGAGAATAATATATCTTCTGGAAATATATAATTATTAGTTTTTGCGCGTCTCAATTCGTTAGTGTTATAAAATTGATATAAAAACGTATATGTGTGTAGGGATAGTATAAGCATTCTGCGAATACGGTTCATCCAGCGATGATAAGAAATACGCTATACTGCCGCTATTACATGCTATTCTACTCTAAATAAGACATGGTAATTATTCTATTTGTTATCTGTTTGGCTAACCTCAAAAAGTGAAAATTGAGAAAATATGATTATAATAAGGGATGTATTATGTTATGTTATATTGTCGCTTAATTTTAATGAATGTGCATAATTACGTACGTACGGATAGCTATAGAACGATATCAATACGATAAAGAAGCAATTTTAGGCTTTTGCCGTCATTGTCTAACTCTCCGTGCCTCTGGAAGGTAAAAATAGGTGGCGCACAGACACTTTGCCATATCCTTCATAACAATATGCAGGTCGAGTCTAGATACAGTAGTGTGCCACCCATGCCTTTATTGCCTCGATTCAAGTTAATTTTGTCTACATTTTTTTTTTTTGGCAAAAAATCTTGTACTGGTACCCTTGTAGCAGTATAGTTAAATCGACTATTCGCATTAACTATCCTGTATAACTACTTCACCGTGCCACTTATTTATCATACTTTATTTAACTTTAAATGCAAAATACTTTGTTCAATTGAAATCAAATTTGGTTATATACCTTTACCACTGTGTATTATTTCATGATTTATTGGGAGGGCTGAAAACCTATAGTATCGGTAGTGAATATTGATCACAGCTGTGGCCCGATCGAGGAATAGCTAAATCTGTAACACTTAAACATTGTAACAAACTACCTATTACATATTGGAAGACACTGCACTATTCCTCAACAAAAGAACTTAATTTTCACCATCTCATAGATTTTTTAGATAAAAAGATTTCATTCCTTTGAGCTCCTTAGCTTAAATTCGCACAAAACGCTACAGTGTACGCACTAGATGAAAACTCGATGGTACCGCACAACTAGAGACTCGTGAGATTCTTCTCCTGGCGAACTTCGACTTTACCCAAGAGAAGATCATCAATATATTCTTCCCACATCGACGAGGATCAGCTATCCTCTCGGTAGGGGCAATACTGACGATCCCGATAATAAGATGTTTATCGGCATGATAAATAGTTGATTACTCCCACTTATCGATTGTGGCACTCGGTGCAATATTTTGAGCATTTTTTTGCTGTCCGTAGAATTCGTGAAGTGAACGAGTGGTTATTTTGGGCTAAAATTTTGGGCGGATACTTTGATCACTTGTAGTTCTGGTATAAATGCAGAAATTTCGATTTCAATTTTTAGAAAATGTTTGGCCATGAATACACTCGTTTTTTTTTTGCTTATTTCCGTTTATTATGCCACCTTTTTGTTTATAAAACATTTTCCACTCATTCAAATAAAATCCCTGCACTCATACCAAAAGTACAGATAGGCTGCTGGCTATCTAAAATGGTCGCTGTTTTCGCGTTTTTGTTACGCATTTTTTGCATCTTATTTGTAACAAAACTAAATATTAAGTGTTTTGTGTACCATTTGTTTATAAATTATAGCATTTTTTATAAAGATTGCAAAGTTGTATTAAGAAATAAAAACTACAGTTATTATACCGATTAGGATACGTTAACGCTGCTTGTGGGGTAGAAAAGTTACAAAAGCTTATTTGTAAGGTTCACAATTTTTTATTTAAATAAATAGCTGCATGGTAACTTATAAGTAATATCGAGTACAATAGTGAGATTACAAGATTTGTATGTATAACTATCGACTGATATGTTTTCGCTTATGCTGAATATGTTTTCTGCCTATAGCTAGGTGTACATGAGGTAGGTGATGATTTAACGATTCAGCTTAAGCACCAACCAGACATCCCACGTTCTCAATGCTGAAGAAGTCCTTCTGCAAAATTAAAAAAAAAATCCAGTCAAACGATTGTAAAACCCTATGATAAAATTCAATTATTTCATTCAAATGGGGGAGAAAGACACTTACAGCGCACTGAATAACTTTGGAGGGGTTGTACCAGTGCTTCTTGCACTTGTCGACGGCGGATTTGAGACAGTCCTCGGTGGCGTGCTTGAAGAAGCTCTTGAGGATCTTCAGGACTTTGTTTCCCTAATATATTGCGATGCGAAGACATTATAATTTAGGCAGGCTAGTTTCAACATATGAAAACTAAACAAATATTTTTAAACTTACGATTTTGGAGCGAACTTCGATTTCAAGTTCAGCGTACTCGGCTTCATCGAATTCGAGGTCGAATTTTCTAGACTCATTGTCAGCTTGAGCACCGATCAGGCATCCTACGTTTTCGATGCTGAAGAAGTCCTTCTGCACATTCAAATTAGAAATTATTGATTAATAAATGAACGATTATAGATTCAACTCTTTAATTATTCGGATTTTCACAAAAAAGAGGTACTCACAGCGCACTGAATGACTTTGGAGGGGTTGTACCAGTGCTTCTTGCACTTGTCGACGGCGGATTTGAGACAGTCTTCGGTGGCGTGCTTGAAGAAGCTCTTGAGGATCTTCAGGACTTTGTCGCCCTAAAATATTGCAATAGGAAGACGTTATAATTTAGACAGGCTAGTTTCATCATTTCAAAACTAAGCAAATATTTCTAAACTTACGATTTTAGAGCGAACTTCGATTTCAAGTTCAGCGTACTCGGCTTCATCGTATTCGAGCTCGAATTCCACGGGTTCGTATTCCGCTTGAGCACCGACCAGGCATCCTATGTTCTCGATACTGAAGAAGTCCTTCTGCAATTTCAGTAAACATTCCTCGGTTTAAAAATTATCTTTCGCCTTAATTACTCTACTCGCAAAAAAATACTCACGGCGCACTGAATAACTTTGGAGGGATTGTACCAGTGCTTCTTGCACTTGTTGACGGCGGATTTGAGACAGTCCTCGGTGGCGTGCTTGAAGAAGCTCTTGAGGATCTTCAGGACTTTGTCGCCCTATACAGTTATAGTAAATATAGGTCAGTTAACAAAAATGAAAAAAAGTGAAAAAATTAGAAACTTACGATTTTGGAGCGGACTTCCAGTTCGTACTTGGCTTCGTCGAATTCGGCTTCGGACACTTGGTTATCGGCGCTAGCACTGGCGACGGCTGCCACCAGGGCGACCAGCAAGAAGGTCAAAAAGTAGCGGGAGAACATTTTGTTGCTTCGTCTATTCCAAATCTGAACTGCGATGCTCCAACAGCCTCTACCTTCGCTTATATAGGATTATCAATCGGCTTATCAGCCGAACCGATCGTCCGAGGTCGATATCGCGCGCCTCGGCGTACTTACCCGCATTGAGTACCGCTTTTCCCGATAAAGCCGTGCGAGCGTTCGGGAATCACACCCACACATTCCTCTCATGAAGCACAACATGCGTCTCCGTGAGTACTTTCCTCCAAATAACAACAAAACTTTCCTTGTTTGTCCGCAGGTGAAGATCTGGTTCCAGAATCGACGAGCCAAGTGGAAGCGCGTCAAAGCGGGCCTGACCAGCGGCGGCGCGGGTAACCCCGCGGCCAGACACAGTGGCGGTGGTTCCTCCGCTGGAGGTCACCAGTCCAACGGCGGCGGACCGAGAATCGTCGTCCCTATACCGGTGCACGTGAGCCGACTGGCCGTTCGGTCGCATCACCATCACCTGGAGAAGTGTCCCCAGCCGGCTCATGGGACCAGCGGACCCGGTGGCGGACTGAATCTCACCACAACGGGACTCACTGCCAGAATACCGAGTTCGCCTCTGCCCAGCGGAGCCGCCTTGACCTTGGGCTCACCCGGGGGACTGAGGGCCTTCAGCGCGCCGAGACCGTCCAGTGCCGCGAGTGGAGTCGCCAGCAGGTAGCCGCGGGAGTAAGAGTCTGTGATGGATGCGTGTTGAGGGTATCGCTGCTCTCTGTGAGATACTCGTCTGACTGATGTGCAAAGGCTGTCTCTCTAAGATCACTTTGAAAGCGAATGTTTGCTACGTTCCGTTCAATCGCTTCGCAAATCGACTAAATTATTCAAGTGCCCCATCGCCGTTTCACGGCCCTCAATTAATCCCGGTAATAATATTCGCGAGTCGAGTCCTCGGGCTAAATTGATCGACCGAATATACGTACGTCCCGTACTTTGCAAGCCACCCATAGAGAGAGATTCGTCGCGATGCAGCGTATACAGCCGCAAATCGCGGGAATAATCGCGATTTCAAATGGATTAATGGACAAATCTTGTACACCTATCCCGCTGAGACTCGAGGACGAGGGGGGCACGAGATGGGGAGTCGGAGAGACACAAAGGGTGAATTATGAATACATATTCCAACCGCACCCACGACTCTCTCTCTCTCTCTCTCTCTCACTTCGCTGGCGTGCGCGGGTCTGTATCTACGTGTATATAGCATAGGGTGCGCGAGTGTATATTATATTGCAACGCAGTTTAGTCATACGTAGCGCTGATCTTGAGCAGCGGCCGCTGACGCGAGGAGATCGATTTCAGTGTGTATCAGTGTGAGCACTTTGTATTGTTGAGGTAGTTCCTCCGTGACGATTTTTTTCTAAATTTTAGGCGAAACATTTATAAATAACGGCCAATATAAATACCTACGTACGTTCGGCTATCGGATCCCGAGACTTCGATACTATTTGCAAGCTAAATCAATTTGCGAGGTTCGTTTTTATATATAGCAGCCGCTCGAGCGTCTTTAAAAATACACCAAGCGCGACTCGTTTTGGCGATTATCGATTCACCCGGAGCTTTTTGAATTAAGGCGAACACATGTTTAATTAGCCGTTATATTATGACATATATTTTTACACCGGTTTATATTCGCGGTTTCCCTGGAATTTCTTTTTCAAGCGCATCTTCAATTCGGCCGTTTAAACATTCATCCGAGCTTTTTGTAAAGTCTGCGCTCGGCGCAATCAATGAAAATTGGTTAATTGAGGACGTAAAAGCTTGATTCGCACGCGCGCAGCTTACACACTTTGCATAATTAACGGCGAGCGTTGAATTTTTAACGGCGGCTTATGAATGTGCCATTAAACCTACAGCCCGCTGAGAGAAGCGACTTGATTATTCATGAATAATAAGAAGAACAACAACGATGAAACGGAACTACCTTAACGTGTCGCATCATAAGCTTTGTAAATATATTGCATATAAATATGAGAAAAAGTTCACAGGCCGAATCTCGGGCGTACACGTATAGAACACTGAAAAACTGCATATTGTAAATAAAAGTTATTGCATAAAGACGAATTGTAAATATGACGTTGCGCACGTGTACAATGTATCCCGCCAAATATATGTAATAAGTACGAATAGCATAATATATAATTATTATAACAACAATCTATACGATCGACACGTCACACTCGCTGGTATTTTTTTACGATTATCATGTTTCGTACGATTACAATAAATTCTCGTGTACATAATATACAGTATTATAAATATTATAAATGCGTGTGTATACATGTATACATAGGGGCGAAAAATCGAGGAGACGTGCGTGCGAGCTGAGAAAGAGAGAGCTCCTCGGATGTGTAAAGCCGCGAGACTGCGGTCTCGTGTAAATAGATGTATAGTCCACACACACACACACGCACACACATACACACATACACACGGACACACATAAATGATATGCGAAAATAAATATAATCATACACCAAGCGTATGCATGTAAACTCTACTGCGATAATCACGAATTACACGTGTACACGCGAAGAATAATTAAAGGGCCGATTCGAATATATATGATTCACCGAAATAACGCGGCGGCGTTGACCGGTATGTGTACGAAAGGCGCAATAAAGAAAAACATGTTACATATACAGCAGAATGCAGTATCGAACTTATTTCCTCTGTACACATAGATATGTGTATATCATCATCGTATCCGCGCTCTGTGATCTATATAAGCGAGCTGATAACTGGGTCAGCGCTTTCTTGATTTACACAAGCGGGCGTTATTCGATTCTTAACGATTTTCTTCTCGTTTTAGAGCATCAATATATAATGTAAGAATGTAACGGATATTACATGCATATTATGGATCGTACAATTCTGCGCAACTGGATTAGAGTTTTCCATAAAATAACGCTTATAAACTCCTGCATCTTTAAACGGCCGATGCAAATGTCGTCGCACACAGCAGAGAGAAAGAATCGATACAACACACAGTCCATCTCCCTACGGTCTCTACACGAGAGGTAAGTATACATCACACCTTTACACTGTCCTCTCTCTCTCTCTATCTCTCTCTCTCTGTCTCTCTCTCTCTATCTCTCTCTCTCTCTCTCTGTCTCTCTCTCTATCTCTCTCTCTCTCTCTCTCTCTCTCTCTCTCTCTCTCTCTCTCTCTCTCTTTCTCTGTCTCTTTTCCCGATTCACGCCTCTGCGCGCACAGTCGAACCCTCCGCAAACACTCCACGGAGAGCCGAACGAGCAAACAGATCCCTCTCCTCCTGCACGATTCATCGCGAGCCAAAAGGAAGAAGATCTATAGCCCGACAAAAGGCGTGTGATCTCCGCATGCGACAATAGCTTCTATTTTGACAATTTGTCGAGCCGCGCGCAGCTTGTCTCTCATTGTGCATAGATCAGTGACTTTCTACCTTCGAGAGTCGGCCCCAGTGGGGATCGGGTTCTCTTTCTGGGTACACACCGTCGCATCGGGCGTGTAATATCGACACGCGGATTTCGAGAAAGGGAAGCCGGAAAAAAGAGCAGCGCGGCTCTCTTTCTCTCCCTGACATAAGGCCGCGCGCGCGCACCTCGTGGGCGTGACTCACATATGGTATGAACTCGCTCTCGGTTTAACTGCTTTTTAGGCTTTGTGCTCCCGATATGCCTGATGCGTCGTGTGATGTATCGGCGACTGCGAGAGACCTAAGTGAGCGCTTTGGATGCATGGGGATGCTGCTGTGATTGCCGGAATGGAGATGGAGATCGATGCCTTGAGGCTAATTGGGGTAAACGCTCTGGGCTCGAGGCCGAACAGATTTTCTTCATTCGGTTGATCACGCTTCATTACGAAGAGGAATCACATAAAATTAAAAGAAAAATTTTCAGCAATAATATTCAAATTACTTTACGAGCATAACCAGTAAAAGTAAAAAAAGCGCATCCCCCCAACAACCGTCTACGCACGTTTCATTCGCGCAACTGTGTTCGGTCGCGCATAATGCACCCCTCTCAATAACAATAATTATTACAATCGACGTGGGCATTATACTCCGCTAATTCGGAGGCGTTTTCTCGCGACAGCTGCGACGCCGTAATTCGGTGGGCATGATGTGCCCGTATAGCGCACGTACAGCGCGCGGGGACCGCCCTTTGTGCGCAATTACGCGACTGGGCCCGCTCTCGATTGTAAACAATTGGTCGACCGCGAATAAGTCGCTTATTTTTTTTAACGTAATTTTTTTCTGCGGTTTTCCCGGCAAAATATATATTACGTTGAATTTTTTAATGCCCCTGCGTATATGATTCGCTTAAACCCGCGGAATAATGATTCTATCGAACTCGGTGTTTTTTCAGTTCATCGAGTTAGAGGCAATTGAACATTCATCAAATCACATCGATTCACTTTCAATAATAGCACGAAATAAAAATTCAGCGAATAATTTAACCGAGAGAAAAAATCCAAAAGCTCGGGATGACTGAATAAATAAACGATCACAGAGCTTTCTGGATGCATCGAACGACGCTTGCAGAAGAGGCCTTAGTCGCTGCGAACATCAGCGGAGAACATAACGTAGTGTACTGTTGGACATATTATATTCTACGAGGGCACACGCGTAGCTGCTGTGTATCATCGATCAGCCGAGGTTAATGTCTGTTAGCAGTTGTAAAGACCCGGAATGGGCTCATTTGAATATTCTAAACAGAGACTGCCACTACTGTGTAACAACTGCTGTACACACCAGTGATTTCCAGAGGCTCGCGCTGCTATATAATTGAATCTGAAAAATAATGGCGAACTTTGCCCTATACGTCTGCTGCTAGTCGCGCAGAGGTAGCTTGGAAAAGTTTTTCTTTGCTAACTAGGAGGAGAGAGTTATAAATAAACTATGAGACGCGCACTTTGTTTCGCGTTACGGAACACGCTATATATTATAAACAGGTATGAAGTTGAAAAAACCTTTTCATCGAGTCATATCACTGAAAAAACTGTTGGATTTCTGTTAGTTTATAGTTTTATTTTGTATAGTGAGAAAATCCCCAAGAGCAGATGTGCCAGCGAGCACCACCTTATATGGTCATAAGCACCTCGGAGACGCAGCAATTGTTTTACGATAGCAAGCAGAAGTGCACTTCGAAATTGCGCGTCCGATGGTGCATCCATCAGGTAGACGGGATAGCAATTAAAACGGTCAGTCCGCTGCGCATTTCTCCCCTTATATATACCAGAGTACCTGGACATCAGCATCCTTCTCTCCTCGATCAGCTAAATATTTATTTTAAACATCCGACGAATACGCAAGAGAAAAAATCAACCCGAACCTGTTGGACAATTTTCGCTGGAGAGTATCATTAATACCCTCTCTCTCTCACACACACGCGCACACGCACGTAGCCACATGGGACATGACAAAAGTGTCCGCGGGACGACACAATGGCCATAAGTGCATTACGGTTAATAGCAAGCAACGCGCGGCGGCCGAGTCCGCGCTACGGCGGTCGTTTAGCGCGCGATCAACTCACGCGCGCGCGCGGCGGCAGTTACCGTTCGCGCGCGACGCGGATAAATCATCCGCGCTCCAGCCACGCCTCCGTATATATATATATATATATATATATATATATATATATATATATATATATATATAGAAGACACAGAGACGAAATTTCGACCCTCGGCTCCTCGTCGTCGTATAATCTCGTCGCCGCGGGGAGGGCGGGGATGTATACTACGTAAGTTCCCGGGCTACGTTATACCACTGCGCGCTGCCGAGGACGAGAAATAATAAAAAGGAGCGAGCTTTGTGTCTCCGAGATGATTGTCGCGCCTGGGCTGCTGCTGCTGCTGATGCCGATGCTTTGCGGATGGAGCGAAATTGTTTTGTGATTTTTTTGGTCAATTTAATTTGATTTTTATAGTAATGAAATGTAGAGCCACGATAAACAAAAGAACATTTTTTGCGGTAGATTTCTGGTATCTATTTTTTGAAACACCTACAATAATCTTATACAGAAGCAAGCCACGTGAACTATTAACATCGATTTACCAGCATATTTTAACGTCTTCACGTCACCGAGAACGACGTAAATATCAAAATATATTTCAATTATATGAGGATCATAATCATCAACAAAAATGCATTGGTGTAGGTAAAATGTGTCGATATTATAATATCATACGGTTCATCAAATAAGTAAATTATCTGATTTTTTATAACTTCTTTTCTGCTCCAGCGAATCAGTGTAAATCATTTCTTGAAAAGTTCAGTAAAGTCGTTTCGCCTGTGAGCCGACAGATTCAATCGTCGACTCTATAAACGATCGAGGCCAATTAAAGTGTCGGCAGCGCGCAAGCGATGCTAACGAAATCAGCGCCCTTATATAACCAGACGTGAAAGAGAAAAGCTCCCGTTCGATTTTCATCGCGCGATGTCTCGATACACACTACACTCCGCAGCATCGTTCGCTTTAACGTTTCGCGGTTAATCAGATATATCAATTTTAACTCGATTGCTCCGTCTATACTCCAACACATCCTGCAAATTTCCATCGGTTCCAGACGTATATTCCGGCGTTTATGATATCATTCGAATCTTTCGCGTAATAAAGCTTCGTTACACCGCAAGCGCCGAGACGATGTATATAATAGCTCTTCGGTTCCGCGGAATAATCGATAGCCGTAGAATTATACAATGCTTCTAGCGGATGTGTCATTCGAGCCGCGACTTATCGACAAAATTCTCGCAGCCGGCTGCTGTTAATTAATTTTCATCGCTTTAATTCCACACTGCGAATACTCGATTTCGTGAATGGCGTCGTCGCGTACATTATATTCGATCGCTATAGTCTGAGTTATTAACGCGGGAGAGGGATGTCGAACGAAATTTAAAAGCGCAAAGGTATATCAGGCATTTCGCGCTAATTCTGCACCGCAGCCGAGCTGAGCGAATGTACACGAATCGTGAACGATTCGCAGCGTTGATTCGCGAAACAAAATCAGCGGCTAAAATTATCCTCCGCTATCGCGATACAAAGCTAATCGCGCACCAAAGCTACTTCCGCAGTGCGTGCAGAGTCTCTGGGCCCATTATACGCGCGACGACAGATTACACGAGAGTCGGAAAGCCGCAGAGACCGCAGAGAGAGAGAGAGAGAGAGAGAGAGAGAGAGAGAGAGAGAGAGAGAGAGAGAGAAGCTCGGTTTCCTGCGGCGGCGCGTGTCGTCGGACAAAAGTCGCCCGTGCGCACAATGGGCCGAGGCTGCAGCGACGTCGGAAAAGTTTCGAGAGCCGTCTATACCGCGGGGGAAAAGAGATCGTCCATTTGTCATCGATGATTTGCGGTCGTTCCACCGGACAATGTATAGCGCGCGCTGCGCACGTATATTATATGTGTACACACCCTTGGGTCGAGTTGGAAAAGCAAAGGATATATTGTGCGCGCGATGACGACGCCGACGAGCTCGAGAGGACGGTATAGCTTTCCTCTCTCCGTGTCCGTGTTTTGTGTGTACACAACTATACGCGATTTTCTATACGGACGGAGGAGTGGACGCGCATCGGGCGTGATTATTGTGCAGCACCGGGTGCACGACATATTTTATGCAGCGCGCGCGCGCCGCCGCCGGCTTCCTTTTACGATCGAGGAATGCGATTTTTCGTTATTCCGAGAAACGCGCTCTTATATGCGCGC
Organism: Nasonia vitripennis; assembly: GCF_009193385.2. Lineage (NCBI taxonomy): Eukaryota > Metazoa > Arthropoda > Insecta > Hymenoptera > Pteromalidae > Nasonia > Nasonia vitripennis. The sequence continues at coordinate 17,066,336 of NC_045761.1, read as the reverse complement.
ACCTGTCCTTTGTGAGTATACGTCGCTTTGCGGCTACTGTTGTGTTCCCCGAACGATCGATCGCATTTATTTATGTAGATCGAGAGCTGAAATAATAAGGAAGAAACGCGTCGTATATCCGCGTCGTAATCCGGGAGGATGCAACAGTCAAAACAAATCCTGCGCTAATCTCTGGGTATACGTTGACGTGTACGTATACACTATAGCGACGCTTATAGATCGCGCGAACGCGTGCCTGCCGAGGACGACTAGGAGGCTCGCGCACCCCTCGCGCGGCGCTAATTCCCGTCGTTCCGGGAGCACTTACTTCGGATTCTTTCCCACAGTATATAGTTAGGCTCCTGCACGTAATTTGGCTTCGAAGTGGCCGTGAAATCGCGCCTCGAGAGAGCGGGACTAATCGACGCGCGGCCAACTGCTGCTCTTTTTTCGCTGGATTAGGTATTGTCGTGCGCTATCGTCCCTCGTGTGCAAGGGGTTGCTTTTTGACTCTTGGCCGCCGACTTTATTCGGGACGAGATCAGAGAGAAAGTGCGAAGCTGTGTTTTTTTTTTCATGTGAATTGTGTATTTGTTTCTATAAATATATATATATATGCGGAGGCGACTTGTAACGCGTTGGATATAAACACGACAATGATCTTACGAGTACAGCGTGTAAAATGAATTTATTCGCGGCAAAGTGTTTTCAAATTTAGGAGATCCGAGTGCCGACTTGCGTCAGCTCGAAACAAAGCTGCGAAATATAAGTCCATTAAGACGTAAAAGCGGATACGAGTAGAGCGATTGTCCATATAAATAAAGCGCTTGATTCAATTTACTCTAAACGTTGATAATATAATACGAAACATACTCGTTCGCGCGCCCAATAATAGCGCGCTCCTGCATATTTTAAGTGATATATTGCACACAATTTAACAGCGTTAATGCACGTGGGTATACAATGCATAATTGAAGCCGTAAAAAGCTGGTTGACACGCTATAAGGCTTTTAGATCGATAAACGCAATCGACAATCAGCAAGATCCTAATAATAACAATTTTATTGCAATATATCTATATAGTGTGCGGATGTCCTAATCATACTGATGGAAAACGGCCCTGTATAATCGCGCGGCTTATCAAATTGATTATTAAATTATTACCCGGTCGCGGGTATTCTGGAAGTGCAAATAGGATGTACATGAAGCTTTTCCTCTGCTCTCGAGCTTCGATTTAATCGTCTATACTCGCGCGGGAAATCCATTATATGATGTTGGCGACGACGACGGTGGTATTCTTAGCCATTTTAATCCGAGCTTATATCGTCGCTCCCTACGAAGAGTAGCAGTTTTCAAATTTCCCGTCGTAAGTAGCACAGCTCATTTGACGCACGCTAGACTAGCAGAACTCAAAATTTGAACAACCAATTTCTATAAAAATATCCCGATTTTTGCGAAACTGTCCCTAATGGACAATTTTAAATATTCACAATTTACAACTTTTTACCGAATTTAAAATTGTTTTCACAAATACAATCATTTTTTACCAACATTTTTTTAAATTATTCACTTTTTTTAGAAACCTTCTAAAATTTCCGAAACCTTTTTAAACTCTGAGGTTTGTCTGTCTTTGTCCAAGGTTTTCATAAACTTAACCAACCAAATAACCTAATAAAAACGTAAAATACTCACATTTTAAGTAATATAAAGTCGCGAGTTGTGCTAGTATTCGTTTGAAAATTCGAACTGTGCTAAATTCTTACGGAGCAACGAGATTATCAAGTCTTATCATCAATGAGAGCTCTAAATCTTGAGAAACAATGTTTTATGCATGAAAAACTTTGATACGCGAAAAAAGCTTGATTCTGCGCGGTAATTTAATATAAATAAAAAAATTAGTATAACGCATAGTCATAGGAATATTACACAATTGTATAAGCGTACTGCTGAACTAAAGTGACAACAATAATACATTACTTTTTGCTATGCGTTAGACTGAATACGCGGGTATCAGTACAAGACTTTTGGCCGAAGAAGACGTCGCTGTGCTTCCAACCTGGGCAACGCATATATGCTATGCGCGTAATATGGAAAAGTGTAATTAAGATTAGGTTGTGGACTAGGTCGACGCGATTCTTACGACAATAAAACTAAATATACACCCCTTAATTGTTCCTCAATTTTTAATTACCATGTAATATGTCTTTTTAGAGTATAGGATAAATATTATTAAAACATATTTTATAATACGCTTTATTTGCCCACCTCCTTATCAGTATAGCACACTAAACTATCATACATCACAACATGTGTGCAGGATCTCTGATAAAAAAGTAAATCAGAGAAATTACCCTGCATCCAATTCTTTGTATACTCAATCGAGCATCCAACCGCACTAAAAAATCCCAGCAAACTTGACCATGTGCTGAAAAACTCTCCGTCACCGCATCGACGATCGTGTCCCACCCACCTCGGGCGTCTAATTGCACAAGTCCGATCGACAGAGTTTATAGTAGGGAGAGTCCGCCGCAAAAAATACCGAACCACCAAGGGACGCAAAAAAAAAACAGCCGTGATTCGGGATATCACCGAGGGAAAAAATGAGCAGCTAAGTGAGCCGCTCGGTAAATTAAACGGAAGATTTATGCAGTTGGGGTCGAGGGTATACACTATACACATGGCCGTCTCTATTTTTTACAACAAAGAGAGTGTATAGCCGCGCATGCAGTACAGAAACTGCAGCAGCACAATTTATCCGCAATCATCGTGCGAATCGTTTCCTCCGAACAGAGTGAGAGAGAGAGAGAGAGAGAGAGAGAGAGAGAGAGAGAGAGAGAGAGAAGAGCTCACCTCCGAATCGTCTGGAGGGGAATTTCCCCACCAAGCGACCGGCTCGTGGGTGACTTCGGGGTGTAATTGCTCTCCGGTGGGCGGTACGCAAGAGCGAAAGAGAGAGAGAGAGAGAGAGAGAGAGAGAGAGAGAGAGAGAGAGGGAGAGAGAGAGAGAGGAGACCTCGCGCTCGAGGGGCGTGGCTCGCTGATTACACCGCGCGCGACGGCGACGACGATACTGATATCCTCGTAAAAGTAGGGAATAGTCTGTGTGTGTGTGTGTGGTCGTTTTTGGAAAATTGGATTCTGGGATTCTCCTTTTTTTAGAAAAGCGCTTCGCCGCTAATGAGCCAGATCGGAAATTGAGATTCGCTGAATAGAAATATATAGATACGTCGAGAATAATTCATCCGATGTGAGTCAGAAATTAAGATTGGTTTCCGATTAGCTCGATTAATTTATTACGACTCGAGTCGTCGTTAAAGATGCACGACTCCGCGCAGCTGATAATAGACGAATTGATTAGCCGGAGTAGTGGGGTTTAATTATATAATTACGCTATAGTGCGCCAATTCACCCTTAGTGCCGGGCTATTGAATGATTAACGTCGATTCAGGTGTATACGTATAATAGTAACGCGGTAGGAATTATTTTTTCGCAGCGTCGATTCTCACCAGCGAAACATATAAAAAAAGCCCGAGAGCATCAGCGCGATAACAGAGAGCGCAACGACCGGCTCGAGGACGAATAAAATTTATCTCGCCCAAAGACACACCCTTTCGACGTAGTCGGAAAAAAAAGGAAACCTACAGCAGCAGCGCGAGAGAAAAAAATAAAAAGCCACAGTACTGTAGCACAGCATCAGTAGCTGCGCGCACTTATATCTGTTTACGGTGCGCTATTTAAATGGCTCTTCTATCGGTCCTTCGTATTTGGGGCAATTCCCGACTGTCCGCCTCAGGGCATCTCTGGACCAGAGCAGCAGCAGCAGCAGCAGCAGCAGCAACAACAGCGGCAGCTCCTCTCTCTCTCTCTCTTTTCATCCACGCCCCGCTGACTGGACTGTTTTTTATTGCCGGCTTCTATATACCATATACGTAGGAATAGCTGGACTGTACTCACTGCAAGGGAGGGCGTACGTGGCGTTGGAAATCGGGGATGAAGTGGGTGGAGCGACTCGCGCGACGACTTGACTCAGCAGCGACCGTTCGCCTCTGGACATGTGAGCCGATACTCGTCCGGGTTTCTTGTTTCTTTCTTCGATGCTCCGGGGGAGAATTTCGAGCTACTGTGTCTGTGTGGTATTTATGCTGAAAGTCGGTGAAATTATGAAATCCGAGCGTTATGCAACCTATAGGCTGATCATTGATTATGCCTCGAATACGGTATTCTCGACGCTCTGCTACAGAACGAACGTTAATCGTAATCGGGTTACATCCTGATCCGTGGATATCGTTCAATCGAATAAGGCGAAAACGATAATTCATTCTCGTCACATTATAACGTCGAGAATACCAAATCCAATGATTTCCAGCTTAAAATTCTATTAGCCCGCTCACGTGCAGGGCACACAATGAAATAGAGATCAGCCCCGATCAACAATGTAACGACGCTCCACAGTAGCGTCGCGCGCGCGCATGAAAAAAATAATCCCGCAGGGCGACGATACAACGTCGAAAATATACGACGAACCACAGCGCGCGGCGGATCGAGTAATTGGCAAATAATTGCCATGTCAGCGCGCTCGCGCGCGACGCTCATTAAACAGTTATAAACGAGCACTGACTGCTCTGATATACCGGCTCTGAATGTTTCAGACATTAGCTCCGATCCGCACCATTTTAGATCGTCGTGTCTGATACACGAGCCGCGGCGTCGGCGCGTTCGACTATTTTAGCCGATACATATTTACGCTTTATTTATGACACCGCTTGCTCGCGCTCGACGCCCTGCAGCCGAGTTTATCGGACGACCGCGAGCTTAATTCTCGGTTTAATTACTGAGGCGAAATTTACGAAGTGATATGCGCCGCTATAATATACGTGTCTGCTGGCTTATTCAGCGGCGCTTACGATGTTATTGAGATTCCGATTTGGACTTTGCGGAATCTCGGCGATTCGGGTTATCGCGCCGCGCGTATTAATTCATTCATGACAAAATCGTCCGCCGGTATGATTGTTTCGCTCGCTTAGAAAGATTGCACACGCGACTTCGCAACACATCGCCGCAGAGCAATTCGAAACGAAAAAGAAATATAAAAAGTCCCGAGCTCGGCTCTCTCAGCCTAATCAGTCTTAAATATTAATAGAGTGCGAACGAGCTCGACTCTCACTCATTCATAATACCCACGCGTCTAAATACCTCGCGGTGGTCGAGCGCGCACACACATAGAAGTACACAGACACACCTGTGGGTATCGCATGAATGTACACATCGAAGATGAAAATCGTAGCCTCGTGGCATTGGCTGGGTGTGTCGTCAATTTGCCAGGGCGGTCTTGAGAGCGCTCTCGGATCGGCTTTATCCGGCCGGATCGGTTTTTGCTCTTAATGAAACCCGATGACCGGGCAGAAATCAGGTATAAGTAGGCACGACCACGCATCGCGCGATGAGACGAGCCCGCGAGTGGGAAGAGTCGCTATTGTGATCCGAAAACTCCGGATCGCTTGACTTTCTTCCGATGATAATTAATCGATATAGTCGAGAGACGATTAAACTGTGCGAGTACATTATAATATACACTTGCGTTCGTTTAAAGACGTAGCTACGTATTGTTCGCACAAATACTCGAGGTGCGCTCGTGCGCTTTTATTTATTCGCAAAGAATCTGAAATCGAAATCAGAGAAGGGATAACAAGAATCAAAATCACTCGGAGGCATTACCTGGGCGACTATTATAAGACGTAGACGTGTACGAATTAACATACATATTGGAAAAGTAGATGCCGCGTTGAAGATATCCGAGAAAGCTGGATGCGTTGTACGACGAACACTCGGAGGTAGGCACACCTTGGCTCGACGGCGATTCACATCTACTTTTGCGCGGCGTATGAATTCAACTCGATCAAACGGTACATTCGAGAGCGCTGAGCTAATAAAATTACGCATTCATATACAGTGTAATGGTAGACCACGAAATCATTCGTCACTCGAGCACTAAACGCTAATCTCTTCTCGATCCATCGCAAGCAATTAATTTCCCCCGCCGACAATTGACCCTCCGAGTGTCCCATGCCAGTCCATTACGGACACTGAGCTGCGCGATCGATCGTCCCGCACTGCGAAAAATTAATTCCTTTCCTTTTTCCGCAGAGGCACGACGGGGAAGGAATCGCGCGCTTAACTCACACGTGAATTATAAATGAGCAGTTTTGCGCCGGAGAAACTCGTCGCAGGGGGATGCGCTGAGTCGCATTATATGTACATGGCATGGCAGTCTGTGTACCCTATGATAAGTACGAGTGTACGGACGTTTAGGGGAGCGCTTTATAGCTCGTGCGATTTGTATACGTAACGATGGATCATTGGATGTATATATACTGAGTCGAGAGATACGCTTGTATATAGTAGTTTTGTGCGTGAGGTCGATTTGTGGGGGAGTGTGCTTTCGCAGCCTAGTTTTGAATGTTCGATTAATCTGGTTCTTAGACAGCAATTAAATAAGTTAGCGTGACTAATCGATTACAATCAAAGTTTTGTAGTTACACAGAGTATTTGAATATACAATAGACAGTTTGAGTGCATGAATTGCACTGAGCAATTTTTTCAATTTCGATATCCGCTGGAGTAAGTCTGAAGCTATACCTCGATGATGAGCGGATTGACGGATTCGAAGAAACTTTTTTGCGCAATACAAAAAGGCCATTGTCATGCCGATGTCGAACGAAAAGAAGAAAAAGAATAGGAGCGCGTACATCAGTGCAGACGAACTCCGCTGCGGGCGCGTTAATATGCAGACACTGTTACAGGACTCGGCACGGACCAAAGGCCTGTAAGAGAAACTTGGATTATAAAAACGTCATTATATACTCGCTGTATATAGTCGAAATAATCGATTGCCACACTTTTCAAACGTTCGATGCAGTCGTAAAGTTGATTGGCAGACGACAAAGCGTTGTGTATATAATATATAAGATACATATTATGTATCTTTTGAGGGCGTTTAACGACGGTCGACAAAAATAGAATTCGGACATAAATTGAGAATAAAATTTGCATTGCTTTTTGTGTATATACATGTATATTATAATATTCCATCGGTAATACATTTCTTTTCATGATGGATGAGCTTAAATACATTTGATAAATACACGCTAGCGATAACAACAAATATATAACGCGCGTGGCTCTTTTATTACTCATGCGTTTACACGTGCATTGGTAATGCGTACTTTCGGCTATCTATAATACATTTATTATTAACGAGGTTTTTCGATCTCTGTTTCAAGGTAGCTGATTTCGCGAAACTCGTGCAATCGTGAGCACATCATTTTTTATTATCTTTCTTTATAATAAACATTATTCTAACTTTTAACAGAGCTTCGAATGCGTCTTGCTTTCGTGCGTTGCGTATCGAAACCAAGTGCTCTTGACTTTGATACGAAAAACCTATGCAACATTTAATTTTACAATTAAGCGTGTCTTCACTCCGGGATCAAAGACTCGACGGCTATTCCATCGTGCAAAATGTTAACTTGACAGACACGGCCAGGTTATTATTTTGCTCCATCTGAGTAAAACAGTTTGAGTGATATTAAAATACAAGTTAACCGAATCAATTATAGTTTAAGAATGACAATTTTGATACATTACTAAGGGAACGCGTTAGATCTATTAAAAAGAGGCGCGTGTCTGTGTCTTATTTGCATAATAAACCGATAGGTAAGTAACATTTACATGGACTTATTTATATACTTATTTAAACAACAAACAAAGTTTATGCTGTTATAAAGGAGAATGTGTAGTACGTATAATCATCTTCTGAAATTGCACATTATAAAAACACCATAAGAAAAAAATAAAATTCAAAATAAAAAAAGAATGGCTCAATTGAAAAAAAAGCACTCTTTGCTCGCCAGCAAGTCAAAGATCCGGAAGGTATTACAATTCGCACAATACGATAACAATAAGTTATGTCATTATTACATATTTTTTTACAATAGATTTGTCTAGATGCAAGCGTAATACTATTTTCAGATTATTTCTTTTAACAAAGAACCTAACGATGTTCTATTTTACTTTAAAAGGTAACAAATGGTAAAATTAAACTATCCATTTTATTGTCGACGCGTATCCGATTCGATCGCGTGAGAATTTAAATGGTAAAACATAAATAGTTTGACGTTTTATGAATGCTACTAGGATTTTTACAAAGTTTGCGAGTTGGCTTTGAAAAAAGCTGCTGCTAATTTTATTGCTTCATGAACAATGTACAATTTTAAAATTTTGTTGAGATAAATTAGTTAACAAAAGAAACAGAAAAAATAACTTTGATGTGTGCCAATTGAGGTTTCGCATGTAACAATTTTATAGCAGCTGCTAGATTCAAAGAAAAATATCTGTCTACGTCTAAAAAATATCGCATCTACGATTTACAGAGGAAAATGTACAGTTGTATAGAAAATATTGAAGGACTGCCATAGCCAACGAAGATGAGCTCATAATTTGGCTTCATTGCTACGGTTTCTTTTTAATCTTAAAAACTCGATATATTCGTGCACTTGAGCGATCCTTTGAAAATGTTGTTTAGTAAAAAAATTTTATAAAAATTACAGTTGATATTTTTTTATGTTAGACATTTCAAAGACTGTTTTTGTTTTGTCCAGGCAAGATGCATTAAGTGAATGCCAAACTGGGGTTATATGCAATGATCTTATTTGTTAGTAAAGCAATATTATTATTGCTCACGGACAATTCCGTTTTCATTTTAAACTTAACTCATTGCAAGTCGTCGCATATCATAAGACGAACTTTCCAGTTTTAATAGCAATCACAATTACTACAGAAACTGTTAATCTAAAAAAACTAAATATCACAAAAAATATATTGTTCATACTACTCTTTATAGGAATGCTATGTTGACTTTACTCTTCCTGATGGATTTTAAGTTATTCTTAAAGAAAATATCAACTACAATTTTTATATCAATTTTCTGAAATTAGTTTTTTTAAATTTAAGTGATTTTTTAAGATTCAAAAGTGTTCGTAATAACATCAGTGTATGGCTGGTTAGTTGCGATTTATGTACATTTCTAAGCCTGGGCGGTGTTTCATTATATTACTTTCCTTTTTTCAGACTGATCGGTATGCGATAAATACATTTTATCAGTGCTGAACAAAACCTGTTATGGTTCTCTTAGCAAACACGTAAGTACGACTATGTATCAATGATCTTGTAGAAGAAAAATTTTTGTATCTCTTCATAACAATAACTAAACAAACGTTAAATTGCTTTTTATCGACCGGTGTCATTGAGATTGATCTATTTTAACAATTCATGATAAATTCAATAAACTTTAAAAGATTATTAAAAGAAGATTTTAAATTTCAATGTTTTAAAAACAAATGAATTCAAACTTTGTATTGTTAAAAAACCGTCGCTACAGCAATTTGTACTTTTATCAACTCTTTTTTATCCTGCATATGACGCTTCAGACAAACCACACTTCTAAGGAATTCTGTTTTTTTTTTAATATTTTTGGTTTAAGATCACAAATTCGAATTATCATAGATATGTAAAAATTCTACTTATAGTAAGTGCAATCTCAATTTTTTCCACCCGGTTAAGAACTCTTTGATCAAACAGCACGAAAATCAACTTTACAAAAATTCAAACGTTAAAGCGAGTCTCTGAACTATCGGCTAACATAAGGGTAACCGTGCGGTTATTAATCCAGATAAGACGAGCTAATCTCATCGGATTCAACCTCGCCACATCGTTTATTGGCGCAGTGCTGTAAGATTTAATGCAGCGAATCTGCGAGTTTCCAAGGCCGAACATTCCGCTACTTATTTGCTGCAATTTTTACAGATCATGTTTTAAAATATTCTTATTCTCGAAATAAATTATACTTATATTTGTTCATACATACCTGCCAGAAGCATAGTTTATTTTCGGAACACGAATAACTGACGAGGTACTTTCCTTCTGGCGAGAAAGCTAATGCAGTAACCGGAGCTTGATGTGCAATTATAGATTGACACTTGACGGTGCCACGTAGCTCGTAAAGAGCTATATGGCCAGTACGACTTCCAACAGCTATCCTGCGCGTCGGTGGGTAATGGCTTACCTAAAGTGATTTTAATTTTATAGGTAATATTCTTGTCAAACTCTCAAAAGATTATCTTACGAAAAACTAAAACTTACTTGATTAAATCTACAGACGGCGGGGAAGACTTCGTTCAATGGCTTGGTTTTCAAGTGTCCAGGATCCAGACAGTGCAAAATAATGTCCATAACCTGAAACGACAATGTCGTTATAGTATTCGTAAACCATTAACGTGGCATAATTAAAATGAAATGTTTTCGAATGACGTACTTCTACTAATAAATCGCTCATCTCGCTTTGCATTTTATCGATCAGTTGCTCAACGATTCTCAGGATCTCTGGTTTGGCTCTGGCCAGCACACTGGCTCCTAGGTTGATGTTGAGCGTCTGTGCGTTCTGTTGCAACGTGTTGTATCTGGCTACTTCACGTGCCATCGTTGTGATGAATGCTGCTGGACGCGCGGTGGCGATCAACGTCAGGGCATGCCGAGCCGTTCTGCAGCTGTCTGCGGCTGGAGTCAATGGAAGGCCGTAGGTCATACTTGGCACAAGTTTATCTGCATCACAGCACATTTCGAGCAAACTCAAAAGAACCTAATAACAAAATTGTATCCTTAAAGAAATGGACTGAATCCCACGTATTATATCATAACAATAGGTGTCCTTACTCTAGAAACATCAAGGTAAGGCTCCCAGACAGTAAATCCACGGCCAATGAGATCAATGGCGGCTCTTCTCAAAGCCGTGTGAAGAGGTAATTTTTGCGAATTAGGTGCGTACAGTAAATGCGTTAGGGCAATGCTTGTGAGCCTCGATAAATTGTTGTTTCCGATTCCAAAACCTTCGACAACTGAACTCTTGCGTCGCTGGTCATTATCCCTCTTCTGATTGTTTGTCGTCACATCCTGGCCGAATTCCGCGCCAATGACACCTAACAGCACAACAGCAGTAGTTTGTTTACGCTTCAGTTCAGCAACGCTCGATGGTTTTCTTGACACGCTCAGTTCTGTGAAAGAAGAATCGTTCATGTTTTTTTCTTCTTTTTTGTAAGTGAATACATTTTAAATAATAAAAAATATATCAAATACACACCTTCGGCAAGTTCTTCTTCTTCGTCGTCCTCCACATCGGGATGCTCGCTGTTCGGAGGTGGACTACCAGGTGGTGGGCTTTGGTTTTGATTTTGCGGCGCGATAGGCTCTTGAGTGCTGTACATTGGTAGATACGGTGCCCAGTTGTCCACTAAAGCTTTCCTACCCTTCGGCCCCATTCTTCCTAGCTCAGCGAGTAAAAGCGCTTGAGCCGCTTCTCGTATCTCCAGGCACTGATGTTGCCATCTTCGAGCCATCATCTCCACCTGAGGTTTCTTAAATGTTTTAGATCCGCCTTGAGCGGCGACTTTATCGGGAAGAAGAACGCAGTGCAGCGTAGCCAACAAGGACCAGCCTTGTTTTATCTGCGCCTGTTGCACAGTGTACATTTCTTCATTCTCTTCTTCAGCTTTATTCCAATTTACTGGCCTATTTCCTGGCCTAAAAAAGACAATATAAAATAAGTTGGACATCAGCAGTCAGTAATAAAAACAAAAAAAAATATATTATGTAAACACTTCACCTATGCATTTTACGGTTTCTTTCTTGCTCAGGAACAAATGTTGCGTTATTCATCGACATGAGAGTATTAGACAGGGCTACCACGGCCAACAAGTGGTTGCTAGTCAAAGTGGTCGACAATTCCCAGTGTGCCCTTGAGGTAAAGGCCCTCGTGAGCCTTTCTTGTCTGACTAGTTCTACCGGCAAACGCTGCTCCAACTGCGTCGCAGGTTCTCCTATACAATGCTCAAGATGAGTCTGCCACGTTGGAAGTAAGAACGACATGTACCCTGGAAATATTATTTGTCAGTAATGAATTAATTAACGATTGATCTGATTTCAGATAAGAAAACATACCTCCTTTCGATAATACTCCAAAGGATACCGGTACCATTGGTCTCAGAAGTCCTAGCTTGCCTTCGCAAACGCGATCAAGGTCTGGGTCCATTCCCCAAGCGTGCAGTAGACTTAACAAAAGTTGAGCTATCTCCATTGTCGAATTTGGTTCATTGAAAGCCCCATTGCGTTTCAGAGAGTTTCTGGTGCTGTCATTATTCCATCCGTCGCCTAACAATCAACGACATTGTATTGTTAGATTATGCAAATGAAATAGCTAAAAATCTATCATTGTATGACAGTGACGTGAACAAAAATATATAAACATACTTTACGACTAAAAATTAAATATAAAATCAAGGGCATTATGATATAAATCAGAATATAAAAACGTGACGATGAAAGTAACGATACAAATAATAGGTAAATTAAATATTCATGTCAAAACAATGTAGTATACGACTATATGGATGATTTATATAAATAAATACAGGGTCTTTACCATGTATAATGAGAATAAATTAAAATTGTACAGTGAATCTGGAGAATAGTGCCATTGCAATCGACTGAGAGAACTGAAATGAGCCAAATTAATGATGATAAAGCGTGTATGCATGCCTTCAAGAAAAGCAATCTTTGTAGTACATTGGGCGTAGACCAATTGCTAAGAATTCAGAAAAAATAAGTTAAAATGAAAATAAACTGAAGCAGGATATGTTGGATGAAAGATTAAATACAAAAAAACTGTTTAATAAAACCGATTGCATTCAAGGAGGTAATATTAAAATTAAATTTTCCATTAGTTGACAAAATAATTTCAAATATCCTTGAATGAACGACTTTTAAATAAGCATAGCATATAGACGATCTATTGAACTTATGAATAAAATTATAATTATAATAAGTACAAAAGCAAAACGTATAGGACGTAAAATCATGCTATATATGCCTATAACTTATAGCTTATATCTTTCATATAGGCTCGCAAAGCAAATACTCTAACCTTTACCATCGAGAGTCGATGGCTTCAGACCAACGCTTTCCACTTTAGCCTGAATTTTAGTATGCACATTCTCTGCGCCCTCCTTCATCTTAGCAATAATACCTATAGAAAAATTTGCCCTTTAACAAGTTTTTCACATTCACATGTATACTTTAATCACAAAAAGCGAACGAGAACATAAATTATAATAAATTCTACAGGAGCTTCACATGCTGGACCCACAGATTTTTGTCTGAACTAATCTGAATGATTTTTCTTGATGCTTCCCGAATGAATTGAAACACTGTAAGTCCTAACATTGAAACCTGACTACTTCTATAAATAAATAAAATTGCAATAAAATATATTTGAAATGATTAAAAAATCCATTGCATTCGTCAGATTTATAAACGTGAATTGTTCTATAAAATTTGCCAAGAATCAATGTATTTCTAATTTTACTATGTGTCTTTTCAATAAGATTTTTTAATCAGAAAAATAATAACATTAATATAAATAATAATAACCATCTAGAAAATAAGTAAAATTAATAAATTCAGACAAGAACGTAAGACATGTTAAAATGTATAATAGCAGTAATTATCAAAGCAATTAAATAAACATATATGACGGTAACAAATAAGTTGTTGATAAGGGCAAATAAACACATATGCAACAGTTTTGCTACAACACGGTACCATGTCGATCCTTTTCCTTCAGTATCCGCTCCATGTCACCTGCCTTATCCTTGACGCGACCAAAAAAGTCTATAAATTTTAATATTAGTCAATAATTGCATACATTCTCTCCTCATACATGCAGTACCCTAATAGCAGGACTTTATTGCACCTTTGTACTTGACCCTTTAGTCACCTTCTATTATTGGACAAAATAATTTTAAATTTGAATAAAAACTTCAAAAAGTACTTTGTACGCGTATGCTTACATTTTATAAAGCCCAACAAGCAACTTTTGTTAATATATACAAAGTACAATTTGAGTCTAACTGGCTCGAAAGGGTCAAGTAGTAGCAGCCACATATTCGCAGAATCCTCACCTGCAATTTTCTTATGTGCATCAGGGCTTGCTGACTGCGTAAGCGCAGCAACTTTTTGATACTCCGTAGCTGAAATCAAGCCCTGCGCTTCCAATGATCCGGGCGACATAGACCCGTACTCGTCGCTCAATAATTGTACTGTATGAACATCGAAAATTTCGTTTATTTATGAAGCAAGTTCACGCAACAAAAAAAGCCAGGACCGATATAACTTCCTATTCCTGGGGCTTATATCCGCTGAAAATTGTCCTGCAAAGAAAAATCTAAGCAACAAAATTACGAGTTTTACCTATGAGTCCTTCGATGTCGAAGAAAAGAATATGACTCTCTGGATCTTTGGGATTGCTGCGGAAACCCTGGATGGTCAGCGGAGCACCTTTAGCCCTTATCTGATTCCCGTGATCGTTTCCATGACCGCCGTGAAGTTGTTGCAATTGATGCAGACCTCGCTGTGTAGCATGACGAATAGCTGATAAATTTCTGTGCCTTAAACCTCTGAAAAATATAATTGTTGGTATTTAGAGAATTGTAAAATCAAGTTAAAAATTTTATTAATTTCTGGTTATATTACCTGAAGAAATGAACAGCTGGGTTCGCTAAGCCCAATTCACCTCCACCACTACTAGAGCCAGTTGTTACCATTGTATTTTCATCGCAAGCATATAATACTTCTTCGGCTATGATACCTTCAAAATTTCAATTGTCACGTTAAAAATTCCGTAAAATCACAATCACAAAAATAATTTTCATACCATGCAAGACGCGATCGAGGTGACCGGTTTCCATTTGCCAAACGTAAACAGCTCCATCAGAACATCCAACAATCATAAAATCATCATATGGCCTCCATTTGATGGTGACCACAGGGAATAAATGACGCGAAGCTAAAACGACGCATTTTCTTTCGGCTAACGATAGCAACGTAACGCTATGATCTGAAGCTACGCTACAGACACATTTTTGGATTCTTGGCTGCAAGTTGAAATTTTTCGTTAATTTAGTTGAAACAAACAACTGTAACCTGTCTAAATGTTGTATCACACTTACACTACAATTATCTGGAGGAACCAGTAGCTGAGTAATTTCCCCAGCGTGAACGCAAAAACGATGAATCAGGGTTCCCGCGTACAAATCCCACAAGCACACAGCGAAATCAACAGATCCCGAAACTAAATGGGTTTTGTCATATCTGGATGCAGCTCCATGAGGATACAGTAGACAATTTACACGCCCTGAGTGCCCTAACAGGACTTGATGAGGGGGCCAATCTAATGAATTTTATAAAACGTTTACAAAATAATATACAACGATATAAAATATGAATATCCAAATTTTGTAGTCTTACCATCGAATTGCTGGTGATTTCCATGTAATAACTGCAACATTACAGTTTGTGTAGCTGGGACAATTATTATACTCCCATCTTCTCTACCCACAACCAAACGACTCTGCTGGGGTAAGTAAATACTGGCTGTTAATTTAATTCCATGTCCATCCCCACAGTCCAACTGATCCAGAATTCCAACTGGGGATGGCTTCATTGCTTCCCAGGCTGCAGTTATACTAGTTTTCAAGGTAGGTGGTAGCATTGGTGGAGTACTGTCATGTTGATTTATTTGATTCATCTGCTGGCCTGTTATGTCTGGCACTGTCCAAAGCATTACAACTCCTTCACTGTCACCACGTAAAAGAAACTTTTGAGTTTTGTTTCCTTGCTGAGCTGTGACTAGTCGCATTGCAGGTGGACAAGATAAAGGCTAGAGAATAATAAAGATTATAAATATAAAAAGAAAACAAGAATATTTATTCAAAAAGAAAAATTATTCGTACCTTATCACCAGGCTGAGTAAGAGTGCAGTATAAGTATGGTTGATCATTCTCCACTGAGGCTGAATGGAAGTTCTTGTTGTCTGCGACACTACTGCTCAGTAAATATTATTAGTATCATTGTAGATAATTTAACGTTCAAGCGTTTGTTTTGGTCTTTCCACAATTATTGAAAAAACTGTTCAATTATAATATTAACATTGACATTCAAAATATCGTTAAAAAACCAAAACATTTAGCATAAACAATGAATAGACACATATATTAAATTGCACAAAATAAATTCAGCAAATCAATTTAAAATTATAAAATCAAAAACATAGATGCCAAATTATTGTTTTATTGTTAGTGCATTCTGCACTTCTATTTGAATTCTTACTATTTGAAATAAAATACCATCATAGTGCTTTAAACAAAATAAACAAAGTGTTTGTATTCGATAGAGAAGCTGTTAACGTGTCATTCAGTGCGTGCATAGAAGCAACAAAAGCAAAGTCTTAAAATTATTGTGTAAAAGGATATGAACTCGAAATGTGATAATTTATATATGAAATGTGAAAGAAGATGAGCACTACTCTGAAGTATTAATTAATCAAAAAGATACTAGTTATTGATGAAAAAGTTTTATTTATTAAGTTAATGCTATTATTTAAATTTTTTATTTTCAATTCCTTAACCATCACCATTTAATAAAATTAAAATAATAGTTTCAAACTTGACTATTTTGAATGGTCCAGGACAAACATTTTTTTTTCATCTTAAACTGGAAATCTTAGAATTTACTGACTCAGAGCGAGTTAAGCTGGTAAAGAGAAAAGTCCAAGGTTTACAGAATAGAATTACAAAAGAAGAGTGAATAATTATTGTATATGAGGTTTATATGACAATGCAGGGTTACCTGCTGAGAGCCTTGCCCTTCAGCTTGCTATAACAGACCAGGTCCACCGTAGAACATGGCAGATGTTAATTTTTTATGGAAAGAACATCATCGTGAAAAAAAGATCAGAAATGCATTAATTGGAGTACTGTGTAAATGACTTAAGGAATAAAGGACAGGATTATCATGAAATGTTTGGTCACAAAAATTTGACTCAAGTAATATTAGTACATTACGATACTAGTGGCATAAGTCGTATTTTACGCTACGCTCGAGCGCTTAACGCAGTGCCATGAAGAACGACTTATGACACGTGTATCGTACATTATTTTATAGCATTGACTAGCATAAATTCGCTGTCTCGTCTATCCGTGACATTAGCAGTCCTTTTTTGCACCGAGGGCGATATGCACGGTGCAATAAAGGACTACTTATGTCACGGATAGGCGTGTTAACATAAATGCGGATTTATGCCCTGCAGTACTATAAAAAAAAACAAATTTCGTAGATTTTTAATTCATACCACTTTAATATAAGAAAAAAAGTAGAAAGAACTTTCGGTGTGAAAAAATGAATTTAATAAATCAAATTCAATTTTA
Source organism: Nasonia vitripennis (assembly GCF_009193385.2). Classification (NCBI taxonomy): domain Eukaryota; kingdom Metazoa; phylum Arthropoda; class Insecta; order Hymenoptera; family Pteromalidae; genus Nasonia; species Nasonia vitripennis. The sequence goes on along the minus strand of NC_045761.1, from coordinate 17,048,988 downwards.
TCTTTCTTAAATTTTTTTAGATAATCAATTACCATGAGTCATTCATCAGCATAACATTGTTAATATAATGAATGAGATTATACAATCATGAGTCTAACGATTATTAAAATGTATTATAAAATTAAAGTAAATGCAAGTTCATTACTGAAAAAGATATGACGATTACATTATGAATATAAATGTATGGCGCTGTTATGCTTGAAAAAGAAACATGAGCAATAACAGAATGATAATTAAATTGTGCATTGCTTGCAAGTGCTTTGCTAATAGTTAGCAGCATAATCTAATATGAAATAAAAACATACATATTAAATTTTAGTGTTGTTTTGTAAGAATTGATATTAATATGTATTGTTTTAAACGATTATTTAAAAAAAATAGTTTAAAAAAATGTTAGTTTTAAAAGTCAATTATCTAAATTGAAATATGTTAAGAGCATAACTGTCTTAATTTAGTAAGAATCATGTAAATACTTGTGTAGAACTACCTTTCAAGTTGTGTAATAACCCTACAACCAATAAAGAAATACAAAATTGTAATTTTATTGAATTGTTAATTATTTGGTTGTTGTGCAATTGTGTATTTTCAAAGTAGAAAACATAGTTCATAGAAATCAATTTTTCCCACAAACACCAGTCTACACTAAATGTAATTTTTAGAAATAGATAACTTTTTCCCCCTTGCCAAAACAATATATTAACATGAAAAAGTTGATTTCTTCATATAAATTTAACATCATACCTTTACAGTTAATTATATTTAAAAATGGGTAGTATAAAGTGTACTTAACAAAATCACAGTCTAAACTTACTTTGCTGGTAATTTGTACAAATAACCATGCCCTTCATCGCTCCAAAGAATCACCCGGTCTGCAGCTAAAAAGTCACCAGCCATCCATCTTTCTCCTCTGGGTGCAGTTACAGAACACAAGACCGAAAAATCTCCAGCATCATAAATCTAAAATTAATATTGGAACTGTATTTTAATATGCGCATATGTATATGACTCGTGTGCAAAATTGCGCGAAAACAAAATTTTTACCTGCCAATATTTGGAACACACTATAAGTACAGTACGTTGGTTGTAAGGACAGCAGGTCATAGCTAGGGCATTCAAACATCTGATCTGCTTGCTCTCATGCTCGTAAAGTGGCTCGCTATTACGATTCTCATGTCCCAAAAGAGTCCAGACTTTTACTGTTCCAGTAGTTGTTAAAGCCAATACCACGTCATCTTTAAAAAATGTTGATTAGTTGTTGTAAACAATAGGCAATTAGAAACAAGAATTTATTTCTATTGCTATTGGCATGAACTGTATTATATTTATTTCAATTCAATTTGTGTATAATATTAATAAATAAAAAATATAATCTATGTATACAAATAAAATTATACAGAATTTTCTACAATTTTACAAATTTTTCCAACAAACATGCAAGTACAAATATCCATAATATAACAATATTTTTTTTTCCATTTTTATTCATGCATAAAAAATAAAGTTCATAAACCTTTTTCTTTAAAAAGCAATATTTAACAAATTCATTGAAACGAAAATAGTGAATTACATATACAAAAGAAATAAAAGAAAGAGAATATCCAATACATGCAAAGCTAGCCACTTGGAATAACACAAACTCCAAAACTTTAAAATATTTTTTGTGCCAAATTCTACTGGATCCCATTTGAAAACACACTTGTATCTCATTTTGATTTAATAAGCAAATAAAAACATGAAACTTTGTGTAGAAACTATATGCATTGATTAAATTTTAATAGAGTTTTTTTTTAAACTTCTTTAGTATATATAGTAGTTTTATAAAGCAGCAATTTACTACAGAAGAACTTTTTAAGAATTCAGTCATAAATTAATAATCATAATTTATAAGTTACATCATTTCCAACAAATGAAGTCTGCACAATGAATAAAATAAATAAATTAATAAAATGCAAAACTTTTGGTCTTTAATTGAATAGTCAACAGATTTAAGATTTGACAATATAAAAACATCACAATTATCAATTATTTCACTAAAACTCACAAGCTTTTCATGCTTATAAAAATATAAAGTATTATTAATATACTATTCTCTTTTCTAGTTTCGTATGAAAGAGATTACTCATGTTGTATATACTTACAGAGAGTATTGTTTTGCGATTATTGTGTGTAGATGATTAATGAATAGCAGGGAAAAGACTTTAGCAAGGTTTGTGGTAAGTATGATAAAAATAAAATTCTAAAGAGAGTAAAAGTGCTAATAAAAAAAAAGTTAGCACGAAGTTTTGTTATTGTTAGTTAATTTAAAAAATCGATTTTGATCGATCAATAACCCAGATAATGCTTTGTATGTTTTAAAACAGCAAGAAGATTTATAAACCCGTTCAAGATTCTAGAAATATAGGAGTACATAGAGCAAGTTCAACTACCAGCACTCAAGTACCAATTTGAATCCGCTTTGATTACATGCTGCAACATTATAATTTACATTAAAAATATTTATAAATTACTTTAAGAGGAACTAGTATAACCATTATTATTATGTAAATATACAATTTAAAGTCTACTCATACAATTGTTAGATTATTTTTACCACAAAGTTTTGTGACTTTATCATTCAAAAACAGTGCAACCCATTGTTATCCACACTTTCAATAATTTAACCAAAGTTTGAAACCAGAAGCTCATTTATCATATTCTTCAATTTCTAAGTATCGCGCTTTGAATTGAAGCAAGTTCAGAATAATCTTAATTATTTGCAATATGGTCAAATTCAATTGTGCAATTATTTACTCTACTACAAAATAAAATACAAATCATAGGGAGTAAAAAAGGATTAATGTTTAAGTATAAGAGGTAGTAAGCGTAGGTGTGAATGAGTGTAAACTAACTTGTGTGCACGTAGAACCGACCTTTCCGTTTGGCCGGCCGCAGGATATGTAGAGCACTGATCCAATCTGGGTTTACCCTGGAACTCAGGGTAAATAGTACTTCTAGGCTAAATGGATCCATCACTAGTACCTCTGGATAATATCTGAGGATTGCAAATGTAATTTTATTGAATGTCACTAAGGTGATATAAAAAATTAAATACATTATAAATTTACCCTGAACAAAATAATCTAACATCCTCGCCTCCAGCAGAGACATACGGTAACATTTGAGTGTGAATGTTATTGAGCTTAACAGTTTCACGGCACTTTCCATCAACCAAATCCCAAGTGCACATTTCTCCACTTTCGCTACTGCTAACAATATAGTTTTGCTCCATGATGACACTGGCTCGACTAAGGCACATGATCGGAGCTGTATGACCAACTAGTAAACATCTTGGAGTCATCTGTGAGATTATGAATGAAACACAATGATCATTATTAGTGGATATATAAAAAAGTATGAATCCAAAAACACAGCAACATTTAACTACCTTTAATGTTTCAGGATCCACTTGCCATAAACAAATTTGTCCGTCATAGCAACCTGTTACTAAAGTCTTTTGATCTCGTGATAGGTATATGCACGAGATGCAGTGTGTGGGAGCTATACGCCCCCACAGCACTACGGGTACAACCAAACTAGTACCAGCTGTCATGATTACTGATCCTGCAGGATTTCAATCAAAATTTTCTATGATACTCATACAAGCAGTCTCAAGTTGGCCAACGTATGAGCCATCAAGAGTGTATATATATTTAAGAAGGAAAATTGATAAATGGCAAAGCAAGGTAAAAAAAGTCGACTGACGAAAACGAAAAAATATTTCGCACAAGAAGCAAAACTGTATCGGAATCGGAGTCACCAGGCACAATCACTTTACAACCTTGTACATACACTTTGTTACTTTACATAAAATGGCCACGAATTGGATCAATAAGTCCAGCAATTGAATAATTCGACGTACGTCGCTCGGTCGGACGAACGACGCCACACAAACATTAGAAGAGTTAGCTAGCCTCGGGGCGACGCGCCTCGTGACTATTTTTCGCGAATTAACAAAAAGTCATTAGAGCCGAGGCTTAGGCTTAGAGCCAATGCCATAGCCCATAGAGCGTCTGCTGCGCGAGATGTCACTGCGTGTGACGGCATTGAGGTTTTCGTCGACTTTTTTTTAATCCAACTGCGCCAGTCGTCGTCGAGATAATTGCGTGAGGTAAATCTACGGGGCTTACAGAATCGGTCGATTGGCAGTAGTGATTGATTTGTGCCTCAGGACTTGGCGAATTTTGCCGGAAAACACCAACTTTTCACTATAAACTCATGCATGTGGCCATTTTGGACTAGTCAATGCGGATCAGCTGTTTATGCGCTCTGTGTGACGTCGCGAACTCACGGATATGTATCACGAATGCGCGGCCGCGACTCGCGACTCGGGAGTGCAGACTGCGCAGGCGCGTCGACGCACGGCGGGCCGCGGGAATTATATTTTTTATTCGAAAGCTTAGGAATTTGCAAGCTCATACGTAAGAACAAAAGATGAACAAAATTTTAAACGGGCAAAGCGTTTTATGCTCAACTATAAAAGACGGAATCTGTTTAAAGAATACATAAATTTTAGAAATATATAAGGTAAAGGTAGGTAATGTAAGTGGAATATATTATCATCCAGTCAGTATTCGATTATTTCTGTGATTATGTTTTCAATTATACTTGAAGGTTTTAAACAATAGGAAAAATCACACCAATCCAGCTTTATGGAATACTATAAATCATTTATTTTAGTGGATTAGAAAAATTAATCAAGTTATAAAGCTACATTGTTCTTCTCGAAATCAATCAATAAAAGGACGATAAGGCTTCTCAGCTGATTTAGACCACTCCATCGGGACAGACGCAATATCCACCAGTACAGCTGCACGTTCCGCATTCGCTGTTGCTGCTGCATCCCCATTCAGCCGCTGTAACATTTAACAAATGACAATTAATGCTATGACGAAATTCATTCAGCCAACACTTTAATAAGTAAAATACCCTACTGGAAAATTTCAGGTGAGATCTCTGGCCAAAATCTCACCTGAGATTCTGCCATGCCGATTGCTAAAATTTCTTAATATAAATATCCATTATTCATTTTGTTATAATTAAGTTACCTCTTAGGTGGTAAAAACTCGCAAATAAGTTCGAAAAACAATGTTTCGAGTTGCTCATACAGCCAGTTTTTATAGATTTTTAAAATTTTAACTCATGAGTTGCTAACTAGAGATTCTCGTATTATTTTTTTTAAATTTGCATACTGCTTCAAATGCTTGAAAACGTGTATTTTTTAACTTATTTGAGAGTTTTTACCACCTAGATGGCAAGTTTTAATTATAACAAACTGAATAATAGTTATTTAAGAAATTTTAGCAATCCGTAGGGCAGAATCTCAAGTGAGATTTCGGCCAGAAATCTCATCTGAGATTTTTATTCAGTAAGGTAATACAGGTGAAAATATCAACTTACCCGCAACAGCGCCATTAGTCAGACAGGCGATAAGGACGACCAAGAGCAAAAGGTAGGTAAGAGTTTGACTCATTTTGGCGGTTAGTAAAATTGGTCTGGTAGTGTGTTGATGATTTCAAGATACTTTACAGTCTGATCATTTTGAAATCTGCTGTGTGCTTTTATATATACATTTCTTTATCTGCTACTTATATCGCTTCTGCGTGTTTATAGCGCATTCGATCAAGATCAATATCTAGCGGGATAGAAAATACAATATTGAAGCACTGATAAAAGCGGGGATTTTTAATTGAAGTACCGTTATATTACTGGAAAACATCATATTCGTAGTTATAAAAAAACTGTTACAGAATGTGAATACCCTCTGTAACATAAGCTTATTTAGCTCGTTTTTCCTATCAAGCAAGAAAACAGACTGTCCGCAGTTGATGTCCATCATCAAAAAAAAACAGCTAGGGCTTCTCCTAAGTAAAATTATAAGAGTCTCAGTTCAGCTTCCGCTTTTCGCTCTGGTTCTTCCGAGCGAAAACTCCAAATTTTCACCGATGTGTACAGTCACGCCGCTGACATTATAAATCTCATTTCTTTCGCAAAAGCCACTCATCTCTTCCTGTTATTTCTGACGCGTGCATAAACATTAAAAAAAATATCAATAAATATCTATACACTTATATATAGGTATACTACTATCACCTGCAGGATATGTTATTATTTATTTATTATTTATTAAACCAAGATGATAGGTTTCATAGTATACCTTAAGAATACGCATACCAGCAAGCCTTGTAAAGGTAAACTAAGTTACCTGTGTACAAGCTTGGTATATAACAGAAGAATAAAAGACTTAAAACTAGTACTTAAGACTAAAGATAGTTTTTTTTTTTACATGGCATTTGGAACTCGAAAGTTCAGCGCCTCATCTACGCAAGCCTTCCACGCTGCCCTATCTTGTGTCAACCCCACCCAAGATGCACCTCTCCGATCGACACCCACCCGTCCTATTTCTACTAGATCCGCTTTTACGTTGTCTTCCCATCTACGTCTAGGTCTACCTAGAGGTCGCGTTACCATCGGCCTGCCCTTCATGACACGCGCTGCCGTACGGTCGTCTCCCATTCTCGCTACGTGCCCTGCCCATCCCAATCTGCGCGATTTTATTATTCTGTTGATATTTGGTGACGCGTACAGATTGTGTAACTCATCATTGTGTAGTCTCCTCCATTCCCCGGTTTCCTCATCTTTCTTCGGCCCGTATATTTTTCGCAAGACTTTATTTTCAAATACCCTAAAACGGTTGTCCGCCTGCTTAGTGAGAGCCCACGTTTCGCACCCGTACAGAACCACCGGCAGTATTATTGTCCTGTATATTCTTATTTTAACGTTTTTAGACAACAGCCTCGACTTAAGTAAATTACTCACGGCGTAGAAGCAAGCATTACCCGAATGGAGTCTCTTATTTATTTCGACATTAATCTCGTTTCTATCATTTATGGTCGTACCCAGATACCTGAATTCGCTAACCTTTTCAAAAGTAAAATTCCCAACTCTGAGATCTTCCTCCCCTCTGCAGATCCCTAGCTTATCCACAATCATATACTTTGTTTTTGATTCACTCACTTCTAACCCTGTATACTCCACCGCTTTTATGAGGATTTCCGCGTTTCTTGCTACCGTTTCCCTACAATCCCCCAGTATATCCAAATCATCTGCGTAGCCTAGTATCTGCGTTGTTCCATTAAGCCTTGCGCCCATCTGGCTAACCTGTATTTGAGATGCCCATCTGGCTAACCTGCACTAAAGATAGTTACATTATCAAAATCATTTCAACAACAATAAACACTCATTACATTTTCTTTTCTTAGAATTTAACAAATTTAACAATTTAAAACTATCTGGAAAACTAAGTATTGGTTTTGATTCAATACTTAATTTTACGTTTTGCCGCGGTTTTGCTTATATCTAATTCCTTGAGCTTATTTGGTAGTGCATTGTAAATTATAATAGCATTATTATAACTGTTTTTATCACTGACTCGTTTTTTGCTCTTAGGTATAATTAAACTTTTCTTTCGAGTAATACTTGTAGACATTTGGAATTGAGTTTTGAGATCTTGATAATGGATTTTAAGGGATTCGAAATTAAATACTTGCTCTAGGTTTAATGGACTATCTTGTATACTAAAAGTATTTTTGTTGATAATCTTGAGAATTTGTCTCTGTAAACTTTGTAATAAATCACGGTTATTTCTATATGCATCACCCCAGGCTACTATTCCATAGCTAATTATGCTGTGGAAGAAAGCATAATATATCATTCTTAAAGTTTCTGTTGACATAGTGTATGATAGTTTGTGAAAAATATAGACTAGATACTTTGTCATTTTTAATATATATTGGATGTGTTTATCCCATTTCAGATTGTAGTCAATGACAATTCCCAAGTATTTGTAATACTCAACTCTAGCTATCTTTCTATTTTGAATTCTTACATCAATAAGTTTCGCTACACTATCGCAATAGCTTCCAAATGTCATACAAACTGTTTTATCCACATTCAAAGATAACTTATTTACCGCTAACCATTTGTATATCACAGTAAGAAACTCATTCATACTTTTTTGCGCCTCTATCCATGTATTGCCTGTTGCTATAATTGCAGTATCATTTGCGTACGATAGAATTGATTCTAGTGGAATCGCTTTAGCATATCATTTATATATATATATATATATATATATATATATATATATATATATATATATATATAATAAATAGAAGTGGACCAGTATCGTACCCTGTGGAACACCCATACTTATTAGTAAACTATCACTTTCTACACCGTCAATTTTAACAGTTTGATATCTGTTATTCAAATAGCTTCTAAGGAGATCCAATGCCTGACCTCTAATACCAATACAATACAGTTTATTTAATAACAACTTGTGGTCAACTGTATCAAAAGCTTTAGCCAAGTCGAGAAAAGTGACTATTGTTGGTATCGTTTTATCTACATTATTGTACAAAATTTGTGTGATATAGTTTAAAGCATTTTTTGAGCCAATATTTTTCATAAAACCAAATTGGTGTTTTGATATTATGTTATTTTTTTGGATAAAATCATATAGCCTGTTAAAGATTATTCTTTCAAAAATTTTAGCAACATTGGATATAAGTGAGATGGGCCTATAATTGGTAATGTTATGCTTTTCCCCTGATTTACATATCGGAATGATTTCGGCTTTTTTTAGTGCATCGGGCCATATAGCTTTTTCAATGCACAAATTAAAAATATGCGTTAATGGTACCGCAATATAATTACTAATCACTTTCAAGGACTTAGCTTTTATTTTGTCCACACCACCATTTTTTCTTTTCAATGTATTGATTATGTTTTTTACTTCATTTATATTTGTGGGTTTTAGAAAAATTGAGTTAGCATTATTATCCAGTAGTCTGTTTTCAGCATTATTGGGTTGCACGATACCATTACTCAATTTTTGGCCGATCTCACAAAAAAACTTATTCATGTTACTCGCTATCTCAACTTTCTCTGTAACTTTAATATCGTTTATCTTTATACAACTTATGGTTTCATTAGACCTTTTTTTACCCAATTTATTGTATATAATTTCCCATGGTTTTTTGGAGTTATTTGCATTTTTTTCGACTATTTTTTTATCATATCTAATTTTGGCGTCTTTGATAACTTTCTCTAAAATTTTGCAATAGGTCTTGCATTCAGTTTTAAGTTGCTCATTATTTATATCCAACTTCCATAAGTTATAAAAAAATTCTTTGGTTTCGCACGATTTAATTATCGCATCAGTGATCCAATTTTTCCTTCCCACCTGTCTAATCCTTTTTTGATTCATTTTGGATAACTCGATACATTGTTTAATCTCAGACAACAACTTATCTGTTGCTAAATTAGGATCCTGCATTGTGATAATTACATTCCAGTTTCTTGTTTCAGCACTATTTTTTAATTTTTTATAATTTAAAACTATGTACTATTTTCATTTTATTGAGAGCTATAAATATAGGGTAATGGTCTGTTATTGATAGTTTGAGTTTATAAGTAATTGTATGTATGTTATCAGTTTTATGAAAATATTATCAATGTAGGATCCCTTAGCAATGCCCACAGGTGGCCTTGTAATTCCAACAAATCCAGGAATATATCCTTTATCGAAAAAATTACACAGGAATTCTTGGCCCGAATGATCGCAATCCAATAAATCAATATTGAAATCTCCTATTACTAAATGATTTTTAATGTTCCTCTTTTTTATCAAATATTTATTTAAATCTAAAATAAACTCAGTCTTAGGTATACCATGAGATCTGTACATGGATAAGATTTCAATATTGCTATTATTACTTAAGTTAATTTTCGTATTTACAATTCTAATCCTACCCTGTTGAACAATTTCTGTGCTCTGAACCAAGTTTCTATTTACGAATACTATAACTCCGTCATTCCTATTTATCCTACTATCATTGTAGTAAGACTCGTACTCATAGATACTTTCGATCAGTTCAAAAAAATTATGATTAACCTGCTCAAAAGTTTCAGAAAGTACAACAACAGATGGTTTGACGATCAGACTTTCAAAAAATATTTTTACCTTATTAAAATTTGCATTCGTGCTTCTTACATTTAAGTGCATAATTATATCATTTTTGTTGCTAATTGTCTTGTTTAGATCGCCAATACCACTGTATGTTTTTTCTTTCTGCATTGAATCCTTTTGTATTATATCGAGATAATAAAAAGTATCCATTTTATTAATTTAAGTTTTACTGCCTCTTAACCTTGTATTTTTTGCTGGAGCAGCAGGTTAGGTTCCTTAGGTTCATTCTACCAGGGATAGGGATGCGGTGATTAATAAAAATTCTTACTATGTTAGGCTAGGTGTAAATTAAAATTATAGAACGAAATGAATTGGCGATGGCTTATAAAAAGGAAAGTTTATTGCTGTTTCTAGAATGATAAGTTTATTGATTTTGTACAAGGTTAAACCGGTATATGTATACCGTTGTAACTAAAATGTATGTATAAGAGACTTTTTTTAATCACATTAATGTCATGCGCGCCAGCGCGCCTACATCGTATTCTATTTTCCGTTATTTTATTATTGGTCACATTTTTGCACAAAAGAACCCTAGTGGTAATAATGTAATATATTGTAATAAATTGTAATAAAACGTAAAAAAAAGTAAGAAAATGTAAGAAACTGTACGTTTTTGTTGGATTTCGGACCTTTGGTCTCATACGTTTTTGTACACTTTCTTACATTTTCAGATTTGTTAACTTTTTTTTTACATTTTATTACATTTTATTACATGTTATTTTACCGCCTAATATAGTCAATATATTTTTTTTATTATTAATTTTATAATAAAATGTAACAATGCATAAAAAAATTGTTCCCAATGAAAATAAAATTCGATTAACACAATCATTTTTTAAATAAATCAAATACTGCTATTTTGAATTTTACGAATTACTTTCCACGAAACCTATCAAGAACTACACGGCAAAATTCGTTTTTTAGTTTGTTAATAAAACAAAGAAAATATATAGAAAGAATTAATAATCATTTTGTTTGACCGCAATGATAAATTTATAAATATATAATTGCTTAAAGAATTACATAAATTTTAGAAATATATAGTAAAGGTAGGTAACGTAAGTGGAATATATTATCATCCAGTCAGTATTCGATTATTTCTGTGATTATGTTTTCAATTATACTTGAAGGTTTTAAACAATAGGAAAAATCACACTAATCCAGCTTTATGGAATAATATAAATCATTTATTTTAGTGGATTAGAAAAATTAATCAAGTTATAAAGCTACATTGTTCTTCTCGAAATCAATCAATAAAAGGACGATAAGGCTTCTCAGCTGATTTAGACCACTCTATCGGGACAGACGCAATATCCACCAGTACAGCTGCACGTTCCGCATTCGCTGTTGCTGCTGCATCCCCATTCAGCCGCTGTAACATTTAACAAATGACAATTAATGCTATGACGAAATTCATTCAGCCAACACTTTAATAAGTAAAATACCCTACTGGAAAATTTCAGGTGAGATCTCTGGCCAAAATCTCACCTGAGATTCTGCCATGCCGATTGCTAAAATTTCTTAATATAAATATCCATTATTCATTTTGTTATAATTAAGTTACCTTTTAGGTGGTAAAACCTCGCAAATAAGTTCGAAAAACAATGTTTCGAGTTGCTCATACAGCCAGTTTTTATAGATTTTTAAAATTTTAACTCATGACTTGCTAACTAGAGATTCTCGTGTTATTTTTTTTAAATTTGCATACTGCTTCAAATGCTTGAAAACGTGTATTTTTGAACTTATTTGAGAGTTTTTACCACCTAGATGGCAAGTTTTAATTATAACAAACTGAATAATAGTTATTTAAGAAATTTTAGCAATCCGTAGGGCAGAATCTCAAGTGAGATTTCGGCCAGAAATCTCATCTGAGATTTTTATTCCGTAAGGTAATACAGGTGAAAATATCAACTTACCCGCAACAGCGCCATTAGTCAGACAGGCGATAAGGACGACCAAGAGCAAAAGGTAGGTAAGAGTTTGACTCATTTTGGCGGTTAGTGAAATTGGTCTGGTAGTGTGTTGATGATTTCAAGATACTTTACAGTCTGATCATTTTGAAATCTGCTGTGTGCTTTTATATATACATTTCTTTATCTGCTACTTATATCACTTCTGCGTGTTTATAGCGCATTCGATCAAGATCAATATCTGGCGGGATAGAAAATACAATATTGAAGCACTGATAAAAGCGGGGATTTTTAATTGAAGTACCGTTATATTACTGGAAAACATCATATTCGTAGTTATAAATAAACTTTTACAGAATGTGAATACCCTCTCTTACGTAAGCTTATTTAGCTCGTTTTTCCTATCAAGCAAGAAAACAGACTGTCCGCAGTTGATGTCCATCATCAAAAAAACAGCTAGGGCTTCTCCTAAGTAAAATTATAAGAGTCTCAGTTCAGCTTCCGCTTTTCGCTCTGGTTCTTCCGAGCGAAAACTCAAAATGTTCACCGATGTGTACAGTCACGCCGCTTACATTATAAATCTCATTTTTTTCGCAAAAGCCTCTCACCCCTTTCTGTTATTTCTGACGCGTGCATAAACATTAAAAAAAATATCAATAAATATCTATATACTTATATAGGTATACTACCATCACCTGCAGGATATATCCGGACGATCTTTATCCATTTTAGTTTTAATCCTTATTAGGAGGCAGTTAAACCATGTTTTACATTAGCACAGGTATGATGTGCTCGTGTGCATTTTCTAGTGCTACCCTGGTAGAAACGTCAGCTAACCCTTTGCCATTATTAAGCCAATTGGAGTGCGTTGGCCAACGACTTCACAAACGGTTGGGTAAAAATGTACCTTATTTCGACATGGATTTATCAGGTTCATTGGCTTATAAATAGCTAATTAAAAAAATTAGTAAGAATGTTAATTACTCATGCATTATGACTTAGAAATTTTCAAAAGATTCAAACCTAAGAACTGTCCAGTTACAAGCCATTTCTAGGTTCATTCTACCAGGGATAGGGATGCGGTGATTAATAAAAATTCTTACTATGTTAGGCTAGGTGTAAATTAAAATTATAGAACGAAATGAATTGGCGATGGCTTATAAAAAGAAAAGTTTATTGCTGTTTCTAGAATGATAAGTTTATTGATTTTGTACGAGGTTAAACCGGTATCCCACACAGCATTAAATATTTCCGAAATATTTCGGAAATATTGGAACGGAATATTTGAAATCTTCCAGGAATCTTTCGACGAAATATTTCTGAAATAATGTTATGTCCCTCGAATTCCTATATTGAAATATTTTTTTAAAGAATTCAGAAATATTTCTGAAATTTTTCACGAAATATTTCAGAAATATTACTGCAATAATATCATTTCATAAAATGCCCCGCCTTGCAAATCTCTCATGAAATATTTCCTTGAAATATTTCTGAAATGTTTCTAAATCATTTTGTGGCACGCAGTCTCCTGGGATTTGTATTTTAAATAATTCTGGGATATTTAAGCAAGCTTCCGTAACATATTTCTGATTTATTTATGAATTATTTCAGTGTTTAATATTTACTGGAAAATTTGCAGTAAAATAATTCCAGAGAACTTCCATAAAATTTCTTTAAAATATTTCGGAATTATTTCCTAATTATTTCAGTGTTCAATATTCACCTGAAAATTTTCAGTATAATAATTCCGGAATATTCCAGAAAACTTCCATAAAAATTTCTTTAAAATATTTCTGAATTATTTCGTAATTCTTTCAGTGTTTAATCTTCACCGGAAAATTTTCAGTATAACAATTCTGGAATATTCCAGAAAACCTTCATAAAATATTTCTTTCCAAGATTTAAGCAACATTTCAAAATTATTTCTTAGCCCGTAGTCTCCTGGAATTTGTATTTGAAATAATTCTGGAATATTTAACCAAGCTTCCAAAATATATTTCTTTAAAATAATTCTGATTTCTTTCAGAATTATTTCTGTGTTTAATATTTACTGGAAAATTTGCAGTAAAATAATTCCGGAACATTTAAGAAAGCCTTCATAAAATATTTCTTTCCTAGATTGAAGAAACACTTCTGAAATGTTTCTAAGTTTAATAATCACTATAAGTTACTAGTGAAATGATGATTCAGAAATGTTTCTGAAAAATTTAATAAAATATTTCACCTGAAATAATTCAGTAATATTCCATATATCTTCCGTGAAATATTCTTCAAATGTTCTCGAATTGCTTGAAGGTACAGTCGCCGGACACAATAACTTCGCTTTACGCGCCACAACATGGCGGCGGGTCTCTTGTTAATTGGACTCCTTAGATCGGTCATGACTGTCAGGAAAGCGATATCTAACGTCATGACCGTCCTAACCTTCTTCTTCTTCTTCTTTTTATGGCCGTGGTTCGCTGTCTATGCGACTGCGAAGCTGATGCGCCACCTTGTTCTGAAAGCCCAATCAACAAGAGCCCCGCCGCCATGTTGTGTCCGGCGACTGTACCACGACACCGTGAATATATCTTATTATATATATATATATATATATATATATTTATTATAGTAAATACACAAACAGTTTGTATCTTTGCTTTTACGCCATCGGCTTTCGTAAACTAGTTAATGTTAGTAATATTAAACTTTTGGACAAATTATACGAAAAATAATTGAAATCATGTAAGAGGATAAACTGTTAATTCGTTAATTCGAACACCTTTTGTTTTTGAATATAAAGAATAACTCCATAGTTTGACAGCAGGTACAAACACATAATTGATCCAGTGTGAATTCATGCGCAGGCAGCTACAGTTAAAATTTATTTTAAGAGTACCAATAAAATATTAAAGAATTATTTCATAAGTATTTCAAGAAATATTCTATTGGAATATTGCAGAAATAATCATATAAAAGATTGCGAGACATGTGTATGGAATAATTCGGAAATCTTTCAAGAAATATCCAAAATTTATTTGAAAAGTCCAATAAAATATTAAAGAATTATTTCATAAGTATTTCAAGAAATGTTCCATTGTAATAATGAAGAAATAATTATGTAAAAGTTTACAAGATATATCTATGGAATATTTCATAAATTTTTAAAAATTCGTTACAAAAGTTCCAAAGAAATGTTTAAAAAAGATTCCAAAAATCTTCCGCAAAATATTTCAGTGTATTATTAAGTAAATAATTCTGAGCAATATTTTATGAAATATTTATGTAAGATTTCCTAAAGAACATATTGAAATATTTAAAAAGGAATATCATAGATTCCAACAAAATATTTATGGAATATTTCTGAAATATTTCCATTGAGTCGGTTGATAGCTCTTCTATGGAATAATACTGGAAGGTTTCAGAAATATTCCGTGGATATATTTCACTGAAATATTTCGAAATATTTCATTGAAATCTTTCATGCTGTGTGGGATATGTATACCGTTGTAACTAAAATGTATGTATAAGAGACTTTTTTTAATCATATTAATGTCATGCGCGCCAGCGCGCCTACATCGTATTCTATTTTTCGTTATTTTATTATTGGTCACATTTTTGCACAAAAGAACCCTAGTGGTAAACATGTAATAAATTGTAATAAATTGTAATAAAACGTAAAAAAAAGTAAGAAAATGTAAGAAACTGTACGTTTTTGTTGGATTTCGGACCTTTGGTCTCATACGTTTTTGTACACTTTCTTACATTTTCAGATTTGTTAACTTTTTTTTTACATTTTATTACATTTTATTACTTATGTTATTTTACTGCATAATATAGTCAATATATTTTTTTAATTATTAATTTTATAATAAAATGTAACAATGCATAAATAGTACATTACGATACGTGTGACTTAAATGTACCTAAAAGTACCTCGCTACGCTTGGGTGCTAACTGCGCCGTGTAAGAAAGAACCATTTAAGTTAAGAGTATCATATAAAATTTTATAGCACAGACTGCTAAAATCCGCAAGTCTCGCCTATTCGTGACTAAAGTAGTCCTTATTTGCACCGTGAGGTTAGCGCACGAGCGTAGCGAATGTGATAAACACGGTACAAAAAAGGACCACTTTAGTCACTGTTATGTATGTATGTTGAGGTGAGAACAATAAAGGTAACTCAGAGCTTAGCTAGTTATTATTCGAGAACAATTTTTTAACCCGTTGTTGTCTTGCTGATTCTTCCATGTTTTTCGCTGCGGTACTTGGTGTGGCTGTCCTCTCGGGGTATCCTCCCACCTGGGTTGCTTTCGATGTCGGTGCGGATTTTTCTATTATTTTTCCTGGTGTCTGCCCTTCCCTTTCTCTTCTCAGACCTCGTCCTCGGCCAAAACTCCGGTTGATCGGTTTCTTTGCGGGTTCTTTAGCCTCACTGGTCGTTGACGTGCAACTCGAAAAACTTGTTTCTGCTTCTGTGGAGCTCTTAGATTCATCTCCCTCTCTCCCGGCTGTCGGTGTTTCAATGAGGTCTTCATCTGGTACGAAATAGTGGTTGCTGAGTCTACCACTATCTTTAGTAGCTTCGGGTGGTGCTATTTCCGACTTGTCCAGTTGGTTGATATGACGTAACCATTCTCGGTCGTCGTCCAGCAAGATTCTATAGTGTAACTTGCCTGTGCGTGTAATTATTTTTCCAAATTTCCACTTGGGCTTTCCTGCGTAGTTACGACCAGCCACTCTTTCTCCTACTTCTAATTCTCTAAATTGCTTTGTGTCGTTTACGTCCGGTTTTTGTTCTATTTTATTGGACGGTTTTAATAAGTCCAGTTGACATCTAATTTTTCTTTTAAAAACTAATTCTGCAGGTGATACTCCTGTCAGAGTGTGTGGCATCGATCTATACTGTGCTAGTATCGTTTGTAGTTCTGTATGTATGTTTGCTTTCTCCCGTACTTTACTTAAAGCTTTCTTGATTGTTTGCACGTACCTTTCCGCTTGTCCATTTGAGGCTGGATGAAACGATGCTGAACATTTATGTGTAATTCCGTGACTTTTAATATAGTTTTTGAACGCTTCGGATTTAAAAGTCGTTCCGTTATCTGATACAATTCAATGAGGCAACCCAAAAGTCGCAAATATTTCTTTACATTTTGTTATCGTTGTGTCTGCTAGCATGTTTTTAATTATATGAACCTCAGGCCATTTCGAGAACGCGTCTACTAAGATAAAAAAAATGTCCTAAAAATGGACCCGCAAAATCTATATGAACTCTTTCAAAAGGTGCTGTTGGTGTTTCCCAAATATGAGTTTCAACTTTACTAGGATTGTTTCTATGCTCTTGACATAAGACACATTTATTTACTAATTTTTCTATATCCGAGCTCATGTTTGACCACCAACAGTGACCTCTCGCTAGGCCTTTCATTTTTACAATGCCAAAATGCCCTACATGTAATTCGTTTAACACATCCTGGCGTAATGACTTCGGGATTACTATTCTATGCCCACGCACTAACACTCCTTGTTCGATGCTAAATTCTCGTGGGTCTATATTCCACGTGTCTTTCGCTTTTAGTTTCTTTCCTGTTTTTAACGCAACTATTACTCTTGTAATGTCAAGATCCTTTTTACCGTCCTGTGCAATATTTGTTGCGTCCACCGGCAATACGTCCAGTATTTGTATGTACATTACGTCTACAACAACGTCTACGCACTGACTTTTATCTGATAAAGGTAAGCTTGAAAGGCAATCGGCGTTGCTATTGTTTTCGGATTTTCGGTATTCAATTTTGAAAGAGTATCCTCGCAAGAAAATTGCATAATGTTGCATGCGCATCGCGCTGTACACTGGTAACCCTTTTTTGGGTCGAAAATTTGTGTCAAAGGCCGGTGGTCTGTAACTAGGATGAACTTTTGACCGTATAGGTATTGGTATAGACGTTTTATCGCGAAAACAATAGCATATGCTTCCTTGTCTATTTGGCTGTACTTGCGCTGTGTGTTGCTCTCCATCCGTTGTGGGTGCCATCGTATCACTTTCACGCGTGGTCAATGCGATATTTTATCCGTGTAATGGATTCTTCGATCCTCGTCGCCAAATTGTTTGTATGTATGTTGAGGTGAGAACAATAAAGGTAACTCAGAGCCAAATGACGTAAGAGGTAGTTTGTAATATACTTTTATTTAAGTTGTATAACCAGTACAGGGGTACATATAACAGGCGAGTCTTCGACCAAGTGCCACACACCGCTAGTCGCCTGCCGAATCCAACTCCCTCGCGGCTCGCACACACTCACACCCGCTCACACATTCACGCACGTCCCCATCCCTACTCCTTTACATCCTAATAATCCTGGCTACTTTTATACATATATCTATACATAACAGTCACGAATAGGCGAGACTTGCGGATTTTAGCAGTCTGTACTATAAAAAATTTGTACAATAAATGTAACAATGCATAAAAAAATTTTTCCCAGTGAAAATAAAATTCGATTAACACAATTATATTTTAAATAAATCTAATACTGCTATTTTGAATTTTACGAATTTCCACGAAACCTATCAAGAACTACACGGCAAAATTCGTTTTATGGTTTGTTAGCCCTGTTGAAAATATATACCTGGATATCCAGCTGGATTTTCCATATGGATAATCTATATGGATTCATGTGGATTCCATATGGATTTATGTGGATTCCATGTGGATATTTCATATGGATATCATCATGGATATCCATCTAGTTTTTTAAAAAGTCAAGACAATAAAAATTTTGTATGCGCCTGTTATGTATAAGTCATCTAACCATTAATGGAAGTACCATCCGGATGATAACACCATTTCTTTATCTGCTACTTATATCGCTTGTGCGTGTTTATAACACATTCGATCAAGATCAATATCTAGCGGGATAGAAAATACAATATTGAAGCACTGATAAAAGCGGGGATTTTTAATTGAAGTACCGTTATATTACTGGAAAACATCATATTCGTAGTTATAAATAAACTGTTACAGAATGTGAATACCCTCTGTTACGTAAGCTTATTTAGCTCGTTTTTCCTATCAAGCAAGAAAACAGACTGTCCGCAGTTGATGTCCATCATCAAAAAAACAGCTAGGGCTTCTCCTAAGTAAAATTATAAGAGTCTCAGTTCAGCTTCCGCTTTTCGCTTTGGTTCTTCCGAGCGAAAACTCAAAATTTTCACCGATGTGTACAGTCACGCCGCTCACATTATAAATCTCATTTCTTTCGCAAAAGCCTCTCACCCCTTTCTGTTATTTCTGACGCGTGCATAATCATTAAAAAAAATATCAATAAATATCTATATACTTATATAGGTATACTACTATCACCTGCAGGATATATCCGGACGATCTTTATCCATTTTAGTTTTAATCCTTATTAGCAGGCAGTTAAACCATGTTTTACATTAGCACAGGTATGATGTGCTCGTGTGCATTTTCTAGTGCTACCCTGGTAGAAACGTCAGCTAACCCTTTGCCAGTATTAAGCCAATTGGAGTGCGTTGGCCAACGACTTCACAAACGGTTGGGTAAAAATGTACCTTATTTCGACATGGGTTTATCAGGTTCATTGGCTTATAAATGGCTAATTAAAAAGATTAGTAAGAATGTTAATTACTCATGCATTATGATTTAGAAATTTTCAAAAGATTCAAACCTAAGAACTGTCCAGTTACAAGCCATTTCTTAGCTTCATTCTACCAGGGATAGGGATGCGGTGATTAATAAAAATTCTTACTATGTTAGGCTAGGTGTAAATTAAAATTATAGAACGAAATGAATTGGCGATGGCTTATAAAAAGGAAAGTTTATTGCTGTTTCTAGAATGATAAGTTTATTGATTTTGTACAAGGTTAAACCGGTATATGTATACCGTTGTAACTAAAATGTATGTATAAGAGACTTTTTTTAATCACATTAATGTCATGCGCGCCAGCGCGCCTACATCGTATTCTATTTTCCGTTATTTTATTATTGGTCACATTTTTGCACAAAAGAACCCTAGTGGTAATAATGTAATATATTGTAATAAATTGTAATAAAACGTAAAAAAAAGTAAGAAAATGTAAGAAACTGTACGTTTTTGTTGGATTTCGGACCTTTGGTCTCATACGTTTTTGTACACTTTCTTACATTTTCAGATTTGTTAACTTTTTTTTTACATTTTATTACATTTTATTACATGTTATTTTACCGCTTAATATAGTCAATATATTTTTTTTATTATTAATTTTATAATAAAATGTAACAATGCATAAAAAAATTGTTCCCAATGAAAATAAAATTCGATTAGCACAATCATTTTTTAAATAAATCAAATACTGCTATTTTGAATTTTACGAATTACTTTCCACGAAACCTATCAAGAACTACACGGCAAAATTCGTTTTGTAGTTTGTTAATAAAACAAAGAAAATATATAGAAAGAATTAATAATCATTTTGTTTGACCGCAATGATAAATTTATAAATATATAATTGCTTAAAGAATTACATAAATTTTAGAAATATATAGTAAAGGTAGGTAATGTAAGTGGAATATATTATCATCCAGTCAGTATTCGATTATTTCTGTGATTATGTTTTCAATTATACTTGAAGGTTTTAAACAATAGGAAAAATCACACCAATCCAGCTTTATGGAATACTATAAATCATTTATTTTAGTGGATTAGAAAAATTAATCAAGTTATAAAGCTACATTGTTCTTCTCGAAATCAATCAATAAAAGGACGATAAGGCTTCTCAGCTGATTTAGACCACTCCATCGGGACAGACGCAATATCCACCAGTACAGCTGCACGTTCCGCATTCGCTGTTGCTGCTGCATCCCCATTCAGCCGCTGTAACATTTAACAAATGACAATTAATGCTATGACGAAATTCATTCAGCCAACACTTTAATAAGTAAAATATCCTACTGGAAAATTTCAGGTGAGATCTCTGGCCAAAATCTCACCTGAGATTCTGCCATGCCGATTGCTAAAATTTCTTAATATAAATATCCATTATTCATTTTGTTATAATTAAGTTACCTTTTAGGTGGTAAAAACTCGCAAATAAGTTCGAAAAACAATGTTTCGAGTTGCTCATACAGCCAGTTTTTATAGATTTTTAAAATTTTAACTCATGAGTTGCTAACTAGAGATTCTCGTGTTATTTTTTTTAAATTTGCATACTGCTTCAAATGCTTGAAAACGTGTATTTTTGAACTTATTTGAGAGTTTTTACCACCTAGATGGCAAGTTTTAATTATAACAAACTGAATAATAGTTATTTAAGAAATTTTAGCAATCCGTAGGGCAGAATCTCAAGTGAGATTTCGGCCAGAAATCTCATCTGAGATTTTTATTCAGTAAGGTAATACAGGTGAAAATATCAACTTACCCGCAACAGCGCCATTAGTCAGACAGGCGATAAGGACGACCAAGAGCAAAAGGTAGGTAAGAGTTTGACTCATTTTGGCGGTTAGTGAAATTGGTCTGGTAGTGTGTTGATGATTTCAAGATACTTTACAGTCTGATCATTTTGAAATCTGCTGTGTGCTTTTATATATACATTTCTTTATCTGCTACTTATATCGCTTCTGCGTGTTTATAGCGCATTCGATCAAGTTCAATATCTAGCGGGATAGAAAATACAATATTGAAGCACTGATAAAAGCGGGGATTTTTAATTGAAGTACCGTTATATTACTGGAAAACATCATATTCGTAGTTATAAAAAAACTGTTACAGAATGTGAATACCCTCTGTAACATAAGCTTATTTAGCTTGTTTTTCCTATCAAGCAAGAAAACAGACTGTCCGCAGTTGATGTCCATCATCAAAAAACAGCTTGTGCTTTTCCTAAGTAAAATTATAAGAGTCTCAGTTCAGCTTCCGCTTTTCGCTCTGGTTCTTCCGAGCGAAAACTCCAAATTTTCACCGATGTGTACAGTCACGCCGCTCACATTATAAATCTCATTTCTTTCGCAAAAGCCACTCATCTCTTTCTGTTATTTCTGACGCGTGCATAATCATTAAAAAAAATATCAATAAATATCTATATACTTATATAGGTATACTACTATCACCTGCAGGATATGTTATTATTTATTTATTATTTATTAAACCAAGATGATAGCTTACATAGTATACCTTAAGAATACGCATACCAGCAAGCCTTGTAAAGGTAAACTAAATTACCTATGTACAAGCTTGGTATATAACAGAAGAATAAAAGACTTAAAACTAGTACTTAAGACTAAAGATAGTTACATTATCAAAATCATTTCAACAACAATAAACACTCATTACATTTTCTTTTCTTAGAATTTAACAAATTTAACAATTTAAAACTATCTGGAAAACTAAGTATTGGTTTTGATTCAATACTTAATTTTACGTTTTGCCGCGGTTTTGCTTATATCTAATTCCTTGAGCTTATTTGGTAGTGCATTGTAAATTATAATAGCATTATTATAACTGTTTTTATCACTGACTCGTTTTTTGCTTTTAGGTATAATTAAACTTTTCTTTCGAGTAATACTTGTAGACATTTGGAATTGAGTTTTGAGATCTTGATAATGGATTTTAAGGGATTCGAAATTAAATACTTGCTCTAGGTTTAATGGACTATCTTGTATACTAAAAGTATTTTTGTTGATAATATTGAGAATTTGTCTCTGTAAACTTTGTAATAAATCACGGTTATTTCTATATGCACCACCCCAGGCTACTATTCCATAGCTAATTATGCTGTGGAAGAAAGCATAATATATCATTCTTAAAGTTTCTGTTGACATAGTGTGTGATAGTTTGTGAAAAATATAGACTAGATACTTTGTCTTTTTTAATATATATTGGATGTGTTTATCCCATTTGAGATTGTAGTCAATGACAATTCCCAAGTATTTGTAATACTCAACTCTAGCTATCTTTCTATTTTGAATTCTTACATCAATAAGTTTCGGTACACTATCGCAATAGCTTCCAAATGTCATACAAACTGTTTTATCCACATTCAAAGATAACTTATTTACCGCTAACCATTTGTATATCACAGTAAGAAACTCATTCATACTTTTTTGCGCCTCTATCCATGTATTGCCTGTTGCTATAATTGCAGTATCATCTGCGTACGATAGAATTGATTCTAGTGGAATCTCCTTTAGCATATCATTTAATATATATATATATATATATATATATATATATATATATATATATATAATAAATAGAAGTGGACCCAGTATCGTACCCTGTGGAACACCCATACTTATTAGTAAACTATCACTTTCTACACCGTCAATTTTAACAGTTTGATATCTGTTATTTAAATAGCTTCTAAGGAGATCCAATGCCTGACCTCTAATACCAATACAATACAGTTTATTTAATAACAACTTGTGGTCAACTGTATCAAAAGCTTTAGCCAAGTCGAGAAAAACTATATCACAAAATTTGTGTGATATAGTTTAAAGCATTTTTTGAGCCAATATTTTTCATAAAACCAAATTGGTGTTTTGATATTATGTTATTTTTTTGGATAAAATCATATAGCCTGTTAAAGATTATTCTTTCAAAAATTTTAGCAACATTGGATATAAGTGAGATGGGCCTATAATTGGTAATGTTATGTTTTTCCCCTGATTTACATATCGGAATGATTTCGGCTTTTTTTAGTGCATCGGGCCATATAGCTTTTTCAATGCACAAATTAAAAATATGCGTTAATGGTACCGCAATATAATTACTAATCACTTTCAAGGACTTAGCTTTTATTTTGTCCACACCACCATTTTTTATTTTCAATGTATTGATTATGTTTTTTACTTCATTTATATTTGTGGGTTTTAGAAAAATTGAGTTAGCATTATTATCCAGTAGTCTGTTTTCAGCATTATTGGGTTGCACGATACCATTACTCAATTTTTGGCCGATCTCACAAAAAAACTTATTCATGTTACTCGCTATCTCAACTTTCTCTGTAACTTTAATATCGTTTATCTTTATACAACTTATGGTTTCATTAGACCTTTTTTTAGCCAATTTATTGTATATAATTTCCCATGGTTTTTTGGAGTTATTTGCATTTTTTTCGACTATTTTTTTATCATATCTAATTTTGGCGTCTTTGATAACTTTCTCTAAAATTTTGCAATAGGTCTTGCATTCAGTTTTAAGTTGCTCATTATTTATATCCAACTTCCATAAGTTATACAAAAATTCTTTGGTTTCGCACGATTTAATTATCGCATCAGTGATCCAATTTTTCCTTCCCACCTGTCTAATCCTTTTTTGATTCATTTTGGATAACTCGATACATTGTTTAATCTCAGACAACAACTTATCTGTTGCTAAATTAGGATCCTGCATTGTGATAATTACATTCCAGTTTCTTGTTTCAGCACTATTTTTTAATTTTTTATTATTTAAAACTATGTACTATTTTCATTTTATTGAGAGCTATAAATATAGGGTAATGGTCTGTTATTGATAGTTTGAGTTTATAAGTAATTGTATGTATGTTATCAGTTTTATGAAAATATTATCAATGTAGGATCCCTTAGCAATGCCCACAGGTGGCCTTGTAATTCCAACAAATCCAGGAATATATCCTTTATCGAAAAAATTACACAGGAATTCTTGGCCCGAATGATCGCAATCCAATAAATCAATATTGAAATCTCCTATTACTAAATGATTTTTAATGTTCCTCTTTTTTATCAAATATTTGTTTAAATCTAAAATAAACTCAGTCTTAGGTATGCCATGAGATCTGTACATGGATAAGATTTCAATATTGCTATTATTACTTAAGTTAATTTTCGTATTTACAATTCTAATCCTACCCTGTTGAACAATTTCTGTGCTCTGAACCAAGTTTCTATTTACGAATACTATAACTCCGTCATTCCTATTTATCCTACTATCATTGTAGTAAGACTCGTACTCATAGTTACTTTCGATCAGTTCAAAAAAATTATGATTAACCTGCTCAAAAGTTTCAGAAAGTACAACAACAGATGGTTTGACGATCAGACTTTCAAAAAATATTTTTACCTTATTAAAATTTGTATTCGTGCTTCTTACATTTAAGTGCATAATTATATCATTTTTGTTGCTAATTGTCTTGTTTAGATCGCCAATACCACTGTATGTTTTTTCTTTCTGCATTGAATCCTTTTGTATTATATCGAGATAATAAAAAGTATCCATTTTATTAATTTAAGTTTTACTGCCTCTTAACCTTGTATTTTTTGCTGGAGCAGCAGGTTAGGTTCCTTAGGTTCATTCTACCAGGGATAGGGATGCGGTGATTAATAAAAATTCTTACTATGTTAGGCTAGGTGTAAATTAAAATTATAGAACGAAATGAATTGGCGATGGCTTATAAAAAGGAAAGTTTATTGCTGTTTCTAGAATGATAAGTTTATTGATTTTGTACAAGGTTAAACCGGTATATGTATACCGTTGTAACTAAAATGTATGTATAAGAGACTTTTTTTAATCACATTAATGTCATGCGCGCCAGCGCGCCTACATCGTATTCTATTTTCCGTTATTTTATTATTGGTCACATTTTTGCACAAAAGAACCCTAGTAGTAATAATGTAATATATTGTAATAAATTGTAATAAAACGTAAAAAAAAGTAAGAAAATGTAAGAAACTGTAGTTTTTGTTGGATTTCGGACCTTTGGTCTCATACGTTTTTGTACACTTTCTTACATTTTCAGATTTGTTAACTTTTTTTTTACATTTTATTACATTTTATTACATGTTATTTTACCGCCTAATATAGTCAATATATTTTTTTTATTATTAATTTTATAATAAAATGTAACAATGCATAAAAAAATTGTTCCCAATGAAAATAAAATTCGATTAACACAATCATTTTTTAAATAAATCAAATACTGCTATTTTGAATTTTACGAATTACTTTCCACGAAACCTATCAAGAACTACACGGCAAAATTCGTTTTGTAGTTTGTTAATAAAACAAAGAAAATATATAGAAAGAATTAATAATCATTTTGTTTGACCGCAATGATAAATTTATAAATATATAATTGCTTAAAGAATTACATAAATTTTAGAAATATATAGTAAAGGTAGGTAATGTAAGTGGAATATATTATCATCCAGTCAGTATTCGATTATTTCTGTGATTATGTTTTCAATTATACTTGAAGGTTTTAAACAATAGGAAAAATCACACCAATCCAGCTTTATGGAATACTATAAATCATTTATTTTAGTGGATTAGAAAAATTAATCAAGTTATAAAGCTACATTGTTCTTCTCGAAATCAATCAATAAAAGGACGATAAGGCTTCTCAGCTGATTTAGACCACTCCATCGGGACAGACGCAATATCCACCAGTACAGCTGCACGTTCCGCATTCGCTGTTGCTGCTGCATCCCCATTCAGCCGCTGTAACATTTAACAATTGACAATTAATGCTATGACGAAATTCATTCAGCCAACACTTTAATAAGTAAAATACCCTACTGGAAAATTTCAGGTGAGATCTCTGGCCAAAATCTCACCTGAGATTCTGCCATGCCGATTGCTAAAATTTCTTAATATAAATATCCATTATTCATTTTGTTATAATTAAGTTACCTTTTAGGTGGTAAAAACTCGCAAATAAGTTCGAAAAACAATGTTTCGAGTTGCTCATACAGCCAGTTTTTATAGATTTTTAAAATTTTAACTCATGAGTTGCTAACTAGAGATTCTCGTGTTATTTTTTTTAAATTTGCATACTGCTTCAAATGCTTGAAAACGTGTATTTTTGAACTTATTTGAGAGTTTTTACCACCTAGATGGCAAGTTTTAATTATAACAAACTGAATAATAGTTATTTAAGAAATTTTAGCAATCCGTAGGGCAGAATCTCAAGTGAGATTTCGGCCAGAAATCTCATCTGAGATTTTTATTCAGTAAGGTAATACAGGTGAAAATATCAACTTACCCGCAACAGCGCCATTAGTCAGACAGGCGATAAGGACGACCAAGAGCAAAAGGTAGGTAAGAGTTTGACTCATTTTGGCGGTTAGTGAAATTGGTCTGGTAGTGTGTTGATGATTTCAAGATACTTTACAGTCTGATCATTTTGAAATCTGCTGTGTGCTTTTATATATACATTTCTTTATCTGCTACTTATATCGCTTCTGCGTGTTTATAGCGCATTCGATCAAGATCAATATCTAGCGGGATAGAAAATACAATATTGAAGCACTGATAAAAGCGGGGATTTTTAATTGAAGTACCGTTATATTACTGGAAAACATCATATTCGTAGTTATAAAAAAACTGTTACAGAATGTGAATACCCTCTGTAACATAAGCTTATTTAGCTCGTTTTTCCTATCAAGCAAGAAAACAGACTGTCCGCAGTTGATGTCCATCATCAAAAAAAAAAACAGCTAGGGCTTCTCCTAAGTAAAATTATAAGAGTCTCAGTTCAGCTTCCGCTTTTCGCTCTGGTTCTTCCGAGCGAAAACTCCAAATTTTCACCGATGTGTACAGTCACGCCGCTGACATTATAAATCTCATTTCGTTCGCAAAAGCCTCTCACCCCTTTCTGTTATTTCTCTCGCATGCATAAACATTAAAAAAAATATCAATAAATATCTATATACTTATATAGGTATACTACTATCACCTGCAGGATATATCCGGACGATCTTTATCCATTTTAGTTTTAATCCTTATTAGCAGGCAGTTAAACCATGTTTTACATTGTACTATGTTAGGCTAGGTGTAAATTAAAATTATAGAACGAAATGAATTGGCGTACATTTGTCTTTTTAAAGAAGAGTCCCCCATGAAATCCTGGATCAATGGATTTGTAATAAATTGTAATAAAACGTAACAAAATGTAATAAAATGTAGCAAACTGTAATAAAACGTAAAAAAGGTCCGAAATTCAACAAAAACGTACAAAATGGTACGATTTGTTACATTTTCTTATATTTTATTCCACTTTATTACATTTTTCATTTCCACTAGGGAAAAACCGAATGAGGATTTCGAGTTATGCGTGCGGTTAACTATAATATTTCAATATTTAACCACAATATTGCTTATTTCACACGTTTGCGACAAGTATGCACAATAGGTATGTGGTCAAGGATTTGCCTCACAAGCATATAAGGCAAGATATAGCAAATAGACTCGTTGATCAGCTCTTCAAATTCTAGGATGGATTGATAGTGCTCTTCAGCGCGCTTGAAAGCTCGGACTGCGTCTCCGGCATACATTGGAAATTCCTTCAAGTTGAACTTCTTGAATTCCGTCTCGAACTCAGGATTACGCATGAGTGGGGCGATCTGACAGTGGCATTTCGTGAGGAGGTCGAAAAACGTGCAGCTCCTGATGAACCTCGAGGATTTCGCCCTCTCGGCCTCTTCGATGCATTTTTCGTAGTACGTCTGCATGTCCACCTCCGGCTTGATGATCGTTTCGTCCTTTAACTCAATCGACGGTTGGCTAACTTTTATCAAAGCCAACGCTCTGAGCAAAAGCCTGATGCATCGGTATTGCGTATTCTCTAAACAAAAGCTAGGTCGCGTAAAAGCGAAAGGCGTCTCGTGGCCGTAGTTGCCCTCGATGAGTATATCCGCCCCGGCGGACAAAAGTAATTCGATGACCTCTGTGTCTCTTGAGGATTCACAGACCACACAGACTGCGTGCAATGCAGTGTAACCGCTATGAGATCTTCTTTGATTAACGTTCGCCCCATGATTAAGCAGAGTCTTCACAACTTCCACGTGCCCATTCGCAGCTGCCATGTACAGTGGAGTCAAGTCATCCGACCCTAGCGAATTTGCGTCAGCGCCGTGGCCCAAATAGAGCTTCACCTGTAAAACGTGAATAATGAGCCGAAAAATGAAAAGTGTATATCCGTGCGCGGCTGAGAAGCGTGCGCGCGAAATAATTATATATCTGGCGGCATGGAAATTTTCGTTCTTTTACTTACCAACTCATCGTGCCCCACCTGGGCTGCTCGGTGTATCGGCTGGAGCAGAAGGCCAACGTGCTCCCTATCCTCGAGCGAGCAACCCTTTTCGATGAAGCCTCTCGCTATGTCTACGGTGCGCTGCTCTTTAGGAGCGAATGCCAGCAGAGATAAGACATTTCTGCCGTTTGAATCTTTGGCGGATACATCTTTAATGAATAATGGTAGCAGCTCTTTAGCATTGATTTTAACAGCTTCGAACAGTGGTGTCAAGCCATTTTTGGCAGCAGCATTCATATCGGCTCCTTTTTCCAGCAACATTTCGATCATATTGATTCGGTTTCTCGTCACCGCCAAGTACAGGGGGCTTCGTCCCTTGAGGTCCCGAGCTTGGAAGTTGGCGCCACTGCCAATGATCAGACTGATGAGTCGCTCGTTCTCCGGAGAGGGATCCTTCTGAAGCAGCAGGTGGAGAAGGGTCGACATCCCGTCGATCACCTCAAGACCGCCTCTTCCGAAGACCTCGTTGACTTCGGCACCAGTGCGCACGAGAAGCTCGGCTGAATCGTAATAAGAGCCCAAGAGAGCGATCCACAGAAGTGAGAGCTGTCCAAGCTCTTCTTTTGAAAAGTACCTGCTGAGGACGGGCTCATGCTCTAGGATCTGATTGATTTTGTATTTTCGAACGGGGTCTCGAAGAAATTCCGCGAGATGTCTGCTGGCTTCAAAACGGCGCTTGCAAAAGATCTCGTCGAGAAATTGGTACAGCGTGCGGTCATAGCTTTTAACGAGTTTGGATACGTTCAGATCTAACGTCGAGAATGGGAACATCTCCGTTATTCGGAAGTGCGACACGATGGGATATTATGCTACTGTTTGGAGGAGAGCCTCGTCGCCGGTCGGTTGTATACTTGCTGATATCTTGGAGGAAAACAAGAATTTTATATTGATTATGTTTAAAACGATTTTTCTTGCGAAAGTTTAATTTGCGTTAAAAATATAGCGTATTAGAATACATGGATATTTTAAAAATTATTTCGTTCTCTACTAACCTTAGCGTACTGGAAGTACTCACGAGTGATTCCTGTGAGAGAGAAATGGCTCACAATAAACGACGCAGACGAGCTTCGATGCAGAAGGTTATATCGAAGGGAAAAATTATTTAAAGTACAGGAATGCAGCGAAGCGCACAGCTCCGAGTTCGGTACTCAACTGACGCTGCTAGCCGCCGATTGTCGCCGATCACTCGAGAAGCACGTACAGTTGTCTCAAGCACACAAACACACACACACACACACACACAACACTCGTATTCTTTCCGAGGAGAAATCCGAGGAAAATCCTAATACCTGGCATCGAAACTGTCCCCGGGGCTAATTCCTGTACCGCCATAAAACAATACAAATAATGACGCTCGAGCCCAAACGCTGCGCCCCCCTCAGCCCGTCTCGACCGTATGCCTTACCCGCACACCCGACCCAGGACCGCACACAGCCGCAGATGTCCGCACTCGAAATCCGAATTCAAGCCGATTTACTTTCCTCCGAGCAAGAGTCATAAAATCAGCTCGACAACTCATCTTTTCCGTCGCATACATCCAATCATTCGCCATCCATCCAAAACGTTCGCCTCGCTGTTAACAATAAATACAGCATGTTTGCTGTTCTCGCATTCGTTCAAGCCGAGACTTACAACGTCCATTACTTATAAAGTTATGACTATGCGACGCGCTTCCTTTGACCAACTAAAATATCGAATCGTGAACCTAACCGATGCCCCTTGAGCAAATCAGCTAAAAGGTTACAAATCGACAGGCGAGTTGCTCTCTGCAGGAAGCCTCCCCTTCCCAGGTAGCGCGCACAGCAACTAACGCGCCTGAGGAAGAAGACAACCCAAGTCTAGGTCTTTCTCTTTCGAAGCACAGCTCGATTTTTTCAATTTTTCTAAAAAACAAATTTTACTAGAAAAATAAGAACAAAAATGTGAGTTGCGTTATTCTAGGTTGGCAATCTGATATGTGTTAGTCTTCGCAGGGAGCAATATGTAACGAGTAGGTTCTTTTATTAAAAATATCATAAGCGTATTTTAACATTTGATTTAGAAAACTTTATTTTATTCATTCTAGAAGTGATAACCGCATGTTTTAAAGCCGCTAATAAAATTATTTGATTGATTGTAAAGCATACAGTTCAAATGATCAAAATTTATAAGTTCGGGTATCAATTAAATTTTTTTAATTGAAATTAAAAAAGTTTTCTCTAAAAAATAATTCCTTCTTTTCTTTTTTCTTGAGGGGGATCTTCACTGATTTTTAATTTTTCTTACCTTTTGCACCATCCATTGTCAGCTTTTGGGGGCTTGATTGTTGTGATAAAAGAAGGTTACAGACCAATTTTGGGCAATTTTCATCCACATATACACAAGTTATGATATAATAAAAACCAATAATAGTCATTAAAATTCAAGGTTTTTGAAAAAGTATAAATCAAGAATTTATTAAACAGTAAAATTCTTTTAAAAAAACCATAATTTAATAATATTTATAATTAACAAGGATTAATATAAATGCCTTGTGCAAGGAACTTTTTGAAGTTAAATGAATAAGTTACGAGAAAAACGCGTTCAAAATTTTATTTTTGTATGTAATCTATAATGTAAAACATGTTACTCAACCGCCTATAACATTGGTATAACTTTGAGTTTCCACATCAGATTAGTCTCAAAATGTTTATAAAATTATAAGCAAGTAAAATATATAATGAACAAATTTTCGAGTTTTTGGCAAAAAATCAGTGGAGACCCACCTTAAGATTATAGTTTGCGTCTCTTCTGATAGATGGCAATAGAGACAAAAGTGTTTCTCATGTGTGAAATTGAACCTTAAGATTACTTAAGGTAGTTCACCGGCTACAGTGGTGCTCAATCCGGGTTTTTATTAGAAAATTCCTTTAAGATATTATACAGTGTTATCTAATATCAAAACCTTACAATTTATAGTATCAAACATTAGCATAGTGCTATAAATTGTTTAGAGTATAAAATACTCTCAAAACTTGTAAGAGAGAGAGAGAGAGAGAGAACACTGCGCACCTATAATAGATATACTGATAGCATGGGATGAAAACTTTGAATTGTTGTATCTTAAAAAAAAGCCTCGCTTGCCCTATCCAATCCAACTTTTTCTCCATGATTTGTAGCTATTTTACATCATAAGCGAGTTTTTAAAAAATATTCTAAGAAAACTCGCTTCGCAATTCAACTGAACGTCCTCAAAATTCGGACTCGGTATAGGCTTCCCATGTTAAAATACAAAATTTCAAGATATCTCAAAAAATAATGTCGCTTGGGGGGTAAAAAAATACCACGTTGTAGAGAACACTTAATTGAAGATATAAACAAAGTTTGAGCGATATCCTAAGAAAATAAATATTCCGGTGAACTACCTTAAGTTCGAATGAGTTTTCGCGTCTCTCTCAATTTAACAAACACTATACTGATCAATCACGCTCTTAGCAATTCTAATTTCCTCACAACCAAATAAGGTAAAGTATCCAGAAAAGCCTCGAATAATAAATCCTCTTCTTTCATAACAAATTCGTAGAGCTTTTCTACACGTTCGAAGGCTTCCACTAAGTCCTCGGCATACTCGGAGAATTTCGACAGATCGTAATTATTGAAGCCGATCTCGAATCTGAGATTCCGCATGAACACGGCGATCGTGCACTCGCATTCCATGAGGATGTCGAAAATCAAGCACCTCTCGATCTGTTCGATACACTCTCGGAAATAATTGAACAGCTTCGGGTATCTCTCGATGAGCCTTTTGCCGTGGTCCGTCACTATCAGACGGATGAGTTGCTCTCCCTCCGGAGTGGGCTTCATTTCTAGCAGCTCGTGGAGTATGGTCCACTTCTCGTCGATGATCTGAGGTTTGTGGACTGCGAAGGGCTCGTTGATCGGCCGACTGGTTGTAAACGCCCAAGACGGCGACCCACAGGAATAATAGTTTTCCGAACTCCGAACTCGAATCGACTCTGCTGAGGCTGGGTTCCTGCTCCAGGAGCTGCTGCTTAATTTTCAAATTCTCTTTGTTATTCCTTTCCAGGCCACGAAGGAAATTTTCTGTTGGTCTGCTACAGCTGCCACACCGCTCTCACGAAAGAGCTCGTCGAACGATTTGCGAAAAATTTCGTCAAAATCTTTCGCGCCGCTCTCCAGCTCTAGCCACTCGCGATGCACAACCTCGGTAACATTTTTGCGTAACATATAAAATATTCGGCTGTGCCCGAGTATCAAAGAACGAAGCATCTTAGTTTTCGCGAAAAACGAGCCTTGACGTCCATATGTATTGATCGTTTTAAATCTCATAATTGTATTAAATAATGGTATTAACTTGAATATTAGCTCTTCTATATTAATACTCATGGATCCCTTAGAACTTGCGAGTAATAATACCCGGTCACCACCTGGCGGCGCGTCTATAATTATTACAAGCTGCAAACAAAAATCATCGATACTGGGCTCATCTATAGAACGAAGCGGATGGGTTCATAAACAGCATCAACGACAATGAATGGTTGTATTTCTTAGACGATTTTTCCAGTAGAACTTCAGTAGTCAATTTTCAATACGGATCTTGATACGGAACACACCCCGAGCTCAATCGAAATATCGAATCGAACCGACGTAACGCGGCAACGCCCGAATGTCTGCAACCGTGCGGCCTACTGCAAATTAGTATCGCTCGCCGCGCGGCTGCATCGAAAAATTCGCGCATGCACTCTGTAGCTCAACGTAGTTCTCCACCACGTGTCGGATGGCGCTGCAGACGGGAAACTTCGGTAAGCACGATAAAAATAAGCCATACCCAATTGTCGCTTATATATTTTCCTTGCGTTATATGTTTTGCGAATTTTTCGAAAATTTATTTCTCGCTCGTTGACGCTTATCTCGCATCAAGTCGCTCGATTGTTCAGCCGCGAGTGATTGTTAAATAATTCAAGCATCGACAATCATAACCTATATGGTGGAACAACAAACATGTCGGCGTTATTTTAAAACTACGCTGCTGCGTTTCGTCTATTGAGATAACAATTCGCAATTAAGATTCGCTCTACTCTCCGTTAAGCTGAGCAACTATGTTCAAGATTTTCTTAAACACCTGAAACATGCTGGACAGCTCTGAGGTTAAAAGTATCTAAAGGATCAAGCTTCTTATGCAAAGTTTATTGCGAAAATTTCTTATGCAAGTTAGCGAAATCATTTCTTGACTAATTACCTCAACAATCACCTCTAGAAATTATTGCTCTGGTGCTGATTAAAGTTAGACTAAAATGAAATGTCACTACGAAGTGCTAGAACTTCCTCGGAATGCATTGGATGATGAGATCAAGAAGGCCTACCGTAAGTTAGCTTTAAGATGGCATCCAGACAAAAATCTTGACAATCCTGATGAGGCCAAGGAACAATTCCAATTGGTACAACAAGCCTATGAAGTACTTAGTGATCCTCATGAGAGGGCATGGTATGACAATCACAGAGAAGCTATTCTGAAGGGTGGTATCGGGGATGACTACAAAGATGACTC
Source organism: Nasonia vitripennis (assembly GCF_009193385.2). NCBI lineage: Eukaryota > Metazoa > Arthropoda > Insecta > Hymenoptera > Pteromalidae > Nasonia > Nasonia vitripennis. The sequence goes on along the minus strand of NC_045761.1, from coordinate 17,014,459 downwards.
TATTGATCTTTTCCAATATTTCTCCTCTACCTGCTTCAAGGGTTACGGAGATGACGAGAAGGGATTTTATACCGTGTACCGCCATGTATTTGAGAAATTAGCGGCGGAAGATGCAGAGTTCAGCAAAGAGGGAGATTCGGATGAAGAGGTCCCTGGTTTTGGTGATTCCAGCAGCTCCTACGAAGATGTTGTGCACAAATTTTATGCTTATTGGCAAAGTTATACCACTAAACGTTCCTTTGCTTGGCTCGAGCCATACAATATCAGAGATGCTCCAAATCGATATGCTCTTAGACAGATGGAGAAGGAAAACAAGAAAATCAGAGACAAGGCTAAAAAGGAAAGGAATGAACAAGTAAGAAATCTAGTTGCATTTGTGCGCAAGCGTGACAAGAGAGTCCAGGCTCATGCGAAAAAACTGGAAGAAAAATCTAAAGAGAACAAGAGGAAAATGGAAGAGCGTAAAAAGCAGCAGCTGTTGGAACGTCAAAAGGAGCTGAAGGAGCACAAGGAATCTGAGTGGTCTAAATTCTCCAACATTCAATCTGAACTTAAGAACATCGAAGCTTCCTTAGCAGCAGAATTTGGAGAAGAATTATCATCAGACGAAGAGAAGGAATCAGATCTGGAAGATTCAAATGCACTGTACTGTGTAGCATGTACTAAACTGTTCAAAACTCAAAAGGCGTTTAGCAATCATGAAAACTCCAAGAAGCACAAAGACAATGTAGCAGCACTAAAGGCATCCATGGTTGAAGATGACATCGATGGATCTACTTCCAGCAGCGATGATAGCCAGGATGGTGACTCAGAAAAAGGAGATTGGAAAGCTACACTGCCACCAGGGACAAAACTTGCGACCGGGACAGATATGCCCGACTTCTTACTAAATCCTCCTGCCAAAAGTAACGATACAGAAGAAAAAGATGCCAAAACCTCAGACGAGGAGAAAGACTCAGAATCTGAATCAAACAGCAAGAGTAGCAAAGCATCAAAATCTAAGAAAAATCAAAAGAGCAGTGGTGCAGATACTTCTATCAGTCAAGGCTACGTTCTCGGAAAATCAGACGACACGAACAAAGAGGACGGCTACCAAAGTGACACTCCTGACGAGGAACTGCTCTCCGACCAAGAGGACGAAGTCGTGGTCAAACCTAAGAAGCAGAAGAAGAAGAAGAATAAGAATGCCCGGATGTCGATCCTAGAGGACAGCGATGACGACGACAAGGAGGTTGACCTGCTCATGGGCCTGTCCAAGAAGCAGCGCAAAAAGCAACAACAACAAAAGATCCTGATGGACAAGCTCAGCTCGAGTAAATCCCAGACACCGGTCAACATCGACAAGGACAACGATAACTCGGCATCGCTCAGCGTCGACGGAAGCCAAGCCAAGGCCGAGGAGAGCGACGACGACTCGCCCCAGGAAACCGTCTCACCACTTCCCGGCAAGAAGAAGGGCAAGAAAGCGAAGGAGCTGAGGAAGGCTCAGAGACAGGCAGCCGGCGAGGCTCGAGAGACGAACGACAGGACGAGGAAGGCCTCGAAGAACGCGGACCTCGAAGACAAGGATCTCGACCACACATGCGCAGCTTGCAAGCAGGAGTTCTCGAGCAAGAACAAGCTGTTCGATCATCTGAAGAAAACCGGGCACTCCATGTACATACCCAATGTGACGAAAGTCAAGAAGAGTGTAGATAGGACTGCTAAGGGGAAGGGCAGGACGAATAAGAATAGTGATGATTGAAAATTATCCGCTCAAAAGAGACTCTATACTGTTAATTCTTCCAATGATGTATTATATAACACAAAAGTCTGTGACTTATTTACGATACGATAAAGCAATAAATATATGATGTAAAATACACACACATAGGTGTCTCTCTTAGTTTCTTCTCACTTTTCGCATGCGTCGTACTCGAGATCTGATTTTTGTGCATTACTTTTTGTTGTTATTAATTCAGAACGATTTTTTACAGAATAAAAAAGTCTTGAGAAAGCAATCGTAAACGTAGCATGAATATTATCCATTGTGCGGCCACGCACAGGTAATTGGAATTTTTCTAAAGTATTCTGACTAATACTACTCAAAATTATTCGTTACATTCGATCGACTTGCTATATTTCACTCCTGCTTGTAATATTTTTTCGGTTGACTTTTCTCATTTTTGAGTAGTATAAATATTGTTTTTCGGATTGATCCTAAAGTCCAAATGAACCTACTTGCAGAGCCTCCAGTCCGATGGCCTCGAAGAAGCTAATCTACCCTGCGGCTGACCGCAACAAGGAACCGATCCTCTCAGTCCTGCGCCAGTACATTCGTCGAGGCTCCAATCAGACTCTCTTGGAAATCTCCTCGGGTTCGGGACAACACACGGCGCACTTTGCGCCCCACTTTCCCCAGGTGACATTTTACCCGTCGGAGTGCGAGGATCGGCTACTGGAGAGTATATCTGCGCATTGCCACGGCCTTAGCAACGTCGCCGAACCGGTGCGCATAGACATCACGACCGAATTCCGCACCTGGCCCGGCGAATTCCACGAGAAGAGCTTCGACTACATCTACAACGCCAACCTAATGCACATCTCGCCCATCGCGTGCTCGGAGGGACTGTTCAGGAATGCTGGCAAGCTGCTGAAGCACAACGGGATCCTCTTTACTTACGGACCTTACGCTGTCAATGGAAAGCTGTATCCCGAGAGCAACGTTAGGTTCGATCAGAATCTCAAGGCTCAGGACCCCCGGTGGGGTGTAAGAGATATTGAAAATCTAAGGAACCTCGCGCAAATGAACGGGATTCAGCTGTTCGAGTGCATCGAGATGCCTGCTAATAACAAGACTTTGATCTGGCAGAAGTTCGAATAGTAACCGAACATTCCAGTATTCTATTCTGTCGCTACTTTTTCATATCCTTCTACCTATGTAGAATTGTTTAAACTCATTTGAATCAAAGCGGTAATGGGTGAGCGGAACAAATGAAACAAAAAAAAACAGAAAAAGAGAAAATTTCGATGTACTTTTTTCTATTTAATGGAATACAGATCTGTTTGGAGTACAAAATATTGTTGCAATGTAGAGTTCGTAACAGAGTGAACTGTCTTAAGGACTACTCAATAATAATGTTTTTACATAGATCTTTTTATTATATACTCAAGTCGATCCAGTGAATATTCTATCGCCAAACGATGTATACGCATAATATTTTAGCTTTAAAATAAATGTATTGTTCCATGACACAATGCTTGTTTTACTCATGCAGTTCTTACTTTATTTCAGTCAGCGGTCCTTCAGTTTATATCGATTCATAATATATATATATATATATATATCAGCTTGCATCTTATCTTCGTATTTTTATTTTCACTATCGGATAATACTGATAAGCGCTTTGCCGTTGCAATATCACTTCGTAGTAATTTATAGTTTTGTTTCAAGTTCGTTCTTTTGCAAAATCATGAATTTATTAATTTTTGCGTTTATTCAATTATCTCTTTGGTCCATATTAACAATTTCAAGCGATGAAGTCGACAACTATAAATGTACCAAAAAATTTTGCGAGGTAAATGAGAAGTAGACAGTAAAATACTCGTTATCATCTTCGTATTTTTGCATCGGAACTATTTTACAGGATTTCAAAGAAACTGCATCCTGCCGAGCCATGAGTATGACCTGTAGAAAGAATCCGAACAGCACACACTTACCGTTTCCAGATACGTGCAGTTGCTGCGACTATTGTTTGAAGAATCTTGAGGAAAAGGACAGGTGCACAGTAGGATGTCCAGGAGCTGTGTCGCCTTTGGAAGTGTGCGGGCCTGGCTTGCAATGCAAAACAAGCAAATATGAGACGACGTGTGAAGAAAGTAAGTGCTGATGACAAACGCGAAAAGCAACTTTTTTAATAAAATTAATCTGTGTAACTTTTTGCAGTTGAAAGTGCTTGCACAAACGCTCAAAAGGCATATGATAAGCGCAAAGAAGAAGGCACTCTTGGAATGGCTGAAATTCGACCGAAATGTAACACCGATGGTCTATATCAAACTGTACATTGTATTCCTGGCTCTATGTAAGATGAGACGTTTTAAATAACTTTCAATGAGACAAAAACTGTTTTATAGAATTACAATATCGACTTTTAGATGTTACTGTCTATCGCCCGATGGACATAGAATATTCGGAGAGATTCCGTATTTGGATTACGAAGATGAAAAGAAGATGACATGTGGTAAGCACTTTTTGTTTGATGTAAATTTATTGCAGCAACATACAAATATAAAAATATTACAGACGTCTTATTTTCCACGTCAATCAAGTTAATAAAACTTACAAAATCATCAATTACAACATTTATGAAATTGTTACGAGTTAATAATGTTAAAATTAGAACAATCAGCTTAGCCTATTATTTTGTAGTATTCGTTATAATATCTCAAACTGTGTAAATTAATAAGTATTATTAACATTAATCTTCAATCGTCAGGCTGTTCGATAAACGCATGGAAAGCACTGAACACGTTAGACCCAAAACACGAAATTAGTGTAGCTCGTTGTACGGAAATCGGAACATTCGATCAACTACAGTGCGTGAAGGGCGAAAACTCGACTTGCTTTTGCGTCGATTCTCAATTGGGCTCACCGATATCGAATACCGACATCGTTTTCGAAGAATATATCAACGTGAATATGCCAGTCTGCTGTGAGTATTGCAATAAATCATACAAGCTATATATAGCTGAAAGTACTATATTCTAACAAATAGTTTTTCAAATATTCACAGTTGATTCATCAAGGCATAGACCCGGTACTTACAGCACGTCTTGTGAGATCGAACGTGAAGTTTACTTGAGTTACAAGGAAGATGAAGAGAATGCGAAAACTGGTTTGCTCAGAATCAACGAGCCTTTTTGTCAGCCCGATGGGAAGTACGATAGAATACAAATAGCTGGATCGAAGTAACTACGCATTTTATATACTTAATCTACACTTAAAATAATATAACGAATCACATAGATTAATCGTTTGTTAATTTAATCATAGAAAAGTGTGCACCGATATGGATGGCAGACAAATTGACAGTTATGAAGCTGACATCGCGGACAAAACTATCGACTGCAGTAAGCTAAATTCTTACAGAATATCGTTTAACAAATGGATGCATGTAAATAATCACAAATTGCAATTATGTTTCAGATTGCGCAAGAACTCGCTTAGTGCTTTCCAACGCAGGAGTCGTCGAATTGCCGACCTGCTGTCCAAACGGAAACTTCGAAGCCTGGCAGTGTCGGAGAAAACAGTGCTTCTGCGTCGACAATTACGGCAATCAGGTGGGTCGCGAGTACAGTTCCTCGGAGCTCTCGAAGCTTGACTGTTACAAGAAGAACGAGGGCTTTCCATGTTGATCTGCAGTAGCTTCATCAGGTTATTTGTACAGCGCGTCTATTTACACAAAATAAATTAGTCTTATATACAAAGCAGCTTCGCTCTTCTCGTACTCTTCAGAGCTGTAGCCAGTGGAAGCAGACAAGTAACACAGTTGGTAGAATTGTTACGGAGGAGGCGATGGTGTTCGCACTGCCTAGGTACCAGTGGGCGAACAAGGCTGTAAACGAAGTAGGGAAGTCTAATATTACGAGGTATTCTTCGACGTTCTAATCGCTACCACTTTCGACGTTGACGTGATTTTTATATTGAATTCGTGTACGTACCTGTATCTTCTTGACTGATGACCCAGCCGATCACCGGCTCGATCTGGTTCTGTCGCCTGAGGAATTGGGTCAGAGGTTGGAAGTATCGCAGCATGGCACCGGCGTCTATTCTATTGGTGCGACCTCGAGTCATCAGCCTGATTATGTCCGGCCAGGGCATCGACGAACCCACGGACAATACGTCTCTGTCAATTTAAAGATTCAATTAGTACCGTTATATTAATTGTCGTACAAAATAATAATGATTCTTAACGACAAATAAGACTCACGAAAGTAAACGCCCGGCTTCTCGTGATCGATAGAGATCGCAAGTGTGCAAATCACCTGTGTGACCGGATATATCACATAGCGATTCGAATAACTGGAATTGTAGTATTACTGACACGAAATAACTGAAAAATTGCCATTTCAATCAGTATTTTGTATTACAACAAAGTTACGACAAAATTTCGCATTTCATATATTTTTACTTTGAATAAGGAAGATCCGCTGGAACGTGATACTTGGATGCCGGGTCGAAGTCTCTTTCCGTTCGCGGGATAGGCGGTACTATGCCCTGATACTGCAATCTCAGCTCCCACCATCGCGTCGTCATATCCGTCACGCCATCACTGAATACGCGCCACCTCCACTGTACACGACAAAAATTCAGCATTAAATATTAAACTTTTTTTGTGAGAAGTTACAATCTCATACTGTATACATTGTAAATACCTGATCTACTATGTACGCGAATGGCAAGTATGCGACTTTCTGCAAAGCCATGAGCATCAAAAAGTTTATGTTGCTTTCGTAATCGTCAGTGGCGTTATTGTAGAGGCCGATTCTGTGCAAGTGTTGAGGGGTGAAAACTGATAGGCCTATGGCATTGCTTACTGCCTCGTGAAATCCTAAAAACAAATAAATAATATGGTTATAAATATATATCCGTGTACATAAAAATTTTACGACGTAGATTACCAGGCAGGGCTTCGCCTCGAAAGATATAGGGCTGATCCTTGTACTGCAAGTAGTACTGCACGTGAGCCATCTCATGATGAGTCGACACTAAATCATCTGTTGTTATTTTGGTGCACTGCTTGATTCTGAAATTTAAACCCTTTCAGTTGCTTTCACTGTCTTCGATTCTTTGTTATTAAAATATCATCCACATTTCATTGACCTGTAATCAATTTTATTGCAAAAGTCCCAGGCACTTGAGCTGCACTTGACTTCTCTGTCGATTGGCTTCTCGAACATCGACGATCTCCAGAACTCCGGTGGCATAGGCTTCATTCCCATCGACGTGAAAAATTCCTCGGCCATTTGAAAAATTCTGTGACGATCGAAAATCAATATCAGATCGCAATCTTAAAAGCGTTTCTAGGTTTTAGAGAATAAACATACCTAAGCGACGTGAATCCCTGAATCATCATGTCCAAAGTGACATCCAGCTTTTTGACTGCTGGGAATGGTTGCACCAGGTCAAAGAGATTCTCCCAATTTTGGGCCCACATGTTGCCTAATATGTGGGCTGGTAGTGGTCCATCGTTGCGAATCCTGTCGCCGTAACGCTCGATTAATCGGCTTCTCACATAAGTGAACAAGTGTTTGTAAAGGGGTGTGATCGCGGAGATGACCTCGGCGATGTTCTGCTGGAAATAGTCGTCTTCGTAAATCTCGCGCATCTGGTCACCTGCGTCGGCAAATCCTAAACATTCAAAACCGCAGAATAAGTAATTAATAAAATTATAATCACACTTTTGTGTAGTGCAAATAAAAATAAGAAATTAACTTTACCATTGAGTTTCGCGGCCTGATTTGCCAACTGGACGTATCTTACGTACTTGTTCTTCAAAGGTGGCCCGACGGCCTCGTGCCAAGCCTGCCAGTAGTGCAGCAGCTCATCGTAGTCTCGTGATTGCGACATTATCCTCATGACGTCTGCAATTTCGCAAACGATAAAAACATTCGTTCAATAATGATCCTTTTAGCTGCACCTAATTTTTTGTTCTTTCTTTTAATATATATTCATGGTGTGTGGGTTTACCTGCATCGAATGTCAAGTCACAAGTAGCTCCTATTTTTCTGTATGGACATAATCTCACTCGGTTGTATAATTCCTTCATCTCCATGATTAAATGATGCATCTGCAGACAAACGTGATTGTTAGCGTCTGTTGTTGACCCGAAAGAAATATCTATTTTCGTGCACTTACTTCGTTGAACTTGTCATCGGTCAGTGAATTCCGTCCTTTGACGGCGATAATTTTCAGTTGTCTTCTTGCCAGTGGATCGGCTATTCGGTTCCAAGCAAAGCTCACAGTTTTTCGCCAAGACGCTCTCTCGAATTTCAGTTTTACCGTCTGCTCCTCCAGCTGATCGGGTAAAACAAAAATATTGCCATGTAGAAGACGATGGCATTTCATCACGATGATTTTGATACGTACCATTTTCCTTCGATTTGAATCGGTAATATTTGTAGCGAAATTCCATTGCGCCGTCATAACTCTGTTGCACACCGAGGAAGCCTCCCGATCATATTCCCTGAGGAATTGAAGCGCCTCTCCCAGGTTCACGTTCAAACCCTGCGTAACAAGCAGCGCTATTTTTATTCCCTGTGCAGTCATGCCTCCAAAAGCTAAATGGTCAATTTAGAAATAAAACCAGCTCCTAACAACCGATAATGTATAGCGTCCTAATTAGCCTACATTAAATTACGTCTGAAAATAGCTTGATTGATAAATTGAGCTTAATCTTCTGCTATTGCAATTTTATTCGGCGAAACAAAGGTGCGGATTGTATACGGACGTGAGAAAAGAATCTACCGTAATTATATAGCCGATTAGACATTGTTTAGCAACAACATTAGCCCGCATGGGTGCGGGGTCGTAAAGGAGACTTAATGGGCGCTATTTTAAAGCGAATATAAGATACACCTACTACATACATATACGGCACAGAACCTCCAAGCTCGATCCGCGAGCGCAGAACAATAAGCGCTTTGCCATGCATGTCCGAGAGGGAGTATAGTAGCACGCGGCGTAGGGCACTTATCGAACAGTATCATCTTGGGAGTACCGTTAATCTTGCGCCGCTGACTATATAAAAGATTCTGGCGTTTATCCGCCTGATCATCGCACAATAAACTTTCTTGCAATTCCGAAATTGTACACCTATCTGGGCGACAGAGATTTTTGCGATTTTTCTTTTTCACTCTCTGCGATAGAGGGAATACAAAGTATGTTTTTGTATAGCGCGGAGAGATGCGATGATCACAGGATAAAGTGAGACGCGAGGAAACCGAGAGGAAAATTGTAATTCGAGGCTTTCCTTCCTTCGAACGTTGAATTATGGAGAAAGTGGAAAAAAGAGAGGGGGGTACATTGTTCTAGAAGATTTTCATTTTTTAATGCGTACTCTAGCGATATTAACGGTCCGATTTACGCATGAAGCGTTATCGAGATTAAAAGTGAAAGAATATACCTAACAAATTGCAAATTAAAACCAAAAGGATCTCCATTTTGAATTTTTAACTCTTAAAATTAAATGAAAATAAAAATGGCTCACCTCAAGATACCGAGCCAAGCTTCCCTGGGCACCGACGACCAGCAGCAGGACAATTCCCAGGATCTTCATTTCTCGCCCTTGAACTCGCGCTCGTCAGCAAGCATCAGCAACACGACTGCAGCTCTCAATGCATTCCACCCTCGCGAGGCCGGCGTGTACGCTCGAAATGCACCCTAGCTCTTATCAAGCTTCTCCGTTACCTAGGAACAAGTCGACGCGCGGCGAAGAAACATCGCGACGGACTGAAAGAGAGAGAGAGCTCTCGACGCTGTTTTTCCAGGACGACGAGTGTGCAGCGGCTAGATGTGGAAGAGGAAGGGACAGGCATCGCCGGTGCGTGAAGCGTGACAGCGGCGCGCACCGCGGCACACGCCAAATCTCTCGCTCGCGTGGCTACGTCGAGGATCGACGCTGCGCTTACTTACTTCTGCTGTATACTTATACTGTTTCTCTTCTTGTGTGCTGGAAGACGCCTCGCGCGCGGACAGCTTCTTTTTTTTCCTCCTACGGCTTTTGACTTTTTGGTTGTAATGAGAGGAAATGGTATACACGCGTCGTGATTTCTATCGTCGGATTTATTTTTTTTTCCTGCCTCGTGCGTGTTAACGCTTGTTACACGTTGTCTTACGCGTTTGTTCGGTTACCACTAGCTACGTGTTGTATACTTTGTAATATATATTTTCGCTAGCTTCTTCTCCGAAGAGATCGCAAAGTGAAGAGCTGAAGCTTTCGCCGTCTGCCGAGTCTTTTGAAGTTTTTTCTCGCTTCCTGCAATTGTTTTTGCACCTCGAGGAAGTCGCGAACTTCCGGTATTTCGTATTCCTCCCGAAGCTTCTTTATGTGGTTCAACTGGCCCTCGGCCTTCCTTATTTCACGCGTCGCTCTCGTTTGGCAGCGTCGCAAATCGACGTTTTCACGCTCCTTTGACGTGAGCTCGTTCTCGATCGACTGCAGCTTCGATTTTTTCTCCAGCAGTCGTTCTTTGTGACTCTTCAGCGTCAGACCGTAATGCCCTGAGATTTATAATTTCATGTTTTGAATGGAAAAAATCAATGATCGTTTCTGCAAGAATGTACCGTTGATTTGTTTCAGCGTCTTAATGGTTCGGTTGTACCGCTCGATGTCGTCGGTGAGATACTTGTTCTCGATCTTCAGTTTCTCGAAATCCACGGGTCGCAGAGTGTTTCCCAACTCTTCCCGCTGATCTATCTGCTTCTTCGTTTGGCGAATCAAGCGCTTTGTCGTTACGATCTTCAAGTTTAATTTGTCGACCGCGATCTCAGCCAACTTTAACTGCCTTTCCACGAACCTTAATAGAGAAACCTTTTACTTCAATCGAAGCTTCCTCCGCACACAGTACACACGCGGGAATTGCCTCACTTGACAAAACTATCCGCGGTAATTCTTTTGCTGACCGGATCGACCTGATTCAAAACCTCGTTCTCGAACTGCTCGGCCGTGTCCTCGCACTCCTTGATCCTGTAGTTTATCTCCTCCAGCATAGTCTCCAGCCCCTCCTTCTTACCGAACAGCCCCTTTTCGAACTCCCTGTACTGTCTCCGCATCTCCTCCACCTCCTTCTCCACCAGTTCGATCCTGTGCGCCACTGTTATCCTTGCAGCGAGGAAAAAGGTAAAAAGAAAGTGTATACACACGCACGCACCCTCCGCTTTCGCCGTCTGCTTATCTCCATTACGATAATCACAGGCTAACGGTTCCCCCCAGAGACTAATTCCGTTCCAAGACAGAGTATATAGCCGTGACTCACTCACTTGAGTCCCTTCGCAGCTCGCTTGGCTAAACCTACCGCCTGCTGACTTCCGGAAGCGGTGCGCGCGAGCTGGACACTCAGAAGAGTAGCCGACGACGAGGCAGGTTTGGCTGTAAACGACTGCAAGCTCGGAGTCGAACCGCCTCGAGGCTGCTGCTGCGAGATACGGAGGCGGGAGAGCTTTTGGGCTTGACGGGCTGACTCCACCACGTATGATAGCTCTGAGTGTAAATTACGTTGGTTTGAGAGAATGGAAATGCGTTTTCTGAGACGTCGTCGTTAATTGGCGGCCTCATCAAGGCTCAAAGACGTAACGACTGCGCGGATGATTGTAAGTATAGCGGAAAGTGTCGTTGCGTCACTTAAGGTTTGTTATTTTGCAGTGCCTTGAGAAAACATTCTACTATTTTCTTCGTAACGAGTTTTCACCAGTTATTACTGCGTTGTTAGTATATGGAAAATGAAAAGTCTAGTATTTTTATCTGACCATAAGCATTATCATTAAAAATGAGCGAAAGTGGAATAATAAAAATGAACAAAGGTCGAGCAAACAAATTTACTACTGCAGAGGAGGAGAGGAGTCCACGCACGAGCGAACGCAGCCTCAAGCTCTTCCGAAAAATGACATCGCTAATCGAGCATTCAACAGGCCAATACAGCCGGACAAACGACGGGCTTGCTCGCGCGCTATAGTATTTGCGTCAATTCTCATTCTCTCTCTCTCTCTCTCTCTCTCTCTCTCTCTCTCTCTCTCTCTCTCTCTCTCTCTCTCTGTCCTCGAAAAAGTGCTCGGAACAATGGAAACGCCCGCAGATACGGGCGTATGTACTCTAGTCATGCAAAAAGGGACGACTGGCGTGTCTCACTCACTGTGCAAACACTGGGGATCTCTGCGTCGCAGGTAACGCTCGAATACCTCGTTCTCTAAGGTCAACGTTCTATTGGTACGCATGGCTTCTTCCAGCGTCGATCCTAACTGTTCATCCGACATTTCTGCAAAGCGATGCATACGCATTTCCGTTTTTCTGCCCGGTTGGCTCGGAGCATACATTGAGACTTATTTTTGTATTACCTTCGAAGTTTATTTCGTCTTTCGTCGAGGCCAGGAGCTTCGAGACAACGCTCAGAGAACTTGTCCGTTCTGACTGCATCGTTGGAAAGGTCTTATTTTTCTTATGTTTGTTAGTAACTGATATTAACACACGGGATAATTTTAGGTTAATATGGAGAGCTTTCTTATTGCTTTGTCGAGAAGTTGGCTAGCAAGTAAGTATTTACGAGTGCCACGTGGTGTTTATTTTCGAACATTCTTATAATGCAGCTGTCGTACTATAAAAGTTTGTTTTCGTACAAAAATACAGCAAGTGATACGTAAAAATCTCCTATGAACATCACACCCTGTCAATTTTGATGCATTCAAAACTCAACTCTTATGTTATCTCGACAATAACGTTAACAACAAATACATTTCGTCGCACTTAACGAAGACTATCAGATTTATTAAAACGCATATTTTCAATCTTCAGTTTAAATGCCCATAAATTGAGGCCCTTTTAAACTTGTACGAACCTATCTTCTCAAATGCGCAAGTCTTGGTTAGGAGTGACAATTTCACAACGCAGAAATCCAAAGAAATCCTATAACAACAGCAAACCCATCATTCTCAAATCCGGCTCCTGTCATTCATCCGCCAGAGCCCCTTCCAAATTCTGCTCCGTAATTTCGACGTCATTGACAAAAAGCGAGTACTTTATTCCGACATCCTTTTGTCCGGAACTGCAGGATCGAATTATCGCCGGTACTTCCCCGATCGCGAAAAGTATTTCCGCTCCGCCGTCGATGAACTCTGACTGTAAATTTATGTGATCGATTGCGTTATGAATGAATAATAGCTTTCCAGTGTGGAAAATGAAATCAATAGATTTCCCTACCTCCACTTCCACTTGTTCTCCGTTGACCCAAACAATTTGCGTATTTTTATCTATGATTTTTACAACGGAAATGATAAATTAATATTTTTATGATTAAATTTTCTAAACGTATTTTTAAACGTACCTAGAATAATCCGGTACTCGTTCTGACCCACATGAGTCGACCATGTCTCCAGTATCTTCGACTGCGACTGAATGAAGTTCTTGAAGCTTTTGCCATTCACCCATAAGGTGTACGAATACCTCAACCCTTCAAAACACACTCAATTAATATTTTTGAAATTACTACCTGCCAACTATAACTAGTAAATAAAAATAACTAACCAGGAATAGGATCTACCCTGATGAGGAACTTTGTTTCCCCGAACTGAAAGACTTCATCACCAACCAGTCGAAACATCCACTCGCGATGTATGAGAACTTTTCCATCGATTTTCACGGTACGACGTCCCGTCGCCGTGCCATGTTCGAATTCGATCACGTGGACGCTGTCGCTTAGGGGCACTTCCCAGCGAGCTGTCGGCTGGTTTCCCAGCGACTCCAGTGCTTGCAAGCTCCTGAAGTGGATATTTAATTTTAGATATTGTTAATAGAGATTAAGTGCAGTTATAATAAGGTTACTCTATCGTGCGCGTTTTTTAGTTTGTTATTTTATTTTATCGTATATTGTGTAAATAATATTTACACAATAAATAAATCTGTAAACGGCCATCAAAACGTTGTTAAATTTTAATCGTGAAAAGTTCTTACTGCAAGACTTTACAAACTCGGCGTCATAGGTTAAGGCACAACTAAAATATAAATACAAACTCGCTTGAAATACGCAGGTGCGGCTTTAATCTCGATTACATTTATAATGTCTGTGCGTAACTTTCTTCGAAACTGACGCGATCAATTTTGTTAATTTACATTTACAAAAAGGAAAACAAAGTGAAATTACAAAGCGAAGAATTGGTAAGCCACATATTTACCGCAGCAGGGAATTCGTCATGATCACTAGGCAGGTGGAGGTACACTGTACAGTTTATTGATCGCGCACCTGCTTATAGGAGCTCTCTTGCTGGAATCAATAATTTTTATACGCTTGATGACAATTTCTTCTTTAATAATCCATTTGAAAATGGCGCTTAAACTTGCGGACGTAGATTTTTCGCAAGGTTTTTTAACTTGTAATATGCCATACATACAAAATTCGAGTATCAGAAATACCTGCTGCTATATTATCTGTATTTGTTATTGTAACAATGGAGTATAGGAATAATTTAGTAGGTGGAAAAGTTTTTTAAATAAAAGCATGTATTTTTATTAATAAAATATTCATCACAAATTTATCTTTTTATTGTTTTTTACACTAACGTTCAATTATTGCGGTTTCACCGGTAACAGTTTTCCTGCACAGTTACCGAAACCGATCCTGTATCCGTCAACATCATTGTAACCTGTTGATAAACAAATATGTTAAAAATGTATTTTTTCAAGTCTCGTATAAGACTAAATAATGTGATATACCTCGGATGATAACTTCGTCTCCGTCTTGCAAGAATTTCCTGGTGGTTCCGTCTTTCAAGGGAATCGGTTGAGTACCCTTCCAGCAAAGCTCGAGCATCGAACCGTACGAATCAGCGGTCTAAATGAAAAAAGATTGGTTTTGATAGGACATAACTTATTGATTACTTTTTAAAAATATCCATTGATTGTAATGATTCATACCTCACCGCTGATGGTACCAGAGGCCATCAGGTCACCAGCATTAAGGTTGCAACCGGTGACGGTGTGATGAGCCAATTGTTGTTGCGCGGTCCAGTACATGTATTTGTAGTTGCTGCGGGAAATGGTCGTCGTGACACCAGATGGAGCTAAAAATGAGAAAATTATAAAATTGTTTGAAAAACTATAGTTTAACAACGAATTTATGTACGAACCTTTCAGGTCAACTTCGAGTTTGATATCAAAGTTACACGAATTTGCATGCTGTAAGTAGGGGAACGGCTTAGGGTCCTGTTCCATATTCGCTACCTTGAACGGCTCCAGTGCCTCCATGGTAACCACCCAAGGGCTAATGGTCGTACCCAAGTTCTTGGCTCCGAACGGACCCAAAGGCACGTACTCCCACTTCTGAATGTCTCTTGCTAAAAATGCAGACCATCATTACCCGACTCAGCTCTCCGTGAATTTTGACGTATAAGGAGTCCGTTAGACGAATTAGAGACTCACCGCTCCAGTCGTTCATAAGCACGAAGCCGAAAATGTGCTCCTGAGCCTTTGTGGCTTGGACCGTGTCGCCGAGTTGGGTAGGTGGACCTACGAAGAAGGCGACCTCCAGTTCGAAGTCCATGAGTTTGCAGGGACCGTAGACTGGATCAGCACCTTCTACTGGAAGAGTTTGACCTTGTGGACGATTGATCGGGGTACCTGAGACTACTACAGAAGAGGCTCTGCCGTGATAGCCTACAGGGAGGTGCTTCCTATTCAAATTGAAAAATGTTACATAAATTGTATCTTGAAATCAATTATTTCAAAATACTAAGTAAAGTTTAAGGAAAGCTACTGGTTAAAAAAAAACTTTACGATTGTTTGTACAAAACGCTTTAGTTGGCAGAGCAAACCCTTCCAATTCCACCGAACAATAGTAGCAGTGCAATATTCTGTTTACCAATTTGGCATGAGGGCATTGTCTTTTCCACGGAACATAATTCCGACGTTCGTCGCGTGGTGAATGGAAGAATAAAAGTCTGTGTAATCTCCAATTTTAGCGGGCAGGTGCATTGTCGCCTTGTTCTGGGCCACGAAGACTCTGGAAGCAAGCAGAGTGTTGCGTGAAAATTGAGAAATCAACACCGTTGAGAATAGATGTGAAGTATAATAAACGAGCATACTTGGATCGGGCATCGGGTTGCTGTAAAGTTTGATTCTCGACGGACAGGAGATTCTGTAAAGTATGTCTGGCTTCCAGCCAAGATGGTCTGCCGAGAGACATGAAATCGTTGAGGCTTTCTTGACGGAAGACATCCTGTTTGGTGGCTAGCAGTGGTCCAGTGAAAAGGTGAGCTATTGCGAACAAATCTAGGATTTGGTCGCCGATTGCTACGCCGATTCTCTTCTTTGGCTGCAATAATAAATAATAATTTTTTTTTAATAAAAAAGTGATGATCAGGTATTATTTCATTTATTCAAATATTCCGGTCTGGATACAGTTACAATTTTAACCTCGTGAAAATTTAGTTTATTAAAATATTCATGAACATTATTTTAATAAATAGTTTTTTTTTGCGCAGTGATACGAAAATAACTTTATTGATTGCTCGGATGTATGTACCGCTGCCGGATACAAGGCGCTGGAATCGACGCGAGCACGCAGTGGGTAAGGAGTAACCGACTAATGGTAGATTCCTGACGTACCGAAGAATTCTAGAATGTCGAGTATGTCTCCGTTATGAACATCAGATGGCACGTGAAGAAGGAAAATTCAGAATGAGAAGGTAGAAACTTGTTTACGTGTAAAAGCAGATCGAGTATTTAGATTTTTATGAATTTCAAATTAACTGTTGATTCTCGATACCAGCAGTAGGCTATCCATGAATTAGAAAAGAACAGCTTATAGATGGCAAGCAAATAATACGTCAACGTATACGTTAAATTCCAGCTACAATTATTTAAAAAGCGTCTATTAAATCCACCCACATAACCTATCTAGGAAATAAAAACAAAAGCTGAAGAAATCAATATCAGCACCTCAAAGCTAAATTATATTTTTCGAAAAAAAAAAATCGACTCACGTTATCAGCAGTGGAGAAAACTCCGTAGGGCAGGTTCTGAATGGGAAACTCGCACTGAGGGGAATACTCGATAAAAGACTTCATCTTTGACACAGGAAGGAGGACGTATACGTCCAAACACGAAGCCGGCGGGCACGACTCTGCCTCCGCAATCGTCGCACGGCGCTGTCCCGTGGATTATCGTGTAACCGGGGGCTCGTCTCGAGGCCGACAGGCTCGCCGAGATGTAATTTATTCACCTGTTTACGGCGACGCCTAGACGAGTCGAGAAAACGGGTCTTCCTAGTCACGGATTGGAGAGCTGATCGAGATATCCCTGAATTTCGTATGGAGATTTAGTCGGAGTTGGTGTTTTTCTCGATTTTGATGAAATCGATTTGAATGAGGAATTTATATTCTCGGCTTGTTTGTGCGACTGAATCGCTCATACTGAAGCTTATTGAAAACTACATGCAGTATGTGATATATGTTGGTACGTTTTTATTTATAATTTTTATCAGTTTCTATGTTCGCAAAAGATGTAATAAATTACGCCTTAGCTGTAAGAAATTTGAGAAGAGGATGGTACAGAATAAAAATCAGATGAGATAACAGCACTTTATTTTATTAGACATTGATATACACAAGGTAATTAGGAATAAGTAAGTTTTCTTGGGTAATATTATGTGTGGTACGCAGTGTGCTTATTGGCTAAAGCGCAACGTTGTTGAATGATTACTGATCTTTAGGCGCTACCGCAAACCTGCATTTTTTTCATACAAGACAAAACTTTCAGCCAATTGCTTTTGGTTACTTGGATGATTTTTTCACTCAATTCATTCAGCTCTTTTGCAATGATTAATAATCAACTGAAAATCACTTAATCTTACGTACACCTTTGTTACTTTGGAAGACTTCGGATTCTGTTGCTTTTTCCATTTCTCTTAAGCTTAACTCGGTCTTTACATTTTTTATATATACGTAAATATGCATAATCAACAACAATCGACGCCGAACGACAAATCGAACGGGGTCATAATTTTTTTTCTTTTATTTTCATTCTTCTCTCTTAAAGCCATATTCGTGCCGTTTTTCTTCGCTCACAATTATAACAACTCGAGTAACAAAAAACAGTTAATTACGCATAATATAATTAATAAGCGCTATGTTACACTCTTGCATTTACATTTAATATACTTTTATATATATATATATATATATCTTTTTTTCAATTAATAAATATTTACAATATACCGTTTCGTAAAGTGCATTTTTAAAATGTATAGAATTGACGATCCATAATCATGTGTGAACAGAGTTTACTCATAAAGTCACCTACACAATAAACGCATTTCTATCACAGACAAGTATATCATAATGCTTTTGTTTGTCGGTAAAATAAAAACCGCATTTTAACGAACGCAAACGTACTCTTCTGGCACTAAATGTATACACAAGCATAGATCGTACTCTTACATCGTTAAACTGTTTCATTAGTCGCTAAAAACTACCGGAGATTCACTAATTCGACGACTCGCGCATCGTTTCATTTGTTTTTCTTTTTTTATATAAAAAAAAGTTCATCAATCAACCATAAATATATAACCTTTTGATAAAGAATTCGGTCCAAATACGATTTGTTTTTAAAGCACATCGGAAGACAATTATAATATTCTGTATTTTGCAGGCGCGACTCGACGCCTGCGGAATCGCACAAATATAACAATTGAGAATTCTTGAGAACCTCGAGGAATAGGTGTCTATCGGAAGTAATTCACTTTGAAAAATTATGTACTTCCAATAAAAATATCGTTACTCTTTCTGTTGTATAGATATACTTTATACAGTATAGATTGACTCTCGTTCATAATTTTTTGGCTCTTTTTTATATAATCATTATCATTCACATAGAACCGGAAAAACTCGTTAATATAGGATGTCACCTGTGAGATACAACGTTTAGCATCGGTACGTAAGGTTTTTCACAACGGAACATTAACATTTTTCATGTTCTGCGACTTTTTTTGTAATTTTAAACTTGTTTCTTTTTTTAATGCCAACAATCAACATCATATTCAGAGTTAAATAACACAGCTTCAAACGGATTAGTCGGTGATAGTGTAGTCAAACTTTTAAAAATACATCTTTTTTTTTGTTTTTATTATATAATGGGCCAACGTTGCTTCGTGCCGATGCGCACTTCTCTCTCATACGTTCTCGTTATTATCTTACAGTAGCGTTTATTTTTTACGTTGCGATATATTGTCAGGTTACTTGTTTATTTACTCATTATTTATTATCTGTTACTGGACTGGCGTTCTTATTTTCGGTCTCTTAAAAACTGCCTAAGGCAACCTTTACGGCATTAGCTTGTGTGCACGTGCCAAATGAGTTTATCAAATCTATATTTACACATTGTAGCGGAGAAAAAATTCTGTCAACATCAGGGAAAGCGTTTGTTTTCCCATGCAGTTATTAATCTATGATTTGGTTATTGTCAGCTGAATTAATTATAGTGTTCAACGCGTGCGCAGAATTTCCAGGAACGACAAGTAAATTTGCATTTTCGGCAGGTTAAGTAACTCGTTTTATATCTGAAATGCCGTGCTATATAATCAGAATGTTTATTAAATTAATGAGACGGAATAAAATGGGATAAACTCATCTCGCCCGTCTCGTTATTATATACTCATATCGGCATTATTTTTTTATTTTTGTAAGTACAGGTATTAGTCACACGAATACGTACGTTCATATGGCCTAAAAATTAACTGGCTTCTTGAAAACTCGACTATGATAACTTTTTCGTAGTGTAATATACAACTCTGAAGCAATAAATATGTCTCTATAACGAACGCATAAACCAACGATCAGTAGAACGAACCTTATGCATATAGTGAAAGTAATGGTCGTTAATGTACAGAAATACATTTACACTTTTTTCAAGTCGTTTTATAGATACGTTTACAGCTATGTGTACCATTTGTTTTATACTTTTATTTATATACTTATAGTTCAATATTCGCGTCAAGTAAATTTTGGCTCGAGTTTAAAGTACGATATTTACCAAACGTAAATATTACATATTTGTCCCGATTAATTAAAAAATAGTCAGTTCGGTTACGTTACGGTTGAATGAATTGCATATTAAATTATTATAACGTGTTTACAGCGAGCAAAAATTTTCTCCACGCGGACATGGCGAGTGATTTGACTATAATTTTTCATCGCTTTTTGTTTACCTTTTTTTTGTTTGCACTGTTCTAACGGTTTCAGGGCCGCGTGTCACACTCATACACGACAGGGATCATCTTCATCATTACTGTTAGATATCACGCATCTAAATAATTCTCACTTAAAGGCTCGGCTCTTTGTCAAATTTCGTTACACATGCGATGAGCAAAAATGATGGATTTGCGAATAAAAATCTGGCTATTATTTTGTTTTTTATTTCTCAGTAGTTTTGCATAGCGTTATGTCTTTTGATTTATAAACAACGGGCAATTGTTTATAATAGAAAAATGTTTATAGAATAGATAGAAAGTGTTTTCCAATTTTTCAGCAGTTGCATAAACAGGCCAAGAGTCTGCGAGACAATTTGTATTTTTTTTTCTTCTTTTCTTTTGAAAAAGCACATACTTTCATGGGTTTGTGTTTGTATTCCTTTGAATCTCAACGCTAATTCATATATTTATGTATATATTTATAAGTATATTTATACTTTGATGCTTTTCTGCTACATATTTTATTCTAGTTGTAAGATATCATTATATAGACCATTCCTAAGAATATAAAGCCGTTCAACAGCGAAATCAAACGAGTCTTCGCGTAGTTTTCTTTTATAATCTAAAATGTTAAGTACTTGTGTGTAGGCATTGGCAGAAATGTTCAAAGAAGCAATTAATTGAGTAATTCCCTAAA